>NC_134711.1:164662437-165306604 GCF_049634645.1 Pelodiscus sinensis | reverse complement strand
CACATTAGCATTTATTTGGGTAGTGAGTTGTGTTAGGTGGACACTTGCTATTGTTTCATAGACGAGCTTAAATGTTTGAACTACTTTCTTAATTTAAGGCTGGTGATTTTGTCAACCAACTTCAACAATATCTTGCCCAGCATACAATACTATTATTTTCTCTTCTCTTGAATTTAGGAAAAATTGATGTAGGGCAAACTGTGTACTTCCCTTTCTCACAGACAGACAAACTCTCTATAGATTAGTATCTCAGAGAAATTATTTGTCCTCAATTTATATTTTCATGGACCTCAAACCTATCCTAGGAATCTTTAAAACCCTTTTGACCTATTAAATTAACTTGCCTGAGCATTGTAAGTTAGTAACACTTACTGGATAATAATGGAAACTGTGCTGAAAGTATTACTGTGAATTGTTATATTGGAAGAAAAAAATACTGTCATCTGCAGCAGCTATGTGAGCAGGGTGATCAATAAATACTACACATAGGATTGTCAGTAGTCGTATAGTCCAATGAATAACAGTCTAGGAAGATTTCCACCAGAAGTAGTACCAAATGGGATTATGAAAGATAGGAATAACAGTGTTGCCTCACCTTAGTATCACTCTCTGACCTGATTATTTAATCTTTTACCACACTTTCACTTCCACCATGTACTCTTCTACTTACCCAGTTTACTGTATAGACAGTGTTTCCTTGTAGATAGAGCATAGGATTTGGATCTTGGAACCCCCAAATTGAAATTCTAGATTTTTATATTGATGTGCTTTGGTTTTAGGCATCTCTTTCCTCAGTAGTAAAATAGGATATGAAAATACCCGACCTATTTCAAAAAGATGCCATGAGGGTGTGTTAGTTAACATCTGTACAACACTTAGAGGATATAAAGGTCTCGATGGAAGTATTATACCAATTAATTGTAACAAGTCAGGACCAATAACAAATATATGATAGAGAATAAGACTTAGGGAGTGGCAATAGGTTCCAGAAATAACAGTTAATTCCTGTGAGGACTCCGGGCAGATTATTTGCAGATGTTTCTTTTTGTTAAATTAAGGCATGCATTTTTATGACAGATAATTCTAGTAGAAATTCAGGTTTTGATACAATTACATGCTATTGGTGTGTATATTATTCTTAATCAAAATGGAACTAATCCATATTTCAAATCACACTAAAAAAATCATTGGAACTTAGATTAATTTATGCAGATGACAAGGCTAGGAAATGGCAAGTGAGACTGATATTGTCTTGAAGCCCAAATATAGCTTTAATTTTTTTTCAGCCAAGCAATTATAAGGGGGAAAAAAGGCAATGGGTTCTGAGTTATGAATGCAAGTGTTTAGTCTTCATTCAATTTCTTGACTTTTATTGACTGGTCTTATAAAGTTGCCATTACTTTAACATAGTAGATAGTTGTTTGCTTATTTGAAATATGTAAACATTTTTAACAATTAGGTTAGTTTCTAAAAGGAGCAGCATAATTCTGTAATTAATCTTTTTTTTTCTTCTGTGCCAAGTATAACCCTCTCTGACCAACTGCTGGACTACAAATTGGCAATACTGTGAGAAGAAAAAAAAATCAATGCTACTTTGCGTTTATCATCATTATGGTAATCAGTGTGATAGAAAAAAGTATCAGTGCATTTATTTGGAATCAGGATGAATTTTAAATGTGTTTTAATTAGGCATGTTAGATCTCGATCTCTGTCTCTGGGATCCCTCAAATCAAGTAAGATTTTCCTTGGGACACCAATAGCTGATGAGAGCATAGATGAGAAATTAGGACAAATCTGTCAAGGGATACTCTCAAGCAATGGCTGCACATAAGGTCTCTCTCTCTATTGGTGCCAGCACCAATGGCACCAATGCAGGTCCCGGGCACACTCCTTACATTGGACTCTCTGACCTCCTTCGTGAAGTTGACATTTGATCTCAAAGTGTTGGGCACCATTCTTGATGGTGGTCTTCCAGGTTACCCGATCCTCCCCCTGCCTCCCATGTGTCAGTGTTACACTTTACCAAGGTGTTCCTAAGGACGTCTCTGTAGCGCTTTTTCTGCCCACCACAAGACCTCATCCCAGTCCTCAGCTGAGCATAGAAAATCTGTTTAGGCAAGCCATCTGTCAGGCATCCTGACCATGTGACCACACCATCATAGCTGCCTGTTGGCGATTATTGCCTGAATCCTGCAGGAATCAGCCTCTGCCAGGACATTATATTTGGTCCATATGTCCTGCCACATGATGCCAAACATTCTTCTCTGGTACCTTTGGTGGAATTTCCCTAGATCTTTAATATTATTTCTGTAGGGAGTCCAGGCTTCAGCTCCATATAGCAACATTGAGATGTCATTCTAGGTCTGTGTCTTGATGTCATGGTCATCGAAGACTGCATCTATAAACATCCATGAGCTGCACTTGCACTTAAGATTCGGTGGTAGATTTCATTGTCAACAACAACATTGTTGGACAGATAGCCTCCAAGATAGGGGAAGATAGTGACATTCTCCAGCACTTGGTCATGTGCCATGATGGTTGGTTTGGGTAGTGGTGTGGCAGGTTTTGGCTGAAAGAGAACCTTGGTCTTTTGTGCATTGAGAGTCAGTCCCAACCTGCTGTAGGCTGCAGTGAAAACATTGATGATTGCTTGCAGACTTCCAACTGATAGTGGAGTACCATTATATTAGGCATATATAGTGGGAAATAGATTCTGTCTCAAAGAGTTCATGATCTAAAAATGAATTGGGCAAATAAAGGAAGGCAGAGAGAAAAGAGGTAAAGAGAACTTTAGGCCTTGATTATGCAACCTGATTTGTACAGGTTGACAGGTAAATGAATCTCTTTCAGGATCTCCCTCTGCAAATTAAGTTGCAGGATTAGTGATTTTGCTTTGTACCACTTTATTGTTTTATTTGGAAGCCTTTCTAATTACATATAGTGGACTAATAATTTCTATGATTGTTTTGTTATTGGATATTGTTTTGATTATATTTGCATCACATTCAGTCTTCTCTTAGAAAACAGGTGAGGTTTGGTTTGTGACATGAAAGCTAAAATTCTGGCACTATGATGGGAGAGTGGGAGCTGGAATCCTAGGCACATGCCTATTCCTTAATTTTCTCTTGCCAATGAGTTTCATTAACCTCCTGAAAGAGAACCAACCTTGAGAAAACCAACAAAATGTATTTTGAACATCTGCATAATGTGAGTGGCATCCCATTTTTTAACAGCTTGGCTTTTGATCAGAGCTTTAGACACTACTACTACTAATTAATGCTATTTTCCTTTGAGTTGATTAATAAAAGGTACACTGATTTCCATGCTGCCTCAGTAATTAGGTTCATCATAGGGACGGTACACCTGCTATCACAGTATCTGCCGTGTCATGGAATGTTAACTTTACTCTGCCTAAGCTTATGGGACCCTATTCGGTGCAGGGACATCAACAAATTAAATTGCCATGTCCAGAAAAAACCTCATCAAAATAGCTGTCTTCACATATTTTGTATTGTTATTTCTCAGCTGAACTGATGCTCAGGGGTCAGATTAGAGTTCATTCAGCCAGAGCTTTTGCACAGATGATAGCCAGCCTCAGGATACTCTTTCAAGTTGAGATTTGCAGAGCAGCCACTTGGAGTTCATTTGACACATCTGCAAAATGCTGTTGCTTCAACATTGTTACACAGAGGGAAATGAAATGTGTATCAACTTTTGTTACAAAGGTGGATGCCCAGATTTTCCCCTTCTCTTAACCTTAAAATATTTTCTTCTGAATGCATGTATTAGTGTTTGTGCTGCAAATAAAAGCACTACTCTGAAAAGTATGTGACTGAAATTTAATTTTAGTATTTATCTATTCATTTTTCTGCTTTTATCAACATTTTCTCAACTATAAGGGTACATTACTTACCTTTTATTCCTGGTGGAAAAGTAAACTCATTATTGGCCCCTACTAATTTCCATTCTTTGATACTGTGGACGTTTTTGTTTTGTTTTTTAAATATTATTTATCTTATAGCAGACTCAGTAGATAAAGCAAAGCATCTTTCTGAATGAAAAAGAACCTATGCTTATGGTATAAATTACAGTTTACCATAGATATCATCCCACATGTCTTATAAAAATTAATATTAATACATGGAAATAAACACTGATCTTTATCTTTATATTCTTTGTTATATTTTAAAGTTAGTTTATTTAATTAAAGGAAAAAAGAAAAGTGTGAAATAATTACCTAATCAAGGATACCAGAGATGATTGGCTATTTCGCTTATGTACCAATGCCCAGTTATGTAGGTGCATTCTGGGTATTGGGTAGTATATATTATGTAACGTAACTGATGAAACTACAAGGCACAATATAACCTTCTATCACCAGGATTTCTAAGTTGGACTGCTTCAATTTAAATAAAAACTGGCATGAGTATGAGTACATGAGTAGTGGAATCACACCCCTTGCTTTAATATAGATATACTCTATGGATAGTTGAAGTACTGGAATTAGATTACCAAGATTGTGGAATGCCTGTTATAGGAGGTTTTAAAGAACAGGTTAGGCAAATACCTGCAAGAGATTGTCTAGATATAGTTGTTTCTGTCTCAGTGTGGGGCAATGGACTAGTTAACCACCTGAGGTCCCTTTCAGCCATTCATTTCCAGGATTCTTAGTTAAATACCAGTATTACCTGTGGTATAGCTGTAAACTACAAAAAAAAAAGTGTGTGGGGAAATTAAATTCATTTTTCATTGAAGTCTTTGTACATATGCAATATAAGAGATTTTCATGTATATATTGATTCAGGATTGTTACAGCAAAACAGCATAAAATGGCCCAACAAGTATGTAGAGGTTGACTGAAGATGCTTTCTGTAGGATACCTAATACTACTATCACCAATTCAAAGATTAAGGGAAGTTATAACTGTTCCAAATATGTGGGCTAGTCATAACTGTTCCAAATATCAGAAGGAAAGGGGAAGTCATAAATGTTCCAGATATGTAGGCTAGTCAGAAGGAAAGGCAACAGTAGTACAGTTTTGGAATTTTTAGTTTTACTTGAATTTCTTTTTCACATACCAACTCACCTTTGTATCTGAGTCCTCATTTTTTTGATCAAATTTCTAACTGCAGAAGCAAGGGGAAACATGTACTTTATCCATGTTTCTGAGAGTGCTTTTGGTATCTAGGTTGTTAAGTAACAAATGAAAATAACTATTGCATCACTAACACAAATTGTGTGTGTGAGGGGGTTATGTTTATAAAGTGAAATTACTTTAAAATCTAACATCATAATTCCTGAGCATCTTTTATGGAAACTTGATAGAAATAGTGAAGTCTGGTGGGCTTTGTGGCATCTGAATTTCTTTCTTTTCAGGCTAAAAACTCTGTTTGGGGCAAAGGATTTGAGTTTTTTATTTTTTTTTTACAGATTTTTTTTTTCCTTTCCTGTCAATGAGGACTTGGTTCCAGGGAGTTGGGTAGGCAGAACTGCCAACCTTGACTGTCTTTCTTAGAAAGGCCTTTTTGAAGGGGTAGGTTTTTCAGTATTTCCTCAACACTGCCAAACTGGACTTCCCTAATGTCCCCCCACTATTTGGACTGAGGCCTGGACTACTTGATATTGCTACACAAAATAATGCAAAGCATCAACTAAACAGGTGAATTAACACGCCAAATGAAAAAAAGATTATCTCAGAAAATCAATGCACTTGCTATGGTGCACTTCACATGTATGGTGCATGTGTGGGATTGAACAGCAACTGATTTGTTAGACAAATAATAAATATCTTTGTGGTGTGTGACTGAATGCACCTCAGTGTTCCCACCCTACTCACTATTGTAACAACCTTGGTACAAAATATGTCTTGAGAGGTGTCATTTGAAAACTCGTATCTTCCTACTGAACAATACATGCTGTTCAGGGTTTCTGCTAAGAGCCCTGCTTCCCTGTGGGCTTCTGGCTCCCCTCTCCTCTGCCCGGCGTAGTAACCTGCAAGATTCCACACATGGATTTCTCTGCCAGAGGCAAAAAGTCTCAGGGAGCAGCTGGGCTCCTGGGGACGGGGGCTGCATGGAGTGCCCTAGATCTCGGCTCCCATGTGCACACTGCCCCTCTTCAGTCAATATAAGTGAACCTGGTGGAGATACACAGCACAAAAAGGAAAGTAGTAATTAATGTGGTGGCTGTATGTCTATTTAACATAGATTGTAGTGTAGACATACTCTGTGTCAGGGTAGGTAAATGGTCACTCTTGGTCAATGTGTTTGCACTGCTTGGAAGTCAAGATACTGGGTAGATGGACAGTCTCCAGCCAGGGATACTCCTGCGAGATCATAAAGGGCAAAGCTACTTAATTGCAGCATGAGCTAGCAGAATAGACATTTGAAGTCGTCTTGATTCTGTGCTTGAAACACCCACAACATTTAAGGATTTGGGCAAGGAAATCAGTTCTGTTCCCCAAATAATATTTTCAAGTTGAAAATAGGTGACCGCTTCAGTGGCAGATGAAAGACCTGCAAGAAGGAGAACCCAGAAAATTCTCTGATGGCTTAGCAGAAACAGTGAGCAGTGCTGGGCAAAACACGTTGTTTCAGTAATTAGCCTGGGAAGCAGCCTTGCAGGTTTTTTTAACAGATTGCCTTGCTCCCTCATCTTTCTGAATTCTTAGTCTGCTACGTGTTTGGGGCTGTGGAGGGGATATCCTTTTTTCCCCCCAGGTAGATCAGAATTTTCTTGTCTGAGGTGGTAGCATTTCTTTTGCAAATGCTAGATTCTGGGGAAAGGCAATAGATAAAGATGCTTCTTCCAAGACATCCTTCCCTCTCCATTGTTCCAATACCTAGCAAAGGGAGCCCATTTCCTTTTGTTTTTTCCCTTACAGTAGAGCGTGGGATTCACCCCTTACTTTTTGTCATCTTTGAGAGCAGGAGGTTCTTTCTATGTCCCTGAATCTGACTGCTACGTATTGTTTTGTGTGGAACAAAATTGTTCTCATTAACAAATCTCTTAGGATGGTGCCTCTTGGAAGAAGATGAAAGAGCCTTGCCTTTTTCTTTACAGAGCTGCTACTGTCTAAGCTATCATTACCCCAGTGATGGAGACACTTGCTTGGGTAAGGATTATACCTGAAAATAGGAGGAGAAAAGAGGTAGTTAGCCAAGAAAGCACAAAAGTGGGAACAATCCTTTAAAAAAAATTAATCAAACAAAACTGTTTGATTGTTTATTCCTCTTGACAATCATTCTTTAAAAAGTGATATTTTGTCTCTGATTGATTGAGGAGTTTGTAACCAACAGCAGGATACAGAATAGCAATTGCAGTTAACAGGATATGTTTTCTATTGTTTCTTTGGTTTATTTTGTTTCTTGTCCCTCACATGATTATGTGACTTTCAGTGGTAGGTAATCATGAACCACAATACTTATGTCACCACATATGTAATGTGTCTTATAATCTTCTGACAAACCAAACAAACACATAGCTTGCCAGATGTAATGTTGACTTTTCCCTGTGGTGGGCAAAGGTAGGTGTGGTTTTTCTATCAATTCTGTGAAATCCCTCTCTGCATGAATTGCAATGCATAATGGATTGTAAATCAAATTTCTTACAAAGCACACGAATCCCTTTCTGCAGGGATTTCACTGCCAGCAGTCCTCTATATATAATATACCATAACTGAAAGGCAGTCTTAGTCAAATTTTCCTCCTAATTATTGTTTGTTTTATATATAACCATGCTTCTTGAATATGAAGTATTCATGCTTCATGTATGCACATGTTTTCAGAGAATCAGAAGATTAATGGTTTTCTCACTCTTTTTTTCCCCCCTTCCAAGTCCAAAATTCTTGTTGTCACAAATTTACTGCTTAATCACCAGCTTTTATATTGGTTGATTGTTTGCTGTAGTGTACTGGGATTCTAACATAGTCTAAAGACAACAATAATAGGAAAAAATAGGCACTAGAAATGGGATTCAAGTGAAACATCAGCTGTGTACTTTTCAGTAAAAGTACTTACTTGAGTTACAAGTAAGAAAAAGATGTCTTATACATTCATATACTGCAGAGTTATATGTGTAATTGAGACCTGAACTAAGTAATGCAGTGTAATATCAGGTTCAGCATCATTGGGACCTGACCAGTCCCAAACAAGAGAATTTGCCGGACCAGGGAAGGTCTCATGCCACCAGCCCCAAGCCCATCATCCTCTGCTGGCTGACTGCCCCAGCAGGCACCCCTGCCTCATGAAGCCAGAGAAGGTTTTATAGTGAAATTTATGTGGGTAAGGCTCTCCAGTCTGATTAGAGATTCCAAGTTTGTCCTCCCTATCCCAGGCTGCAGGTTAGTAGAACTGTACAGTTTCACCCTTGGAGGGATTGAGGGTCCAGAACACAGTCACACTTACAATCAGGACTCCCAATTAAAACAAGTTTTATTATTATAAGTATTAAGGTGGCAAACATAACAAAGAATATAGCACTTAGTATACAGATTAATTGAACCTCCTCTGAGGATAACATTAACAAAATTTGTGTTACAAATTGGATTAATCTAAGTATACAGATCTAATTGCCTAACAGGATTCCATACTCCTAAAATCTTCTTTCCAAAGGTCGAGCATCGAAGGACCATCCTCCCTCTGCCTGAGGGATCTTGGTGCCAGGTGGAATATGGAAAACTTAGAAGCAATACTTAGACAGAATAAATGAAGCAAGACAGAGATCTAGAGATTGAAAAGAGAAGAGAGCTTGTTCTCTGACTGAGAAGAGAACCAGTGGGCACTCCGGAGCGGGCTGTAGCAGCAGCAGCCCAGACTTCCTTTATTTCTAGGCCTTTATCCCCTTTCTGGCACCAGGATGTCCAACCTCCAAAGTTGGACTTTTCATCCTGAGTTTTTGTGGAGAAGATATTTGGGGGAGGGGGGGGGCGGGTCTATGACTATACCTAGGAAAACTACTTGATACCTCTTTGGACTGAATCCCAGCACAAGGAAAAAGTGGGAAATCTTGCAGTTAAGTACCAGGAAACCTGTTCTTTTGGGTTAGCTAAGCTTTGCAGTTTTTGACTTATTTATAACTAGCAGAAATACTCAGCATCACCCCGGGGAAAATATAGTAAAAGGTATGATGAACAAACTACATCAATGACATTAACATAGCATATTTTATTAGAAATATTTTTCTCTTTTATATTACTTTGAGAAATTAACATAAAATAGATAAATTAAAAAAGTGAGGTTTAGGGGATGGATAGTTTTTACTTTGCCACTCCATCTCTTGTACAAGGGCTAGATCTTGCCATATAAAAGTTTAAAATGGCTGAAGAAAACCATTAAATTTGCAGCCTCATATGCGCCCTCTTTTCTCATTTCCCCTACCACTTCTGTCCCTATTGTCCTATTCAGAGTATCAAATGCATGCATTAGTAAACTGACTACCTTATCAATCTCCAGCCCAAGTTTATCCTTTCTAAAGCAACCAATTAAGTCAGTTCCAGTACATCAGCAGCTGTTGTGGAAAGAACATGAGGTGAGTGGAGTTTGCTCTGTATCAAACTTTATATGGAGTAAGACTGGTTTATCTGGATTTCTAGTTCCCCTGAGGCTGTACACTTTGGTACTATGTCAAGTCCCTTGGGTTGATCCTTCCAGAACTGCACTGATCTCAGCATCTGTAATACTTTGCTATGGGCTGTGACCCCAACTCTGTGCCATCGCTGGAGGAGACCAGAGGGTCTGGCTCAGCAGGTCAGGGTGGTAGTGTGTCCCATAGGGCAGGTAGGTGGGCCCAGAGGTATGTCAGCACAAGTGACAGTCTCAAGGGGATCTCTGACAAAATCCATTGCAAGTGTTTTAGTGCCATCATTCATCATTTCACGTTCAGGATGCTCATCTTAGAATCTGTCCTATTTCTTGGATTCTGTGGACTGATTTGTGCGTCTTGAGCTGCAAGATTCTTGTTGCCACATATCAGTACACAGAAAATACCTACAGTTTATTGTAGAAATGTCATACTACCAGTTCAGAGTCATCATTTTGGCCTGGCCACATCCCAAAAGATACTTCATTTGATATGCAGCTGATATAAATAAAACTTTGATAGACAAAGAATCCAGGTGCATGGGTGACACAGTAATGTCATCCCCACAGCAAGTCATAGATTTTATTCAGAAGACTCTAGAAGAAGCAAAAAGCAGTTCTAGATTTCAAGGCACATCGTTTCTCAAAAGAGGTTCCTCGGAATGGCAAATGCCGCAGAAGGGTAACCATGTTAGGTCTGCAACTTTAAAAACAATGAGTAGTCCTTTGGCCCATTTGGGTACATCTCTGCTGCGCTGCTATTTAGGGATCCTGGAAGTATCCCAAAATAGCAACGCCATGTCTTTAAATGCTTCCACTATTTCCCGAAATAGTGGGCGTGCTATTCCGGCATCCCTGTTACCTTTGTTCCACGAGGATTAAGGGATTTGTCAGAATAGTGCCTTATTTTGAAAATTGTGTAGACAGCGCCAATTTTCAAAATAAGCTGCTTTGATCTAGACTCGGAATAAGCTACGCAATTTGTGTAGTGCAAACTGTGTAGCTTATTATGACAGAAGGGTGCTACCTAGATGCACCCTTAGTGACTAACAAATATATATGGTATCGTGAGCTTTTGTGAGCAAACCCATATTTTCAGACAATGGCAGCTCCAAGTGTAGCCTACAATGCAGTTGAGAACCTCTCTAAAGTTCCTGGGACACATGTTACTAAGTATGTCACACAGCATGAAAGACTTCACCTTTGCCCTCTTCAAGGGCGGTTGAAATCAGCATATCTTCCCAGGAGAGACAGCATGGACAAAATGTTCTCCCTATTTTGTACCTTTAGATATTTCATGTGTCCACATCCAAAAAGTGTGTTCAGCAGTAGACACTGTATATACTATACTGCTCTCCTCAAGCCCCTTAAGTTGATTTGTAGATTGCATCATTGCTCTGCTAAATGTAACTGCTGTTCCTTATACACCACCCCCATAATGATATTCACATGGTGAGCAATGAAGCACTCAGTGCTTTAATCTCATGTTGTGGAAAAAAGTAAAAATATACTTACTGACATATATTTGCTAAGTAATGAATCGGTACTATAATACATTTTAATGTAATTACATTTTCAGGTATCTCTTTGATATAACAAACCGTGACAAATAGCAAAAATTTCAAGGGTTAGACAAAAGTTTATGAAATATAAGTTGAGTTCCCACATTTATTTAACTGAAAAAAAAAAGAATCCTTGTAAACAGGAACATAATTATTCCCTTAAAACCATGGCAATTTTAGTTCTATAGGAAGAAATAAGATGTGCAAAAAATCTCCTGTAACAACTCTTTTCTCACAAGTCCATAACTGAAGCTTATTTTTTAAATCTCTGTAGCTTTATAGTTTTATATCTGTGTGTGTGAATGTATACACATGGGATTACTTATAAGTGTATTGTATAAAGACTTTTTCCCTCAGTTGAAAACAGTGGGAGCTGGGTTTTAGTTACCTAATATACTGATATTAAAAAAAAAGATATAAATTGTACATGTTGAATATAGATTTTTCCAATTTGTGAACAGACATAACAAGCAAATTAAAATAACGCTTGTATGGTTTAATCTTTAATTGTGCAGATAATTTAGAGTTTGTATATGGGGGGGAAAAAAAGGTGTATTCATACCTTTTTCTTGCAGAGTCAGTTATTTTTATTGAAACATCAGATAAACTAATCCGCATATTATCACTGTCATGTGTCATAATACATTGATATTTATATCAATTAGGTATTAAACTGAGAGTAAGGTGTGCCAGTGGGTTATGAATAATGCTTTGAGAAGATACATAACAGATCAGCTTTGATTATACTGGCCTGGCAGCTCTGATATTCTTAATGTGATGTGATGACTTCTCTTTAAAAGTTGATCTATTTAAGGCTACGGTTACACTAGAGAGCTTACAAAGGTGCAGCCACACTGATGCAGTTATGCTGCCGTAAGATCTCAAGGGCAGCCACTATAAGCCAACAGGACAGAGTTGTCCTGTCATCTTAATCCACCCTCAATGAGTGGTGGCAGCTGATGGGAGAGAGCCAATTTAGTGCTGTCCATATCATAGGTTGGTATAATTTGTCACTTGGGAGGTGGCTAATTCACATCCCCATAGCAATGTTATACAGGCAAAAGTGCTCATCTAGATAGACGTGGCTCAAATCCTGAAATCAACAAGCTTAGTTACTCTTTTGAAATTTGGTTTGCATCTGAAGGGTGCAGGAAGTGGTGGCCACAATCGTATGCATGGTGCATATAACTGACAGTGGTGAGGAAGGTGCAGTACTGACAATGATGAGGAAGGTGCAGTACTGGCCTCCTCACAGCCAATTCAAGTTGTCATGCAACCCCACTATCATAACTAGGCCCTTACCAAAGTCATAGTCCATTATGGCCAATTTCATGGCAATAGGATTTGAAAATTGATGAATTTCATGTTTTCAGCTGTTTAAACCTGAAATGTCACAGTATTGTAATTGTAGGATTCAAAAGGAGATTGTGGAAGGTGTCACAAACCTGTTCTAGGAAGGTCATGGGGAAGCCACCCTGACTTCTCTGCTGTGGACTCTAAAGTAGCCAAAGGGTTCCTGCAGCCACAGGAGCTTTCGAGAAGGTACAAGTGGATCTGATCTCCTCTGTGCTGCTGGGAGCACCCACCCATGGGCTCTTCACTGCTAGTCCTGGCAGGATTGAGAGGGAAAATATTTGCTCTATCTCTGCACAGCTGTAGGAAACTGTACCTCTTGTACCACACACTCAGCTGCAAGAACCTCAGGGCTACTGCAGTTTCAGACACCACTCTACAGCTTGGGAAGGCACCTAGAGGTAGATCTGTTAGGTCTCTCCTCACCTCCAGCAGCTATGCAGGAGATGGACACGTCTGGTTGCTCCACTTTGATGGGGTATTACCAGCAGTGCAGGGAAGATACAAACCTACTCCACAAGTCTCCTTAAGCTGCAGGAACTCAGGCTGCTGCTCAGTCTCAGACAGTATCCTACAGCAGGCAGAGACACCCAGAGGTGGGATTGATCTGCCCCCCCCCCCCCCCCCCCCACACACACACCCATTGCAAGAGCAGTTTTCAGGGGAGGGACGAGTACTGTCCGTTTCCCCTGCCCAGTTGGAGATAGGAAGCCCCTATTGATGGGGTGCTCCTTGGAACAAGGAGACCTCAAATTCATGAGGAAAGGTTTATTTCACATTCTGTGACAAATGTTTAATGGCTGTGGAATTGGTAGAGTGGTAGTCATAGCAGAGATACTACAGGAGCAAAATTAAATTAGTAACATTGGCAATGGGTATCAGAGGCCTGAGGCGCCCTGCATGGCCCCACCCATGCTCTGCCCTCACGCCTTCTTTTGCTGCTTGTCAGTGCCCTGCAGCAATTCCCCAGGGGAAAGGCCCAGGATGAGGCTAATAGGAGGACCAGCCTGATTGTTTCCAGAGACTCCAGGCTGGAGCTGGTCCTCATGCTGCTCTTCCATCTGGCATTGGCAACTGCACCGCCCACTTTGTGCACTAACTTAATTTTGTCCCTGCAGTTCCTCTCCTCCCCTATCATGGGAGGCTGCAAGACCATATCTAAATCTAGAGAGTGGGGAGGGTTGAGCCAGAACAGTTCCTTATTGCTGTCCTGAGGCAAACTGCTGTACCAGGCGCCTTCCCTTCCTCACCTTGCTTCCAGCACCTGATGTCCCTTCTCAGAATTGGGAAGTAACATTGAGAATGAGTTGGCAGGGCTGCAAGGCAGGGGCTGAATGTGATATGGGCGTAGTGTTGTGGTGCTGGAGCCAGATGCTGCACTGAGGAGGATTCCTTTAATAGGAGGCACCCTTACATGAAGAATAAGTTTCGTGACTTACCCTGCATGCAAATTTAGCACCAAGTTGAAGAGTAGAACCATTAGAGATGTAATATACATGCTGATGTCATTTCTGGTCCCAAAATCCCAGATAATAAACAAACAAAAAAACTGTTCATACTGAAATATTAAAAGAAGAATATCAAAAAGAAGATCTTGTGGGGGACCTGTCAAGGTTTCATCACATAATGAATTGTGCTGTGATGAGAGAATTTATTTATTTTCCCAGTCCTTCCCCAAACTGAATCAATAATTATTCTTGACTTTGTTCTGAAAGTGGGAAAGAAAGGTATTAAATTTACATTGGCTTTTCTATAGTGCAACTTAATAGGTCTATAAACTGATGAAAACTTATTTTTTCCCCTCTAAAATCTATAAGTGTTCCAGTAATTTATTTAATGGAAGAAGAATAAGAAGAGTAACAGGCCTGTTATGTTGCTTACTATCAATGAATTGTTTCCCCTTACATTTGTAATTTAGCACTTTCATATCAGGCTCCTAAGTTTTCTTTGTTGGAAAGTTCCCCAGTGACACTGCTAGATGAAAAGTATAAAGGGACTATGATTATATTTGTCTAGAGTTGGAACTAAATATTGTGTAGCTATGATATGAACATTTTTCCTAGTGTTAAAATATGTATTTTGTGTGGAGAAGTAACACTTGCAGTATAGACACTTTATAAATAAATAAGTAAATTCAATTATTGGGTATATCATCTTAGTTTATTGAAATATTGCAAAATGACTATATAACTCTGACCTATTCTCAATTGTACAGTATATTTTGATTTGATGAAATGTTATACTACTATATTATGTAGGCTTCTATGCAATCAGTTACTCAAAATGTTTTGAGGACTTAACAGTTGCTCATTTTATTATATATTATGGTTATAATTTTTGAAATTTTGAGTTCTCAAGTTATGATTATGCATCCATCATAAATATTACTTTTAAAGTGCCAAGAGTATATGATAGGACAGTAAAATATGCAGACATCTTGTCTCAGACTACAATGAATGTGATTTAGCTGGAAAAAACAAAGGCCATCTGTTACAGCACTGGCTGAGTTCCTTCCACTCTCCCTTGTGATTGCTGTCCTGTACCAAAGAGATTGGACCTACAGCCCGACCTTTAGAACAGTGTTTAGGAAGTATCCCTTCAGTGTATCTGACTCCAAAAGGGTGTCACTCTTCCTGCATGAAGTAGGCCCCACATCCTCACCTCAGGGTTTTAGCACTCTTGCTTCACAACATAAGATAAGGATTTACATACTTCTAAGAGATTAATGAATGTATCTCAGCAAACATTTGATGCAACACTCAAACTCCATTGTCAAGCAGTAGTGCTTATTAGTCAAGCTAGAACACATCACAGGAAGTCCTTAGGTTAACATGGAGAAAGGGAGGTTTAAATCATAATCTATGTCCCTTCTAGTTGGTCCACAACCCAGCCAAGTTGTAGTAGATCACATTATTCAAAGTCTGTCTATCTGACTGCTTTGGTTAGTAGCCAAATGACACCTCCTTCGAGCAGCCAACTCTTATCCCTTCCCCTCTTAATAAAGAAAGAAATTTGTATGTTCACTTATTAAATATATTATAGTTTATTGGAATCTTGCAGACCCAATGCATAACTCGGCCTAATTCTCTGTTATGTAGTTTAACTTGATTTGATTAAATGGTATCCTGCTATGTTATGTCTTGGTTCTTGAGCTGGGGAATGTGCTCAGCTTCCTTGTTGAGAAGTGAAGAAAATCCATTTCCCTATGCATTGTCCCACTTAATCAAAGTCAGCTTACCAGGCTGCCATACTTGACCCAGTCTTTGGATCGTATATGTTTTCAATCCTTTGTTAGCTGAGTAACATCAAGTCACTGTCTCAAGCACAGTTTAAGCAGTGCTGGCCTCCCCAAGTCTCCTCTTGCCTGAGCTCCACCCACATGGCTACTCCAGTTCACAGTTTAACTCTATGAGGATCATGTGACTGTTGAAGCTATTATTATTAGTTCCGCATTTCTGACTGCAACCTCCTTCCTCCAGTGTCCTCAACTCAAGAGCCTTTTGGGTTTTGATCACTGTACTTTAGGAGTCTCACGACCATCCTGATTAGTCTTCTTTTCCTGCCAATGGTCGCTCTCTTGATACAGCAGTTTGTAAAACTTCATCAATTTCTGACATTCACCTTTGTGAGTTGCTCAGCATAAAGAGGTGTGATAAGTTAATGTCTCTGCTGGTAACCTCCACTGTCCCGTCAGGGTAAGGCAATTCAACTGTTGGCACTTTTAGTGACCCTCTCTTTTAGATCAAACTTTGTTTTTTATGTAATCCACACCCAAGCATAGTCAGAAATGGAGTTAATAAAATTAGATAGCATTCATAAATGTACATATCTGCTAATCTGTCACACTACCTATAATAATATGTTCCCATGTAATGAAACAATGTTTAAAATCATGACTCGACTAAAAAGTGCATCTGTGGGAGTGAATCTTCAGTTTATTTACTTCGTCAGTCAACATTGTGTCTTGCGAATAAGTGAAAGTTAATTTCTACAAAAATTCCACAAAAATTCCACTCCTTCTGGACATTTCTATTTAGATAACATATTGCTATATTGTGGCAGCCGAGAAGAGTAGCACATCAATGAAGCTGGGAGAATTTTTTTTTAAGTTTCTGATAATCTTCTCAGAACTTTTTAGTCTAATACACAACTCATCATTATAGATGGCGCTGGTTTCTGGTTTTATGGCTCTTGTGATGTTTAGCTATCATTTCTCTAACTCACAGCTGACACATACCCTTTGAAAAACAAACATAAATCCATTTTAGCATTATAGTTTTCTGGATTATCCTATTAGCTCTTGAATAGTAAGTTTGTTGCTTTGCCAAGGTATTTTCTATATATTAAAAATGTACTTGCGTGTATACTCTGTCTTCCTGTTGGCTGTTTCAGTCTCTCTCCTCCTGCCCTATTCTGTGTCACACACACTCCCCAGTGACTTGGTGTGTTGATGGCAAAATACAAAATTTCAGCTCCTTTAAAACTGTTGCTATAGTCTCACTACAGGGTTGCTATAAGTCCATTGTCTTTGGTAGTATTCTATTTCAATCTTAGGAATTGCTCTTTAAAAATGTCATTAAAGTCAAAACAAATGGTATGAAATGAAAAATCTTGGCCCAGGGCACAGAAATTATAGAGTGTGCAGGGCTGCAATGCTGGCTGGGTTGCATGATATTACACTCACAGCAATAATCATGATACAGAACCTAAAAAGTCTAACAAGTAATGTCAAGGAAGTTGTCCCATTTTCTGGTATTTAAGTATTCAATATAATGCACAGCTTTCAAGATGCCTTAGATGTGCATAGAATTTTCTTTGTTCTATAGATCTTGGGCAATCGTAATTCAAAATTGGTAATAACTCTTCATAAACTTACATTTGCAGGTCTCCACAAGAATAAGGTTAAACATACATACGTGAGAATAATAAAGAAAACAAACTTAAACAAATACATAGAAGTACTACTGGTTGAACCTCTCTAGTCCGGCACTATTAGGATCTGACCACTGCCAAACCAGAGAATTTGCTGGGCCATGGGAAGTCAATAATTTTTAGCAGCATAACCAACATTTCCACTGCTTACTGGTCTCTGAGAAGACACTTAGGGTAAATCAGAGTTAAATAACAGCACAGAACACTGAGAGCCAGTACTGCTGGCTGTAAACAAACTTTTTGAGACTCTGGGAAACTTGGCCACACCCATGATAAGTGGACATCTGACTAACTAAAAACATGCCAGACCAGACATGCTACCGTGCCAGACTAGAGTATCAGTTTGAAAATAATTTACTCATGTAGATACCTGAGGAGTCAGATTTCATAGGGCAAGTAATTATTCCTATGCTATTTTTTTTTTAATCATTAAACTCTGGGATGATTTTCTTGATGTGAGGCTTTCAATGTCTATGCATGTTTTAGATGTATCTGAATCTGGTTTTCAAATATTCAGTGTTTACATCTTGGTGAACTACAATCTGTCAACTCGGAGCCATGACCAAATAGGATTATGGATTCACTTCAAGATAGTCTATCAGGGATTGTTGCTTTTAATAATCTCACTACACCACTACTATTCCAGGCTTAATACTGCCAGATGGTTACACAGCTACTGAAAAGTAATACATCAATAAGCATAGGCAGAGCAATGCATAAAAGTGAGCAATGGGCGCTTGGAAATGCTTATACCCCTTCAGTTTGTGGGGAGTCCTGTCACCTCGCACCAGGTCACAGTGGACGTGACTACAACTGGGGGAATCCAGGGCACCCTCTGCGGTCTAGGTCCCCGGCAATACTCCCTGGGCATGAGACTCCCTATACTGGATGCACACCCATAAACAACTGTAGTATATGTACTGGCTCAATGCCATTCTTATCACCCTTATGAGCTAAGACCGAGATCAAATTTATTTATCTCTTAGTAATTTCCCTGATAAAGGCATGGGTTAAAGCTGATAATGCCCAGATGCTGTTTGCACTTGCAGGGTCTCAGGCTATGCTAAGCTGGGTACAGACAGGGATGGAAATGTCCATCCTGGGCCTGCTGAGATGCAGGCCCCACATATGACTTATGTGACATCATCCAGCTTTCAGTCTTTCTAAATAGCTCTTTCTAAAACAGTAAATGGTAATAGAGAGAATCCTGCCACAGAATGAGACTGGAATCTCCCTGTCTATCCTACTGACGATGTTCCACTGTGTATAAATACTTTTAAATGTGTTTAGAGCACAGAGACTAGAATCTGGGTTATTCTTCTCTTAGCTGAACCACTGGGCAATAGAGTCAATCTCTCACTTTGAGGCTTAAAGCATATTTAGTACTTAGGTTTTTTTGGGGGGGAGGTAGGAGTCCAAGTTTAAGACCTTGTTGCTCATCAGGCAGAGTAGGAATCTGAATCCAGGTATCCTATACATTCACCTGAAATTCATAAGGGGCATGGGTGGCATTTCTACCACCACTCGTGGTTTTTTGTTGATTTGGGCTTACCAGGAGAATGCCTAATAGTTTGGGCTCCACAAACAAGAACACAAACAAGGATAAAACCTATTATGAAGATCTTGCTGATGCTTAGTTATGAGAGAGAGAGAGACCCATGCACATAGAATGGCTTATTCTTCTTCAGTGTTTATAATAATAAAATCATAGAATACTAGAACTGGAATTAAAAACAGGACTATGTAGCACTTTAAAGACTAACAAGATGGTTTATTAGGGGATGAGCTTTCATGGGCCAGACCCACTTCCTCAGATCAAACAGTGGAAGAAAATTGTCACAATCATATATACCAAAGGATACAATTAAAAAAATGAACACATATGAAAAGGACAAATCAAATTTCAGAAGGGCGATAGGGGTGGGGAAAGGTAAATGTCTGTGAGTTAATGATATTAGAAGTGATAATTGGGGAAGCTATCTTTGTAATGGGTAAGATAATTGATGTCTTTGTTTAAGCTTAGGTGTAAAGCGTCGAATTTAAGCATGAATGACAGTTCAGAGGATTCTTTTTCAAGTATAGTCTTAAAAGGTCTTTGAAGCAGGATGCAGGTAATCAAGTCATTGATACAATGCCCTTTCTGGTTGAAATGGCAAGAAACTGTTTTTTCTTTGTGATCCTATCTAATATCTGTTTTGTGGGCATTGATTTTTTGGCGAAGTGTCTGAGACGTTTGTCCAATGTACATAGCAGACGGACACTTTCGGCACGTGATAGCATAAATTATATTTCTGGATGTGTAGGAATATGTGTTCTTGATCTTATAACTCACTTGGTTAGGTCCAATAATGTATAATCTATAGACAACCACCTAACCTCAAGATGATTCTTACCAACAACCACAGGACATACCACACTAATACCAATCCTGGTACCTTCCTTTGCAACAAACCCCGTTGCCAGCTTTGTCCACATATTCACTCTGCTGATACCATTATTGGACCTAGCCAAGTGAGTGGAAGGGAGTGGAAGGGACTTCAAGAGGTCATCAAGTCCAGTCTCCTGGCCTCATGGTAGGACCAAGCACCACCTAGCTCACCCCTGATAGATGTCTAAACTGCTCTTAAATATCTCAGTAATAAAGATTATATAACCTCCCTAGGCAATTTATTCCAGTGTGTAACCACCCAGACAGGCAGGAAGCTTTTCCTAATGTCCAACCTAAACCTCCCTTGCTACAATTTAAGCCCGTTGCTTCTTGTCCTATCAGAGGCCAGGAACAATTTTTCCCCCCTTCTCCCTGTGATGCCCTTTTAGATACCTGAAAACCACTATCATATCCTCTCTATAGACTTTTCTGAACTAAAGCCCAATTCCTTCATCCTTTCCATATAGCTCATGTTTTCTAGACTTTTAATAATTTTTTTTTATCTTGTCTGGACACAATACTCCAATTGAGGCCTAATCAGTACAGAGTAGAGCAGAAGAATGACTTTTTGTGTCTTGCTGACAACACTCCTGTTAATGCATCCCAGAATCACGTTTGATTTTTTTTTTTAGCAACAATGTCATAGTGTTGACTCATATTTAGCCTGTGGTCCACTATTACCCCTAGGTCCCTTTCTGCCTCCTTTCTAGAGAGTCACTTCTCAGTCTGAATGTGTGAAACTGATTGTTCCTCCTAAGTGGAGTATTTTGCATGTGTCCCTAATCTATTTTTCCTTCTAATAAATTAAGAGTTCTCACTGTTTGTTCCTTCACAGCCTGCAGTTTAGTAGAATCTCTAGCTGCTTTTGAATGACTAGATAGCAGTAGTGTTCAGACTTGCTTGTTCTTTCTACCTACATTTGGCTGGAAGGGTGTGTCCTTTTCTATTAGATACAGACCTCTTATAGGTATACATGGCCCTGTCACCTTCGTTTAGAATCTAGATGCCTATCTTCATCACACATGTTCTGCACAGACCTCCAGGGAAAGTAATTTAATTGAATAGCAACTGCCCTTAAAGCCACAAAGGGAGGTAATTAATGATAATAGAAATCCGTGGCTTCTAAAAAAAGATATACAGGCAGTCCCCGGGTTACGTACAAGATAGGGACTATAGGTTTGTTCTTAAGTTGAATTTGTATGTAACTAGGAACTGGCTCCAGATTCAGCCGCTGCTGCTGAAACTCATCAGGAGCTGACTACAGGAAGCCCGAGGCAGAGTTGCTCTGCCCCCAGCTTCCTGGAATCAGCCACTGATCAGTTTCAACAGCGGCTGAATCTGGAGCCTGGGACAGAACAGCTGGGGCGCTGCCGGGTAGGTCCCCCCCCAGGACCAACCCGGCAGCACCCCAGCTGCTCTACCCCAGGCCAACAACAAAAGCCTGGTCTGCTGGGGAGGGACGCACTAGCTGCGCCCCCCACAGCAGACCAGGGAGACCCAGAGCAAAGTCGCAAAGGCGCGGGACCCCGCCGCCTGTGCGGCTTTGCTCGGGGTGTCCCTGGTCTGCTGGGGACCACCCCAGCAGACCAGGGACACCCGGAGCAGCTTTTCTCACCCCGGGGGATGCAATGGCGGGACCACTGCGCATCTGGGTGGTCCCGCCACCCGCGAGTTCCGGGGCGAGAAAAGCCCCGTTCGTAAGTGCGGATCCAACATAAGTCGGATCCGCGTAACTCGGGGACTGCCTGTACAATAACTTGTTTTTGTGTATTTTGGACTGCCAGGTTTTATGTGTTTAATTTTAAAACTAGGGATATAAAATCCTGTTTAATTAATCGGTAAAATTTTAGGTTGGCAATGTTTAAATGATAAATCTCTATGCAGGGGACCACTCCTGTGGGGCTTTCACTCCCAGGCCATGCTGGGGCTGGCTTCGGGCTTGCAGCCCCCACTGGTTCCCAGCACCTGCACTGGGGCTGGAGCTGGTTCTGCCAACTCACTGCAGACAGAGGTAGCCCCAGATGTTGGCATGGCCCCTGCCTGCAGGATGCCTGGACCCACTGCAGACTGGGGCTGCTCAGAATGAGAACACCCCATGTGTGGTGGGCCAGACTTCCCACAGACAGAGGCTGATCCTCCAGAGTAGCCCCTGCCTTTGGGGCTCCTGTGTCCACCATGGACAGAGGCTGCTCTGGACACTGGAGTAGCCCCAGTCTATAGCGGGCCCCCCTGCATGGCTGGAGCAGCCCCTACTTGCAGCAGGCAAGACGCTGCTCCAGCCCACTGGTTACCAGTTAACAATTAAGGGTGTTATTTAATGATTAACCTTTCACATCCATACTTAGGACTGGTACTGCCTGTCTCATAGTTGAACCAATGTGTAAATAATGACATTCCTTTAAAATATCAAAGGGATTATCACAAAGGTTTTGCTTTCTAAGATGCAGACATTGATAATTAACACAAATGGTCATTGGCTAATGGGCAGTGCATGAGTAAGTAATTACCCTAATGAATTATCCACACATTGTTTTAATTGCTTTACTCAATTTCAAGGGAAGCACAAATTGAGTGATACAGTTTTTATTTGCTAATTAAAATTAATATGCAAACTTTTATTTTAAAATGCTTTCTTGCTTTTAGAGATACATAAAGAAAGTCTGAAAGAAAAACATGTGGCATGCTAAGTCTGACTTTCCTTGGTGGTTCTTTGAGTGATGGTCCGTATGTATATTCCAATACAGGGGCGCATGCTTTCCATGCATTTGAGACCAGACTTTTCGTTACCAGCATCTGTCAGTCAACTTCTGTGCTCATCATCATCTTGTGCTCTGAACTGAAAACATGACATATGGTGTAGACCAACTTTCTATCCAGTTCTATTCTACCACCTATGGTCTGAGATGGCATAATGAAATAGGAGTCGTTCTAAAATATTTGAGACTGGTTTGTTCCTCAATTTCCCCCATTACTACAATGTTACTAAGTGGGAGTGTAGCAAAGAGGGGAGACACAATTTTCTGGACATTCCAGTCATTCAGTTAGCTAATACCTTTCCTCAGTAGTAGTTAACTCTTTAAACCTAAACCTAATGTTCTTAACTAAAGGTTTAAAACATAGATAGTGGGTCCTAGAGAGTCCCCAGGAAGTGAATTAGCAGAAGGCCAAGTGAGCAAGTAGAAACAGTGGGCTTTTAAATTGGAAGCAATGACTTTCCAGTTTGTTGTGGTGTGTAACCAGAGCAAAGAAGACATGAAATAAACCAGAGAGGAAGGCATGGAGAACCAACCAACCATGCCTAGGGAAGGACTAAAAAATGAGGAGTACAGGATCTGCCAAAAAAGCTCCCCACTGTCGGCAGAACCACGGCTAGAATTTACTTTCAGTTTCGAAAGGGTGCTTGATCAGCACAGCACCCGAACGTGAGCATGCAAATAATGCCTGGGATATTAAATCCCGGGCTCATTTGCACTTTCAAAGTACTTGATTTGCATCCCTCTGTCGGCAGAGGGATGCAGTCTAGACACAGCCTCTGGGAATAAATTCTCTGTGTTTTAAGAATTTATTTTTCAGTTACTCTGTAACACAGCACCAAATTTCAAAATAAACTGCAATTCTGAAATGTCCCTTAATCTTCATGGAACAAGGTTTACAGGGACATCAGAATACCGTGATTGTTATTTCAAAAATTATTTGAAAATAATGGGCGCACTGTCAAAATGTGGAATAGCTATTTTGGGATACCAGAAGTATCCCGAAATAGAACAGCATTGTAGACGTACCCTAAGGGAAACTACAGTTTTCAGGTTCTCTCCATAGAGAGAGTAAAAAGACGAGCTCTTGAGAATTCAATGGCAGATTCAATTGTCTAGACATGGACACCTAGCAACCAATGACCCAGAGCAACATGCCATCCCTATGGGACCACAGGGCCCAGGGCAACACCCCCTCCTTACACAGACCCCATTTTCCCACTTCAACTCCACCCCTTCACTCAAGCCCCATCCATACTCTGCCCCTTCCTTCCCTCATTGTACCTCTTTCCTGAAGCCCCCCTTCACCTAGCTATGCCACTCAGGGGATTACCTGGGAGGGCTGGTGTGGGACAGCAGCAGTGTTCCCTCCACACACACTCACCATGGTAGCAGGCACCAGAGTGAACCAGCAGTGGTGCTCTGCTGCCCGTCTCCCAATCCGCTGTGCTCTGCTTCTCCATGCCCTGTTAATGAAAGTACTTAATATAAACCAGTAACATTTTTGTCAAGCAATGCATGATTCTCTAGCATGTAAGTGTATTTAATATTTCATTTCTGATTACTTGATGATATTTGAATATATTAATTTTACGTCAGTAAAATTGTGTATAAAAAATCACAAGGGAAACATCAGTGGATTTGTTTTCAGTATAATTTATTTTCTCTTGATATTTTGGTACATAACCACAGCTCTGGTTGTGCTTCAGTACCCTTGCTTTTCCAGTCATTGGTTTCTCTTGATCAAAAACTGCCAGATCGACTATGGCTATGTCTATGCTACAGCAGCATAGCTTTAGTACAATATCTGTGCTACTGTATATCCTTCCTCTCGCAACAGGTTTTTTATGTTGGCGTGGTGATCAGAGGTGTGGTCGAATTCTTGTCAACCTAACTGTATGTAGGAATGGGGGGGAGTAGACTCACTTAACTATGGCACTCAGGGTGTAAATTTTGTCACAGCCCTGAGCAATGTAGCTAAATTAATCTAGACTTTAAGTGTAGAATAGGACTAAGGGCGGAGCTATACCAAGTATTCGTACTTTAAGACAAATTTCTCCGGCAGCCCCACAGCAGGAGTTCAATGGGAGAAACTCTCTCGTTGACTTGTGTTATTCCTCGTGGCTGCGAGAAGTTCAGGAATTAACAAGGGTGCCTTCAGCATTCGATTTAGTAGGTCCTTATTAGACCCACTAAATCGAACGCTGAAAGATCGACTTCTTCACTGTGGCTCCTACATTTAGAAAGAAGGCCATCTCCTGTTGGCCCAGAGAAATGATCATTTAAGGTCTACAAAGACCTTACCAAACCTTTCAATTTTGGTTCCCTGTCGGAACTATCCTTCATCACTCCATTTAAAAAAATAAAACATTATCTTCATCAAGATCCACCAACAGAAGCCATGTCTAGAGTACAGGCCCAATGGTGACATAGCAACAGTGCCATTGCTATGTATCTGTAACGCTGTAGTGTAAATACATTAATGAAATAAATGAATGGAGATGCCTTTCTCCTAGAACTGGAAGGGACTTGGAAGGTCATTGAGTCCAGTCCCCTGCCTTCACAGCAGGACCAAGTACCATCCTGTACAGATTTTGTCCTAGATCCCTACATAGCTTCCTCAAGGATTGAGCTCTCAACCCTGGGTTTAGTAGGCCCATGCTCAAACCACTGAGCTATCCCTCTCCCCCGATGAAATGGGGAGAGTGCAGGAGTGTGATGGGCAACCTGCAGCCCATCAGTGTAATCCATGGGTGGGCTGTGAGAGAGCTTGTTTTTGTTGAGTGTCCACAGACACCGAGCTCCCACTGGCTGTGGTTTACTGTTCTCAGTCAATGGGTCCTATGGCCCACCCCTTCCTGCAGCTCCCATTGGCTGAGAACAGTTAACCATGGCCACTGGGAGCAGTGAGGGTCCATGACTGCAGACACTCAATGTGAACTGTGTCACACCAGTGGATTACCCTGTTGGGCCACAGGTTGCCTGCCACTGCTATAGAAACCCCGGGTACCTATGTGACAGGAGCTAGGTACATGGAAACATTCTTCAGTCTCCTTAGCTGTATCTAAACTGAGACTTTAGTATGCATTTCTCCAGCACTCCAAGATGGTATTCAGCCCCTCAGCAAAGTAGCTATGTCATCCTAAAATGTAAATTTAGACCAGGCCTGGGAAAAATACAGCCCGAAGGCCTGATCTCGCCCAGGGACACTACAGAGGGCCCCAGGCAGGCTCCCTGTTTGCCTCGCCACACTTGCATATCACTCAGAAAAGTGGTTGCCAGGCCATTTCTTTTTAAAAAGTGTGAGCCCAGAGGGGAGGAGGAGAAGGCTTTAGGTTCTGCCCCCACTACCAGCACAATCCCATTGACTGGTTGCTGGCCAGGAGGGGCTGCCTGTCTGAATAACAGGTAGCATACGTAGCACGATACCTCCTCCCTTTTGTCTCATAGTAATTCACACAAGCACATGGCCCTGCAGCCTGTGGGGGGGTGGGACAGGCTCTCTGCCTGCCTGAGAAACATGCTGGGCTGCTAACCCCTCCTGCATCCATATACGTAAGAGCTCTCAGTGGTCAGAAACCCATAGCCCCTCATTTGTCTACTCAGCCACTTCTCTGAATTAAGTTCCTTTAAATCATCTAATGATTAGTTGGCCGGTTCAGTGCCCCAGGTCACAACTGTCCTTCGTCCAAACTCCCTCCCAAATCCCACTCTCCCTCCTCTACCCTAATCTCTTACCCCAAGCTTCCTTCTGCACTCAACCTCCATCCCAGACCCCTCACCTCTTCCATTAATATCGTGGAAGAGTGGGGCACTCGACCACTTTCCAAAATATTGGAGTGGTCCCTCATCAAAAATTATTGCCTACCCCTGGTGTAAACCAAGCCAAGTAAGTAATGATTGTTTTGCTCTGTTTTTCTTCTGATTATTTCATGAATTTTGTCTCTGTAAATACTTGTTTTGGCATGGTCACTACCAAACCCAGAGTTATATACTTATGTTAATCTAACTCCCTGAGTTCATCTAGACTACAGGGAACAGTCAAAAGAAGATATGGAAATTCTGTGGGAATTTGCATATCTTTTTCTGATAGCTCTTTCGAGATCAGAGCTTTCGAAAGTGAAAGTAATTAAGATTTTTATGCAAGCACCCCTCCCCTTGTCGAAAAGCCGCATAAAACTCCTTTTTTGGGGGGAAGAGCGGCTTTTCGACAGGGGGCTCCTCTTTCGAAAGTGCGATTGGAAGAAAATATGCAAATTCCACAGGAATCCTCTTTCGACCATTCCGCATAGTCTAGATACGCTGTACTGATGGGGGAAAAAATTATTTCCATTGATGGGTCTCCCATTGCCAGAGAAGTGCCCTGGTAGGGAGGGGAAAAAACAACACTGGCATATGTATAAACTGTGTCTGTGCTATCCCAGCATAGATTGTCAGGGTATTTTCTGTAGTGTAGACATAATCTTAGATTGTAAGCTACATGTGGGAAAGCCATGCATTTTGCTATATTTATTTTATTTGGCACAAAGCACTGTCAGTGCTCTATAAGCACATAGCAATGATACCAAACCTGGGATGATCTGACCTCATCTGAGTTAGCCCCTGAGTGTTCATTTTTTAAATTTAATGCTGTCAATATAGATATGAATGCAACACGTATATTTTCTTTTTCTCTTCTTCAATGTTGCCATGATAAAACAAAACACAGGTGTATGCACAACTACATTTATAATTGAGTAGCTATTACTTATTTATAGGAACTTGACGAAAAAAATCTAGATGAAAAATCAAGCAAAATAATTCAAAATCAATTTTTGAAAGCTTTTGGATTTTAATTATTTTTTAAAATGACGGCATTTGTGGTATAATTGGTGAAAAGAAAATGGAATTGATTTTTGTAATTACTTAGATATATTGTTGAAATGAGTTGACATGCCCCATTAGACACATCATCAGTGACTGCTCAGGTATGCCGCTTCATTCCAAAGTCTGGACATGACCCCAAGGAAAGTGTGTTCTGTGATATAATATACAGCAATTGAATCGAGCTTCAGGGAATTGTTAATATTCACTTTTCAGTAATGTTGATCAAGGTGCAGAATTAAAAGCAAAATTTTGCATCTTTAAAAAAATCACAGCAAAAAACAAGTGACAGTTTGAGTGCAATGAGTTTAACCCTGAAAATATTGTCCTTGATTATTTCACAGAATACTCTTTTATCTAGCATCTTCATATAAATAATACCAGTACAGACAGCAGACCCTTAAGATGCTCTCCAAATTCTAACAGGTGGTCCTGAGCACCCCACCCTGCCATGGCAAATCTATCTGTATCAGTAGTTTTCGGGAAGAGGGCAGCTTGTACGGGAAAATAGACATTTATTTTATTCACTGAATTTGGAATTTGACCATTTAAAAGTAATAATTTTAAATGGCTCACTTTCACATGGTAAAATATAAAAACATTTCAGCAAATGTGTGTATTCAGATAACATATTTTTATATATGGGTGATAATTGTGATAGTGGGCTCTTCAGATGCACACGATATTGTATCTAACTCTTTGAAGTGTTTAATAATTGACAAGTTTTTTTAAGGAAACTCCTGGGCATTGTAAAATGAATCAATTTTTAATTAAAAAGTATTTTAGGGGGGAATTAAAAATGTTCATATTTAGTATACTGTTAAAAACAAACAGTATCACTAGTCTGGACTAACATCCAGTGTCCATTATTTTCCTGATATGCACAGGAACATGTGAAAAATACAGCACCTGGTTTTCTGCTCCAGTTAAGCAGATATGTGCACCTTGAATTGCATATATTTAACCAGATGTGTATGGCAAAGCCCTGGTTTTCACATGGGTAAACAGATGGGCATTTAGTCATTTGCTAAATGGAATCCGAAACTCAGATTCATAATTTAGTAGAAAATGTTCTGTTCCAGCAATGTGCATGCAGCTTCTATTAAAAAGAAGGGGAAAATTATTTGCAACAATGTTGGAGAAAATACATTACCCTCTATGTCCTCGAATACTTTCTTTTGCAGCAGGCCTGTGTGTATACAGAAAACAGTGAGGCATCAATATTCAAATAAAATTGAGGTGTTCAGTGGCAACATGGAAGATATTAAATATCCTGTCTTTTATATATAATCAACTAGATTGTTCCACATTTTGCAGTGTTATTTAGTGTGTTTCTATTCTGTAAGCCTTTGTCAAGATGTTCTTAAAGTAGTCATTAACTCTAGTGTTCTAAATGGTGTCTTTTATCTTCCACTCAGAGAGAAAACATGGTTTCAGTTGCTCACTTAGAGCTAAGATTGTCTTCACACAGGCAGTCTGTGTTTATTAGTGGTTCAATGTCCCCAGGTTTAAAAGTAATGAAAAAGACAAAAGGAATGAAGCTGTTGTCTCTCCTAAAATAGATAAGCTTACAGTTTTCCTTTTGCATATGTACACAAATGTCAGTTTCAACATTTATAAAACAAGAAATGTTTTTGAAACCTTATTCCTAACTAACACTTTTGAACTAGTAAAAGTGTTGCTAAAGTTGCCCACCACATGTAAAATGAGTGCTGCATTTTTTTTTAAAGAAAACAAGGTAAAATTTATTTTGCTATTGACAATGTTTATATTTAATATATTTTTATTTTAAAATACTACTTCTAAGATTTGATAAGAGCTGGAGCTTACTAGGCAGAGCAATATAAAAAAGACTGTTACAGATAGCGTATGCTGCAGAGGGAGGAGGAGAAAGAGGAAACGAGCTTGAAAGACGTGAAGGAAACTAGGAAGAGCAGTGTTCTGTGGATCCCAGGCTCCATTCTACCCAAGGGCAATTTTGAACTGTTTTATGAAATAAATGGGTAGCCATTTCAACTTAAAGGTTGGCGTGCCATAGTTGTATATTGCATTTGTCAGGTAATGATCAATAGTATTTGGGACAGATGTATTTGGGAAGGATATAAAAACATAATTGCAGTAGACAAGGAAGGAGAGTGTGAATCAGAATAGAGTCAAAGCATCAGCTAATGTAGAAAAAAATCAGATTTGGTAACAGGCAAGAATAGGCTGTGGGTATAACAAGTCTGGGGAAACTAAGCCTCACATCTTACAGTAGTTGCTGGACACCTGGGCCATGGTGACCTGGTCTGTACTCTACCTCTTCCCCTCCTTATTCCGTCTCTTCCCTGAGGCCCCTGCTGTCTGGTGAATCTGTCCCTCTTCTCCGTTCCAAACCCCTCTCTTGAAGTCCCTGCACTCAGTGTATTTCTCCTCTTTCCCTCCCTGCAAGGCCATGCCCACTGCTGTATACCTTCTTATTCCCCTCTGTGAAAGCTGCCAGGGGCTCAGCTGCAACTGGCAGTCTGGAATTTGGGCTGGCTGGTGGCATGGAGTTTGGGATTGGGCCAGTCAGGGGATCAGGCAAATACTCAGGCCAGTGCTTGGGCTCTGGCCAGGGGTCTTCCATCTGCAAGGGGGTGGAGGGTTTGACTCTCCATTAGGCAGGGAAAGGTGGAAGGAGACGTGGTAGGGGCAGAGCTTGGGGATTAGGCTCCCCAAAGGGGAGGATGCATTTGCTGCCCACACAGGCAAGTTTGTGAATATAAGAGATGTGGGATGAGAAGATGAGTTTGCAGGCAAGGATGATTTCAAGCTTATGGATGATAGAAACAGGAAATCAGTAGTATGGATGGGAAATGGAAGAATTCAGCTTGTATGTGTCACAGTCTTAGGTACCAAATTTTATGGATCAACAGTCTAGGGTGGCACTTTCCATTTGAAGATGCACTTCTTGTCCAGTAGAAGCATTCTATAATCAAGGCAGCCAAGATGAAGTAACAAGTTCACATTTGATGAACCACATCCCAGATTCTAATTCAGACAAAATATGGGAAAACTTTGCTTCACTGAATTCAAAAGTATCTTATTGACTATTTCTGACTAAACTGGCAAGTCTGTATCAAACACCTGCTACTTTAAATTGTTGCTTGCACGGTAATAATCTTTTAAATTATATGAATATCATGTAATCCAGCCAAAAGTATACTAGAATTAAAAATCCAAAACAAAACAAGGCAGACATGCTTTTTAATTGAGAACAAATAGCAGCTGTTACCTTACATTGTTGAATTAATTGATTAATGGCTAATTGCTGTGCTGCTTGTTTGCTAGTTTTTGTTTTGACTTCTTAATCTGAAATCTCCTTCAGATTGTTTTCAGCCTATTTTTTTCAACATGAAAGATGAGCTAACCACCCCAATGCCCAAGTGGAAGTTTTTGAAATTCAAGTGTGTAATAAGATGATACATCCCCTAAGGCAGTTATAGGAATCCTGAGCTGTGATTTGCTATAGGTGTCAGTAATGTTACCAACAATGACATGGAAAAGGTTTTGGCAGGTAATAAACAGTTCTCAATTGTTTAAAAAAAAAACCCTGCACTTGGTTTCACTTTCTGCATGTGGGGTGCGAAGTGTAATTTGTCCTCTTGTGACTTCAGGATGACCATGCAAGCATAATGCCTCAAATTCCCTCTTCCATTGTCACCTCTTCCTAGGCCCCACTGCCTGCCTGCATTCTCCTCCAAAAACAATTTGTGAGCCCTGTCTAGTGTGTACTCCTGCATCAGGCTGTGTCACAACAGGTGCTCCTGACTGTTTTCCTTTTCTTTAGAGTCCCCAGTAACTCCATGCAAGTTTATAAATAAACCTGCACAGAGGTCATTTGTTGCAAAAGTCCCACTCCCATAATGCAGAATTCTCTAGTACAGACTGAACATTACATTCAATCTTTCAGTTCCTAACAGTGCATCTGTGCCCTGGCATCTGTGCTTCAGGTCTCCGGTGGAGCTCTGCAGAGTCACCACTCCTCACCACAGCCACTAGGGTGCTAATCAGTATTGATTCTTTCCCATGTAAGATATCAGACTATCAACTCATTCCCCAACCGTCCGTGCAAATCTGGGTATGTCTACACTTCAAGCAAAGACATGTGGCACAGCTTGTTTGATTTGCTGACTCTACCTATGAGGCAATAAACTGTACACTAGACATTCAGACTCAGGCTAAGATCTAAGTTCTGAGGCCACATTGGGTATGGGTTTCAATTTGTAGCAATGTCCTTCATTGTACAACACAGACAGAACTACCCCCTTCAAAAGGACCTACTAATATGAACTTGTAATTTCACACTTTCACTCTGTATTTCAGTATAATACAATCTCTCAAATCACTGCTGTAGGCTAATAGTTTATAGTACAGCATAATGTCAAACAGAAGGAGGGGAAAAAGGCAGATTGGATACAGTCTTTCTTGTGGCTGACATGCACAGGCTGTGCATTTTCTTCACCAGAGTCTTACGATGCAGTCATTACCAACTCATAATAAATTGGGAAGCGGATTCCACTTTTAGTGCTATAGGAACTAGTACCTCCAACTGTGCTGTGCACCTAAAGAATGTATTCTGCATACCAGTATATTTTTCACTCCAGTTGCCCTCCGATAACAAGCAGGAATGCTTCTTTGTGTGAGATGTTAAGACTAAATACCTGCGGTTTTGTTTTAAAAAAATGGCAGTCCCTGTTTCTCCTGGACCAAATGATTTGAAGAAAAGTGAAAAGTCTGGCTGTTAACTTGAAAGTTAAGTAGTGAGGGAAGAAGTAGAGTATGGCTAATGTGTTGATGCTATTTCAGGAGAAGCAATATTGTTTTAGTTAGAGCCAATGGTCATAAATTACCTGACTGACTTTCTCATATATTTGACTGAGGCAACTTGGAGAATCTGTCTGCATAGAACTCATGAGTTCTGGTTAATGTTATAAAGTTATTTGAAATTGTTGCACCGTAGATTGCCTTGATGTGGATGTGGAATCGACCATTTGCTGATAAGGGCTGAACTATGTGTCTCCCAGATGGTGGACAATGGAAAATTGTTAACTTTAAGGACTATGCACTTGATCTAACAATAGGTATGCTTTTAATAGGAATTGCCTTTATGTGGAAACCAGTTTCACCAAGTTTCTGCACAGTGGACTAGTAGAGTGGGGAGTAGAGAATTTCTAAACAAAACAAAGGGACAGAAGTGACAAAGCATGGATTTAAAGAGGATTCATGAGAGTGGGGGAGAGAGAAACCAGAGGCTAGAGTTTGTCCAAAATTTTCAGGTGAAACAGTTTAACCAGATAATGCTAATTTGGAGAACCTAAAATATTTTGAGGGAATACATATCTGTATTTCCCAAATGATTTTGGGGAGAGATTTTCTGGTTCAGTGGAAGAGGCATTTCAAATTTGGAATTAAACCACATTTTGAAAAATCAAAATATCTCATGAACTAGAAAACCAATGTTTCCACCAGCTCTACAGTGGTGAATTTACTGGAGGGACAGGAGGCTAGCAGCAGGAGATGGTAAAGGGTGTACATTAACTGTGACACCAGTCAAAGTCAGGGTAAGGTGGTTGAACTGGAAAGGTGCTGTGATTCTGAAGAAAAGTCATGGAGAAAGAGCCTGGAGTCTTCAGAGGATTCTGCCACATGTTTAAGTCGTCCCCAGCATGATGAGGAAACTGAAGCATCTATTTTTTATAGAGTTGAATATTTCTTGCTAAGTAAAAGCTATTTGTGTCTAAGAATTCTGTGCAAAGTTTACTGCAGTATGTGCTGACTTTCACTGTTTATTAGGAATCTAAGAATGTAGCCATTTAAATGGGTAATTGATAAGCATTAGCTTATCCGTTACCCGAATGGTTACACGTGACTCCTGGTCTGGCTCTTAGGGAGCTGGCTGCTGCCCTGTGCTTTTGCCATGAAAAACGTGTTACAGATTATGAAATTTGGTCTATCATGTTCTTTTACTCTAAATTATACAGATTTCATGAGGGAGACCAGTGTTTCTCAAATTGTGGCCCTGACCCAAATGGGAGTTGCAGTTTGTGTGTAACAAGGTTATTGTATGGGGACTGTGTTATTGCCACTCTGACTTCTTCATTGCCTTCAAAACTGGGCAGCTGGAGAGCAGTGGATGCTGAAGGCCCAGCTCAGCAGGCAGGCAGCAGTGCAGAAGTAAGGGTGGCAATACCATGCCATCTCATCCTTACTTCAAAGTTAGACTCCTGGTTAGCAGCTGCTGCTTTTTAGCAGCCTAGTTCTGGAGGCAGCACCTCCTCCAGCAGCAGCACAGACATAAAGGAATCAGTATCACAAATCTCCCCTACACTTTGACCCTTCACAACTCCTTTTTGGGTCCAAACCCTTACAATTACCTCACTGTGACATTTCAGATGTAAATAACTGGAAAATTAATTTTACAGTTTTTGAAATCCTATCACTGTGAAATTGACCAAAACGGACCATGAATTTGATAAGTCCTATTGATAGCATATACCCTCTGAAATGACCACATGTCAAATATTCTAAACCACTTGCATAATTTCCTTTAAAGAAGGAGGTAATGAAAAGGCTGCAGAAATAATTTAACAACACTTTAGTTCTTCATTGTCCTCCTTCCATCTCTGCCATTAATGTTTATGTTTTGTTTGTCTCCTTCATGTAACAGCAGTAATAATGAAGAAGCAATCCCAGAAACTCGTTTCTTGTGTAGTAGCTTCAGGCTTGGAATGTTTGATTTGCCTTCATGGTTGTGGGCATCATTTCCCAGTCCTGTGTACATTAGAGTCCAAAGCATGAAACACAAAACCGGAAAGTTTTCTTAAACTTTTAGAGAAGCGGGATGCCTTTGACCTCAGATCTTCAACCCAGACTTAGCCATAGCTCTAGCTTCAGCATGAAGAGTACTAGACTTCTGCTTTCACTGTGTGTAAGCTCTGTCTGCATTACTGTCCACAAGTACTGGTCTGTTCTACTTTTCACCTTCACCTACTTTTGTGAAACTCCTCTTTCACAATTATGAATTGTGATGTCTCAACAACTGGATCATGGTACCAGCTAGTGTACACACCAAAATGAGCAAACTCATAGTGAAAAATATAAATCTGTGCATGCACATTCATAGATATTCCTGTATATTGTGAGTGACAATGAGAAATAAAAAAAATACAATATTTTAAATAATTTGTTTTTTGCAGTTTAGCAATTATATTCTTGGTGAGCACGTTTCAAATTCTATCGATAGTCATGCCAGGGTTTCAAAGCCTGGAGGGAGAAGCTAATTTTCTGTTAAAATACATAGTTTCAGAATTAGTGTTTCTGAAATTAATTCTGTTGATGTGTCATGTATTGAATATATTTTATTTTTTTAAAAGTGGGGAACTTGTAAGTGCTTTAGAAATACTTGCGAATCCCCTACTTGGAAGGCTCATTTCCTACATCTAGTGTTACTACCTTTATTGACTAATTAGTTTTTTGAAGAGTGACAGGATTACTTATAGTGTTTTTTACTATATGAAATAAAACACACAATATGTAATTTGAATGTAAGATAATATCCAAGTAATATTTTATTCTTAAATGCAGTTTTTCTCTTTAATATCTGTGGTCAAATCTACAAGCTACCATAGCTAGATACTGAAGAGGGCCCTTAAGAATATTAATATATTTACATAAAAATACATCTATACAAAGATTTCTATGCAAATAAATAATAGTCTTTATTTAATGGCATTCTGTTACCAATAAGCACCATGAATAAAATATAACTTATCATGTTACAATAAATAGCTAAATATTAAATATACATTTCATAATGAGAAGAGAATGATAGCATATCTCATTTTGGCAGTATGCTTAGTGGTATGTTTAGCACAGATGTATGTTGGTACTCCTAACTCAACCCACTGAAAATTCCCAGCACTGGGGAATCTTTGGATAGAGAAGAGAAATGTAATAATTTCTTTAGGAGTGACATCTCAACAGTTGGTGTGGGGTATGTGACTAAGGTATCCTGGTGATTTGCTGTAATTTCTCCTGGGAAGTAGTGGTTGTGTGTTCAGATCTCCACCAATAAAATGACTATCAATTAAAGGAACAATTAATGCTTAATCTGTGATCCCTGAGCCATCACCAGAAGATTCACTTGGTGAGCATCCCCCCATTAATAAATTGACTAGGTTCAAATGATTAATACCATTTACTTATTTATAAATAACTTTTAATTATGATGGTGGAGACTTAGGGATCTGTCTTGCTGGGTGATGCATACTTTGGACCTGATCCCACAAAGCATATAAACAAGTGCACAAATGGAAGTATGTGAACCACCGATGGGCAGCCTATGGCCCATTGGGGTAATATGTGAGGCCTGCAAGGCATCTTGTTTAGTGTTGACCATGTCCCGATTCTGTTGATTACAGTTTTTGTAATTTTTTTTCCTTCTGGTATTGCTAACAAGACACAAATGTAAAGCAAAGGCACATGAAGTAAGGTGCATGCTGACTGCACGCAACGCTGACTGTGGGAGTGGTTTGCTCCCTCAGGATCCAGTCAAAGTGCTGCAATCGATGCAACCACACAAGTTCTAGGTATGCAAGTACAGTTAACAAACCTACCCTATCCAATGAGACCATTTTGGTAAGGACAATCTTGTGGTTCACTGAGCTGGAGGGCCACTCATGCAGCCCACTCACTAATCTAGGTTTACTGATATACCATTGATTTCACTGAACTCCTTCAGATGCATTAAAGATTAATACATGCTTAAGTGTTTTTCTGGAATAAGGGTAGAATAATCTGCAACATGTAAGATCGAGGTCTAAATCTTTTCATCCATTTGAGTATTTTCTAATATCACCCCAAAAGGTAAAATCTATATAAAATAAAATTTAGGGACATTTTTAGCAAGATTATCAATCCATTTCAATCTGAAATTAACTTAAAATTAATTGGTAATATGCACTTTGGTAGGACTCAATCCTGTTGAATTTGCTTGAAGTGCTGTACTACATTTATATCTTGCACTGGTTCTGGCACTGCATTATCTTGAGCAACAGATTTTTTAGATGAAATCAAATAAATTCTTGAGGTAAGGAAGAATGAGTCTTTCCCAAAATTCAAAGCCTCCCTTTAGAATATCTTTGCAAAAGATATCATAGTAGAATGAGCACATTCATTCCTTTGTGAATATCCTGCCTTTGTGAATATCCTGTCGGCCAGCCATTCTCAAGTAGCCTATATAAAAATCATATCTCCTTGGTCAGAAAACTGGGGCTCACTTAATCTTTGTGCCTCAGTTTCCAGTCTTTAATACTGGGATAATAATCCTTTCTTGTTTCACAAATATATGGATAAGTCTGTCTGTCTTATTTGAGCATTACAAATATATTATGAGCGCTGCAAAAAACATGCAATGGGCACAATTAATATAATATAAACATCCAATTAAAATGAAAGAAATAAAAAGAGATCTTATTTTGATTGGGAAAATTATTTGAAATGTCTCCAAGTGATAGTATTGTAAGGACTACAACGAAGTATCCATCGACATTTGCATATTGCATTTGTTTATTCTCTTTTCCTATCCCATGCTCCAAAAAAAGTACTGTTCATTTTGGAAAGGTATCAATGATTTCCTAATTCCAAGGAAATGTTAATGTGCCCACACCTTTTGCTGATTGAAGATATGGGATGGTGAACCCAGCAGCAGTTCTATTGACTAAGGCAGTGTTTCCCAATTTTGTTTGGCCACAGAACCCTTTTAAACTCAAAATAATGTTGTGGAACCCCTAATAACAGTCTTATATATGGAGCTGAAAAAGTAAACCACAAATAAGTAAGGATAATAATAAACAAATGCTAAACAAGGTCATGAGATCAACACAAATGAAAATTGTTTTCAAGAAAATTCATAAATGCTTAAATAGTAATTGTTATTTTTAAAATCATAACATGATATTGTAATGTAATTTTCTCGCGGAACCCTTATTTTCACATTGCAGAACCCCGGGGTTCCGCGGAACACCATGTGGGAAACACTGGACTAAGGTATTTCTTCCTCATCTCCCAGTTGGAGTGTTCCAAGATGGAAGAACAGTGATGTATTTAGGAGTTTATGTAATTGAAAGGTGGGCATAATTGCCAATAAGCACTGTGAACAGAACTGTCCCTAAAAGAGAGTGGGGTATTGGTCAAGTCCTTCACCAGTGCCCCAGGTCCAGAGCCTAGGACAATCCTGCCCAACACAGGCCCCATCCCCACCCTATCTATGTTCCATTACCACCCTGCCTTCACTCGAGCCCTGCTGGCTCGCTCCAACCCCCACCACCACTGTGAGTTTGGGAAGAGCCAACACTTGCTGCCACTCCAGGCCTGTCCAATCTCATGGGGGCTGTCCATAGGATGATTGAGGTGACCACCATGGGGCCCTCCAAATGGCAGAGCTTTGGGTGGTCACCCCAAACCATCATATGGATGGGACCTCTGTGACTCAATAAAATATTACTCATCACATCACATTACAATAAACATCTGAACATTAAATATACTTTTCATAATGACAAGAATGTGATGGCATGTTTCATTCACTCCCAATCTCCAGTCAAACTCTTTTTTTTAATTTAGAGTTTTATGGCATACATCCCCCCCCCCCCCACTTTTGTTTTGTTTTGCTTTGTTTTTTGCCAGGGATTACAGTTCTTGATTTTTGTTTGAGCTAAATATTAAGTCATTCTACATATTTCAGAGTGCATTTCAGATATAGCAGTTCTATATATAGAAGTTATAGAGAGAGATATATAGAAGTTACATTCTCATTAGCTGGACAAATGGGAGAGTTGAACTGCAGCTCCAGTGCCTGCAAAAACCATTTTTTAATCTATGATAAGTCAAGAAAACTGTAACTTTATGGTTGAAATTTAACTGTCTAAATTTCATGCTGCTTTGTATGCCAAATGTTTGGACAGATACATTTCTACCACAGAGCTAGCAGGGTTTGACATGAGATTGTGAATAATAGCTCTACTGTAATATTGTGATTTTGGTAGGGCTAACTAAAACCTCTCTAGTTTCAATAGCAAAGATAAAACAATGAGAAGAAAAGCCAGCCTTTTACTAATGGATGTCAGGAAGTAACTTTCTTCAAAAGCAGGTTATTCCATAGCCCTTCATACGGTATATTTGTTTAATTTCTTAGCTGTAAGCTAAAGTGCACAGATATAAATGTTTTCTGGTAGGAAAACGTGAAGGATAACATATGCATATTTGGAAATGCCATCATCACAAGGCCCAAGCCTCAGAATAATTTATAATTGGTAGAGGATTAATATTATGAGAACTTTTCTTACCATTAACAAAGTAGCTTTATATAACTTCCAAAGCATATGGGCATGAAATATATGGAAAGATATGGAAATGATTTTGAGAGAGAAGTAAACAGTGAGGTGGCAAAATTTGCAGATGATAACAAACTGCTCAAGATGAAAGCAGACTGTGAAGAGCATCAAAAAGATCTCACCAAACTAAGAGATTGGGAAACAAAATGTCAAATGGAATGTTGTGTCTATAATGTAAAGTAATGCACATTGGAAAAAATAATACCTACTATAATACAATATGATGGCTAATCATTTAGCTACAAATATTCAAGAGAGAGATCTTGGAGTCATTGTGGATAGTTTTCTGAAAACATCTACTCAGTGTGCAGCAGCAGTCAAAAAAGCAAATAGAATGTTAAGAATCATTAAAAAAGGGATAGAGTAAGATAGGAACTAATGTATTGCCTCTATATAAAACCATGGTACGCCCACATCTTGAATACCGCGTACAGATGTGGTTGCTTCATATAAAAAAAGATATACTGGCATTGGAAAAGGTTCAGAAAAGGGCAACAAAAATGATTAGGTGTTTGGAACAGGTCCCATATGAAGAGAAATTAAAAAGAGTTGGATTTTCATCTTAGAAAAGAGGAGACTAAGGGGGGAGATGATAGAGGTCTATAAAATCATGACTGGTGTGGAATAAGTGAATAAGGAAAAGTTATTTACTTACTCCCAAGAAATAAGATCTAGAGGGTCACCAAAAGAAATTAATAGGCAGCAGGTTTAAAACAAAACAAAAAACACTTTTTCTTCACTCAGCACACAGTCAACCTGTAGAAATCCTTGTCAGAGGATGTGGTGAAAGCTAGAACTTTAACAGCGTTCAAGAAAGAGCTACGTGCATTCATGGCAGTTAGGTCCATCAATGGCTATTAGCCAGGATGGGTAGGAATGGTGTCCTTAGCCTCTGTTTCTCTGTAGGTGGGTGACAGAAGAGGGATCACGTGAGGATTACCTGCTGTGATTCCTCCTTCTGGGGCATCTGGTATTGGCCACTGTTGCCAGACAGGATACTGGGCTGGATGGACTGCTGATTCGTCTCAGTATGCTCATTCTTATGTTCTTATGGACCTTTCTGTATAGGTCAAAATACACAGCATTCATCCTTTAGAACAAGAACTCTCCTAAATGTTTCTTCTTGCCACTTGTGGAGTTATGAAAAACTGATGACTCAGTCATATTTGGGTTCCTTCTTGTTATTTTACATAGTGTTTTATGTCATTCTATAAATAATGATACTTTTCACCTACATTATTCATCTGTATTGCTATACGTTCTTGTGGAAATGAACATGTCTGGAAATGCATACTCTCCATGCATAATGCATGAAAAACGTTAACAACAACCTTGTTTTAAGATAGAAACAGTGGTACTAGATACATTTGTGTTAAGGAAAGGAGTGTAGTAATATAGGTTCAAATTTGAGAGAGAGACCGACAGAAGAGATGTGCTTCATAACTACCTTCCATCCAAAAATTTCATGTATTACAGGAGCAACTATGGGACCATTAGGATCTGAACTACATTTGATCATCTGGACTATAATAGAAATTGAGACAAGATTATCCACTGTAGACATCTGGAGAGCCTCTCAGGGACATAGAGACATGTGGAGCTCTTTTTAACCACTCCAAACCTATTTTTTCTAATAGACTAGTAGCACCTTAAAGACTAACAAAACGTGTAGACCATATCATGAGCTTTCATGGGCACAAGCCACTTCTGAAAGTTCATGATACCATCTACATGGTTTGTTAGTCTTTAAGGTGCTACTAGTCTATTTGTTGGTTTTTTAAAGTTTTTCCTATTATGAACTAACTTGACTACCCCTCTAAAGCTATTTTTTCTAGTCACTTAGCTGTCAAGAGAGCATATTCCGTGAGCCCCTTTAAAAAGAAATCACAGTGGAATAAAGGTTCTTCCACTGTTGAAGTATAGCCTGGATCTATAATAACTTTGTGCAACAGCAAAGTAATTTTTAAGTTCCTCCATCTTTATCTTATTGGTGGAGAACTTTTTTTCATTCGGCTTCTCGTATTCTAAAGCCCCTTTATTGACACTCAGTCTAATACTATGTTAGTTATAATGAAAGATTGTATCCCACTGAATGAGTCTTTAAGTCATTTTCCCTTTTTAATTATTTCTCTTCTCCCCTTCAAACCTCACCACAGACTCCTCTTCATTCATTTTTGAGCAATCTCCACATTAAAATCGCTGCTGTTGACTGAGAAATCATGGATACTTGTTGAGTCTGATTAAAGATTGCTTCACTAGGGCTACAATAACCTTAGGTCAGCTTCTCCAGTTGAGATTTATAGGACAGATCTTTTGAGTTCACTGCATTCTTTCATTAGGCTTGCTGTGCTGACATGGAGTCATGGACAGAATCTAAATTTGGATGTATGAGATACAATAGCTGTTTCCTGCCTGAGTACTCAAAATCTGGCTAAACCTTGTGTTTTTGTCCTGTGTTCGTAGAATCCCTGGGCTACATTTACACAGCACTGCATAGGAAGTTTAAGCCGTAGAACTTGCTAGTTAAATAATGGTTTTGTCTGTGCATTTTTCATGCCCTGGTTTCAGAGTGGAATCCTGCATTGTTTTATAGAACAGGATTTTATATTCTGTGTCTAGACAGATATAATTAATCAGTTACCAAGTCACAGTTGCAGACATGTAGGATGAGCAAATTGGACATCTTAAAAATTAAAACCTGCCAGGCTTCAAGGGTAAACACAAATGAAATAAATCTGTAGACTTTATTACCACATTGTGAACATCAGAGCCCAGATTTGGACTGCATGACATTATACATTTTGTATCTTAAATAAAATGCATGAATGAGCTTTGGGTAGATAAGGGTGGTTTAAGCTTGGATCAAGCTTGCATAATTAGCAACCCTGAGATTTCAGTATAAGTACATCTAGGAGTATGGTTAGATATAATATTACCAACAGAGAGCTCTAATTACTGTAAGACTGTTTTTCTATTTGGATCAAAGTCATTATTTTTCCACCTATATTTTTGATTTTGTGAAAACATTCTTATTTTGGAGTACCATACAAAGATAAACAACATATGAATTGCAGAATGAGGCAGTGCTTTCTAACAAAAGCAAATAAAATTAAATATAATCTCAATTTTTGCTTTTATTCTGTTTGTAATGAAGGGATAATTAAGCAACATGGATTCTTTCTTTTAATCTCAGAAGGATAGCCGTGTTAGTCTGTAACTTTAAAAACAATGAGTAGTTCCGTGGCACCTTATAGACTAACAAAAATATATATAGTATCATGAGCTTGTGTGTGTTTTGCCTAAGAAAGCTCATGACGCTATATATATTTTTGTTAGTCTCTAAGGTGCCACAGAACTACTCATATTTCTTTTGTGTGTGCGTTTATAAAAAAGTGTCAAATAGTTAAGTTTTACGAAGTCATTTTTAAACAGCTTTTTTATTATGCATTCTTATGTACATGGGTGCCTTTGGCTTTATTCAGCAACTGATGTTCTGTAATTTTAATGTCATATCCATAGAGGACAGTTATTTCCAGGGGGGGAAATCATCTTGGTTTCACTTTAGTGGTAATCCTCATAGAATCAAACTTGACAAATGTGCATTTCTATTTATAAAGCCAGATTTTGTTGTTCTTTGCATTAAGAGCTTAGACTGTATGACTTAGACAGTATGACTTTGTACACTTCATATCTTAAATAAAATTAATGAATTCTATTGAGTAGATAAGAGTGGTTTAAGCTTGGATCAAGCTTGCATAATTAGCAACCATGAGATTTCAGTAAAAGTATAGCCATGAATATGGTGAGATACAGTATTACTAACAGAGAGCTCTAATTACTATTAGACTATTTTCCTACTTAGATCAAATTCATTTTTGCTACCTATATCCCTTCAAACAAATTGTTCTAAGTATTATAGTGGAAATGTGCATTTTGTTTGCATTCCTCCATTTTGCTCTTTTTAAAAGAAGCTCACAGTAGTTAAGTGGGAAGATAAAAATAAGTTGTGTAATCAAGTCTTGCTACTGCAGATAGTGGAAAGAATGGCTGCCACCTATCTGCTGAACACTTAAGTTATTAATTTATATGAAATATAAATGCATCAAAATATTTGCCAAAGGATTACTATTTATAGGAGTTATGCTACCCAACTTCCACATCAAGGGAGGTTAGTGACACTTTAACAATGGCATAGGCAGTAATTCAGTAATCATTTTCTTCTCTTGTACACTTAGCTGGGAATGGTTCAATTATATGGTTGTTAGTTGATGGGCAAAATTGATGATGTTGGTGTCTAATTTTGTCTGATCTGATAAGTGAATCTATACTGTTTAAAATGTTTTAATGCTTTTGTATATGTGCTTTTGGTGTCCAGATTTGAGTTACTGATCATAACTGATCTCTTCTCAAAATGAGTGATATTTGGTTACAATATGTTTGATTAACACAGAGAACATGTATAAAATTAATCATTGATACTAAACAATCCTTCCTTAATTTTATGGTGCACAAAATTTTCTTTCACATTTCAAATTTAGAATGTGGCTGACCTTGCTGTAAGATACAGCAGAGCACCGTAAAGTTTTAATACTGATCATTGAAGTGGCATGGGTTCAGTCAGTGATAATAGCAGCTGACTTCTATTTGAGCATTCCTTAAACACATGGGCTGCATCTAGACAGTTTTTCTATTACAAGTACTTCCGCAAAAGCGCGTCTAGATTTGCACAGATGCTTTTGCGCAAAAAGTGCTTTTGCGCAAAAGCATCCGTGGCCAGTCTAGATGCAATTTTGCGCAAGAAAGCCCCGAGCGCCATTTTAGCCCTTGGGGATTTTTTGCGCAAAACAGTTCTTCCCTGTCTACACTGGCAAGAGGGTGCAAGAGGGCTTTTTCCCGAGCGGGGGCATGAAAGTATTTGCGCAAGAAGCACTGATTTTATACATTACGAAGTCAGTGCTCTTGCGCAAATTCAAGTGGCCAGTATAGACAGCTGGCAAGTTTTTTTCGCAAAATCGACTGCTTTTGCACAAAATCTTGCCAGTCTAGACGCACCCATGGTGTACAGCTGTGTTCTTTATGTAAGACTGACAAACATGCTCTCTATCTACCTCCACAGAATCTCTTGCACTTAACCAAAGTTTGCTGTTTGTCCCCATTATGACAAATATTTACTGCATATTTTGCATTTACCTGTCATCTTCTCCACTCTTTCCATCCTAATTCACATTTGACTAAGATTATATTCTAAAATCTTTCTATTTGCTTAGTATTAATACAGTCTCTTTCACAGGGATTAATTGCTATTAGTATCTTTGATCTATGTGATCTTCTAGGATTTTAAATGCAATTCATTTTATTGCAACTATATTCAATCATTGCCTTTCTTTATTTGAATAATCTTTGCTTATTGTGACCATACCCGCTGATACAATTTGCATTCTAAACTCATATAGTTTAATAAGATGCTGTTATGCTTTTCAAAGAGAATGTGTACAATTATGAGTAAAATACAATTATTTGTTCAATTTGTTGTTTTTTGTAATGTTATCTGAGTCTTAGCATTGTTGATATCTTTTATTGTTGAATAAATCTTTCAGTGAAACAAGATTCATTCTGTTGCTACATGATATTTTAAAAATTATATAGTTTAAGAACATAAGAATGGCCGTACTGGGTCAGACCAAAGGTCCATGTAGCCCAGTAGCCAGGTACCCCAGAGGGTGACCAAGACAGTTACCAAGCGATTTGTCTTGTGCCATCCATCTCCAGTCTTCAACAAACAGAGGCCAGGGACACCGTTCCTACCCCCTGGCTAATAACACTCCATGGACCCAACCTCCATGAATTTATCTAACTTCTCTTTAAACTCTGTTATAGTTCTAGCCTTCACAGCCTCCTGTGGCAAGGAGTTCCACAGTTTAGGAGAACTCCAAGAATAATAATTATATGGCATTGAAAGGATGACTAAAGCAGTACAGGTTGAACCTCTCTACTCTGGCACACTGTAGTCTGTCAACATCCATTATCCAGCATGATTTTAGTTAGCGGGGTATCCATTTGTCATGGGTGTGGCCAAGTTTCCTGTGGGACCTTAAAGTTTGTACAGGTGCCAGTCTTGGCTTTCTGTGTACTGTGCTCTAATTTAACCCAAAATGTCTGCTAAGAGTGCAGCAAGCAGTGGGAATGTTGGTAATGCCATTAAGCATAAACATCTGTTTTATGCTTTATCTACCTATTTCCTTGTGCCAGTACAATACAAATGTGTAACAACACTAATATTTTGATATGAAAAGAACTGATAAGTTTGGCTAGGCATAGTCTTATATAGGCTGTATCAGTACAGTCATGAATTAAGTAGCACTGCAAGCAGTGCTTTGTTTATTCACCTCAGCAAAATAGGAAAAATAGAGACCCACTTACTACAATATAGACCTCCCGTGGTTCTGCAAATTCTCTGATTCAGCACCCAGTTTCAGAGGGTGCCAGACTAGAGATGCTGAACCTGTATTTCTCAGTAGCACTTCTGCTTTTCTCAACAGAAGGGACAGGGGAAGAGATAGTAGGGGAAGAAAAGGATAGAGAAAGAACTTGAAATACAGGCAGAAAGGTTGGGTGAATGCTATGGTATTCTCTTGAATTGTTGGTAGGTTGGTCAAATACTTGAAGTTTCTTGAGAAATGGTTGTGAGAAACTCAGGAGCGGTCTCTATACAAGGAGTTGTCAGCCGGTGGCCGGGGTAGCGAGTGGTCTGTGAGCCCTAATACACCCGAGTCTTTGACTGCTAGGACAAAGGTCCCTTCGCAGCGGGTAGCCAGGGAGGCTGACAGGCACCCCAAGAGCCTGCCCCGTGGAGGCGACACAACTCGACACTTAGCTCTTACTGTGTTTACCCCTGACCAGCTATGATTCTTTTAATTGTGTTTGGTTCTGTTACAGCAACAGGAGGAGTCAAGTTAAAGCTTAAACAATTACAGGTTTATTTAGAGAAACTTATAATCATACGGTTACAATGGCTATTGCTCTACTTCTTAACTGCTAGCAAATACAGGTCTTAAGTGGTTACAAAGGAAGGAGGGAAAACAAAACACAGCAAAATATTGGTTCCAAAATGACAACTTAGCCTTCATAGAGCTCTAATGCTATACGTGCACAATGACAAAAGAAAAGGACACATTCAAGTACAAATTTTCCCCCCTTCTGCGTGTCTCGATTCCAGCGTGTCAGGCCAGGATTGGTCACTCAATTCCTTGGAAAGATTAATATGAAGCTGGGTGTCCATGTGGATCTCGGGAGTCAATCACCTAGCCTGACCAGCAGGCAGCTGATGGATTGATACTCAAAGTGAGTATGCTGCTGGGCCCATCTTTATACCCGTGGGGTCACGTATTCTCTTTCTTATCTAAGGTGCCAAATTGTGCTGGTTTGTCTTTGTCACGCCAGTTCTTACAAGGGAGTTGTGAACTTAATTTACACTTGTAAATGGGAGTACTGGACATTCTTTACTCAGAAGGAGATTCCTCTCTCGGGACGGTTGTGTGATCGTATCAACAAAAGGGCCAGCCAAGGGCAGTTTCTGCAGCCTCTTGGTCAGCGATTGGCTTGATCACCCTCTTATCTATGTTTACAGTTATCCAGGGTCACGATGAGCCAGCATATCCGGGCCTTCTGTCAAGGCATCAAAGACTATGCTGATTTTATTGCTCTCTGTGGCCTGTGTGCTCCAGGCACCTCAGAGGGGCAAGCAAGATGGATGTGATGGCGGGGGGGGGGGGGGAGGGAGCTGCAGGAGTGTATCTCTCTGAAATACAGTCATTAGGGCTAAAAATGTTGCAAGAGGTGGACTTTTGATCAGTTCAGCATCAACTTTCCCAGGTACAGATGTGATGGGCAGCTCAGTGCTTAAAAAAAAAAGGTGCTCTAGTGGAAAAGTTGTTGAGCTCTGACTAGAAGTGCCGGTACTGCATCTGAAGGTGGCAGTACTGCGTACCGGGAAGTACCATCACAAAAAAAGCACTGGATGGGCTAATGCGAACCAGGAAAACTGTACATGCATAAGCACTGAGCCAAACTTTGGCTGGGTGAGAGGCATGACACGCTGCACAGACAGATGGCTTTTCTGCATGATACATTCAAGGTACATGGATTAGAGCCAGGGAATTCCCTGAAATCATCAGTATCCTCTGGATAAAAGGACACACCACATCCTTTCATTTAAGTTATTTATCCTTCTCCTTGAGTGGATAACACATGAGGCTCTATTCTCCTTCAACATAGTACATTGTTGTTAAGCTAGGTTTATGGATGTAGTGAGTTAATGCTAAAGGAGATAATTTGATCCTTGATTTGGGTCAAGAGTGACTGAAATGGCCTCAGCTGGAAACTGTTTCCAAAAGCACAAGTTGTAATGGAATCACAGAATTTGATTCTTTCAACTGCTTTCCTTTTGATTTAGAATTGGCCCTTCTATCATTTTTAATTATCTTTATGAACCAAAGTGTGCCTAAAATAATGTTCATAGTTTTATGAGTTTACTTAAACCTAAATATTTAGTTTGTACATTTTGATTGGCTATTGTTACATAGTTAAATTATACATGCTTATGTTCTTTGTTAATGGAAAGGTCAATTCTTAAAATATATTTTTGAACATTGTGTAGAACATGATTAAGGAGGCTTTGGTTTATTTTCATTGTTTTGGTTTTTTGCTTTTGCTTTTGTTTTGTTCTTATCCTGAGTGATGAGATCAGTATAAAATAAACAGGGTATTCTTATTCTTAGAACATTTACGCTATTTTTATGTTTTTTATTTATAGTTTCATAGATTTTAAGGCCAGAAGGAACAATTATGATTATCTAGTCGGAGCTCTTGTATAATACAGGCCATAAACTTCTCTAAAATAAATCCTAGAGCATGTCTTTTGTTTACATAATTATTCTAGCTATAAAGAACCTTCTTAGAGTTGAAATCATATTCTGAACTTTGACCCCGCTTCAGTAATTTCTATATTAGTTTTGGGCAAGTAATCACAGAAGCAATTATGGACATTTGTCCGTAGGCTGCCTTACCACAGGTGTAACTGCCTGATTGCTCTATTTTAATTACTGTAGAACCCCAAGCCACTCATATACATCTCAATTAGATATACAGTATACTTAAAAGAAGTGAAGTCCCCTTCCAAGCACAAGTAAACATGTAATTAATTTAGTTTGATATAATGCACAATGAGAAGATGATATTAAGCCTACTAGTTATGCTATTCATTGTGATTATGAATCTTAAAACTAATGGAGATGTTTTCATAGAAATGGTTAAATTGTCGCATAAAAGCTCAATCAACCGTTCTGATTAAAACATTGAAACTAGAATGGGGTAGTTTCATTGAACCTAGAGTTCCTTAAAATATGCAAAATACCTTCAATAATGGTAATTGCTGAGACAATGCCAACTTTAGGATTTTTGTTTTTGAAGTCTTTGAAGTCTGACTTTGCAGAACAGATTGTGACTCTCTGGCCCATTACACACCTGCAGAGATTTGGTGTTTTATTTCTCTTGGGTGAAACAGCAGAAGCCCCAACCGTGTTAATCACTGTCAGAACCAGTTGTGTAAAATGCCAAAATGCAATGAACTGGTTGTTTTATAATAAATATGACAAGACAATTTAAAGTATTGTTTTGTTAGGCTTGTGATTTGTTGTAATTTAAGATGTATGATAGTGCTTCAAAGGAAAATAATAGCTGGGACCCCCCCAAATAATCCTTTCACTTGCAATAAAAAGTGTATAAAGCAAATTAGATTACAAGTAACTAAAAATTGTGAACCATTCTGTTCACTGTTTTCAATTAATGAAATTAAAATATATGAAACTATATGGCATGTAAATCCCACTAGTTCATCTTCAGGGCCGTCCAGTGTTAGTGTCCTATGCAGCCCAGCACTGGCTCCCTCTCCTGGGGTTTGTGAAGGCAGAAACTGTGAAGGGAATAGGTGATTGCTCACTCTCTCAGATCAGACACACTGGATGGGATTTGGTGCTAAATCCAAGCCGATACAATGGGGGCAAGGACTGGGGGCTGCCAAAGCCCTAGCACTGAGGCCCCATATGCAGCCTAGGGCACTACTAAATTTGAGCCCTAAATAAGTGCTTCTCTGTGCAGCTGTGTACACCTAAGGACAGCCCTGCTCATCACCCTCTATTTGAAGAGGATACTTGATTCTGTTTCAAACAGAACTGCTAATCCCAGGGACTCAGGTGGAGGAGGCTACTATATACTCACAGGCACCTTTGTCTTTTTCGCAAGGGAAACTTTCTGGGAATAACTGCTTATTAGGATCCATTGAGGTCAATTTAGACAAGAATTTATCTGGAACCATTTTCTCCCCATTACCATGTGCAGATGAATGCCTCCTGCCTTAAGAGTCATGGCACAATTAATGTCATATGGGATCCACATGTCCTGTCAAATCCAAGCTCAGTGTTTTGGATATTCTGCATTTAAAAAGCATGTCCTTTAGCCAGTCTACTGTGTTTCACACCGAGGGCAGTTAACATGTTCTTGTCTTTGAACTAAATTACATTAGATTTCACCATAAGTACTTACCCAGCATAACGTATAAAATGCGTAGTTCTTCTTGTGAATTCTGTACACTGGAGGTTTTCAGCAAACCTCTTCAGACTGTTGTAAATAGCCAAAGGCTTCTGTGGGGATACTTTGACCACCTCCACCTGTGATCCCTGGATTCATAGTTATCGTGGAGGTATTTGAAGTGGATTCAGATTCATTCATTCATTCATATTTCCTCTCTCTCTCTCTCTCTCTCTCTCTCATATATATAGAAGATGATGAGGTGATTTCTCAGATGCCCTTTTTGTAACCTCACCTCTGGATGCAGTTGTGACACAGGCAGACCAAATGCCAGGCTTGTGCTGTGGCCCCTAGTTCTCACTAAATGAAAGCAGTCTGACTTACCTCTGTGTTACAATTATTAAAATTGATGTTATGTTTATAAGAATGTATTTAGTGTTTTTAGAACTGGTTATAGGCTTCTGTCTGAATTAATCTTACCTATAACATTTATCCACCATGTGTAAGGTAACATTTAAGTGTTGGTTTGATAACTAAGAAAATATTTGCTCTGAATGTCAAAGCCACACAATCTGGAGAGAAGCATTACTGTGTGTGAAATATTAGTTTACAACAAAAGTTGTCATCTTCTGTCTGAGAAACGAAGGCATATCGACACCATACAAACCATTGTGCAACATTAGTGGACAAAAGACTAAGTTGATTGCTTTTCCCATATCCGTGAAAAGAAGTTAGTCAAAAACTTGTATCCCATCATCTTGAACATTTTTGAGGAGGCAAGGGGGGAGAGAAGAAATAAGGGTACGTCTACGCTAGCACCCTAGTTCAAACTAGGGAGGCTAATGAGGATGACCAAAATTGCAAATGAAGTGCAGGATTTAAATATCCCACGTTTCATTAGCATGTTCACAGCTGGTCGCCATTTTGGAAATTGACTAGCCCGGAAGAACTGCCCGCGTCTACACATGGCAGAGAAGGGTGAATCCGAAGTAAACTTCTTACTTCTAATTACCAGTTAAATCTCATTCCATGAGGCTAATGTAGACGTACACTAAGTTCTTGGAAGAAATAAAAGTCCTTGTCAGGAAGAAGTTATCTCTATGTTGCTTGAACTCTGAGGGTCCAAGATTCTTAAGTATAAAAGAGGGTATGTCTACACGACAGAGTTAGTTCGAACTAACTTAGTTCGAATTAGTTAATTCGAATTAAGCTAATTTGAACTAACGCAGCTAGAACTAAAAACTAGTTCGAATTAGCGTTTTGCTAATTCGAACTAGCAAGTCCACATTTAGTGGACCCTGAACAGGGCTTAAGGATGGCCGGAAGCAGTGCCGGCAGGGCATCAGAGGAGGACTTAGAGCGTGGAGATGCTGTCTCAGGCTAGCCGAGGGCTGCGCTTAAAGGGACCCGACCCCCACCCCGGACAGACAGTTCTCAGGGGTGCCTCGCTTGAAAACCAGTCCTGGCTTGGAGTGCCCGGAGTGCCCACACTGGGCACATCACAGCACTCGGCCATCAGACCGGCTGCACTTGCCGCAGGCTGCCATCTGGGGAAAGGGGACAATTGGGGGGCTGCAGGAGAGCTTCCACCCCCAGAAGCCCGCAGAGCCAGCCCAGTCCTCCCCATCGGGGGCTCGTGCCCCATTCCTCCCTCACCTCCTTCCACTTACCCTTCCCTAGCCCCCCTTCCTGATGTACAAAATAAAGATAACGTTTCTTCCAACATTGACTCTGTCTTTATTGAACAAAACTGGGGGAGACTGGGAAAAGGAGGTGGGAGAGGGGAAGAGAGAGGCTGGAAGAGGGGAGGGCAACTAACATGATCAGGGGTTGGGAACAGGTCCCAGATGAAGAGAGGCTACAGAGACTGGGACTGTTCAGCTTAGAAAAGAGGAGATGGAGCGGGGACAGGATAGAGGTCTCTAAAAGCAGGGGTTGGGTGGAGAGGGTGCATACAGAAAAGTTCTTCATGAGTTCCCATAAAGAAGGACTAGAGGACACCAAAGGAAAGGAATGGGTAGCAAGCTTCAAACTAGTAAGAGAAAGTTGTTCTTCACAAAGCAAAGAGTCAACCTGTGGAACTCCTTGCTGCAAGAGGCTGTGAAGGCTAGAACTAGAACAGATTTTAAAGGGAAGTGAGATCAAGTCATGGAGGTTGGGTCCATGGAGTAGTCTTAGCCAGGGGGTAGGAGTGGTGTCCCTGCCCAAAGTTTGTGGAAGGCTGGAGAGGGATGGCACGAGACAAATGGCTTGGTCACTGTCTTCGGTCCATCCCCTCCACGGTCCCTAGGGTTGGCCGCTGTTGGCAGACAGGCTACTGGGCTAGATGGACCTTTGGTCTGACCCAGAACGGTCATTGTAAGCTCAGTGGACCCCCTTGATTTTCATGCACACCTGTTCCTGAGTGGCCAGGCTGGCAGCTCTCCTGCCCTAGATGGTCACTTTCCTGTGCCTAGTGCGGAGATCGTGGACGAGGTCCACGATGTCTGCACTAGCCCAGGAAGGTGCCTGCCTCTTGCGGTCCCGGGCAAGCTCCCGGGAGCCGCCAGCCTGGTCCTGGGAAGAGGGGGTGGGCTGGGGGACATCGGGTGGGTGGCTCTGTGCTGTGCCAGGTGCAGGGTCTGCTGGCTGGGTGCTGGCAGGCTTGCACCTGGCACGGGCACCGTAGCCAGCCCGTGCCCCTTTAAGAGGTCCGGGGCCGGGAGGGGGGCATAGAGTTTCCCTGGTGTTGGCCAGAGTGGCCACCAGGGAAACCTGGGGAGGACTAGCCTCCCACTAGTTCGAATTAAGGGGCTACACACCCCTTAATTCGAACTAGTAAGTTCGAACTAGGCTTAATCCTCGTAAAATGAGGTTTTCCTAGTTCGAACTAAGCGCTCCGCTAGTTCGATTTAAATTCGAACTAGCGGAGCGCTAGTGTAGCGCCTATGAATGTTAGTTCGAACTAACATCCGTTAGTTCGAACTAACATTGTAGTGTAGTCATACCCTAAGAGATTCCCTGCTATTTGGCCTGGGTTAGCCCTAGAGGACTCAAAGAGCATACATGTATAGCAGCTTCTTACCTTTTGGAATTTAAAGAAGTAACTTCTGTGTGTATGTTTACTTGCTTGTTAATAACTCATTCCTTTTTCTTAGATAACAAATCTTTAGTTAGGTATTTATAAGATGGACTTTAAGAACTGTATTTGGTTTGAGATTGGAGATACACTTAGCCCGGGGTAATTGACTGGCTCTTTGAGACTGGGATTAACCTGAATATAATTGTGATTTTTGGTGTAAAGAGCTATCAATTGAAAAAGCAAGCATGCCTAGATGGCAAGATAAATCAGTATCCTGGAAGACTGACTGACTCTCCATTTTAAGGAGCTTGAGGAGTTCACAGTTGATTACCCACATCACTTTGTTTACCTAAAGAGTTCATAGATACAGATCCTCGTAGCTTCCAATGGCTCCAGTTCGCTGTTTCCAGCCAAGGAGAGCCATGGGAAGTGGCATAGCCCAGGCTTCCGTGTAAATGAAGCCCACAGGCTTGCTAGATGCTTTCTTAAAACAGGCCCATGGAACAGTTTGAGAAACACTGACTTAGAGCTTCAAGATCAAAAATAGTGTATCCTATCAATGATTATTTTTATTAGAAGGATGTGAATCATTTTTGTGTGGTCATTTAAGTCTTTTTTGGGGGGGGGGAGTGAGAGAGGGGACTCATCTGAGATTTGTAAATGTGGGCCATCCAGAGACGTGTATACTTCCTACAGGTCAGATTGACAGGCATCCAAATTTGGTTAAAAGTAGATAAGAATCCACAATTTAAACATCTTTCTTTCGCAGTGGTAAAATAGAGTATTATGCTTTGCTTCTTTTCTTCGTCTCCAGAATATGGAAGAAAATTCAGTGGGATACAGCCAAATTTATTAGTTGAGAAAATATTGGGAAGGGGGACCTGATTCTCGGAGCTTCTGACCCAATCCAAAATTAATCTGTTCACTCTGACAATTCATGGTTTTTGGTCCTATCAGGATGGGAATGGGAAACACAGACGTGCCAAACCTCATGCTCTTCACCTGAGCATGATATCTAGCTGTGGTTGTGCTGAGCTTATCCATTAAAAAAAGAACATCTGCTAATAAGTGTAGCTCCATCACATGGAGCTCGCTTAAAATTGAGGTTTTGATCTTTTTCTGGTCTGTTTCCAGTCATGCACTTACATTTCCAGCGTTTTTAAGGTAATAACTGACTATTGTATCTAGTCTCTCCTTTTGAAAGAATTCATGTTGTTAAATACTCTAGTAAAATGAATTTAAAATTCTTAAATGAACATCTTCTAGCTGGGAACTCATTGGTCTGCAGGACTTGAAGTTGGTTGTTAACCAAACTCATGGAAAATTCCTGTGACTATGGGTTTTTCATTTTTATTGCCTATAGCTTGGGGTGAGGAGCCTTTTCTTTTAAATTGAGGGCTACTGACCCACAGAAAAATGAGTTGGGGGCCAGGGACTATGGGGAGGCAGTGTGGGCTCCCAAATGTCGGGGGATGCCCTAAACCTTGGGGGGCTGATCCAGACAACCCAGGAGCCAGATACGGCCCCTGGGCCTTAGGTTCCCCACCATGCTCTAGCTGAACATTTTACTACTGGGGTCCGTTACCTTGGTTAGAGTGAGTTGCAGGCATGGAAGGTTGGGTGGTTCCTACAATTTTGGTGATGATGAAATTTGTAGAGTAATAACATGACCACTGATTGATGTATAGCAGGAAGTTAGATGAAAACTTGATTTATATTTTATACTTCTTGACATCTTTTTTTCAATGTTTAAGGCAGTTCTTAATATTAATGGCTATTATTAGTCATGAAGCCTACTGACTCACTTTTTTAAAAAATGGTCATAGTTCCAATATGTCTATTGGGAAACACATGCCTTTAGTTTTCATGATTTGGATAAGACACATTTTCTGAAAGCAATAGTTTCATTTTATATATTTGATTTGGAGTTTTGCATGAATTAGAATATGAATAACTGGCATAGTCCAAATCAAAAGCTTAAATCAGCCTCATACATGTGGTATGTTTTAATTTTATTTTGTAAATAAATTATGTTCTTCTGTTATTAGTTTCTGACCTTAACAGCTGCTTTGTTCAAGTCTATCTGTTGGAAGTCTTCTGCTTTGATTTTTGCATGAGGTATACGATGGATGTAACATAATATCCAGTGTGTTCCAATCTGGGTGCATAAAAGTAAGCTTGCAAATCACTGGCTGGATTTTCAGAAGTGCTGTATATCCATTGTTTCTGATGACATCTAGAACTGTGGGTGTCTAGTACCACTGAAAATGTGAAAATGGGCTGTGCTCCTGGCATGCCTATAACAAACCCATGAGAAATAATTTAAAAGACTGTGCAATAATTTTTAATTAATTAGAAACATTGCTTGTTTATAGAACAATATATATAAAATATTGATTCAGTTTCTTCTGAAAAAAGTAATGCATGTTTTAAAAAATCAACTAGCTAAAGATTAATTTAAACACTTCACTCAGTGTTTTTACTTATTAAGAATTCTGACTTACTAGGATCATATGAAAGTGATGATTAAAATAGAATTTTTTCATATTAACTTGCTCCCTGGGAATACCTGAGAGATCCTGAGGCGGTGTATGAGGCCTAGGACCTGAACTGATGTCAAGCCCCGCTGACACCAAGTAAAGTTAGTAAGAGTTAAGCTATGAGCATAAATCAGAAACTGTTGGAAAAGAGATGCCTGCTTGCATATTCACTGTAACTTAGCAAGAACAGGGCTAGCATTGCAAAATAAAGGCATTCGTCATCACTGAGTATGCATATAAACACATTCCGGAAGGGTTTGACCTCCCTGGTCTGGCACCCTCAGGACCTGACTGGCCCTGGATGAGGGATTTTGCCAGACCAGGGGGAGGTTATTTCTGGACCCCTGCTTCTGGCCCCTCTAGCCTGCCCACTGGCATCCAAGCTGTCATCCGAGCCAGCTCCCCACCTCCTGCCAACCCGCGGGGCAGCCATCACTGCCATGGATCCTGGACCCTCTGGGGAGCCCTGTGCTAGGGTTCCAGGACCTGCCAGGCAACCACACGCTCTGCACTGTGCAGGGTCTCTGGGACCTGCAGGGCAGCTGCATGTGCCATGCTGGGTCTTCAGGATCCTCCAGGCATCTACTAGTCATGGCTCCCTGCCCCACTGAGCTATCATAGCTCCCAGCCCACCAGTGCAGCCATGGGCCAGGTCTCCCAACCCCGCTTGGCAGCCCTGCTGTCATGCACTGGGCAGCCCGACTGTTAGCTCACTGCAGACAGCCCACTGGTCAGCCAGTCCTGCAGGGATCCTTATAACTGGCCCTACACCGGGACTCTCTGGTCCGTGTCAAACCATGGATGTTGCCGGATCAGAGAATCCCAGTTAAGAAAGTTTCAGATTGTTCCAAAATACCCTGATGCAAGGTTATGGTGTTAAACTCCCTGAAAATGATACAGGGGCACACTAATCCATCCTAAATATAAGTGCAGGATGAAAGTTTGATGGATAGAGATATTTGGATTCAACCTACTGGTACGGTGTAAAGGGCAGTAACTACCCATGTCAGGGTATATGTAAATTGTATGCGTATATAAGAGGATTTTCAGAAGGACTGTCTTTGTTCGGCCTGGGAGAAACAGAGGGTCCCACCACTCACAGGGATGAGTCTGTTGTAATGGTCATACATGTGGTAGTGTAAATATAGACATGGATCAAGGGAGCTAAGACTGTGCTTCATTAGTAGTAACCTAGTCAAGTGCCTTTGCCACTGAACAGATTCTGTGGTTGTCTTGGGCAGTTTAATCAAAGTCTGCTCTATGGGCTGTCTGGCTCTTTACATTACTTTACCAGAGACAGTGTAACACACAAAGAGAAGACACTTACAGACAATTGACAGCATCAGTAAGTTTTCAGACTCATACACACCCTTAACTCTTGGATTATACATCTAAAACTATTGTTCAGCTGTGACAGAAAGATCTGTTGTGCCCTTCACAGGCGACTAGCTTCTGATAATCTCATTTTATCTTCAGCACCAGTGTACAAGAAATATCAATTGCAATGTTATGAAGTACTATTCCAGCTATTGTGACTGTACATTTTAGACTGGAAAGCTTTATTGATAATCCAACAGAAGAGATTGCAAATTTCTTGTTGAAGGAACACTGCTGACTTGTTTAGACCAGCAAACTGCCAATTATGTTCAACATCATTAGAAACTGACTCTAGAAATCTTTAGAGCTCAGAGCTCTCTCTTTCCAACAGTCCAAATACTCAGAGCTCTCTCTTTCCAACAGTCCAAAAATAGTTTACACAACATGACACTGCTAGCATACAGAAGTATTGGGATATTGATTTGTAGCTGGGCTTCAGAACCTATTCTTGTTCCAGCCTGTACAGCATTTATAGAGAACATACAGTGGAGATTCTCTTCACATGATACATAAATTTTTCTGGTTTCATGTGGGAAGCCTATCATCTTTGAGGAGTCTTACCACTGTTGTTTTCCTGGAGAGTATCCTGCAGCTATCAAAAGGAAAGCTCTCCAGATAAGATCCTTTCCAAAACTAACCTGTTTCTGTCTGTGAGGAAGACTAGCTAATAGACTCTCCCTAAAAGTCAATTCTTTTCCTGTAAACTGATACACTGCTAGTCGTCCAACAGTATGGCTATGAAGATACACTTTTGTTTTAGGACAATAAGTGGTTGAACGAAAAATGAATCAGTATGTTCAAGGCTGTGACATAAGGTTAAAGTTAGAAGTTTGAGGCAAGAGAATAATTTGGGAAAGCAGAGGAAAAATATTTTGAGGCAGTGGAGAGAAGTCAAATGCTGAGTAACTTTTCTAAGAAGGAGCATTTTACATGTTAGGATGTGCTGCAGGATGTCTTGTTCAAGGCTATAAGGACTTAAAGGGTTGGTGGCACTTAGTAGTTTTGAGGGGGAGGGGGTGGTGACGAATTCATATGGACTTAGCTTTGAGAAAGGTATAGTGTAGAAATTGTCATGATAGATGGAATGTGAGTGGGGGGATAGGATATATGTCTCAAGTGGCTGGAGGGAGCCAGCAATACAGAAACCAGTTTGAAGGATTTTTTCCAGATGTCCAGAAATCAAATTTGGATTTTCAAAGTCATGGGATGGGAGAAACTGAGAATTAAGAGTGAAAATGGAACATATTGAATTACTGGAACACCTTACCTAGTGTCAGTTACCTAGTAGCAGAGGAGATTGTAAAATAAAAAGGTTTTGGGAAGTTTTGTAGGAATGGTTTCAGGATAGATGGAAGGAGTCGTGCTGAAGATTTGGGGGATTTGATTTGTAGAAGAAAAAAGTTCCTGTGAGAGACTGGAAGTGGCTTGGGTGTTTGTGTGTGCAGGGGAAAGGGAGGAAGGAAAATAGATGAACTAGTGTAGTTTAATATTAGCGTGTTGTTACTGTGATTGAAGGGCTCGTGCACAATGATTGTATATTTAAATATTAGATTAAATGACAGCTGAAAACATGCAGGTCAAATAAGCTGGCCAAATTTGTCAATCATCCATGTAGTGCAGTAAGTGGGAATTTAGTTCCTTGTGCAGGCTGCTCTTGTCATAGATCATAGGCTGGGAGGAGAATGCTCAGTCAGCCTTTATTCTTAGTTCTTTAACTTTCAGGCTAGTACCATATAAATACTTTGATAAATATGGTTACTATCATCACAATAGGAAGAACTTAAACATTTTTAATATTCGTTGACACAAATAGGATTAGCAGCTCAGCTACATTTTCATAAAAGTCTTCCAAAGAATGGAAGTGGGTTGTGGGTTCCAGTACTTGATGGAGCAGTGAATGAAAGACATGTTGTACACAGAATCCAGGAGGTATGAAAGTATGTCAGCCACTCTGTCTCCAGTTTAAAAACACCCACAATGCTTAAAAATAATTGCAAAATAAGTCAAATTTAATTTGATTGTGGGTTTCAGTTCTAAGTTACATATACATATATTTCCTCATGTCTTTTAAGTATAAGCAGCTTACAACTTTTTGTTTGTTTCATTTAAAACATCTTGTTCTGCAAACAGAAAATGCTGAAAAGATAATGCATTCAACCTTTCAGTTGGTTACTGAATTTTTCTGTTTCTTCCCCTGACACTTTATAATAATGAACAAGATAATTGGTTAATGAAGAAAGCATCTTGTATTTAAAGATCTACATATTTATGTGACCTTTCTTTGTTCATAGATGCTAATATTTATTTTCTTTTCTTGTTGAGATTTTATTTAGTGTTCTGTGACAAATAAGAGTATGATTAGTGAAGCTGTAAAGTTCTCATGGTGGCTGCCTGTGTTCCCAAGATAGCAGCATTAGTATCTGCAGAAGCAGTTAATGCTGTTTATCATTACTGACAGAGGCTGGGGAGGACCTTCTGTGGCTTTTATCTTTCACCTTGCCAACAGAAGTTGATGAGCTTTGTGATTTAAATTCATAAGATGATGTTATAATATTTATATTCATTTCACATAGAAAAGTGAACAGGTAAACCAATCTTGTTGATAAAAAATAATTAAAATCATATTAACATAGTACAGTACCAGACTGGTTACCAATGGATATTCCTGGGAAATTTTCTGTTCAGCTTCTTAATTTTTTTATACTTAAGCTAACATTTTCAAAACTGCAGAGGGGAAAGCACTCAAAGGAAATATGCAGTGATTTATTCCTATATGTTATAGAAGTATATTTACAGATCGCTTTGGAACATTGCTCTAGAATATTTGTATTTTTGAGATCTTGAATTCTCCTCATTCTCACATTCCACATCAGAGCGTTTCATAGAGTCCAGCATCAAATTCGGTACCACCTGTAGTTTAATGTACTCCATTTTGTAAAATGTAGTAGTTAACGAATTTTCAGAATCTGAGCTTCTTTTTGTATGTCAGTCCAATGTCCATGTAGTGCCCATTCACATTCTGTAGAATATTTCTTTGCTGAGCGCACAAATAACATGTCTGTTTAAATGAGCGCAGTGGTAAGATAGATGATGTACATTGTACAGCGATTACAGTATCACTTTGTTGGAGACACATTGCATATTCATAGACATACAAAGGGTTAATGTTATTCTCTCCTTGTCTGCTTTACCCTATCTCTTCTCATTTTGTTTCTTATCAGAGTTTTCCCAATGCCTTCTGTTCTTTCTCTTTTTTATTGCTGTTCACTCCACTTCTCCTTTTAATATAACTTTGTGGCTCTTTGTTTCACCATTCTGTATGTATTGAGTTGTCTTTTTTCCACGTACAGTTCTCTTGTTCTGAAGGTTTGGTGCTTGGCTAATTAAACTGTTGCAGTATTAACACTTCCTCCAGTGCCAGTCAGTTGCTGAGAAATTAGGCAGTCCAGCAGGAGAACTGGGAGGATTTGTTTCAAAATGTATTTTCACATTATATGCAACACAAGTAAATATTTTGATTTGGAGCCTTATTTTCCGGTGCATACAGGAAGGTGGATCAAATAGTCTCCAGAGTTCTGTTTTTTAAAAGGAAAACTTCTATGATCAGTTACTATCATACATAACTAAATTAATACTAGAATTATGAATGTGTGTATACATACGATTGTCAAAACTTTAAAACACCTATAGGCATTTTAGAACCAGAAATGTTTTGATTTTTTTTTCCAAAATGGGTAGCCAATAGACAATCCAGATTGCCAATACACTCTGGAAAAAAAGAGTCACTCTCATTATGTATATTTTGTAGATTTTATTTGCTCTTTTCAGGTATGTTAACATATTTTCAGCATGGGTCATAAGATGGGTCATTATGCTAAATGAAATTGCCAAAGAAAACAAGAATAAAATATACCTAAAACTCAACCATGGGAGAATCCTGGCGTGTTCTTTGGTTCCCTTGTCTCAAGCTAATATGTCAGTTCTGAAAAGACATAAATCTATGCTTAGCTTTTATGCAGACTGAACAGTTCCATTGAGCTCATAGAATTTAAAGTTAAGTATAGATAAAAGTCTTTTCAGTATTTGAGCTTGAGAGACCATTCATGCAAAATTCTGAATGCAGCATGGCTTGGAGTTATTTGCACCTTGCAGGATTGGATCTCTTTTCAGCAGATAGGTAAAATGGTAGTTTCTTATAACTTTTTATAGTTAATTAAAATGTTTTAAAATATTTGTAATTTACATATGTACACAGTTTGTTGATGATGATCTTCAGGGATGGCACTGTAACTTACATATTGGGGTTATCAGAGTAGAATCATAGGACCGGAAGGTCAGAAGTTCCTCCAGTCCAGTGTCCTGCACTGATGGCAGAACTAAATATTATCCAGACCATCTCTGATAGAATGCTTGTCTAACCTGCTCTTAAAAATATCCACCAATTGAGATTTCACAAGCTCCATGGGAAATTCATTCTAACACTTTACAACCATCATGACAGTTACAAAGTTGCAATGTCCTAAACTGCTTTGCTGGAATTTAATCCCATTGCTCCTTGAAGGTTAGGGAGAACAATTTTTCTCCCTCCTGTTTGTAACAATCTTTTTTTAATATACTGTACTTGAAACTGTTACCATGGCATTTGTCCTTTAACTCTAGACTAAGCAAACGGTGTTTTCAATTTTCCTTCATAGATTATTTCATGGATCTTAATCATTTTTGTTGCTCTTCTCTGGATTTTCTCAAATTTGTCCACATCGTTCCTAAAATGTGGCAACCAGAACTGGACCCAGTACTCTAGGTGATGTGTAATCACCTTGAAGTAAAGCAGAAGAATTAGCTCTTGTGTCCTGTGTACAACAGTTCTGCTAATACATCTCAGAATGACTCATCCCTTTTTATACCAGTGTCACACTGTTAACTCATATTTAGTTTGTTGATCCTATATGACCTCCAGATACTTTTCTGCAGAACTTCCTCTATGCAGTAATTTCCCATTATTTATGGGTGCAGTTATTCTATTCTAAGTGGAGTAGTTCACATTTGTTGTTATGGAATTTCATCCTGTTTACATTAGACCATTTCTCTAGTTTGTCCAGATCATTTTGAAATTTAATCCTATCCTCTAAGGCACGTGCAACCCCTCCCAGCTTACAACCTTTGTAAGTGTACTCTTTCCTCCATTATCACAATCACTGATGAAGATATTGAACAAAACCAGACCAAGACCTGAAACTCACAGGACCCCACTTGATATGCTCTTCTCCACTCAAAATGTTATATGAGCCACTAATAACTACTCTCTGGAACTGGTTTTCCAATCAGCTACACACATCCCTTATCATAGTTGCATCGAGGTTCTATTTTCTTCATAGAATCCTGGGACTTGAAGGGGCCTTGCAAGGTCATCCAGTCCAGCTCCTGCACTCATGACAGGACTCAGTTTTATACATACCATACACAGAAGTGTTCTTCTAACCTGTTCTTAATAATCTTCAATAACAGAGTCCACCAGGTTCATAGTCATGCTCATTCTGACTTAATATTGATTCTAGAAGCTATGACGCTTTGGTGTTGAATGGTGGGAACACATTAACTGATAAGCCATGTCAGAGTTCTGCTGCAATTTATAAAATGAACCATGTTGATTTATTCAATTTTGCTCCTCAGTTAAGAGAGAAGGGGACCACTAAGTTAAAAGTTGAAAGATTATTTTTTTATTTCTGTTGAAAAGTTTTACTCACCAAGAAATGAATGAGTCAAGCAAAAGATGAGATGGTTATATGTATTAGGGTTAAATAACATTAATAAAATTGTTGTCCAGCTAATATTCCCATTTCATGATTTCATTATAATGATCTTCCAAATAATAACACACTCATTTGTTAAGTTTCCATGACAAACATGCATGCATTAATCCTGCCCCTATTTGTTTATTTTCTGAAAAAAGTCAGAAAACATTTTTTCATAACATAATGTTAAAAGTATGATCTTAAAAAGCAGTTCATTAGGTAACCATGTAACTGCTGAAATTCTGATCAGTTACGTGTTTACACTCTGCAGGCTCTGCAGTATAAACTTTATACTGCAGAGCCTGCAGTGTGGTGTAGCAGCTGTGAGACATACCGGCTCTTACCTGACAGCCTGCTCCTGCGGAGATGGGTGCTGCCTCTTGCTCCTGGCTCTAATACAGAGCCAGCAGCATGGAGTGGCACCTACTCTTCAGGTGCAGGGCTGGGAGCATACATGTAACTGTTATAGTAACCGATAAGCTCATGCTTTTTGGTTAACCATTTGATCTGTTTTATTATTACATCCTTAGTTAAAGTAGGACTGATCAAGATGTTTTTGACATAATGTAGTTAAATCAAAATAAAAATGTTTTCTGGGAGCATTAGAGAGACAAGATATGGGAGGAAATATCTTTTATTGACTCAACTTCTGTTGGTATGAGAAACAATCATTTGAGCCACACACAGCTCTTCTCCCAATCTGGGAGAAGTACTCTGAGCATCACAACTAAATGCAAGTTGGGACAGATTTAGCGTAAGTAGTTAGCCACATTCTAAGGGATGATTCATAGAGTGGCCCTCTAACTTCCCTGCAGTCATAGGACAAAAACAGAGGGTTAGTGGGTTACAGATGGTTCTAATAAAGCATAAATTCATGATCCAATCAGTGCTCATTCTGATAGGAAGCCTGCACCACACGTTAAAGAGACAAGCCTAGGAGCTTAAATTTATATCTCTGAGAGACACTAAAAATCATTGACTGAAGAGAGACACTGGATTTATGGCTGCTTATAACAATCTGTAGCCCATTAATCCCCTGTTTTTTGTCATATGATTACAGAGAAATTGAGTAATATTTGATACTACAGGTGTACCTCCCTCATCTGGCACCCTCGGGACCTGATTGGTCCAGAATGAGGGGATTTTCTGGACCAGGGGAGGTCCTTCCCAACATGTCCTGTGCTGAACTGTCTCCAGCCTGGCCATGGGTGCCCTAGTTTCCACCGAGGCCAGAGCTCTGGAGCCAGTGTTCCATGGCTGCAGCCAGGACTGGAGCTCCACAGCCACTGCTGGAGCCATGCAGCTGCTGCTGGAGCCCCATGGCTGGACCCTGAGCTCCGTTGCTGGGGCTGGAGCTTCGTAGATGCTGCCGGACCCCAAGTTCCATAGCAAGGGCCAGAGTTCATGGCTACAGCTGGGGCCAGAGCTCCTCAGCCATTGCTGACCCCCTGCTACCTCCCGGCTGCCAGGGGCAGTGACTCTCCACTGTGATGCCGGCCTCTCCTCACTCCCCCCGCATGGGTCTCCCAGCTCAATTGCCAATCCCCTCACAACGCTTCTGACCCACGACCCTACCTCCCTATACTACTATGGATGTTGCCGGACCAGAAAGTCCTGGTTAAGGGAGGTGCAACCTGCATAACTAAATATTACTGAAACAATGTTTTGATAATTCCAAAATGATTTGTTTGAATTTATTCTGCAGGAAATTTCAGATTCCATTCTTTATTGAAGCAAAAACAGATTTTAAAATATCAGAAATATATGCAGAACTGTTTTTTTTAACTAGCTCTAGGTTTCAGGATAGATTTGTCTTAGTTAATTCAGAATCTCATTGGAGGAGCAGAACAGAATAAGTTATAAAAAAAGGTAGGAGGAAGAACATGGAGAGGAAAAGTGATATACGAGAGGAAAGAGCAAGAATCCAAGATTCACATCTTGTGAGGTTGCTTGGAACACAGCAAAAATGTCGGTGTCGTCAGAGCATTTTTCAACATCAGGAAAAAGGTCTAGTGCCACTCCATAATGGTGGTAGTCACAGTGATGATGGTTTATTGGTGAATGGTAATGTTGGTGAATACTACCAAAGCTTCTGTATGCTCTTCAGAAAATAAAATGTTGAAAGATGAGAAAGGGACAACTACAGTCCATCAGTCACATTTCTGCTGGTCTCTAATTGTCTTTATTTTCTACTCTTAAAATAATTCTAGTACGCTAATGATCTACTGCTATAACAATTTTGTAATTTTACCAGAACCTTTGAAAACCTCCAATCAATAATTAAGTTTGCTCAGACACTTAGTATGAAGCATTTCTTTAACTGCATTATGTGTTATTTTCAACAATAATTTCACAGAACTTGTTTACTATTAGATATATAGCCTTTCACATACTTTGGACAGCTGAAGATTTAGTGCACGAGTAGACTGTGGTGCAACATGCTACCTTCCTGACCCTCTCAATTCATCAGAGCATAGTATTGAGATATAATCATCTGAACTAATAAAGGGCTTCAACATGATCCATTATATATATGCCTACATTATATCTATCTCCTCAGGTTGGCTGTTGAGCTTTGGCACTGTTCCTTCATGCAGAACTTTCCACTAGCGAGGACTGACTTATTTTGGCAGAACCTTTTCAGTGAAATACCAGCTGAAATGTTTATTAAGGGTCATATATGATCCTCTTATCTCTGTAATGTTTCCAAGTGATAGCCAAGTGAATTCTGCATGTAGATTTAGGACTATGGGCTCTTAACGCACTTTTGCTGATAACTTTAGTGCAGTAAATCATGTTTGTGAAGAGAAATAGGGCTTCTCTCGGGTGTATTAGAGGGCAAAAAAGTGTACGTGTGTGAGAGTCAGGCATCAAATGGGGGCAAAGTAGTGTGTTTATATGGAAGCTTTGTTTTGTGTGTATGCGGGGGTCTGCTGAAAAGCAGTGTGTAGGATTGAGACCTAAGAAACAATCTAGCTCTCACGGATATTAATAGGAGTCTTTCCACTCATTTTTTTGTAATTGAAGTTGAATCAAGTTCCTTTTTACTTAAATGTGTGTATCTATTGCAGAAACACTACATAGAACATCTAATACTAATTGCTTTTTTAGCATACTTAAGAGTGGAAAATATTTGGATATGGAGGAAAAAATCTTGCACTCTCAGATAAGCAAAAGTACTATTTTTTTATCATTTATAGTAAAAAATATTCCATGGAAAAGTAAATGCTCTTCACTGTTGTGCTACAACATTACATCTAGCTTTCATTTGCTCCAGGATACATTTGAAAATATATTGATGTATTTTATGCTCTTTATTTTTCTGTTGAAATATTTTAAAGGTATTCTCCCTTGTGGCTAGGATGAGCAGAATGCCAATTAGAAAAAGAATTCTTAATTATAAATACTCTTTTATCATTTTTTTTGTCAGTTGCTGCAGATATTCTCTTTTAAGGACAATCATTGGCAAAATAACCGACTTCTTTCGTACTGATGTCTTTTATTTTAAAAGATTATATAAACCTGCCCGATCAACAGTGTTCTCATTCTGGTTAGAGAATACACTTGCTCAGCAGGGTTTCTTTCTGTCAACTGTTTGAATGGCAGATGTTAATGCCAGAGAAACACTGTGTCTGCTTATGTTTTCTTTATGGGAAAGATTCTTTCTGAAAGGTATTGTTTAAATTTTTATATTTATCTTTATAAAACATTAAAATTGAAAGAACAGTATTACTTTTAGGAAACTTTATTACATCTGAGATTTTTTTTCCCCAAGTAATCAGAATTGTAAAGACTTTGTGGATGCAATGAGCAAGTTAAATAAGCAAGTGAATAAAATATAATCATGGAGTTGTACCAAATGTGTGTGTATTATATCAGGGGTTCTCAAATATTTTCTTTCTCTCCCTTCCTCCAACATGTTGTAAAATCGCCACAGCCCACCTGTCCCACAACCACTATTTTCCCACATATAAATGCCCAGGCTACCATTAAGAGATCACAATCAGGGCAATTGCCTGGGAACCCATGCTAAAGGGGGCTCTGTGAAGCTGTTGCTCAGGCTTCAGCTTCATCTCTGGGTTGTGGGGCTTGGAGCTCTGGGCTTTATCCTCAAGTGGTGGAATGCTGGTTTTTTTCCTTGGGTCCCAGAAAGTCTAATGCTGGCCCTTCTTGGTGGACCCCCTGAAACCTGCTCATGACCATCCTTGGTAGGCCAGGATCCATGGTTGAGAACCATCATTATATGTAATAATCCATTAATACCTTGAGTCCCAGAGTAGTGGGACCAAAGCCCTCAAAAGTGCAGCAATACTGGGCTTCAGATGATAACTTTTTGCTAAACTATCTTCATTCACACTTTTTAAAAAAGAAATTTGAGTGGGGTTGTTTCAGAGGCATTTTAGATTTAGCTTTTAACATTGAACATAGCTAATGAAATTAATCCTTACAAATATGGATGTATGTTTATTATAAGAGGGGTTTGTACAACCATGTACTAAAAAGGTCATATGTAAGTGGCATAAACAGTCAGTGATGTTGGCTCATATTGGGAATGATGCTATGTTAATCAAAAGTGAATTTCACAGTGCATCTTATTGAGTTTCAGTTTAATATTATATATTTATACACTCTCATATTTGTTGCATCTTTTGGTAAAGTGGTTTATAAAAAAAATGGTTTATAAAAAAATGCACTAAAATTTCATCTCTCTAACTAATGCCATGTTGCCTTGGTTACTGTATCTCTGTGAATGTCAGAAAAGTTAATATTAGGAATCCCTAAAAATTATATAATCTAGCTTTTGTTTTAAATCAGTCTATCACACTTTTAAGATTTAATGTCTCAAAAGGGGTCATAGTAGAAATAATCCATATATGTCACTGGAATACTTGGATTAATATTTTTGGAGTAGTTTGTTTTAAACAAAATCAGTAAGCTGCCGAAAAGTTTCAGTAAGTTTGAAATAGTCCTGATGGAAAGAGTGTGATGGACGGTATACAGGTGTGAAGATGAAAACTACATAATAAATGATTTATTGCATGTTGTATTTATTAAATAACTTATAGAAGAATGGTTTAGGATCTTTGAGTTCCTTCATAGTTGCACATTTTAGGTTCTCTGTTTTATAAAAGAGAAATGTCCTGTCTTCCCTGTCTGAATTCCACATACATTTATTTTACTTTGCCTTTTGGGAGAATAGGGGAGGTATTTTTTGGGAAGGGGAAGGGCAGAATGTCTATTTATTTTTTCACAAAAAGGTCATGGTCCAACTCCCTGGGAACTAACAATGATGATTCTCTGTAGCTGAATCAAGGGTTTAAAGTGGCACAATTACAGTTCTTCCTTCCCTGCTGCCCAACTATTTGTCCTTATTGTATTCTGTTTCTGTGCCTTTTTTGGCCTCAACTGCATGTCGATTATTTGATCTTGAATAATACATATACAGATGGTATCTCCTGCTGTGTATGTTCTGTAAGGCTAAACTAAAGGTTTCCTCTGGACAAAAGAAGTAAAAAGTACAAAAGAGAGATGAAGTACTGTAGTATTTACAAATCTCAGCACAACCATTGAGGAGGGACAGAGATTTCAAAATATCCTACTCAGAAATAAAATTCTCAAATCTAACAAGTGAAAAAATACCATACACTGCTTGCATTATATATTTTACATAAACTTGGACACCAAAAATATTACTTTTCTTTCCAGCTTTGCAAGGCACTTACATAAACTTGCTATAGTATAGTTCTACTCTTAAAACGAGAGTAGAACAGAGTCTGTATACAGTGTGTTTAAACTTAATTTCAGTATTGAGCAATAAATTCTGTGTATAGTATTCTAGGGATGTTAAATTTCAATTAATCAGGTAATCGAGTAGTCAATGGAATTTCTATCAACTACTCAATTAGTCAGTAAAGGGGTGGCGATGGGATGCTCGCTATCCTTATTGCTCCCCTTTTCTATCTCCACTTGCAATTCTCCCATGGCTCTTAATACATCTGAAAGGCAGAAGCATAGCAGTTAGGACCTGGCGTGAGTGGGGACTTCTTCAGTCCCCACTCACCCTGGGTTCCTCACTGTGCCTCTGCCTTTCCCCAATGCACACTGCACCTCTGCCCATGGAGCTCTTACTACATTTATAAGGCAGAGGTGCAGCAGGTAGGATGCGGTATGAGCGGGGCCTGCTTCAATCCCTGCTTCTGCCATTTCACCCGCTGTGCCTCTGCCTCCCCTGCCCCCAATGGAGATGGTGCAGGGGAGAACAGGCTTTTCAGCTCGCTGTCCCCACCACTGGCTCCTGCTCCTCCTCCCTGCTGCCTCTGATACAGAGGCAGCAAGTGGGGGTGGGAGGAAGCTACTCAACTACCCAATGTAGTCAACTAGTTGCTTACATACCTACATTATTCCTTATGTTCAAGACTGTGATGACTGTGTTGTATCACTACTGTCCTTGCTGCAGTGATTCATGAAATCGAAATAGACTTAGTGTTTCTCAAGCACTTCTTTTTTTCTGCTATTTACTACTTACCCACTCAAAATACTCACTTGTGAAGCTGGCATAAGTTACTAGCCCTTTGCTGACTGAAAAGAATTGCAAAGAAATCTTTAAAACAATGGGTGATTGGGGAACAAAATAGCAGATGAAAATCAAGGAAATAAGTGCAAAATAATGCAATTGGAAAACAGAATCCCAATTATACACAGACAGCAATGGGGGTCTAAATAGCTTTTACTCCTTAAAAATTAACCTTAGAATCATTGTGGATAGGAAATTATCATAATGCCATTACATAGACCTATGGAATGCCAACACCTGGAATAGTGTGTGTACTTCTGATCATTCCTGTTCAAAAAGGTATATTATAATTGAAAAAGTTAAAGAGAAGGGTAACAAAAATTATTAGGAAAATGGAATAGTTAACATATGAGGAAAGATTTTAAATATGGGGATTGTTGAGCTTAGAAAATAAATTACTAAAAGGGGGTATTATAGAGTTCTATAAAATCATGAATGGTGTGGAGATAGTGACATAGGAAGTTATTCACCCCTTGCATAACACAGGAACTAAGGGCCACCAAATGAAATTAATAGGCAGCAGGTCCAAAACAAACAAAGGGAAGTATTTCTTCACAGAACACACAGTCCACCTGTGGAACTTGTTGCTAGAGCCCTAGGTGGATACAAAATCCGTATCAGCATCCACACGTCTACGCACTACAATGAGCCGCAGATAATCCTCATCCATGCCCACAGACATGCAGATACCTGCAAATATAAAGTGGATATCTGTGGATTTGCAGGGCTCTGCTTGTTGATAAAAATGTTATGAACTCCAAAAGTATACCCAGATTTAAAAATGAATTAGATAAGTTCAGGGAGGATAGGTCCACCAATGGATATTAGCCAAGATGGTTAGTGATAGAACAATATGCTCTGGATGTCCATAAATCTCTGACTGGCAGAAGCTGGGATAAAGAACAGAGATCATTCAATAATTTCCCTGTTCTGTTTGTTCCCTCTGAAACATCTGTAACTGGCTGTATAATGGAAAAGCTGGACCATTTGTATGTAGCTTTGAGCAACTCAGTCATAAACTAGTTGCACTTTTTTGGGGGGAAGGGCTAATCCACGCATAGAGTGTATATATAGTACACTTAAAGCGTTACCATTATTGGTAGTTCTCAATCAGAATAGGGTGCTATGAGCAGGTTGCAGGTTGGCTGCCAAGCAGGGCCTGTATGAGACTTGCTAGGACCCAGGGAAGAAAGCTGAAGCTTCACCACATGGGGCTCAAGTCCCAGTGCACAGGGTGGAAGCAAAAGTCTGAGCAGCTTAGCTATGTGGAGCCTCCTATGGAATGGGACTCAGGCAGTTGCTCTGCTTGTTATCCTCTAACACTGGCCCTAACAATATTTTTAGTAGAAAAATAGTGACATAGGTGGGCTGTGGAAACTATATAGCAAGTTGGGTGGAAGCAGAGTTCAGAAAGAAGTAAAAGCGACGAGGAGTCCTGTGGCACCTTATAGACTAACTGAAGTGTAGGAGCATAAGCTTTCGTGGGCAAAGACCCACTTCATCACATGCATCTGACGAAGTGGGTCTTTGCCCACGAAAGCTTATGCTCCTACACTTCAGTTAGTCTATAAGTTGCCACAGGACTCCTCGTCGCTTTTGCAGATTCAGACTAACACAGCTACCCCTCTGATACAGAAAGAAGTAGTTTGTGAAACAGGAATCAAAAACACCGATGAAGGTAATGTAGAGAACTTGACTCTGATGTGATCCCTGTAGGATTCCACTCAATATTCCCTTCAAACTTGACTGTGAACCAGTAATAAATACTTTTGGGAAAGGGTGTTCTTACTTTATAGTAGCTCCATCTAGGTTATATTTCATAGTTGTCTATGAAAATGTAATGCAAGACAAAGTCAAAAGCCTTGCTAAGGAAAAAATATGCCAAATCTACTGCTTTCCCCCTCTCCCATGTACAAGGTTTGTTACCCTGTGAGCTATGAGTTTGGTTTGACACCATTTGTATGACAAATCCATGCTGATAGTTACTTATTGCAAATGTCTTAATTATTCGCTCCATTATCTTTCTAGAACTGAAGTTAAGATGACTGATCTATAATTCCCTAGATTGTCTTTATTTCTCTTTTTTTAGTTTGGGCACTTTGTCCTTCTTCAATACTCTGGAATCTTTCCCATCTTTCATGGCTTTTCAAAGATAATCACTAATTATCTTTGGGGGAGGGATAGCTCAGTGGTTTGAGCCTCATCTTGCTAAACCCAGCGTTGTGAGTTCAGTCCTTGAGGAGGCTATTTAAAGATTTGGGGCAAAAATTTGTCAGGGGTGGTACTTGGTCCTGCTGTGAAGGTAGGGGGCTGGACTCAATGACCTTTCAAGGTCCCTTCCAGTTCTAGGAGATATGTAATCTCCATTAATTAATTTAATGGCTCCCATATCTCCTCTCTTTGCATTTTCTGGGATATATTTCATCAGGCCCTGGTAACTTGAAGACATCCAACTTGTCTAAATAATTTTTAACTTGTTCTTTCCCTATTTTACGTAAATCATTAACCATTACTTTAATACCTAAACCATTATGATTTAAATTACAATTAGTGTAAGATAAGATAAGTATCACTTTTTTGAAGAAATATTTAAATTCTAATATATTGAGGTTTACTAGCTGCAATTTCAGTACAGTTTTAAGCTACAGATTGTATCTGTTCTCTTATTTAGTACTTCCTATAGAGATCACATTAGACCTGTAATTCCCTGGCACTGTAGTGCTGCAATACTGGGATTACAAAGGCATAAGTAGCAGTGGTGATTTCTACACTTGAAAAGAATGCTGAACACAAATAATAGAAGTCTTTACTTCTTGACAGTGATTTGAAATAGAAAGTAAGTTCTTCAGGGCAAGAACAATACCTCCTTGTTTGTGTTGTGAGCTGCCTAGCCACTTTTAAGCTCTTCAAAATAGTAATAATAACTATTGCTAACCAGATATCCAGAAGCAGTTAGGCATCAAACAGGAACCTGAGTAGCCGACAGCAGACAGCCACTTGACAATGATTCCCCATTTATAATTACACTTTGAGACCATCAATAGAGTGGCTTGTCAGCACAACAAAACTGTTAATCAGAGCCCTCTGAAACCCAAACGTTCCCATTAGCCTCGGAGGGCTGCTGTCAAAACAAATCTTCCATGCCAATAGGAAAGATGTAATGGTCTGTCCATGACAAGAGTATTTAAACATACACAAACACTTTCTACCTACTCTTATCCTTGAAATAAGACTGGAGTTAAGATCCAGTGTGTGCCTGGTGGCATGAGCTTAGTTAGATATTAATTAAATGTGCCCCTTTCCCTTTGGAACTAACCAAATAGGTATAAATCACAGACTGACAAATATTAAGTTACAAAGATGTGACAGGCAAAATGATTGTTAATTAACAGTACTGGGGTACAGATTTGTAGACCAGATTAAATTGCTGAGGGACATACAGTACTTCCTGATAACATGTAACTAATACATTGGCAAGTGTTTGCTATATGGAAACAGGGGCTCCTGACTGGAAAGGTTCGTATGAAGTAGCACAACTAAGATTTGTTTTAATATTGCATGTATTATGCAATCTGAAAGGGAGAGTAATTTTGGCCTATATACATTTCAATATTGTAATGAAAAATACCTATGGTATGACCTTTTGTTGGTTGACTGGGGAAGACAGAAATTTCTAATAGATATTATACCTCTAACAAGCATTACTTTTATGTATTATTAATATGCTATTTTTATATTAAATTATCACTTTCACAGGTATCTGCTTCTGATTTTCACAATTGTGTTGACATAATTTCTCATATATGTTTTTTAAACTGAATACAGTGATGCAGGGATGGAAAAGTTCGACTATTTGCTCCATGTAAAATATGAGAGTGCATACTTTTCATTTTTTTAATGTAAACCACGTTCAGGATTATACTAGAAGGAATAAATTCACAGTGGAAGCTTTCTCCGTTTTTCCAGCTATGCTTGCCGCCATGGAGAAAGGGGAAGGGGGACACGGCGCTGACGTACACGGCCAGGGGGCATGGCCATGTACGTCAGCATTACAGACGCACAGACACTGGGCTACTATATATATCAACCATGTGGTCATAGACTTGCTTCCTGGTGCCTCTGTTCCAAATATCATGTAGGCTGCTGCATTTTCTAAGTTCATGTATATGAGGGAGAGACAGAAACAGATGCAGACAGACAGATGATTGCAGTTTCAAATTGAAGAAGGTAGTTGATATTCTGCCCTACTCTGCTATTACTGTCTCCACCATTGCAATTGGCTGGCTATACCCTCATATATATGCTCTTCTTTTAGTGCCTATGACCTAAATGCAGTTGCCACCACTGAGAATGCTCTGTGAGGTTGTATTTGGTCCCCAAAATCTGTGATGTAACACTAACGCCACAACCACACCTTGTATGTCACAATGGGCTGTTTCATCGGTGGATATCTGACTTTTAATTTAGAAGTTCTACAGTCACATATATCTTTAACTTAAATCCCAAATAAATTTACTTAAGTTGATTGGAAAAGCAAAAAAAAATTATGGAAAAAATGTTCAATTTTTGCCCTTGCATTTATTAATATGAATTAATTACCAGATTGATTTAAAGAAAATGCTCTATAAGAAATAATGTCATGATATTTACTCTCTGAGTAGAGTGCTAACAGAAGAGTAGCTTGCCAGTGCAAAAGCTACAGATGAGCATCTTCTCACCCTTTGTGTTCTGCAGAAATATCCTTGAACTGGTCTGCCACAGGCTATCGTGGAAAGGCATTTGGAATTCTAGAAGATAAATCCAGTTGTAAAATAAGGGGGACAAAATTATTACTAAAAACTAAAATTGTGCTTAGTTTTCTCGATGATGTTTTAGCAACCTGCAACTTATATTTTGTCATAGAAAGAGATGACAGAACAGCTTTTATTTCTCCCTACATCAATATTTTGAGAAATATATTACTTGTCGTATGAGGTTTTTTAATTCAACCCCGATCTACTTAATATGTTAAACTACTGTAAGTGTTTTTAATCTCAAATCCAATAGTCAAAAAGATCTCTTGAAGCACCTGATAGAGATTTATGGACAATAACTGAGATCATCATCAACTAAGCCCAGTGGTTAAAATGTCAATTTACCAAAAAAAAGAAAATGATCAATTAGCATTATTTACCAAGTAAAATGCTAAATGTCTTTTTCTTTTCTGGCTGTGGGAGGGCAAGGATACCATTATGTTCAGGAGGCCTCATCCAAAGACCACTGAAATCTATTGTCTTCTGCGAGCTTTGGACAGGACCTAATTTTGTGTCCATAATGAGAATTGACAGATCAAACCCTTAAGTGTGTGCTTGTCTGTATACATGCTAGCCATCTCTCAAACACAGCTGAATTTGGTAGGGGGTTATATGCTTATAATTAAGGGTACATCTACACATGCTCCCTAGTTCGAATTAAGGATGCAAATGTAGCTGACCAAAATTGCTAATGAAGGGGGGATTTAAATATCCTGCACTTCATTAGCATAATCTTGCCCCCGCGCTATTCCGCTCACCAGCTGATTTGAACCAGGAAGTGCGCTCCAGGATGTGTTAGTTCAAATCAAACCCCTTGGTTCGAACTAACGTTATTCCTCAAAAAATGAGGATATTTAAATCCCGCTTCATTAGCAATTTCGGTCGGCTACATTTGCATCCCTAGTTCGAACTAGGGAGCAAGTGTAGACGTACCCGTAGTATGTGGTTAGGAATTTTGCTGGATCAGAGCCATAGTCATGGAGATACATGGAAGTATAGCAGTTATGTATTAATGAAGAGTGGCATTCCCTAGGTCATGAATGTGTGAAGAAAGGCCAAAGCATTGTTGAACAAATTAAATGATTCACTGCTATGACTATGGTTCAAGTGGCAAGTGAATCTTTTAGGACAGAGCCTTGACAATGCAGATGGAACACTGTTAGGAAGCAAGTCATTGCTGCTTTAATTTGATTTTTTTAAAATTTAATTTGATTTATTTTTAATATGTGGTGGTGGGTCCATTGCAAATCTGTGATATCACAGTTCCCTACTTAGCTAAAATTTCATTGGGTTAGATTATGTGGCCCAGTGATGCGGGTTGTCCAAATGACACATGTTTCAGTGTTGTGAAGATCTAAATTATCATTCCTCAGATGCACGACCAGCTTTTGGGCAAGGCGAATGTGGATCTATCTATATATTTTTAAATGTGTCTGTGAGAGCTCATCCGTCTGTGTCTGCAAGTCCATTTGTTCAAAAACTCCTCCTAAATGGTAAGAGCTTGGTATGCAGCAAATTAGGTAATTTATCCTAACTTACAGCAAGGTCAGGGTTTGGTTGTGCCAGGAAAATGGAAGTGCTGGGCATGGGCCTGTTGACCAGAACGTGGAAAGGGAGTGACAGAGAAGAGGAATGTAGTACTCAGTGTCCGCTGGGGGCAGCGAGCAGGGGGGGACTCTATACTGCAGAGTGACTGCTGGGGTCAGCCACGTTAGTAAGACGCTTGTCAGCTGCCAAGGGAGTAGATAAGCAGCCTCCCTGCCCCAAATAGTGCTGGGAGAAGAGCCCCCTCCTAGGCCCAATAGACCTTACCCAAGAGACCCACCCTCCCTGCTAATGCGAGGTCAGGAACCAGGTGTCCATTGAGGAGAGGCTCCCTCCCACCCCCGACTCCCGGAGAGGCCAGAGCCTGGAGCCATGACCTGGTCCCAGACATGCTGCAGGCCTCCAGACTGCGAGGGGAGGGGTGGTACTGAAGGCTGGGGGTAGCCCTCTGGAACTGTGTCTACCCAGTGAAGAGCCTGAAGGCCACAGGGGTTCTTCAGGAGATTGGGGGCAACCCCCAGAGCCTGGCCTATGCCCCCATGGGTTGCAAGTTGGACGTAGATCAATGCTAGTGCATCTCTCTTACAGGGCTAGAGGGGGCAGGTGCAGACTAGGATTGTCCGCCGGAGCCTCAGCCTTCCTCCTACCCCAGACAGGGTTGCAGGGTGGTGGGGGAATATCAGTGCCATGGCCAGTCCCTGGAGCCTCCCTCTCTTCCCCTCCCCCCGCCCTGTGCCAGCTGCAGGGGGCAGCTGCAGGCTAGGGCTGGCCCCTGGAGCCCACTTAGAATCATAGAATACTAGGTCTGGAAGGGACCTCGAGAAGTCATCGAGTCCAGTCCCCTGCCCCCATGGCAGGACCAAACACTGTCTAGACCATCCCTGATAGACATTTATTTAACCTACTCTTAAATATCTCCACAGATGGAGATTTCACAACCTCCCTGGGCAATTTATTCCAGTGTTTAACTGACCTGACAGTTAGGAACTTTTTCCTAATGTCCAACCTAAACCTCCCTTGCTGCAGTTTAAGCCCATTGCTGCTTCTTCTATCCCCAGAGGCCAAGATGAACAAGTTTTCTCCCTCCTCCTTATGACACCCTTTTAGATGTCTGAAAACGGCTATCATGTCCCCTCTCAATCTTCTCTTTTCTAAACTAAACAAACCCAATTCTTTCAGTCTTCCTTCATAGGTCACGTTCTCTAGACCTTTAATCATTCTTGTTGCTCTTCTCTGGACCCTCTCCAATTTCTCCACATCTTTCTTGAAATGCGGTGCCCAGAACTGGACACAATACTCCAACTGAGGCCTAACCAGCACAGAGTAGAGCCCTGGACAGGCTGCAGGGTAGGGCAGAGAGATGGATGACTGGGGGCTTGCTCCTCCCCCAGCTCTCAACCAGCTGCAGGGTTGTGAGAGAGTATGTGTGCTGCAGGCCAGGACCAACTCCAAGAAACTTGCTTCTTCCCCCTCCTCCCCCCCCCCCCTCGACCCCAACCAGCTGCAGGGCCAAAATCCCTGTCCTGATTCCTGCTCCCCTAGATCTGCAGCTTCCTGAACTGAGCCCCTCATGAATGACCCAACTAATGCTAGATATACCTCCTAATGTACTCTATGTAAAGATCTCCAAATAAAATAAAATAAATACAAAGCATATGAAAGACATTAGCACTAAGAATAGTAATTTAATTACTTAAATTAGTTTTCTTTTCTATTCACATTCTTATACTGTCCCTTTCACTGTGACATTTGAACACTCAAGATTATTAAATAATTATTACACTAGGTGGCTGTGCCACCTGCTCATTGTGCTCCCTGCCCCGCCCCCCGCCGGAGACCAGGAAGGGCAGGGCTGCAGCTGTGCCAGCCTGGGTCCCTTCTCCCTTCCCCACCAGCCTAAGCTCCTTCTCCCTCCCCCTCTCCCATAAGCCAGGGTCTCTTCTCCCCCCTCATCACTCTGGATCCTTTCTCTCCCCCCAAACCAACCCCCCCCGGCTGCGGCACACGCCAGGCCTGATTCTAACCCCCATGGCTGAGGAGGTGCAGGGAGGTCTGTTCCCTCCCACCCCCCCGCATGGGGCACAGCGAGGTGCAGGTAGTGCCATGTGTACATGGTGCTCCGGGACACGGCAGCCTGCTGAGGTGGGGAAAGCAGCAACGCAGGGGCCACTCTCCCAACCTCTCTCCTATGCAGTCCCACCTGTGCTGCTCACTGCCCCAGCCCTGCCCGTAGAGCCCAGGGCTGCCCGTCCACCCACAAGGAGCAGAAGGGCAGGATCAGTGCGGTGGCTCCCCTGGGTGGCTCTGGGGTGCTCTGGCAGCCACAGTAAGTGCAAGGCAGGGGGTGAGTCTCGGGCAAAGAGGGAATATGCAGGCTCCGAGCTGTCGGGCACCATTCTCCAGCTCCCCAAGAGCTTGCTGCTGACACAAGCCCAGCTGGGAGCCCTGCTCCTAGCGCCTGTCCCCGGACTGCTGTCCCAAGCACCGCCCTCTCTCCCCCACCCCTGGGTTGTTGCGGCTGTGATGTGGGGTCTGCCAGCTACTGTGCCATGTTTCTTGGTATTGAAAGCCCTGTGTGGTTGTGGTGGAGGAAGGAAAGTAGGAGCTTGGTTTAAAATAGCGACTTCAAGTGGCGAGGGGAAGCAGCAAGGTCAGGCTTGACCTGGGGGAGGAATGAGAGAGGGAGGAGGTAGGTGGGACTCAGAGTGATGTGATGACATCACTGTCAACCCACAGGAAAACATTTTTTTAACATAGAGATATTTAAAATGCAGTGATAGTATATAGCAGTATAGGGCTTGATCCTGCAAAAGGTTACACCTCGGCATGCAGTTCCTCCAACTTGGAGTCCCATTACTTTTATTGTGACTCCATGTTGAAGTAACGATTTGCCTCGGCATAGTTAAAAAGTTAACTTCAGAAGTAGAACATCAGAACACAAATTGTTTTGCTGGCTAATTATTCCCTAGGCAGGAGAAAGGGAGATTGGCATCCAATATACAAGAAAAAGCTGTCAACTAACAGCTCTCTAATGGCCTGCATAACAAAGCTGGCTGTACCAATTCCAACCCATTCTAACCCCTTCAGACATGGCAGTTTTCTGTCATAACACTGTCTTCTCTACTGTGTCACTATTGCCACTGAAACACAGCTGGAAGTCTGCAGTGCCGCGATGAGCTCTGTAGATCTTCGTCATTTCTGTAACTGCGACTCCCCTTGGTTCATTCACACACAGCATGCCTGAGCACTGTGAAACAATTCATTTAGGTTGATGGAATAATCTTTTCAGGCTAGAAGTGTAGTTCTAGCATATTAGTATTTTTGACTTTCAGCTTCCTTATAACATGTTAGCTAAAATATTTTAGAGTAGTTGTTCTTCATACTCTTCTAAACTGGGAAGAAAAGAGGCCAAGGGAAAATAATAGATTTCATTTCTAAAATTGTGTTATGTCTACAATATATTTGCTATTTTCTCATTCTGGATTTCCACTGAAGAGACTAAACAGTAATCTAAAATGGCAGAGGTTTAAAGGAAGTGGATACTAGACATAGCAAGTTATCGCCATATAATTTGTAATCTACTTTCTGAGCTTCATCACAAATCTACATTGCTCAATTCACTCCTAAGAGAACCTTGCATCAAGCAGGAATTGCTTTGAAAGTTAAGGTGGATGAGAATCCATGTATAGTTATTCATGTGCTAGTGCTATGGATCCATTTCATTATACTGGAAAAATAAAAACAACATACAAAAGAATACATTATAGGAGATATGTTTATGAATTTGCAAATTTATGAATTATTGATTATGAGTATCAAAGCAGAAAGCAAATTATAGCCAGGGGAAAAGATGGTTTGAAAAATTATTTCCTTCAAAGTGCATCATAAAAGCAGTATCAATAATTACAAAAAAGATAAGTATGCATGTCATCTAATAAAAAATTAGAAAAGAAATATAATCAAACCAGAAAATCTGATCTGCATTGCTGAGTGTTGTTGAGACATCTGGTGTACATGAAAATGCATGCGTCTGTGGAAAATGTACATAGATATTGGACAGGATAGCAAGGCACAATATTAAAACACAGAATACAAGGAAATACATAACAAGCATCTTTAATGAGGAGAAAGATTCATGTTTGAACAACATGCATGCAGGAAAATTTTAAGAAGTCAAATGTTCATTCCCCAAATCTATCTCCCTTCAGATTCAATGAAAATTAGAAATCACTCAGTGAATAATGAATTGATATTCTGCACATAGTTTTTACGGTTTGAGTTTATTATTTAGGTGCAAAATCACAGTAAACAGAAATCAATGACACGTCAAAGAAGAATTTTCACAAAGTAATAAAACAGCTCTCTCTGTCTCTGTCTGTCTCTCTATATATATACATACAGAGGGAAGACTTGATTTACATAATTACTTTTCCTTATAAACTATTCTAATCTAAGGGAGGAGTTTTTGTAACTCTTCCCTTTTAAAGGCATAGTAATTACCACCCTGTATTTTTAAGGGGGGATGGCTGTTTAGCTTGCAGGATGGCTTGGGGGCAGTGGTGGGAGAGAGATGAAAACTGCACAAAAGGGGTCAGCATGATTGCTGATTCATTCCCCAAGGAATGCAGAGTTTAAAAGGGACAGCCCTGCCCCTGAAGCCTTCTTTTTTCATTCAGCTGTCATATGTATGTCTGGCTATAAGGAGGACAAGAGTCATTGGACAGGGTTTAATTGGGCCACAATTTTATTATTCCATGTCTGGGACTACTGGGCAAGTAATAGTGAATAGTTCAGGTAACCCCATGTTTATTCTATGATTAGTCAGGGAGCTTTTACCCCTCTTTTCCATCCCTATCCCTCCAGCAAATCCACTGCTGGCATTTCACTATTCACTGCTACCTCTCAGGAGCAGTTAAAATGGGCTATAAGAATGGGTGAAGAGTTGTCTCCCTGGCTTGCCAATTACAGGAGTCCCCAACCACTATGTGTTTGTTCCTTGAATGAACATCTCTTTTTAAGACCCTTCTCAAGCTGTTTATCTGGTCCCTGTATAATTCTCCTGCACTGGACGTCCATCCTGAGGAGGTACCAGCAATTGCCCCTGGAAGGGACAAGGCCACAGGTGGAAGGGGCGGGGCTAGTGTCAGTGAACCCTCAGCACAGCTCAGAGTGTGCTGCATCCCCTACTCCCCCAGCCAGCCGTTAAGGCTGCCCAGAACATGCTGCATGGCAATTTAAAGGGCCCAAGGCTCTGTCTACTGCCATTATTCTGCTGATGCAGGAGCAGCAGTAGCCTGGGCCCTCGGACAACAGTCCCTTTTGTTCCCATCTGCTGGCAGGCCTGGTTAAGCTCTGTGATGAAGCCCTGCTGCTGAGATATGATGCAAGCTCCTGACTGAACCCTGATACTGAATCTCAACCTGGTCCTGCCTCAGTCTTGCTCTGTGTAAAATGGAAGCTTCAATCTGTGATCTGTGCCTTTTTCAAAACTTGCCTTTACAAGGGATGAGTCAGCAACCCACTGCTCCTTTTTTGTGTCAGTTTTCGTCTTCCCTCCCTACTCCCAGCAATAAAGCACTGTTACCTTCATTTGCCCAGGCCAACCTAAAAGCCCCTGGCATAAAGGTACAAGGCAGTCAACTTCACAGAAGCTTGAAAATAATAGCATTTTCCTTAAATTTGTCTTTATTAACTTAAAAAAATTAGTAGTAGTGGTGATATCAATTTAATTTTGTTTTATTGGTTTTTTTTCTTGATATACCTCCTTTTAACATCTATAATGGTGTCACTTCTGGAATGGAGATTTTATCTCTTCTTCTCCATCTGGCTCACTCTAAAGAACCACAATAGGACTCAAATGGAATTATAGTTAGGCAGTGGCTGCCACTCCTTGACCTTATCTATATCAACAGGTTTCAGAGGTAGCTGTGTTTTAGCAAAAACAACAAGGAGTGCAATAATGTGCAAGCCATCTCATAAGTAATTTTCCACTTTAGTATTTACACCTTCTTATCCACATTAGTTCTGATGTAATACTCCCATCTCTATACCCCAATTTTCATCTCTTGAAGAGTTAATTGCAACTCATGAAAGCTTATGCCATGATAAAATTTGGTCTTTAAGATTGCACCAGACTCCTTGTTGTTTTTGTCTCTATTACAAGTTAAACCATTTTTAATTAAGACCTGGTTTATACTTGGAAATTACATAGATATACACACCCTTGAGAGACACAAAGCTGTACTGCCCTAACCACTGATATTGGCAGTGATAGGTTGGCAGAAGAATTCTTCCATTGATACAGCTACCACCTCTCAGGAAGATGGATTGCTTACACTAATAGAAGTCCATAGCTCTGAAATGCTATAGCAACACAACTGCATCACTGCAGCATTTTAAATGCAGACATCCCCTAAAAGTTTATTTAAATGTAATGCAATTAAGCTGGTGAAAACTCTTATGTGAACATTCTTACACTGACAGGTTTGTGTCAACTAAGCTTAAACAGATTCTTCTAATTTTAGCTAATTTAATTTAAAAACAAATTTTAAACTGGAACAATTCATAAAATAAATATGTAGTTAGTTATATAATAAAGCTAGAATCCTAGCACAGTTAACAATAGGTGTTAAGAAGTGTTAAGGTTATAGCACATCATTATCTGGCATAGGCATGTATCAAATAATTATCCATATAATCTTTTTCACACTTAGCTCAATAACAATCTTATCACTATTCAAACCTATGCATGAATGACTTCAAGTTAAACCAGGAGTGACTAGGTGAAGCAGGGGAGGGGGAGGAAAGGAAAAGAACAGATAAGTTTAATTCGCTTGGTTTCCTAGTATAGTCTCCTGAAAAGAAACCCACTTAATATATTCCCTGTGCCCTTCTGCTGTCAGAAGGTAGGGCTTGCATATAAAATATACTTTCAGAAATTTGAGCAGATCGTATAATAATGAAACTCTTATTTCTATATATTTTTCTCTCTACATGAAGGGCTGATGGCTCTATGGAAAAAATAAAATAAGCAAATCCAATTATTTGGCATCTACTTTTTAGGTTTTTTGTTTTTGTGGTTGTACATTGTACAAGATATTGTTCTCCATATCTTGTATTTAGTGGGTCACAAAAGAATATTTTTCTCAATAAAATGCTGAACTACCTAATATAAAAAAATCCATCAGCCTGTTATTAAATGTATGAAATGGAAAGACAGACTAAGGCAAAGAAACAGAATGTCAGAACAAATTGTGACTTTACAATTTGAGTCTGGTAGCTCACCAGAGGTCCTCCTCAGGACCAATTCATCTTAAAATGAGCACTGTCTTTGAAGTAATACCACACGACGGCTGTGCCTGTACCAGTAGCTCTGATCAAAAACTGTAAATCTTTTTGTCACCATGTGTTGTGTGAAGCAATCAATCTCAATCTCTTGGGACATGAACTTTGTGAAAAAATGTGTTTCACCCCCCTGTAAAGGGAGTAGTAAATCAGTTTCCAATTGATGTTTTGTCTAGAGTAAAGAAAAGGGTTCAGCATATAAAGTTTATCCATTTTGAAAAATGTGCTGAATAATATAATGATTTGCTAGGGGGGAATATTTTCAGCATCATTAATATTTTACAACACTTTTTTTTTAAAGAAGAGTGAGGCTCTCTTCGTATAGCATGCTTAGCACAATACACTTTTTCTTAAACTCAATATTCTTTATTGATTTAGCAATTTTATGTATGCCATATTATCTTTACCCTGCTTTCCCCCACCTTTTTTCTTTAATGTTTTATTGGTTTTAAGAAGAAGCATTGAGAGAATTAAATGCCCCTAAAGGGGGGTATTTTTTTATTTTTTCTATACATCTACCATAACTAAGTGAAAGGAGTATCAGTGAAATGTGTTCTTCCTGCTCCTCACTTCGATATACATTACCTCTATCCCATCTCTGACTGTCGTAGGTGTGACAGATAAATGAATATAAACAGTTTAATGATATATTAATGTTTCCATTATTTTTAAAAGTGCTTATTGAATTAACTTTTTTATCATAACAAGCGATCTTAGATCATCCCCCACCTCCCACGCAATATACCTGACTCCATGGGATCCACAGGAAGAAGAGGCCCTGGGAGGTGGGCAGATGGCCTGCCTGTAGTCCCCAGGAGTGGGCTACTTCCCAGGAGAAGAGGAAGGCCTCCTGGGACCAGCTGGTGTGGCAGCACAAGGCCATATGCTCCTCCCTCACCTTGGTGATGGAGCCTGTGGCCTCGTGCATGAAGCCCCTCATGCATGGTTCACTTCCTAACCCCTCCTGCCTGTGGGTTCCATGGAGTCAGGTAGATGGCATGGGAGGTGGGGAACATGCTAAGCTTGCAGCTAGCCCAGCTGTGAAAAAAAGATACAAGGGAATTCATCACAGGAGACACTCTGTATGAAGCCTAGCCCTAATCTCTGAGCTGTCATTGAAGGTCTTGGTTCAGAAGATGATGTGCTCCAAGCGAAGCCATACATTGCCTACACACTGGGCACTTGGCAACAGGGGCAGAGACGTCCTGGGGAGCATCACAACACCTATGGCCCAGTGACAAGCAGGCATCGGAAGGTGCTGGCCAGGCTATGAGCCTGCAGGCGGGAGGAGGGGACAGGGCAGTTCGGCGTCCTGCTATGTCCAGCACATGCAGGGTCTGGCACTGGTGTCCCTCAAAGAGAGAACTTCTGTCCCTGCCCACTCTGGGGTGGTGTGTGTGTGTCCAGGAGGTATGTATTAGTGGCAGACACCGCTTGCTGGAGAGAGTGCTACTGGTTTTCCTTCCACTTCTTCCCCCCAGCAGATTCCCATGCATGGGATCAATCTCCTCTGCATCACCATACTTGAACGGGAACATGAGTACACACATGACCATGTGCGGCACTGCTGTGGGGTTCCATGAGCCCATCCTCCTTAGTGGTGACTTGTCATAGGAAGGCGTCCCACCATGGGGGCTGGAGTAAGGCAGGCCTCTCCAGAAACCTTGTGAGAGTGTCATGGAGCTAAGTGCTCCGGACTGGCACTCCATGTGCACCCACATGCCCAGGTTGTTGTGCGATCCCCAGGCTGAATAGGTTGAGCAAGGAGCGCACAGACCCTCACATCCCATTGCCTGTCCTGTGTTCATCTGAGGCCTGGGACACATCCTGGGAGGGGGTGGGACTGGTTCCAGAGTGACGAGCAGGTCCTGGTTGGCAGGCATGGTCAACTGGTTGGCTCCCGCCTCCTCCACCTCTTCCTCCTCCTCATCAATCCTGTCCTCCTGGAGGCTGACACCTGACGTGTCCTGGCCAGACTTCACGATGATGGGGAGGAGACAACTGCCCCCCTCTCCCAGGATGCCATCCAGCTGCTCTGTGTGCACTACTGCTCCGGCGTTTCTTCTCTGTTTCCTGGCCTTATGTTAGGCCTGCCAGAGCTTTTTCACCTTCATCAGGACTGAGTCCAGGGTCCGGTTGTGGCTTTTGTTGGCCAGGCTTGTGGTGATCTTGCTGTACATATCCGCATTCCTTTTCTTGCTATGGAAATCCTGGTGGTTGGACTCCTCACCCTAGACCTCAGTGAGGTCCAGGATCGCCACACCAGTCCAGGCTGGAGCTCTCCTGCATCCCTGTGCAGTGGCAGCTGAAGGCTCAGCAGGAGTGCTGGCAGCCATTGGAGGGTCGCTCAAGGCTCCTGGGATGCTCCTGTCTCTCACAGGGCTGGCAAAGCTGGACATGTACAATAAACCGTTATTCTGAATTCTGGAGTTTTAAGCTCTGCAGGAGAAGGGGAGCAGTGGAGATTCCAGGTGTGGCCAGAATGGTCAGAAGTGCAGCTGTGAGAGGCCTCTGGAGACCAGTTATTTAGAAATAGCAGCACCAGAGCATCCCCACTAATGCTATTTCAAAATAACAATTTTGAAATTAGCATTGGTCCCCAAGGAAAGCAGGGAAAGTACAGATTTTGCAATAACCAGCCCATTATTTTGAAACAATGGACTCGCTAGTGTGGATGCTCAGCTTTTATTTCAAAATAAGGGGGGTGGCTATGAAATAACTCCCTAGTGTAGACCAGGGCTAAGAGAGTAACCGTTCAAACAGTTAACTGATAGGCATCAACTTATTGGCTTCTGTTATGGGTACACGCCGGCTCCCAGCCCTGCTCCTGGAGAGCCGACTGCCACCCTGCGCCATGGGATCTGCAACAGAAAGTTTATACTGCAGAGCCTGCATTTGGACCAGCTCCCTGGGAGCAGGACCAGCAGCCAGGAGCTGATGTGTGATGGGAACTGGCTTATAAGCCATCTCCCAGCTGCCAGCCCTGCTCCTGGAGAGCTGGCTATTGACCTTTGCTGCTGGCTCTATATCAGAGGCTGAATTGTGGGGCAGCAGTTGTCTTCCAGGAAGCAGGGCTGGCATCTGAAACTAGTTTGTGTCGGGAGTCAACTTATACTTACACTTACACCTTTATACTTATACTATAAACCAGCTACTGGCATGCCAGGAGCTGGCTATGTTGCACGCTCCGCAGTACAAGCTTTATACTGCAGCTGCAGTGTGTGTAATGGTGTAACCACTGGGATTTTTAAGAGTTATACAGTTACATTTTAATCATTTTTTAACATCCCTAACCATGAATAACTCTGGAGAGGTAGAGCCCACTGGGGAGGTTTACATATACTTCTTCAACTGGCTTGCCACACACTACAAATACAGAGAAAGAACCTTTGCTTAAAAAATTGTTTAAACTGGCCTGGCCTGGCCTACTGTTTCAGAGAAAGCACAGTATTTTCTGTCAAAGGGCTCTGACCCTTGCAAGAGTGAAAAAGACTATCCTACCGGGTCCCCATAAAACTGATAGATGGCATCTAATAATTTTTTAGCACACATGTAGGAACTTTTATTGGTTTCAAACCTGCTGGTGAAGGATGGGGGAGGCAGAGCAAAGGGGCAACTGTCCCAGAGCTTGATGATTCAAAAAGGACCAGGGCTCCTGGTCACTGTCACTACAGTAGCCAGAGCCCTGGACAGTTTAAATCACTGTGACATGCTCTGGGCAGCACTAAAGAGCTGGTGGGGATAGGCTAGTTTTTCCAGTCCCACCCCTTCCACCTGAAGCCCTGTCTCTTACAGGAAAGCAGAGCTTCCCCATCTCCCCTTCCTCCCAACCTTGCCCAAAGGCCTGGCAATTCTGTTGGACACCTTGATTTGGATTATGTGTGGTGGGTTTTTTTCCTGTGTATTGCTTTTGCCTTTAAAATAGTTGTGCTTGTTTAGAAAGATGGGTGTGATAGCTTGTAACAGCTGATGTTTTCCTGTTCATAGCCCTCAGAGAAAACCAAAGCACAGGTGCTTTTCTGATGCACAGGGACTCACTGGGGTTAACAAGAGGAAGGTCACTGTGTGGCATTAAGTCTTGGTGAGGAGGAAGAGAGCTGTAGATTTCCACACAACAGAGGTGATGACTGGGAAATTGAAACCTTAAATGGGATTTCTCACAGGTCCAGGATGAAGAAAACTTAAGTGGTGTTACCCTGAAAATGTGACTAAGTTGGTAAAGTTTCCCTTGTCTCCTCTTGGGACTACCTTTTCCTTCTTGGATAATGCTCAGGTATTCTTACATATGACTCATTCATCCTTCTCTTTCTTGCTATAGCTTTAATGCTTCACTGTCTTTCCTATCCTGTATCCATAATGTCTATTTTCTTTAAAATGTCGATTTTCTATAGGATTGTTTTAATAAGAAAGAATCTCCCTTTTTAAAGATGTACAGGCAGTCCCCGGGTTACGTACAAGATAGGGACTGTAGGTTTGTTCTTAAGTTGAATCTGTATGTAAGTCGGAACTGGCGTCCAGATTCAGCCGTTCCTGAAACTGACCGCCAGTTCTGACTTACATACAGATTCAACTTAAGAACCCCAAGCTTCCCCAAGTCAGCTGCTGCTGAAACTGATCAGCAGCTGATTCCAGGAAGCCTGGGGCAGAGCAACTCTGCCTCGGGTGTCCTGTAGTCAGCGCTGGTCAGTTTCAGCAGCAGCTGACTTGGGGACACCTGGGGCAGAGCAGCTGGGGTGCTGCTGGGTTGCTCCAGTAGCACTGCTCCTCGGCGCTACTGGACCAACCCAGCAGCACCCCAGCTGCTCTGCCCCAGGTGTCCTGATTCAGCCACTGCTGAAACTGACCAGCAGTGGCTGAATCAGGACCTGGGGCAGAGCAGCTGGGGTGCTGCCGGGTTGGTCCAGTAGTGCCCAGAGCGGCGCTGCAGGACCAATCAACAGCGCCCCAGCTGCTCTGCCCCAGGGTCCAAACAAAAGCCTGGTCTGCTGGGGGGGGCACACTAGCTGCGCCCCCCCCCCCAGCAGACCAGGGACACGGGAGCACAGCCGCAGCGGCAGCGGGGTGCCGCGCCTCTGAGGCTTTGCTCTAGCAAAGTCTCAGAGGCACGGGACCCCGCCGCTGCTGCTTCTTCAGTCCCGGTGCCTGTGGTCTGCTGGGGACGGTCCCCAGCAGACCACAGGCACCGGGACTGAAGCGGCAGCAGCGGCGGTTCCCCGCGCTTCTGAGGCTTTGCCAGCCCGTGCCTCTTTAAGGGGTCCGGGGCCGGGAGGGGGGCAGACGAGTTTCCCTGGTGTTGGCCAGAGTGGCCACCAGGGAAAGCTGGGGATGGCTAGCCTCCCACTAGTTCGAATTAAGGGGCTACACACCCCTTAATTCGATCTAGTAAGTTCGAACTAGGCTTAGTCCTCGTACAATGAGGTTTACCTAGTTTGAACTAAGCGTTCCGCTAGTTCGAATTAAGTTCGAACTAGCGGAGCGCTAGTGTAGCGCCTGTCAAAGTTAATTCGAACTAACGTCCGTTAGTTCGAATTAACTTTGTAGTGTAGACATACCCTAATTTTTTTTTCTTGCGGGCAACAGAGGAACATCATCATGTCACTCTACATCCCGCTGCCCCTCTGACCTCAGATGCCAGCCTCCTCCCTCCCTCCTTCGCTGCTCTGGTGGTGCTCAGAAACTATGCAACCTCCCTCCTCCCTGGTGCTCGAGGGCCTAGAAACTGCAAGGCCTCTCCTTTCCCCTCTACCACCTTTGGGGATGCAGGGGGGAGCCACGTGGCTTCCCCCTTCTCTCTTTTCCCAGGGAGCGGTAACTGTGAGGCCTTCACCCTCCCTGCTCCTCCCTCCCAGGTGGGTGGGAGCCACAAGACCTCTCCCTTCAGAGGGGCAGGAGCTGTGCCCTCTTCCCCATTCCTACACCCCCAGCCTTCTTATACACACCCTTAGTCGAGACCCTGCACCTCCAGCCCCCTCATCACCCTGCTGAGACTGCACACTTCCAGCCCCCTCACATGCACCCTCAACCTAGACCCCACAACCGCAGCCTACTCCTGCCCTCTCTCCCCTAGCCAGCCACCTACTCTCAGCCCGCTCTTGCCCCCTTCCCACCTGGCCGACACCCTGCCCCAACCCACTCCTGCACCCTCCCCCTGGGCAATCATGTACCTCCAGAGAGAGGGGTAGTGGTGAGAATATATTATTATATTTTCATGCTAAAGTGGAAAAAATGAAAATCACAGAATCAGAAATAGTTATTTAGAAAGTTGTATTTAAGTTGTAGGAGTGTAGCTGTTTAAATGGATAACTGATAAGTTAAAGTTACCCAAAGGTTAGAAGTGGCTTCCGGTCTAACTCCCAGGGAGTGGGGCAGCATGAGGTGGCAGCTGGTGCATATGGGGAGTCAGCTGAAAAGCCAGCTTCTGGCATGCACCACCTCCAGAGGAACTGGTTACTGCCCCCTGGGTGACCAACTGCTACAACCCCAGCATCGACAGTTTAACCTGTAATAAGAAGACAATGGCCATTCAAAGGGAAAAGATCCATTAGTTAAAAGATGTGAGTAAATTAATCATATTTTTTTGGTTAGGGACTTTCTAAAAGCTTTTGAATGTACTTGAGTTTTAACATTCCACCAGCAATTTTCCACCCCTGTCCTTACACACTGTGTCATAATCCTGTGAGTCAGCACTCATTACAATTCAATTTATCAACAAAAAACATTCTAAAATTAAATATCCATGTAATTCATTTAGAATCACCAACACTCAATCATTTGTTGTTTGTGAGGAATTGTTCTTATGTTTGTAAACTCCCATATTTTATAATAGATTCTCAGGCCAGAAGGAACCATTACAGTCTGATCGCCTACACAACACACACAGTTTTGTCCTGGTGAATCCAGTGTAAAGTCACCATATATACCTTTGAGTCTATATAAGGAATATCCTTAGCATTACACTCACTAAATGTTTTTTCCATTCTTTCTACAGCAGACTGACAGCAGACATTTTCTCCTAATCTGACAGATAATGGTGAACATTATCAGCTAGAAACCCATATTAATTTGTCTGTAAGTTTTATATGTAATTTTTGTCATCAGCCCTTAAATGAATAACTGAAGAATTTGACTTTTGAGAGTGATAATGGATATTGTGTGAATTTTTTTTTTTTTTTGTGCTAGTGCCTGGAGGCCTGGAAAAAGGATAGGACAGGACACACAAGGATTTTTCATCCCTCCCAAATATCTGCTGCAGCCACTTTAGGATTCAGGTGTTTTCAATTCAAGGCCCCTCATGGACATAATTCATGGTTCTACTACCCCTTTCTTGAGGCTGATAAAATTCAGGATGCACCAGTTTGTCATGAATATTAGCTAGATGATTACAATTAAAGGGGAGACATGGAAATTTGCCCCATATCCTTTAATGAGCCCCCTACATCTCTGCCCATACAAGTGGTAAATGTTCTTTGCAGAGGTGAGTGATACTGTTATATCAGTTAATTTAAACAAAGTTTCTTGTAACTGCAAGCAAATAAAAATGGCAAAATGAGTGCCACAAGCTTCTGTTGTTTAAATATAGTTCTTAAGATAAAATATACTGTGTGTACTGACTTCTTTGGGTTAGAAGAAAAAAAACAAATAAACAAACAAAAACAAAACAAATTAAAAAAAAACCCTTGCAGGGAGGTTCTGATAGTATCCACTTTTTTGCAGTGGCAGGGCGCAATTACCTGTAAATTGGTGTGATATGGTCCACTCCAAAACCAATATATTTTTCTTTTGAACATTTGTGTGTTTTTCAATTCTAGCAATTTCTACAGCAAGAATTATTTAGCAGAATCCAAAGAGGATGAGATGAACTGTATCAGAGATAGGGAAATAACTCCAGCTCTCCCTACCATCAGATAAAACTCATTGTCTTATCTGTAAGTCTAAGGGCAAAGAACTGTTACCTTGTAAGTTCTGAGAGCTGATTAATTCTCAGACATTACACTCAGGGAAGCGTATGAAAGAATAGTCTCAAATTATAATGGCTGAAGGATTAAAGGACATTTTTCGGCAGTAAGAAAATATTTTTGATCTGGATTATAGGATTCTTGGAACAGAGTAGTAGGGAGACATTTAGTACAGTGTTTCTTTATAGTTTTTTGGTTTTTAGAAGGTGAGATTTGCTATACATCCAAGGTACAGTTTTCCTTTTTTATTTTTGCAGCTCTTTAGATTGAATTCAGATTCTGTATATGAGAGTAAAGTATATTATTTCTCATTTATGCATTAACAAGTTTTAGTTATAGTCCCATTCAAAATCTTAATTATTAGAGATGATGCATGAACTAGAAAGATCAAAACTTGACTTTCAGATCCCAGGTTGAATTTGCATGAATTAGAGAACACATGTTTTAGTTGTCCAATGAGGAAATCGGAGCTTAAAACAACAATCACCCATATTATTTCAATAGAAATACACTAATTCTGTTCAAATATGTGTTACTTACACTGTGGATTTGTTTGGTGCTCCTTTTCATCTAATCTTTTGTTTTCCTCTTTCCTATAATGTTTGTTATAATAAATCCCATGACTTTTCTTGTCAGCACATTTGTGACCTTTCATGCTGGATAGCAGGCAGGGAAAGGAATGAACACATACAGTTTTTGTTAATTTTAGGCTTAGATTACAATTTTGCTAATATTGAGAGAACCCTTCTTTATCCCCTCTCAAATATATTTCCATTATAACTAATTTTGATCTTTTATCATTATATGGTTGCATAAATATCTGTGATTTGTTACATCCCTTAAAATCATAAAAAGGTGTTTAGCATTAAGAAGAAATTCTTTATTAATCACCCAATACATTTAATAGTTTTGAGTTGCTGCCTTTGAACTAGTTATAAAATTATAACAAATTAGATCAGTAAACAAATTATATCAGTTTTCCACATTGTTAAAAGTATGCCAGACAAAAAGAACAGATCTAAAATTTAAGGCTACTTTTTTAAAGCCCTTTGAATCCCAAAGCAATGTGGACAACTCATTTTACAGGTTGAATCTCTCTGGTCTGGCACACTCTCGTCCGGCAACATCCATGGTCTAGCATGCCTTTAATTTGATGAATGTCCACTTATCATGGGTGTGGCCAAGTTTCCAAGGGACCCATAAAGTTTTACAGCCACAATTCCTGGCTTGTAGTGTTCTATACCATTAGTTAGGGCTAATTTACCTAATGTCTCCTAATAACCCAGTAAGCAGTAGAAGTGTTGTTATTGCTGCTACACAATAGTGACCTCTCATGGTCAGACATATTCTCTGTTTCAGCACCAATCAGATCCCAAGGGTCCAGACTAGAGAGGTTCAACCTGTATTAGTTTGTGGTATTCGGAAATTACATTGGACTAGACTCCCAGTGAGTAGTACCTTAATTAAAAAGTAATGCCATTCATTTCACTAAAACTCACTGGCTACGTCTAGACTGGTGTGATTTTCCGCAAATGCTTTTAACGGAAAAGTTTTCCGTTAAAAGCATTTGAGGAAAAGAGCGTCTAGATTGGCACGGACGCTTTTCCACAAAATTACTTTTTGTGGAAAAGCGTCCATGCCAATCTAGACGCGCTTTTGTGCAAGAAAGCCCCGATCGCCATTTTCGCGATCGGGGCTTTTTTGCGCAAAACAAATCTGAGCTGTCTACACTGGCCCTTTTGCGCAAAAGGACTTTTGCCCGAACAGGAGCAGCATAGTATTTCTGCAAGAAGCACTGATATCTTACATGAGATCTTCAGTGTTCTTGCGGAAATTCAAGTGGCCAGTGTAGACAACTGGCAAGTTTTTCCGCAAAAGCAGCTGCTAGACTTGCCAGTCTAGAAACAGTGATTGTGAAGTAATGTATTTTTCATTGTGATTAAATAGTATTGGAATCTGGCTGGTGGTGAAGACTTTGCATTACATCTCTGTTGGAGAGGTGGTTTACCTTTTAATGTTGCACTTTGGAGGGAGATGGAGGGAGAATCTTGAGTGTGCTGGAAATTGGAGGAAAAACAAAAACCATCCAATATTCAGATTCCCATATTTTTTTAAAGCAGCACATTTATAGCTAAGAAAAGGCATTTCCTAAAAGCCCAGTCTGATTTTTTTCTGTATGCCTAGTTAACATACATGTAGTTTTATAATAATTGCTATATTTGAAGTCAAACTACAGCAAGGAAAAGCAGCATTATAAAAATGTGTAAATTTAGTTAAAATCTGAAAAAAAGATCTTCTCATCATTTTTACTATTGTGTGACTCTTGGTGTGAAAGAATTTTAGAAAGAAAGAATACTAATTTCTAAATGCAAGAGAACATTGCTTTTTCATTTTTAAGGGTGTGTGTGTGCTTATATATACTACTGACATGCTTACACAGTGTGGCAATGTTTACTTTGGGGGTGTGATTTTTAAGGTATGCTAACCCGTTGCACACAAATTGGTCTTTGTGGACCATGCTGATATGCACTAAAATTTCCCAAGAACACTTTAATATACTGCTGAAATAGAAGCGCACAAGGGAACTTTTAGTGGCTACCAGCATGGTCTACATGGACCAATTAGGGTGTAGTACAGTAGTGTGCTATAGAAATCATACTCCCATAGTATGCATTGTCAAGCCATCTAGATAAGCTCTAAGACTCTTAGTTTTATAGCCTTAAATGTATTGTTGATGATCAGCATAGTTACTGACAGCTGAGAACATTTAGTGCATTTGACTAAAATTTTTTACAGTTTGTTAATATAAATATAGGTAGTTAATAAAGTCACATTCCAAAACAATTACAGAATCCTAGAAATGTGGGACTATAAGGGACTTAGAGAGGCCATGTAGTCCATTTCTTTCACACCAAGGCAGTACAAAGCACACCTAGACCATCCCTGACAGGTGTCTAACATGTTCTTAGAAAAAAGATGTATGTGTATAATTTCACGCAAATTGCATATAAACTGTGAGCCTGTCTATGTTTTGGCAGCACCATAGAATCAACTAAATAGTAATCACAGGTTTCTGATTCATCCTTGTAAGGTTAATGTACATGTTACCTCAATTGTTTCCTTAGACCAAAAAAAAGTCAGTATCAAAAACAGACAGAAATTCTCTAAGGTTGTGTATACATTGCATGTTTTTTTCCAGGGACATACAGAGTATTTTCTTAGATAACCCCTGTGGTGTGAGTTTAAGTAGCAGTCTAGACAGTGAGGTCTGATTTGTTTGAGAAGAATACAGACACACCTGAATATTGTATACATGTACCATAGTACTGACCCAAGCCATGTTTTCACGTCTACACTGCTATTTTTAGCTATGTATAGTCCCACTGCCTTCCAGATACTGGAGCCCTTCCCACTGTCAGAGCCTATCCTTGCTGCAGTGAAAGACTTCAGTAGTTGGGGTCTGCATGAAGCCTTTTCTTGTGGCTTTACCCCTACCAGATGCTTAAATTGATATGTGTACCTACGCATCACAGAATAGGCCCAGCTTCTCACTACACAGCTTGCAGACACAGGCCCTACATGCTGATTAAAGTGATGTGTAGCGTAGACAGATAATCAGCATTGGTTCCTCACCACCTTTTTCATGCTTTCATGGAATTATAGAGATAACCTAGATGGAAACTTATTTTATATAGTTTGTGATCATATAATGGTCCTGCCATGAGTGTAGGGGACTGGACTCAATGACCTCTCGAGGTCCCTTCCAGTCCTAGTATTCTATGAGTCTATGATTCTATGATATAATGTGCTGTCTTGAGGAAATGCATGTTTCTTAAAGCTCATTCTAAATTACTTGAGTTTTTCTCTGACAGTTTTTCACAAACTATTTCTTGTGCCTGTACTTGGTTCTGGTAGGGGTAAGAAAACTAAAAAGGGCTGGTGTTATATTTCTGTTTTACATAGAATTGGGATATAATAGAACGATTTAACTACAGGTTGAATTTCTCTCAGCTCCCTGGTTCAGCAGCATGCGTGGTCCGGTAGGACCCGGATGTTGCTGGACCAGAGAGACCCAGTGGAGGACCAGAGGCAGGAGCCCTGCAGGGGCTGGGAATCTAGCTAGGCTAGCTGAAGGAGGCCAGCGGTTGGGAGCCCTGCTGTGGGAGTCTGGCTGAGCCCGGTAGCAGGGCATCTGAAATGCCAGTAGGCTCTGGTGGGGCAGCAGTCTGCTCTGGTGAGGCCAGAATCCACGGTGGCAGGACTGTGGGTTGACAGAGCAGGGCTGGTGGGATTGGGAACCCTGGTGGCTGAGCAGTGGTCTGCCGCAGAGGGGCGGGAGTCTGGTGTCAGGACTTTGGGCTGGCAGGGCTGGTGCTGCTGCAGCAGGGTGGGGAGCAGTGGTGCTGGGGCAGTGGATTGCTGCAGCAAAGCTGAGAACCCTAGCAGCAGGACTGTGGGCTGCCATGGCAGGGCAGTGGGGCTGGTCGCATGTTCCAGGAGTGGAGCTGGACTGAGGGCCAGAAATGACCTCACCTGATCCAGCAAAATCCCTCCTTCGGGACCACTCAGGTCCCAAGGGTGCTGGACCAGGGAGATCCTATCTGTATTTACAATTTGTAACAAATAAGTGATTTTAAAGTTCCCCTGCAATCGCTGCATGTCATCTTTAAGCAAGGGGGAGGGACAGATTTGTGTAGTGGAAGATTGTATGGGTGGCTGAGTGAAGGAAACAGTGCTTTATGCCTGGGGGAGAGGGAGTGGAACAAAGATAGGTCATGCTTCTGCAAAATGGCGCAAGGGATCAATGTGGCAATACTATCTCATCCTCTGGGAACCATATGGGTAAAAGGGCTTAAAAAGGGCACCGCTGTGCGTGAAGCCGCTTCCTATCTGGAGTAGGCTGAGACAGTACTCTCTGTCTTTTTTTTCAGCCAGACAGTACAGTCAAAGCAGATGTGAACTATGTAATGTCCATATTACACATCAACTTATAATGTGCTACTATTATGGATGGAGCAATAAGAGCAAGCAATGTTATTAACTTTTTGAGAGGGAGATTTCTTTAAGACAAATATCTACTTCAGTTTATGTAATTTTTCTGCTGGCCTGCTTCCTTTTTCTCTCCAGGAAGTGAGTGTTTCCATGAAGGAGAAATAGAGATTAATGCAGATGGTTTTATGTTTTATTTTATTTTTTCTATTAATTAGTAATTGCCAGAATTTCCTTTATTGCAAACTAATAATGGTCTTATGTTTTGTGGTAATGACCAGGTAAGTTAACACTACAGGAGGCATCAGTTATACATTTGAATTTTTTCTTTCGGTCTATGTTCTTGTCTAACATAGGTTAATAATGTCTTTATATAAAGAGTATCAACTATCACAATATGGAGTTTATGTTCTGTACTACCAACCAGAAAACGCATTTCATTTTTGCTGTGTCATTTATTTCCATATCCAAGACAGTCGTGAAAGTTGGTTGCTTAGGCAGCTACAGTAGAATAGTTGCTTCTATTGCTCTGTAGCAACTTGGTTATTAAGGAGCAGCCCTGGCAAACTCTGCGACAGTGTTGGCTGATAATGGGAGCTGATAGGTCTCATTTTATTAATCTTTCTCCTTCTCCCTTCAAACAAACAAAATCTTGGTGGTGGATGCCTTTCTTTTCTCCTTTTTGTCCGGAACACAATGAAGAAGCCAATGACAGAAGAGGACCTGTCAGATTCCAGCCCTTTCAGTGCCACTCCTCAAAGGCCTTGTCTACACTGAGAGATAAGATTGAATTTATTAAGTTTTTTTTTTAACAACCAGTTTGTAAAGTAGAAGGTGCATGTCCCCAGAAGAGTTTGATGCCATTTGAATGAACACATTCCCATTGGGGTGATTACTGTGGACTTTGAGAGTGATGCACTGTGGGCAGCTATCCCACTGTTCTTGTACCCCTTTTCAGTCTGCACCCCAATGCACTCCGAGACCAAATCCGTGCATTGCGAGATTCTGGGGATATGCACTCATCTCCTTCTTCCCCACACTTGCTACAGCAAACAGTCTTTGCTCCCTTTCCCTGTTTATCCACACAGATGCTATAGCAGAGTAAGCATGGAACTTGTCATGGATTATACTCAATATCAAAGCATTCTAGCAAACATATTAACGAAGGTGAACCTTTTGCTGGAGTGTATCCGCAACCTATCCAGGGTCTGCTGGAATCACGAAGAATCCCAGGAGGCCATGAGCATACTCTTCTACGAAGCACTTGAGTTGAGCAACTGGCAAATGCCACCCACACTTGATCCTCTGGACACTATGGAACACTGATTCTGGTGCCATGAGACGAGCAACAGCTGGTGGGACTGCATAGTGATGCATCTATAGGATGATAAGCAGTGGCTGCAAAATTTTTGCTTGCGTAAGACCACTTTCATTAAAGTTTGCAAATTGCTTTCCCCTGCCCTGAAGTGCACAAATGCCAGAATGAGATCCACCTTTACAGTGGAGAAGCACATGGCAATTGCTCTGTGGAAGCTTGCAATGCCAGGCAGTTAGGAATCAATTTGAAGTGGGGAAATCTACACTATGGGCTGGTGTTCTACAAGTAGCTAAAGCAATAAATACTATTCTGCTATGGATGGTAGTGACTCTGGGAAACGCTGATGCCACAGTGGAGGGCTTTGCTGCAATGGGGTTCGCTAATTGTGATGGGGCAATAAACAGAATGCACATCCCTATGTTGGTACCCGACCACCTGGCCAAAAAAAGAAGGGTGCTACATGTTCCAGTGAGTCACAAGGGCCATTTCACTCACATCAGCATGGGATGGTCAGGAAAGGTGCATGGCATGAACATCTTTAGGAACTCTTTCAGAAAGCTGCAAGAAAGAATTTTTTTCCCATACCAGAAAATTAACATTGGAGTCATTGAAATGACAATAGTGATGGTTGGAGATCCAGCCTACCCCTTGCTCCTGTGGCTCATGAAGCTGTTCACAGGCAGTCTGGACCACAATAAGAAGCAGTTCAACTAGAGGCAGAGCAATAGCAGAATGATGGTAGAATGTGCATTTGGATGTTTAAAGGCAATGTTCTGCAGTCTCCTGAGTAGGTTAGATCTGAGTAAAAGCAACATTCCCACTGTTGTGGCAGCCTGCTTGCTCCATAATATTTGAGAGTAAAGGGGAAAGTTATACAGCAGGGTGGGGAGATCCAGGCACAGCACCTAGAGAGTAATTATGAAAGTCAGACACCAGGACTGTGTCTAGACTGACAAGTTTTTCTGCAAAATCAGCTGCTTTTGTGGAAAAACTTGCCAACTGTCTACACTGGCCGCTTGAATTTCCGCAAGAACACTGATGATCTCGTGTAAGAAATCAGTGCTTCTTGCGGAAATACTATGCTGCTTCCATTCAGGCAAAAGCCCTCTTGCACAAATGATTTGCGCAAGAGGGCCAGTGTAGATAGCACAGTACTGTTTTGCGCAAAAAAGCCCCGATGACTAAAATGGCGATTGGGACTTTTTTGCGCAAAAGCGCGTCTAGATTGGCACGGACGCTTTTCCGCAAAAAGTGCTTTTGCAGAAAAGCATCTGTGCCAATCTAGACACTCTTTTCCGCAAATGCTTTTAACAGAAAACTTTTCCATTAAAAGCATTTGCGGAAAATCATGCCAGTCTAGACGTAGCCCAGGGAAATAAGGAGAGCACAGCGAGGGGACACTGCAATTCAGAGAGGCTTTGAAAGACAGCTCTGTGAATGGCCAAATAGCAATTTGAATCCTGCATGTTGCTCTTTACGAGTTGCCCCTGAATTCAGTGTGCTTGCTGAAACACCCTCCTACCCCCACAACACAAGCAATAAAGAGACTGTTGTTCAGAAATCATGCATCTTTATTTAAGGAACACAGCAAGGACAGAAAAGTTCATGGTGGGAATTTCAGGGGTGGGAGGGGTGATCATAGGTGTGAGAAAGACAGCCTTCTGTTTTGGCCCACATCCCTGGGAGTGAGTGTGAGGTTGCCCTTGATTCTCCTCCTCCCGCTGCATACCTGGGCCCCTGAGACAGGAGGCTATAGGACTTGGTGAGGGGGCAATGTTAGTCTACAAGAGCTACAGGAGGTTCCTGTGCATGTAACTATCCTGGAAGGATTCCGTGTGGTTCATCACATTTGTCCTGGTTGTCAAGACTCTCTCCTGGTTCTTCACTTCCAGCTTCCTGAACACTCTCCTTTCCTCATGCTCCACTCACATCTCCGGTAGCAGCGTATTCTCCCACTCGCTTAAGCACTCCCCTTCCAAGTGGGTGGATTGCATTTGCTCCTTGAACATGGCATCCCTCACCCATTTTTGCCTGCAGATTTGTGCTAGCTGGCCAGCTAGTGGAGCTGAAGGAGTGTACAACGCATTCGCTGTTAGACCCACTGTAATGAAAAGTGAAGGGCAGACTTTATAGGAGATGCATTGTCCAGTGTACAACCTAATCTCTCAGTATGAAAGGAAGCTCTGTCTAAAGACAACAGGGATGCGTTGTGTACAAGTTAGTTACATGGTTATGCTTTTAAGCAGTCAGTATGCAGCAGGTACACCACAGTGAACTCGCTTTGGTAAAGGCCAGGCTGGGGCTCGAGCCTAAGGGGTCTGGGCTCTGGACATGGCGGCAAGGTGCGGTGCAGGGCAGTGGCTTATGTGATGCCTATGTTTTGGTGTCCCCCCCTCCATTTGCTGGGAGAGTGTGGCTTTCTCTTTCTGCAGGAGCATGCAGGTGGGAGAGAGGAGGGGGTCCAGGCATGACAGGAAGGCAGGACAGAGGCTCAGGCCATGCTTTATTGGGGGTCTCACCTGCCTGCTGACCATTTTCTTCCTCTTCCTCATCCATGCTGTCCGCCACACTGCTGCTTTAGGCTGCCAGAAGAATATCTTGGAAGGAATCCACCGACTGGCTAGTAAAGCTGGTTGGTTCTCCCCTTAGGATTGCATGCAGCTGCATTTAGAAGTGCCGTGTTTGTAGTGATGATCCAGACCATCGGTTAGCCTCTTCTGGTATGACTGCATCAGCTCCTTTATTTTCACACTGCACTGCTGGGCATTTCTGGCATACCCTTTCTCCTTCATGCCCATTGCATTCTTGACATAGATATTCTGCATTTCTTTTGCAGGTTCGTAGATTTGCAAAAACAGATCTGCTCTCCTACACAGCAGTGATGTCTACTATAAAGTCCCTAAGCTGCCCGATTCAGACCATGGGCTTATATCTGGTAACCCACATCCCAGGTGAATACTCTAACCCCAAAGATATTGGCTATTCTGGGCTGGATTCTTCCTCACTTTTGATTAAAAAAGGCTCAATTTTGTGTCTATGAAAAACTTAAAAAAAAATCCCAAATATTTGCAGAAACCTCCTGCCCCCCCCGCCCCCCCCCCCCCCGTATGCCCAGGTGGGCTGGGAGTGGATTTTCTCTGTCCAGAAATTCCATCTTGGGTCTAAATCAAGGGTTGTTGACATTAAGATGTGATTCTCTCTTCAACTCAGAAAGCTGATTAACATGAGTTTTGTGCCACCTATGTAAATCTTCTCTCTTCAGTCAGAGTATAGATCTGGGCTGCTGGCCCTCCAAATCTTTGGAAAAATTTCTGTTTAAAATCTATTTAGTTTCTCTAACAGAAATGGCATGATATGTTGTGTTTTTCCTGCCAAGGTATTCTACACTATACTTGATATTTTGTAATCCTTCACAGGAAATGGTGTTTTTAATTTTTTCAGTCTGTCAGATTTGAGAATTTGCATTTCTTTCCAGCCTCTTATGAATTGTCAGAATCTGGAAATAATGAAAAACAGAAATGACCCCCAAAGTAAAAGAATATTTTCTGATAAATTGTTTCGATAAGGATATAGGGGAGGGCAATAATTTTGGACTGGGGACCACTTCAGAAATTTGAGGTGGCCCTGGGCCACCCTGCAAGGGGTGGAGCCTCAAGCAAAAGGGGCAGAGTGAGGACACTTCCTGCTTCCCTGCACACAGACCCTGATTGGTCTGGGTGGGTGAGCATGTGAAGTCTTTGGCCCTGCCTCCCCCCCCAGGGAGAACCACCCACTGTTCTGAACAGCAGGTGGTCCCCTCCTCCCCCGGACATTCAGGGCTTGCAGGTGGGGGAAATCACACAAAGTCTCCTCCTGCCCTGCCCTAGTCCTGCAAGGAGCATGTGGCACTTCTAAGTTCTGCACACTGGCTGCAGGATAGGAACAGGGCAAGAGGAGACTTTGCACCCTCCTTCTCGCCCCCAAGCCCGGATTAGGCTGGGGGTAGGGGGGAACATAAAGTCTCTTGATCCCTGCTCTTGGGCACACGGGGCTTAAAGTCAACCACTAGGGCCTCCGCGGGCTGGATCAACCCACTTGGCGGGCCAAATCCAGCCCATGGAGGCCCTTTTGCCCACCCCTGATCTAATAAGTAGCCATTTCAATATTTAAGTCAAATTAAATGGTCTGCAGTAAATAATTTGTTGTTATGAATTAGTGTTAAATGCAACATTACAGTACAAGCTATCTGTTTATGAGGAGAAATACCAGAACTCCACATTTTAATAAAAACTAAGTAGGCTTCAATGTTTAGATTTTTTTTCTCTCTCTGGGTCTAATCCTCAACTGTGGAAAATCTCTGCTTTCACTTCATTGCAGTTATGTTGATATACTTCAGGTCAGGATCTAATTTTCTACATTTATTCTGTTCCCCCAAGTCAACTGAGAAATAAATCCTCACTTAAAAGGCACAGCATTCCCTTGTTCTCTGACTCTGAGTTGGATAAAATCTGGGACTATGAACACTATTCTTAAATTGCTAGTGGCCTTTGATTCTAGTCTTGTTGAAAATACTTCAGATATGGATGAAGGACAAGCCCTGTGTTCTCCAAGAGTGCTCTTTTGGTCCCCCGCACTCCAGGTGTAAACATTACTTGACTCTAAATTTGCCCTAAGATGAGTATTTTTCAGGTTGTATGTTATTTGCCAACTGTGTTAAACCAGACAAAGCTTTTGTCATTTATACTGTAATTTAAAAAAATAGTGTATGAAGAATTGGCTCAGCCAGAAAATATCTTTATCACAAATGACTTCCAAGATGTGGAACGTCTTCAAAAATATTTTTCACATTGCCAAATATCTATACAGTTATTGTGAATATTGGGAGAGTGGAGTAAAGACACCTTTATGGTTCATGAGGTATACTCTTATGTGCGTAACTCAATAGTGTTGAAATAAATAAGAAGACAGCTTCTACAGGGTGTGTTTATGTGTGATGCATGTCTCTGTACCCCTATTAATAAGATATTAAATATGTTTTTGCCCTTTGTTAGGATCACTTTCAACGTGTCATTCTGCCATTCAGTCTAATATCTTTCCTAAACTATTTACACAAGTTCTTGATCAGTTTACATTTCTGAGAGAATGTGAATAAAAAATTATCCATATTTCAGTAAAGGTAAACTCTTAATAGAAAATGACATTGAGACAAAGGTGCTTTAGTTACATTACCAATAGGCACTACACAACTAATATTCAAAAGTGTCTATCCTTCCTAACACATTTATTGTCTAGAGGGTTACAAGCCACTAAAATTGAGGGGTATAGAGAGCCTCCCTGCTCTGCCTTCCCAAAGTAGAGATGAAGTAGAGGATCAACCTAGAGAAATTCTGTTCTCTAATCAGATCATGACTCGACAATATCTCAGTCCAGACACAATTTTTATCACAGTTAGAGCTAGTTTACATATCATACCTTTGCAGCTTTTTTTCACCCGCATCCTAATTTGTTTGTTCATTCATTAACTGAAACAGTATAGAAATGAAGGTACTGTACCTTCGTACAAAATTGGTGATATTATGCCAAGTAATATTAACTAGTGCATTATGTATCTTATTGATAATGAGTCGTAAGTGTGAAATAAATATAATAGATTCAGTGAGAAAAAAACATACTAACTGACACAAAGAACATTAATCAACAGTAAACAAAGCATGGTTTGGAAGGATGAGTGTTGCAGCATTTATCCTCGTCCTGTTAAAATAAGCATTCTGCATTATGGAGGCAAACTGATTTTAATATCTGATGACCTACAAACTCACTTGGACAGGCATCTTGAAGGTATTTGGTCTTATACTACACTGAAGGTCTTGTCCTTTACCTTTTAAATAAAAGCCAGTCTTTCTCACCCAGCTATTATTTTTTCATTGATGCTTTAATCTTATGTCCTGGGCTTAAAAGTAATGTATTAATGTCTCTAAATCTAATTTTTAGTTTCCTAATGAATAGCTTTTCTAAAACTTTCTGTTTTCAGAGCTTCTCATTTTACAGTGATATTTTTACTGCTGTCATTTATTTCTCATGTAAAGTTAAAATAGCCTTCAGCATTTTCTTGTGCATTTATGTAATTCATTATTTTTAAAATATTGATAAGTTGACAGTCAGTAAATACAGTACTAGGGTTTCTTCCTGTACTCATTTCAAACTTGCATATTAATTAGGAAATTGTAATGTTCTCTGTTACTTTATCAAAAAGTTTTGCCCATTGAGAGAAAGAGAATTTTTTATATAAACGAGAAACAAAATTTTAGGTATTACATCTGTCCCAAGTTCCCCAGGCAGTTTTTGGGTTCATTTCATTCATATTTTCTGCACAAACATCAGGAGAAACTGACTAAAAGGATTACTTATTATTGGCAGCACTCAACAAATGGTGATTGGAATGTCATTGTTATACACATCCAGGTACGCTCCCTGCACTAAAGTCTTTAAGCTTAATCTTTAGGAAACAATTGCTCTGACTATGCACAAATATTGAATGCACAAAATAAGCAAATTGCAATACATATAAATATATACTTTCTTCTCTAATCTCTTGCCATGTGCCATTCTTCATACCTAAGCTAAGGTAGATTAACTAGGTTGGTTGGGCTCTATGTGTGCTATTTTTGGCACAAGTGTCTACTTTTGGCCTTATTTCCACCCATAAATAATTCCTTGCTCTCTTCTTGAGCCATGAAGTGACAGATTTCAGGAAAGCTTTTCAATTTTTTCCTCTGAGCTATATCCCCACTGTTTGGCTTACAGTTTTAAGAGCTTTAGTTAAAGCCTCTTGAGAGTATTTTATTTTAGAACATTGTTGCTACGGAAGATGTTTGTTTGAAAATGTGAAAACAAATCCTCTATGCCAGATCATCTGTTCTACTTCTGTAGATGGAAGGGAGTACAGAACCAAGCAAATTTCTTCCAAAGGAGGCCTCTAAAATTATTTCATGGATGCTTTGCCCTGGTTTACACTAGGAAGTTATTTTGAAATAATTCCCTGTATTTCAAAATAACAAGTGGAGTGTCCACACTACCAAGCCTGTTATTTCAAAAGAACAAGCTGGTTATTTAGAAATAATAATTCCTGCTTTCCATGAGGAATACTGCTTATTTTAAAATAGTTATTTCAAAATAGCGGTAGTGTGGACACTCCTGCTGCTATTTTGAAATAAATACTTCTTAGAGTTACTAAAAGTAATTACTCCCCACTGCTTCTTGGGGCTGTAAGTCGAAGTAGCATGTCCCACAGGAGGATATATACCACCCTTGGTCCTGCCATGAGGGCAGGGGACTGGACTTGATGCTCTCCAGAGGTCCTTTCTAGTTGTAGTAATCTATGATTCTGTGATTCTATAAATGACTTCTTTACAGTACTTACTGCAGAGAGCATGAAGCCAAGCAAACTGAAGGAGCATTTTGAACGAACCCGTAAAGCATTTGTGGGAAAAGATATTGAATGTTTTAAGAAAAGGAATGCATGTTGAAATCCTCTTATTTGGATTCAGCTGATCAGTTTGCAAAGACAAATGAAGCTGTTCTTGAAGTATCCTATAATATTGCTCTCCGAATTGCTGAATATAAAAAACTTCATACAAGTGGAGAGGATCTCATCAAACCATGTGTGGTTGAAATAGTGAGGCTTGTTCTTGGGGAGCAACATGTGAAAAAGCTGGATCAGGTCTTATTTGGAAATTACGCCCTGAAACAGCACATTTGAGATGAGCAAATGACATTTTGGATCAAGTAGTTGCAAAGATAAAAGCTGGTCTCTACTTTGCATTTCAGTTGAACAAATAACAGGTGTTGCCTCCTGTGAATAATTACGTGTGTATGTTCGGTACATAAAAGGTGTTTCTGAAAGAGGAATTCCCATTTTGTGAATCGCTGATCACTACTGCACACGGAGAAGACATGTTCAGGACATTGCAAAATTTCTTTGTCAGTAAGAGGTTACAATAGACAAAATTAGTTGGTATGTGCACTGATAGAGCACCATTGATGATGGGAATTCATTGTGCAAGTCACCACTCATGCCACATTCACCCACTGTGAGCTTCATAGATATGCTTTGACTGTGAAGACACTTGCACCAAATCTTAGCGAAGTGTTCTGTGTAGTTGTTAAAATTGTTAATCATATTTGATGTAGTGCTACAAATTCCAGAATGTTTAAAGTATTATGTGAAGAGATTGGAGATTAATTTAGTGCACTTCTGTTTCATACAGAAGTTTGCTGATTATCGCATGGAAAAATCTTAAACCGAGTGTTGCAACTAAGAAAAGAAACATCAATGCTCTTTGAAAGAGCAAGATCTGCTAAAGAGGAAGAATTGTTTGGGAAAATAATAGACCATATATTCACTATAAAATTAGCATTCCTTGCAGATTTTTTTACTGAAATTAATCAGCTTAACCTCTCTCTATAAGGAAATATGGTGAATATTCTCACAGCTCAAGACATCGTTGCTGGCTTCCTAATTAAGTTCTAGCTTTACCAACGTAGGGTTGAAGCTGGTGATGTATCTGTGTGGTTAGAATTGACAACTCTGCTTGAGGCAACCAAACAGAAATGTTAATTTGCTGATATCCTAAGACACTATCAGTAACAGAATCAATCAGCAGATATTTTGCAGATATAAAACATTTTCACATGAATGCAGGGATTATGAGACTATTTACAGTGGAAGAAAAAGTAATCGAAGACAAGGGTGTCAAGGCGAAAACAGAATTCCTTGGTCTACGAGAAGATAATACATTGAAAGCAGATTTTCCAGTTTCTGATCTGGCAACTTTTTGGTGAAAAGCTGATATAAAATACCCATTTCTCTCTGACAGAGATCTCAAACTTCTAACCCCAGAAGTTACCTACGGCACCTTGACATTACAATTTTTCCGTACCTAGACGATTGCCTCCTGAAGGCTTCCACTGTCAACGAGGCCACAAGGGCGGTGTCCACCACTACCACTCTGTTTACAGCCCTTGGACTCATAATCAATCTAGAGAAGACCTTCCTGATGCCAACTCGCGACCTGGAGTTTATTGGAGCAAGACTCGACTCTCTGACCACGGGCATACTTGCCTCTAAAGAGGTTTCATCTCATACAGGACTCGGTGCAGTCAGTATCAATTTCTCCCAAGTCCTGAATACTCACCTGTTTACAGTTGTTGGGGCATATGGCAGCCATCATGTATGTGGTTCCGCATGCCAGGCTTCATCTTTGTAGTCTTCAACATTGGTTGTTCACCATGTACATGCCTCGGATGCACAGTACAAAAAAGGTGATTTCGGTGCCAACGCAGGTCTGGACCTACTTGTCATGGTGGGACAGCCCCAACAATATACTGGTAGGGGTCCCTTTTCATGCCCGGAAGCCAGCACTACAGATCACGACAGATGCCTCCCTGCTTGGTTGGGGCACTCACCTTCAGGAGCACCAGGCGCAGGGTCTCCTGGACGCCTCAGGAATCACTACAACATATAAACTTTCTCGAACTAAGGGCAGTCTTCAGTGCTTGCAAGCATTTCCTCCACATCATTCGAGGTCGCTCAATACAGATTCTCACGGACAACATATGCACGGTGTATTACATCAACAGGCAAGGAGGGGCACGCTCCCGCTCTCTTTGTGCGGAAGTTGTACGCCTGTGGAATTGGGCAATTCAGCAAGGTATTACCATAACAGCAGCATACCTTCCCGGCAAGGACAATGTGATCGCCGATACTCTGAGCAGGCATTTCCTCTCTCAACACGAGTGGGAGTTACACACCGAGGTGCTCCGTCACATTTTCCAAATCTGGGGCTTCCCCAATATAGACTTGTTCACCACCCAACACAACAGAAGATGTCATCAGTATTGCTCACGAGTGGGCATTGGCAAAGACTCGTTGGGGGATGCCCTCCTGCTGGACTGGAGTCGTCATCAATTGCTGTACGCCTTTCCTCCTCTTCCACTCATCCTGAGAGTTTTGGAGAAAATAGCAGCAGATGGCGCAACAGTAATTCTGATAGCGACTTTCTGGCCCCGACAGGTCTGGCTAACACAGCTGTTGAGAATATCAGTTGCCGAACTACAACGGCTACCGAATCTGTTCAACTTACTGTATCAGCAGCATGGCACAATGCTTCACCCAGCCATCGACTGCATGCACCTGAGAGCGTGGATCCTAGCTGGCTCCAAGCATCCGATTTCCCCTGCTCTCAGGACGTGAGGCACGTGTTGATTAACAGTAGGCGGCATACGACACATAAATCCTACCTCCATAAGTGACATCGTTTTCAGTCATGGTGCTTGGTGAAGGATCTTGACCCTCTGTTGCTGCCTATACAACAGATCCTTGACTATGCAATGCATCTAAAGGCAACGGGAATGGCGATTTCTTCCCTAAGAGTGCATCTAGCGGCAATTTCGGCCTTCCGTCTTCCGGTGGACGGTCATTCGGTGTTCATTCATCCTATCACCAAAAGATTTCTGATGGGACTCGGCAATTTATATCCGGCCCACAGGACCCCGCCAGACCCTTGGGACTTGCCATTGGTATTAGACACTCTAACTCACCCGCCCTTTAAGCCGCTGCCAACATGTGATCTACAAATGCTCACAATGAAGATGGTGTTCCTCCTTGCCATTATGTCGGCCCGTCTAGTGAGCGAATTGGCAGCTTTTTCAGCTGATCCATCGTACATGCAGTTCTTCAACCATGCAGCAGTACTGCGTATCCAACCATCTTTTTTTGCCAAAGACAAACTCTGCTTTGCACATAAATGAGCCCATAACCCTTCCGACTTTCTACCCAAAGCCTCACTCCTCATCGGAGGACGTACACCTGCACACTTTGAATGTCAGGCAAGCACTGGCCTTTTACCTCGACAGAACTCGGATCTTTAGGAAGTCTCAATGGCTTTTTCTTTCTACAGCTGAACGTTCCAAGGGCAAGCAACTCTCTGCTCAGCGTATTTCCCGCCTGGTTGTTGCTTGCATCACACGATGTTATGCCTTGTGCAACAAATCTCTTCCAAGTGGACTTCGTGCTCATTCCACCCGGGGCATAGCAACATCTATTGCCTATCTTCGCGGAGTACCATTGTAGGACATGTGCCATGCGGCAACATGGTCGTCTACCCTCACATTCGCTAGACACTATGCCCTCGTGAACGTACTTACCTGTGATTCAAGGGTGGCCCAGGCTGTCTTGTCTACAGCACGGGACCAATAGGTCCGAAGCACTCATAGGACAATTGACCACTGCTGTGTACTCACCTCGAGTGGAGCACCCTCGGGGACTCTACTCAATGAAGAAAAGAAAGTTACTCACCCTGTGCAGTAACGTCTGTTCTTCGAGATGTGTGTCCCTGTGGGTGCTCCACGTCCTACCCTCCTCCCTGCTTCGGAGCTCCTATTTATATTTTTCAGATGCTTCCTGTTGGGAGGAAACTGTCAGGACCGGACCGCACTCAGCTGAGAGGTGCGAGGAGTCAGTCGTGCATGCGCGTTCCGGTAGGGGGCTACTGCTACAGAAAATTCCTCCGGTTTGCGGTGCCAGGACAAGCCCAGCACCTCGAGTGGAGCACCCACGGGGACACACATCTCGAAGAACAGATGTTACTGCCCAGGGTGAGTAACTTTCTTTTTCTACTCAGAAGAGGGAGTCATAGGAAAATGCTTGTGTGACAGGGTACATTCACATAAGATCCCTTGGGATTGTTCCCAGGTGTGCTGATTATGCCAGTGGCACCCACCTTCTTGCTCTCTGGGGATCCCCATAACCCTGTCCTGCTATGGTCTCCCTCAGCCAAAGCGCAGAGCCTCCCAAAAAACAGTGCAGACACTGAATCACTTCAGTTCTGGCAGAATGCAGTTCTAGGGCACAGAAACCAATCCTCAGAAGGGATCAACCCCCCCCCCCCCCCCCCAAATAAAGCCATCATGCTCAGAGTAAAAGTTTTACACAAAGAAGGCTCATGAAGATATTCGTCCTCTTTATCAATGAAAGAAATATGGACACTGGTCATCCCCCCTTCCCTCCCGTCCCCTCCCCTTCCCTCCCCTTCTCCCTCCCCTCCAGCCTGTAACAATTATTTACACTGGGCCTGATAGTAAACAAAAGTGTTTTTATTAAGTACAAACAGTAGGACATAAGTGGTTGAAGTTTTATTGCTGTGTGAGGTGCTTACAGATTGGAGAGGACAGGCCCTAGAGAGGATTAAGCAGTTAATTTGAGGATTAAAAAGATCTCCATCTGTTAGAACATGTACAGATGTACTCGTCACCATCAAGTAGTAGGAATACATGCAATGTCTGCAGTTTCAGTATCAGCAATTCTGGACAATATATGTGTAAGTTTCTACCTCTCAATCAGTACTCAGCTTTTATAAGCACCTTAGCGTAATACTTCATTGGATGATGCCTGCAGATAAAGTACCAGGATATTATGGTCCCAGGCAAAATAAGTTAATTCCAGCTAATTGTTGCAAGGCTGCCTGGGGGCTTTGGACAGGTACTATATGTACACATGAATTCTAGATATGGGAAATTGAAAGAGAAATTTGTTGTCTAAATTGCATTCCTATAAGAGGCTACCAGTAACCTATGGTGACAGGAGAATCCATTTTCAGTTAATTGTGTAGAATTATTGATTATGGTTAGTTAGGTATTGGTACATATAGCTGGTTGCTAAGCTCCACACTCTTGGAGAGTTTGGGGCAATCTTGCTACCAAAACTTCTGCAGCAAAGTTATTTTTAGTTATTCAGAAAAGTGAGTGAAAGTGATTAACTGGTAAAACAATTGCGGGAGTTGGGGGAGGTTGGTCTAGTTTTAATAAATATATACCACTCACACACACAGACAATGAACAGACCACAACCCAATTTTCAGACTGATGTTGTGCTCTGCTATGGAGAGTGTGTTTTACTCACTGGGAATAAGAGGATTTGTTTTTTTCAGGTGGTTTTGGTTTTTTTTTTATGATAAAGAGTCAGGAAACTATTAACTAAGCAAAGCAATTAGAAAGAATTAAATAAAACCTTTTCCTGCCCAGTAGAAGTGGATTTCAGAAACATCTTACATTACATAGAATGGCATGAAAGATCAGGGTTTTTTTCTAGCAGTAAATTAGATACATTATACCAAAAGGAGCTTAGTAAAACTTGGAACGTTTTGTGTTTTGATTATTTGGGTAGGGAGAAGAAGGTTCTTAAAACACAGTAAGGGGGGGAGCGTGTATTTATTTTATGCGCACAATGTTCCTTGCTCTATCTTCTGTAGCTTTTTAATGGTGGATTTTGTAAACGGATGGAGAGCGTAAAGAATATGGAAAAAATATATTTTCCTGAGTAGTGTATTATCTAACAGTTTACTTTTCCAGAGAATAGTTTGGCAAGTCAACATTGGCAGGGGATACAGCAAAACAGAAGTACTGCCATCAGAATTATCATGCTCCTCACATTCAGTTCTGAGTGACTACACATGACAATATTTAGTTCAGATTTTCCAACTGTCTGGTGCTCCTAAGATTCTTTGGTGGATCTTTTAAAAAAAGTTTTTGGGTGCTTCCACTTACTTCCTCAGTAACATGTTACTGTTTTTGTTTCTGGGAAAATCATGTCACTTTAATTTTTCAGTCTCTTCAGATTTGGAGGCAAGATTACTAAATTGAAAACAAATGGAATTTTTCCTGCTCATATTTGAATTAAATAATACATTAAGTACAGTGCTAACTACGTCTTTAAAAATTCTTTGAGTCTTGATACTCCTCAGTTTCCTAGTGCAAATTTGGTAGAGATCACTTTCTTCAATATATTTTAAAAAAACAATGCCATACATGTGCACCTGCTTTCTTCTAAGATATGAATTTTCTCTCTTTTTAAAGGTGTAGTGCTGTGTTACCATAATTTACTTTTCTTTATGTAGTTTGTTTCTGCAGCATATGGGAGTTTGTTTAATTATGGAATCGTTTTTTTAAATAAAAGCAGAAGACAGAGGTGCCTGACAGTGAAGAAATGGTCACACTTCACCATGTGAAATCTGTGAAATTTTTCAAACTCATCAACTACCCAATAGGGATATAAAATAGGGATGAGCAGGCTGGGGCCCTGGGCTGCTAGCAGAGTTTCAAAGTGGTAGACCCTGGACTGTTCACGGAGTTTCAAAGGAGCAGACCTCAGGCCCCATGCAGCGCTGCTGCTTTGAAGCCCCCCTCCACTTCCCCCTCTCCCTAACCTTGCTGCCTCTTTCTGAAAGAGACAGCAAAGGGGGAGAAGTGAAAAGTCGATTAGCATATCGAGTATCCAATAAGAATTTGCTTATCAGGTAGTCGACTAGTCTACTCGTTCACATCCCTACTTCCCAATAGTTTAGTATACTGAGTAGAGAAGGCACTATAGGCCAAATAGGGGGGAAAAGGCTATTCAGATGTGACTAGTGATTATGGGCCACGGCTCAGAGAAAGTTAAGTACCTAAGTCCTATACTGCAGAAAATCCCTGTAGGTTCCCAATTCGCTCAGTGCCTAAATATTGATGAGAATAGCCCCTAGGCCTCTCTGTTTCTACCTGTAGCTTTATACACTGCTGTCTCCTTTTGATGGGGGAACTGGATATTTGGTCTCTTGTTTCTGACAAACAGAGGCTAGGAGCACCATTCCTGTCCATCCTGGCTAATAGCCATTGGTGCCCCCCCCGCGGCTGCGGCTTCAGTCCCGGTGCCTGTGGTCTGCTGGGGACCGTCCCCAGCAGACCACAGGCACCGGGTCTCAAGCAGCAGCAGCGGCGGTTCCCCGCGCTTCTGAGGCTTTGCTCTGGCAAAGCCTCAGAAGCGCGGGAACCCGCCCGGTGCCCCTGGTCTGCTGGAGACGGTCTCCAGCAGACCAGGGGCACCAGAACAGCTTACTAACGGGGCTTTCTCGCCCCGGAGCTCACAGGTAGCAATCCGCTACCTCGACCTCCTGGGCGAGAAAGCCCCGTTCGTAAGTGCGGATCCGACATAAGTCGGATCCGTGTAAGTCGGGGACTGCCTGTATATTGAGTGGATGTTTTCAGAGAACTATCTACAATGACTCAAAAAAATCTTCCTTGAGTTTTAGCAACTAATTTAATCTCCATCACATTATACATATAGTTGGAGTTTTGTTTTGCAATATGCATTGCTTGGTATATATCAACATTAACATTTATTTGCCATTTTGTAGCCCAGTCATCTAGTTTTGTGAGATCCTTTTTAAACTTTTCATAATCTGCTTTGAACTTAACTATTCTCAGCAGATTTGTGTCATCTACAAATTTTGCCACCTCACTGTTTACCCCTTACTCCAGATCATCTATGAATATATTGAATAAGATTGATCCCAGTGGACACTACTAGTTATCTCTCTCCATTCTGAAAGCTGACTATTTATTCCTACCCTTTGTTTCCTATCTTTTAACCAGCTATCAGTCCAGGGGAGGACCTTCCTTCTTATACCAACTAAACTATCTTAGGATAACAGCCCGTAGCGAGGGACCTTGTCAAAGGCTTTCTAGAAATCTAAGTACACTATATCAATTGCTGGCAAAGGGTTAGAGGCAAATGGGGCAGTTGTTCTGGGGCCCAGTAATTTAAAGGGGCCTGGAAGTGGTGGCTGGAGTCTCAGGCCCTTTAAATCACTGCTGAAGCACTGCACCAAGTGCATGGTTCTGAGAGCTGGGGGTGGGATTGGCATGCTCTGAATGGTGCTGAAGGCTGGTTGCCCCAGCCCTGCCCCCTTCTTCTCAAGGTCTACCTATTCCAGAGGTACAAAGCCATCCCATGCACATATCTTGCCCGGGGGCCTATGGTGGCTGTCAGCCCTGCTGACTATGTCCACTTAATTCACCTTGTCCACATGATTGACCCCTTCAAAGAATTCTAGATTGGTGAAGCATTATTTCTCTTTACAGAAACCATGTTGACTTTTCCCCAGCCAATTATATTCATCTACGTGTCTGAGAATTCCGTTCTTCACTAAAGTTTCAACCACTTTGCCTGGTACTGAATTTAATATTACTGGTCTGTAATTGCCAGGATCACCTGTAGAGCCCTTTTTAAAAATCAGCATCAGATTAGCTACCCTCCAGCCATTTCACTGACATAATGTTGTCTATAGTGATGGTTAGTTTGTCATAGCTGCACCTCTTGGAAATATGGACTTTTTTCACACTAAACCTTAGGGAGGTGCACTTACCTGCACTGATGAGAAAGCCCTTGCTGTCAGGGTAGGTAGTGTCTACACTGAAGCGCTACAGTGGCACAGCTGCAATAAGTGAGGCCATGTCTGATGTTCCAGAGGTTGATCTTTTGGCATTCAATGTAGCAGGTCTAATATAGACCCAAAAGTCAAATGCCCTGGACAGATCCAGCCAGCCTCCAGTACTTCTCTTTTTGTGAAGAATAAGGGAAGCCGATAGGAATGTGTGCTCCTGTCTGCCTCTGTGTGGACAGTGTGAAAATGTGATTTAAGATACACTGACTTCAGCTATGTAATTAACATAGCTGGAGTTGCATATCTTATTTCAACCTTCCACTGTAGTGTAGACCAGGCCTGAGTGTGTTTTGTTTGCTTTGTATTTTAGGAACATGTCATATTTGTGTAAAGTACTTAGTTCTAATTGGATTGCTCAGCAGATTGCTCAAAATTACAGATCCCAAAGGATGAAGAATGAGAAAAATCTAACACAAATAAAATGAACTTTGTCACCCAATCAATGTCTAGCTGAGGTATTGTACTGGACAAAGCCCAAATTATAAGTAACAACTGCAACTTAGTAGAAAAGATTTACTCACAGGCCTCACTGTCAGTTATAATTTGGTCTTGCCAAAAAATATCCCCAAATTTGAAAAACAGCTGAACACACATCACAAATTCACTAAAATTGTGCAATTTCCCATATGCAATATTTATATCTTTAATAGAGCTTCCTTATCTACTGAGGCACTGGAAAGCTATATTTCCTTCCAGAGTGCACAGAATTATTTAAGTCCACTCATAAGGGGAGAAATCCACTCCCAGATATTTTTCATATTACAAACATTCCTTCTCTGTCAAGTGTTTTTCCACTAGTCTTGGGACAGAGGCAGTCCTTTGAACTTTTTCCCTCTGCCATCCATAGCTCAACTCTAAGCTTTGAAGATATGGCCGCTAGTTTATACATGGGACTAACCATGTGCTTTCAGTTAACATGCCGTATTTGCTGATTGGGGGCCCGGTTCCTTTCTGAGCCTCCCTAGCACTGGGAACCCTGCTGTATTACAGCCATATCTATATACCTTCTGCTATACTTTGCATTATACTTTCCTTTTGTCCATCCTTGACACACTGTAGAATTCAGCCTTTTTATTGCGGCAGGAGCTCTCCCATGGGCAGCTCAGCAAGGCCTGGTATAGTGAAGCTTTTCTTTTGGCACCTGCTCATCCCATTGTAGGTTCATTTCTCTGAAACCGTGGGGTCGTCTTTTAGTGCCCCTCTAGCTTCTGCTCTGCCTTATCTTTAGTCCTTCCTCTTTTGTATTTAGTTTCTTTTTCTCTCATATGAAAATCTCACTTTGTGTGTACAGGTAAAGCAAACCATCCCTTAGTGGAGGTAGTGCTCATAATTCACATCGGGGGTTCGGGATAATGTTAGTTCATTCAGACATGAAAAGTAATGTAATGTTTTCATATAGTTCTCAACAGTTATCTGTTCTCATAGGCTATGTCTACACTGCAAAGTTAATTTGAAATAACAGCCGTTATTTCAAATTAACTTTAATAGCGTCTATACATGCAAACCGCTATTTCGAATTTAATTCAAAATAGAGGAGCCCTTAATTCAACTTTGGTAAACCTCATTCTACAAGGAGTAATGCCAAATTCAAAATAGCTATTTTGAATTAAGTGCTATGTAGACCCTTAATTAGAAATAGGGGGCCTCCAGCCCTTCCCAGGGAGCCCTGTTGGCCATTCTGGGCACAACCAGGAAAACTTACTCTCCTCTCCCCCAGCCTCGGAGCCATTAAAGGGGTAGACCCTGGCCACAGTGCCTATGCCAGCTCCAAGCCTGCCAGCCCAGAGCCAGCAGTGGCCACCGGGGCCCTTGACCCAGTGGCCTCAAAACATGAGCCAGCAAGCCACTGGCAGCCAGCCCTCCACCACTCCCCAGGAGCAGTCTGCCAGCTACCAGGAGCCTGACGGGGGCCAGAGAAGGCAGGCTCCTTCCTGGTCCCAGGTGGAGATCATGGACCTTATTCAGGTTTGGGAGGGATGCCCCCAATGGCCATGATCTCCTCACTAGATGGAGGAATGCGGCTGTCTATGGCAGGATAGTCACCAACCTGGCCACCAAAGGCCACATGCAAATCCAGGAGCAGGTTTGCATGAAAGTCAAATTGGTTCGGTGAGACCCCCACCCTGGGCCCTGAGCTTCCCCTCCCCCTTCTTTCCCTTGCTTCTCCCTTCCAGGTCCCTCCTCCCAGGTTTCCCCCTCCCCTCTTCCACCCTCGCTTCCCCTTTCCCACCTCCTTTTCCCAGTCTCCCCAGAGTTTCAGCCACCTCCCCCCCCCAGTTTTGTTCAGTAAACCCAGTTTCTATTTTTGAACATGCGTGTCTTTTATTTGACATCAGGAAGGGAGCCTGGGGAGGGGTAAGTGGAAGGACGTGAGGGAGGAATGGGGCACGAGCCCCCTGTGGGGAGGACCTGGGAGGCTCTGAGAGTGCCTTGGGTGAACGCTCTCCCTCAGGGCTCCTGGATCCTGACAGCCCCGCGATGAACCCCCCCGGATGGCAGCCTGCAGCAAGTGCAGCAGGGCTGACGGCAACGACCCCATGAGACACACTCATGGGGCAGCTCTGGTTCCATGTGGCCAAGTGCTGTGGTGTCCTGAGTTTGGGCACTCAGGGCACTTCAAGACAGGACGGCTTTGCTGTCCCTCATCGAGGTAGACAAGCAAGCGGGGATCCCTGAGAACTTTCTGTCTGGATTGGGGGTAGGGTCCCTTTAAGTATGGAGCTCAGTTAGCCTCAGGCAGCAGCCACACACACTAAATCCTAACCTGATGCCCTGCCGGCACTGGTTCCGGCCAGCCTTAGCTTTGGTTCAGGGTCCACTCAGTGTGGGCGTGCTATTTCAAAATAGCAGAACACTATTTCAAAATAGGTTTTGTGTATAGATACATTATTTCGAATTAGCTTAATTTGAATTAACTATTTCGAATTAAGTTAATTTCAAATAGCTCTGTAGTGTAAACATACCCATAGTTATTTATATTTTTAGTTGTGCAACTCACAATGAAAAGGAGAGTTAATATTAAATATATCCATATTGATTTAGCTAAATGAACATATTACCAACGATGATGTGTTGCAAGATTGAGATGTTATTCAAAAGTAAATTTCATATTTGGAATAGTTAACTTTGCCAAAAAAATCAATGTACATATATTGGAGAGCATAGTCTCAAACCGTTATTTCCCTCTGTCTGTTTTCTTGTTTGTTCTTCCAAAAACAAGGACCAAATTAAAATTAATTGCTATAGGACTAGCTAGGTATAGGAATCATAACATTGTTAATTAACAGTAAATTCCATCTGAAACTGTTTTCATCTGTGGATCTGAGGAACAAGGGCTAAAATTACTTCAACAAAGCCCTGGTAGAATACCAAGTGCCAAAATAAAATTATTTGATTAGTTAAGACTTGCAAAAATTATTTCCTTTTTAGACTGCACATGAATTTTCTATTATTCCATTTGACATATTTCCAATAAACCTTTGTTCTTTAGCCTTGTGTAACCCCAATTGCATGCTTAGACAAATTAGCTTTCAATGAAAAAAATGATATAAGGTTCAAAAGAGAATGTTCAACTGTAATTTACTAGACTTTCTCTGTATCTCCAGGGACCCTTAATGACTGTTTTCAGAAGCTTAAGCACTGAAGCCATGTTTCTGCTTCTGTGTTGCCCTATTTCCAACAAAATCATCTTACATAGTCTATGCAGACATGCAATTTAAACTTGGGATTATGTTCTGCACAACCAAATTTGTAAAATTTAATAGAATTATCCACCAAGTGCTTTCCTGAAGATGTTAAATACTGGGATAGAATCCAATATTGCTTGCCTCTTGCTTGTGATAGCTGTTGCAATTGTAAAGATAACACTACTAATTTTTAATACAGTGTACAGAATCAATCCTTTCCTAATGTCAGTCATGATTTTGAGTGTAGTCTCATGCATTATTTTTTTTCTTTGCATTTTTTAAAAAAGGATTATACACACTGTCAATACCAAGCCTTTGAAAGTCAAATGCTTTATTACTTTAACTTAAAAAACTATATTGATTTTTATTGGCTTTACTTTTGGTCTCTCTTATGCTAAGTTTATAAAAGGCAATAATACATAGCCAATACAAATGTGCGTTGGGCTATAACTCTTGAAGAACATAGAAAAGGTTTTTAAATCTTATTTGTCAGAGATTGTGATTCTTCTGTCATTGTAATCTGATTCCATTTTTGTGACCCCTTGTGAACATTAATACATCTTTTTGTAAGATGTGACTGTCACAATCTTATGACTCTGTGGAATAGTAATAGATATGTAGCCGTGTTAGTCTAGTCTAGCTGAAACAAAAAACAGGACTATGTAGCACTTTAAAGACTAACAAGATGATTTATTAGGTGATGAGCTTTCGTGGGCCAGACCCACTTCCTCAGATCAAATTGTGGAAGAAAATTGGCACGACCATATATACCAAAGGATACAATTAAAAAAAAATGAACACATATGAAAAGGACAAATCAAATTTGTTTTGAAATTTGATTTGTCCTTTTCATATGTGTTCATTTTTTTTATTGTATCCTTTGGTATATATGGTCGTGCCAATTTTCTTCCACAATTTGATCTGAGGAAGTGGATCTGGCCCACGAAAGCTCATCACCTAATAAACCATCTTGTTAGTCTTTAAAGTGCTACATAGTCCTGTTTTTTCTTAAGAATCTGTGGTTATGGTTATTCTTGCATGTTATATGAATGTGACTGATGTTAGATTTTCCTTGTAATCTCCTTCAATTAGTAGAGCTATTTGGAAATTGGAATTGGTATCCCATGAGAAATTGCAAACTTTGAAATTTGTTTTTTTGTCATAGATGATAGATTGAATATCAACAATATTTATGGAGCAAAAAGTTCTGAAAAAAATCAACTTATGTTTTGTTTATACTGCAGATTTGAAACAAACAAAAATGACAGTTGCAAATAAAAATGTTTTGTTAGAACAAACCAAAATATTTTTCCGCTTTGTTCAACAGTAGTCTGTGAGTTGCTGAATTCAAAAGTCTGCTTTATTTTTAAGAGGCAAGGAAAGTGAGATACTGTCTTTAATTGGACCAATTTTTGTTGGTGAAGAGACAAGCTTTTCAGCCAAACAGAATTCTAGAATTTTTCTTCAGGTGTGATTTGTTGGGGAGTATTTTTAAAAGATGAGACAAAAAAGATGACCAAAAAAGAAGTATTATAACTTTTAGTCCAGTGATTAGGGCACTCACTTATAATTATGGAAACCATAGCTCTGAATCCTCTTTCTAAAACAGGAACATGAACCAAAGTTTCCTGTCCATTCCAGGCAGTTCGCTAACCAGGAGGCTGTAGTGTTTCTGTGATAGGTCTCTCTCAATCCTCTCTTGTGCGTGAAAGAGATATCAACTGTTGCATGGGCGAACACAGAATACTTAATCGTCTAATAGCTGCTAAGTTTATCAGAAATTTATGTTCAGATGTTCCAAAAAGTATTTATTTCAAGGTGTATTCTTACTGATGTGAGATATTAAACAGTGTTATTCAAAACATGCAAACAAAACCCAGCATTTTAAAATTAATCTTTAAATAAATATTCCTTTAAATTTGAAAACCTGCCTTTCTATTTAATGAAGAAAGGGCAAATTCACAGCAGTTAGAATTTATGTTTTTTTCAGTGGCCTTAAGAGACAGATTTTCAAAGTGGCTTCTCCTTTGCTTCCAAATTAGATATTCGAGCCCCAATTTACTTGCACGACCCATGTTTATAAATTTGCAGGGACTTGAGAACTGAATATTATTTGCAAAGGAACTTGAATGCACAACATTTGATGCTGAAGTTCCTTATAATTATATATTGAACTTGGTATTTAATGCCAATCTGGACTCTGTGTTTTCAGACTCAAAATTTAATCCTGATGTCTAGGTTTTAGGATACAGGTTTTTAGCAAGTGTGAGAATTTTAGTTCTATGACTCCTTTAAAAATGAATGTGTAAGTTGCGCAGTTTTAAGTATCCTCTGGCTGGCATTTCCCATGAATTTAACATACTTGATAAATTGACTTGGAGATAACTGGATTTTTTCCATACTATTGAATTTCTTAGTCTCAGAAATAAGCTGCAACTCAGTGTTGAAGTTACTCTAGGGTGTTAAATGTTTCATTTTCTTCAGTGAGGGAAACAATTCATTCATGGAATCCATTCCTGATTTCCTCATTACATTTTTTTTAGAAATTGGTTAGTTGTGATTTCCTGTCTTTCTGGTAGTGACCTTTCATCTTGATTTGTTGTTGAATGGAGGGCAGGAGGAATTTGTTGAACCGTTTATCATACAAGTGGTATGAAAATAAACATGCTATAGATATTCTCAGAAAATCACATACCTTCATTCTAAAGAGAAATTCCTGCCAGCATATTGACCTCCATACCCAGGAAACACAATGCAAGTAAGGAATAAGTGTCTGTACTATGTAAGTGTGTCCTTTTAGATTATTTTAGTTTTTAAAATATGTCCTTCCCAGGCTTGTGAATGAATGTGCATAAAGTGGCACCAAATCAATACAATACTACTTAAGCAAATTCACCCTTTAAATAAATGTCTATCACTCATCAGAAGCCTTTGTAGACTGAAAGGCTTTGGACCATAATTTAAAGATTACAAAATCTGGCATGTGTCAGGTCCCTGGGGAAAGTCAGCTCCAGAATGCAGAGTAGTTTAATGAGTAATGTGGGTACAAAATATTAGAGACGAATTTATAAGCAAATTGAGCCAATGGACAGCTAATTTGGGTACAGAATTAAGACTATACTGAAAATGCTGTTGACCACCTCCAGACATTTTAAATATGGGGATTATTAGTATGATGATAAAATGTGGTCTCATCTGCAACAGTGGTGCTTTGAAGATAAATGGTGTCAGGTAGTTGGTTTTTAAAAATAATATTAAGGTGTGGTGATTTTGTCTGTTTCCTTTGTACATTGTGCTAACATGTATATGTTCTGGACACAAATTAATGCAGGGCTACTCAAGTTTGGAAGCCCTATGGGCCACAGTGATACTCACAACACATGCTGAGGGCCTCAACTTAAGTGTATTTACATGTACATGCAAATATATATGCAAATAGCTTCTTTCACACTAATGGGCATGAATACAAAGATTAAACCTTAAACCCCGGTGCCAGGCCCAAACGTGATCAGTGTAAGACAGCCAGCACCTCTCAGGTTCTGCCCACAAGGGTAAGCAGCCAACACTTTCCACAATCCCCCAGCACTCCCGGCACCACCTTCCTGGGGGCTAGAAACACCAACACTTTATACCCGTCTGTTCCAGCCAGCCCATCTGCATGCATCTTTCAATGCTCACCCCACCTGGGATGTGCTTCACCATTGTGGAGCTTGTTCCTAGTGGAGGCCACGTTCAAAGGATCCCACCTAGCGGCCGCGTGTTGAATCCCACGTAAACCCAAACTGCACTGTGGACCGCAAACAAATGGGCCGTAGGCTGCATGTGGTCCATGGGACACGTGTTAAGTAGCTCTGGATTAATGAATCAAATATTAGTTTAGAAGGTGTATTTCTCATCCTCAAATGGTTTCCCATTGCTTCTCTGCACATAAGTTGGAAATGTTGTCAACTTCTGCTCAGGCATTTTTGTTTCATAAGAAACCTGAACACTAGTAGACTTAGTCTCACTCATCATACATATATACTGTCATTCTCCATCAATATTTGTTATTAATAGTGTACTTTTAAATGTAAAATCATTTTCTAATACATACAGGCTTAGTCATCAAATATCAATGCTATGAGAAACCATGCTGATGACATGAAGAATGAGTGACTAGTTATTGTGATAAATTTGTTTTTGATGCAACAAAACTGCATTTTGAATTAATGATCTGATTTTTCATTTGCATAATTTGAACAGTACAGAGACAAATCCTGAAGTGTTTGGTCTAGTTTTTACTCTGCTCCCACTCAGATTAAAACTGAGTCAGGCTCTCAGGACTTGGCCACTAGGTTTCATTACTGCATCTGGATTTATGTTGCTTGTAACCATGGTTAGAGCTTGATGAGTTTCAATTTGTTTTCACTGTTAACTTTCACATCTTCCAAATCACTTTTAGCATTTAAAGATTGGTGTTCTTATGAGATCACTTCTTAGCCAATCAAATATCCTTTTTTGTTCTTGTCATTTAAAATACTTGTTTGCTTTTGTTGATTAAGAGGATCCTATTCAATCATTTATCCTAGTCTCTTTTAATATATTTGACTGGAAAACTCATTGAGACAGAAACATGCATCATGAATTTCCACAGAGGCCAGTTGCTTAATGGTTTCAAAATATCCTTACATTCTCACTAGGGTATTTGAAAGAACATGAAAGTAGTTTCTCACCAGTATTACTTCTGTAAGTGAAGGTAATTTAAAATGGTGTTCCTGAAATCAAATGTTTAGTTTAACTCTCACGGTAAAACCATCCCTTTGAGAAAGAAAAGAAAAAAAATAGAATTAATCTTTCCAGGATTAATCATGGTTTCTCTAATGCCTTGGTTTTGTTAATCACAATGTGTCTTTGTAATACTATACAATAAAATTTGTTTCTAATTTTTGTTAAAATGATAATGGAACTGTCCTCACTGCATAACTGATTTGCACAAACTGCAGTCTCCTGAAACTTCACAGATCCAGAATGTTGCTCTAAAGGCCAAAGATAATTTGAGAAATGTAGGTAATATGTGGAATCACAAAGAAGAGTTTCAACCCTAAAATGAACATAAATAGTAATTTTAGGAAGTTATTTTATCTAATATATAAAGGGTACATCTAGACTGGCGTTTTTTTCTGGGATACCGCTGCATCCAGGGAATGTGTTTGCTCTTCCATTTTTTTTTCGCAGAAGAGCAAACATGCTCTTTTGGGGAGCCCTATATACCTTGTTTTACAAGAAATAAGGGATCCTCCAAAAGAAGAGGCTTTTCCACCATTTGTCCCCATTTAGATGGGGCCAAATGGCAAAAAAAGCCTCTTCCAGAAAAGCAATTAGCTTTTTCCAAAAAATGGTGATAGTCTAGACCTAGCCAAAGGACAGATATTTAATGTTGTTTCTGGATAAGTATGATTGCATTTTATCACCTGCTGTTGACAAAGGCAGAGTTCAACAGATAATTAACATGAGCAGGAATGTAAAATGAGGTTTTGGAACCATATTTGAGGGAGTGGGAAAATAGTCCATATATGACTTAGTACTAAGTTGATTTAAGTTAGCTTTAAACTCCAGATGAATGAAAATTACCTCAAGTCTCTTTTTCTAGCTCAAGAATATTCAAACATGGAATTCATTTAACAAATAAATAATATAAATTGTTATAGTAAGTTAATTAAGCTACTTAATCTTTCCAGTTTTTTAAAAAGTTATAAAAATCACCTAAGATGTTTTTATTCAAATGCAGCTTTTGCTGTAATCTTTCATTGAGCATCTTACACTCACTGTGTCTCTCACCTTTTCCGAGGGCTTCTAATTAACTCTTTCAACACATCACAATGACAGGCATTGTTTTAACATTTAGGAATGCTTCCCTTTTGTATTACCCAAAAGTTCTGTCCTTATTAAAGAACATGAGTGTGATTGTATATAGAGCAAATAAAAGCATGGATAACTGTAGATAAGAAATATGTATTCTGAGTTACCTTTTGATCATCTAGAACATAGACACTCCAAAACAACGTACTTTTATTTCCAAGTTTGTGCTACATGGTGGACTTCCTTTGAGAAAACTCACAAATAAATATTTCATTTATTTTTCTTTACTTTCTTGAGAATAAACATATTGCAGTCACACACTAAGGAGAAGAGGGATAATGTTAATGAAATCGTTAGCCACCAAATGCAGAACTAAAAATATAATATAAACTTTGTTGTATGTTTTATCTTAAAGAAATAGTGGCATTACATATTATATCACCATTAAAGGGATATTGTCAGCAGGGGATGACGGACAGACACCTAAAGAAGTAAGAGGGAAAGTGAACTTGAGACAGATAAGTGAGTTTCAGAATTGTCTGCATAGCGGTGCAGCACACGGGCTACATTGCTTTACATGTTGTAGGACTGTGGTAAGAGACCCCAGAGATATTATAAGAAAGACTATTGTTATATAAGATACTGGATTCAAAACTGTTTAAGTCAATGGAGAGACTCCCCTTGACTTAATCAGGCTTTGGTTCATGTTGTTAATGACACTGAAAGGGGAAATTTAAAAAATAGAATTATATCTCCTATTCATATTTTATAACCTTTATTAAAGATGTTATGGAAGTTAGCGGAGCTGGATTTTTATATTTGGCTTGTTATATTTGATGTTTCAGATGAATAATATATTCTGCCATTTATGATTTCACCTGAATTGCTTCAGATTTCACTGTCTTAGTCAAAATATTGAAACTCTCATCTTGTAAGCAAAGAAATGGCTGGGGGCTGCTTATATCTAGGAGCAATCAATACTTGAAGAGGTGACTTGCTATCCTCAGCTTGTGAAATCAAAAAAGATATCTGTAGGCAAAGTACTACAGGTATTGAAACCCAACTTTGTAAAAATTAGCTTTTTCCTGGCCTTGCACTGCTACGCTTCAACTGAGTCCACTATAGCTATTGATAGATGTTATTTGTTATAACAAATGACAAATATTCTCTATTAGGAAGACATTTTCCCTGGGTGCAGGTTACCCTGGAATTGCCTGATGCAGGGTTTCTTGCATCTCCTCTGCAGCATCTGGAAACTATTAATGCCAGAATATTGGATTAGTATCGCCACTGATCTAGTACCACAATTTATGGCTTTTTTTTAAATATTTCTGAACGTTTTATAAAGCAGATTTGCTGTCTCAGAGATAAAGTTTCAGAATGTAGGGGTTTTTTTGTTTAAATGTTAGTGTTTGTGATGCTATACTATGAAACTTTTATGAAAAGGTTTTATCATGGAAACTGATACAACTTTTACCATAGACATGCATTATGAATGTCAATGTTTAGAGCACCAACTGGCACTGCAGCTAGGAGATTCTCTCCCAATTCAGGCAGACAGACTATCATGAGTTTAACTTAAGCTAGAATATGTTAAGAATCTTGCAGAGATTTGGCTAGACATCCAAACTTAGTCCCAGCTAACCCTCTATACTTAAACCAATTTGCTCACACCAATTATTTAAGCAAATTCAGGTTGTTTGTACATTCAAGAAATGTAATTTAATATTCAGTTAACCCACCATACTTAATTCACAAGATATCAATACTGGAAACAAGAACGCAGGTTGATCATAATGTCTATTTTAACAGAGTAAAAATTTTAAATATTGGAGGTTTTCATAGACAATGTTCAGACTCAAAATGTTTTTTTTTTTCTGTCTGACAGTTCTCCCAAGAATTCAAAGGGGGTATTTCATCTCTGCAAAACTATAAGTTAGTGATCTGCTGGGCACTAACCTTTCTGAGAAACTGCTAGAATTTCTTCTGCTTCCTCTGCCACAAAAGTGTACTAATCATGCCTCATGTTTTGACAGAGATTTGGAGAATGAATGTTTTCTGTGTATTTTAATTATCCATATCCATATAGATAACCCCACCTTGCTAGGCATTCTGAGTGGCACCTCTAGAACAAAAAAGCCTTTGGTGAGGCTCTGGAAATAGCAGTGCTCGAAGCTTTGGAAAAGGACAGAAAAGCACTTGAAAACACAAAAGGGGCCTGAGGTCTATTGTTCATGACAGATATTATTTTCAAGCCACAAATTCCAGAGAAATCGGTTCTCAACAAAAAGCAAAGATAGCATAGGGCAGGTTAAAAGAGGAATGGGAAGATCTAGTTTATTAACCAGCTCCTTTTCCTTCTAAAACAGTGTTTCTGAAAGTGTTCCGCAGAATCACTCTCAGAAACACATTAACTGGCCGCCTCGGTTTGTTTATTTACTGGAGCCGTGGCCACGGATCCTCATGGCTCTCATTGGCTCCGTTTCACCCTTTGCAGCCAAGGGGAGCTGCAGGAAGCAGCATGGGCCAGGCCACTGCTTCCCTCAGCTTCCCTTGGCTGCAAAGGACAAAATGGAGCCAATGGCAGCTGCAATGCTCCGTGGCCATGGCTCCAGTAAATAAACCAGGGCGGCCAGTTAATGTGTTTCTGAGAATGATTCTGCGGAACACTTTCAGAAACACTGTACTAAAATAATGCATCTCACTTCTCATTCATCAGATTAAAGTCCCCACACTAAGGGAGAAATTTCAGCTATATGCAGAACAAAGGGCAAATAGTAATAGATAGGTTTACCCTTAAAATAGAATAAGAATGTCACTTCAAAAAATGAATCTCCTTTCTCTCATGCAGTTTTATCAAATTCACACAATATCAAAATCCTTTGAAACACAGGAACGTACAGGTAGATATTTTAGATCTGCTCTTGAAATTTAGACTACAAAGAAAGGAGTGGCTCCCAAAGAAGAGAGATAAATCTGCCTAATCTATACTCTTTACAATTCCCAAAATATCAGGAGGAATAAAAGTAATGTCAGATTTAAAACATCCCATCATAGTAATAATATACATACATAGTCAAGTCTCAGAGGGGTAGCTGTGTAGGGCACATCTACACAGCAACATTATTTTGAAATAACTAGTATTATTTCGAAATAACATAGTCCACATCTACACAGCAGGCAGTTATTTTGAAATAATTTGAAAATACTGTCAAGCTGGAGGACTTATCTTTTTAACTCCATCCCTATTTCAGGATCAGTGGTCTCAGGTTCTGCTCTCTATGTATGTTCAACCAGTGATAACCTCTGGTTAATTGATGGATTCCTTTATCCCAAAAGGAGTGCCTTTCTTCACTTCTCTGGTCTCAGCCTGGAACTGACCAGCTACTGCTTTGCAAGTAATTAATCTTAGCCCAATGGGCTCTGATTGGCTGCTTATGTAGACCTGGAGGGCCAATCTTCCTTTCCTGCATCTGGGAGTGTTAAGATCCTGGACCTTTTGTGTAGTGAGTGCAAAAGGTCAGATACATCCCTTCAGACACTCTAGTGCAAAGCACTTTTTTTCTTTCAGAATTGCCACCAAACTGATAATATTTTTCTCCCTTCTGTATTTATTTCATACTAAATGCAGATATGCTCTTCTTTAGGGACACTCCTTCTAATTCCCTTAATCGCAATATATGGTTCAAGTACCTAAGCACAGAAGGACAAAAACAACTAATTTTGAACTAACTTAAGGAGGATGTCTTAAGGGATTTAAAAAGGAGTGAGTTAGTTAGTTAATTAATTAATTTGTGCCAAAAAAACCCCCACCATCCATGCAGAATAAGGCATAGACTAATTTGAGATCAGGGGGCAGAAAGGAAGAGAAATAGTGAGAATAAGATCTCTGCTTCATATGCCCATGTATGCTCTGAAAAGTTGAAAGATGTAAATCCTTTGCAGATCCTGTTAGCCCATGTTGAATGGCCATACAGTTTTGTTACCTAAGGTTAATTTACATATTATATAGTTCTTAATTTTTTCTTCTCCTGTTTCATATTGCTGTGTGTTGATGAATGCTTACAATGGCATTAAGCAAATGTCAATATAGACATCTTTTCTTACTCTAAAAATCATTATTTAACACCTTACAAGGATTGACTACTACAAAGAAATGGTGCACAAGCACCTAGATATTGATTTTTATCTTATGCTTTGTATTTGGCCCATTAAATTCAATAGATATTGTCAACTGAGCTATCCTTTAAAGTGTTGGTGAGTTCTCCTGTTAAGTATATCTTTTTTTATTTTGCGCTTTATCTGAGCTTTCTCTGGCATTTAAAAAAAAAGTCTTAAAAAGCCCTGCAGTGGCTTTCTTGAGGTGCTATTCCTTACTTCTGTCACTGTCAAGAATATTTGCAGTTTCTTGTAAATAGACTTATAGAACCAGATCTTGTTTGCCATCATTGCTGATAATCCAAATAAGTCAATGATATAAGGAGAAAATTTAGAAACACTTTCTTCAATCTCATTTTAAAACAACATACTTTTTTACTAGCTGAAAACAGTTCTACAAAAATAATGAAAAACCTGTTAATTTGTTTAGTTTGAAGGGACTGACTTGACTGCAGTGTGACTACCTAAACACATTTGGTTTTGAATTGGAAAAAAAAATCCTCACTGGGCGTTTTTTCCAACATGCTGTTAGAAGATGAATTAGCACGTAATGCTATATTAAACAAAACCTCAAAATCATCTCATTCACTCATTCTCCCACAACTTGGCATATAGCCTTTACCAAAGAGACAGTTTAGTTGGCATAGTTGGTTCCTAACTACAGGAGAGCCCTCTGTTATGGGATAGTCCTCTGGGGCTATTATTGGTTCATATAATTTAGGGACCCCTGGGCTGCTGTGAACTGTCCTGAAGCCAGAATTAAGGAGCTGAAACCAGCTGCTTTGCTTCTCTTCTCCTACAAGTGCAGCAGTGAATCTGATCCACTATGTGTTTGTGTAGATCAAATGTTCTTTTACCATCTAATACTTAAAAAATTCCAAACTGGTATACAGAAACTTGCAAACAACTACTACATTTATCACCTCTGTGTAACACATCTGTGTTACTGTTGTTAGCAGTAACTTAAAACTATGGGTTCAGTAGTATATGAAGCAAAGAGATACTTTTGCTTGTAACCAGTATGGGTCTGTTTGAACTTTCAGCTGTGAGTAATGCTGTGTAAATCAGATGTGCTATTGCAAAGATCCTTATAGGAAAAAGCTACAGGTTGTACCTCCCTTAACCGGGTCTCCCTGGTCTGGCAATATCCATGGTCCGGCAGGGCCCATGGATGTTCCTGGACCACAGAGTCCCTGGAAAAGGGAAACTTGGCAGTGGGGCAGGAGCATGTCATGGGGCACTGGCAACCCCATTGGTGGGAGAAGTAGGTGGCACAGTAGGGAGTTCTGGTCTTAGCAGTGGCCATGGAGTTACAGCCCCAGTAGCGGCCAGAGAGCGCTGGACCTGGCTGTGGCGCTCCAGCCCCAACCATGGATCAAGGTGGCCATGAAGCTCTGTCCTAGGTGTGGAGATGCAGCTGTGGTGCTCTACCCTGGTTTCAGTGGGGCCGGCAGCATCTAGAAAGCCCCAGGGGGCTGGGGCACCAGCGGGGACAGCCTGGAGCCCTAACCTGGTGCCAGCACAGGCCAGAAGGGGAAGGACCTTCCCTGGTCTGGCAAATCCCCTCATTCAGGACCAGTCAGATCTGAAGATTGCTGGACCAGCGAGGTCCAACCTGTAGTAGACCTGCCAAAGCTACAGCTGCAGGAAAAAAGGTAAAGGATGTATGCATGAATATGATACAATTTTAAAAATTATGTAAGTGGGTTGATCTTTTACAATATTTTGAGTGTTTGACAATGACGATAACTATCTTTTTTTCTATATAAGGACAAAGTAGAACAAAAGAGATCATCAGGCTCTTAGAAATTCAGAGCTGTATCCAGTGAGGAAAACATTGTGATACAGTTAAGTAGTAGGGATGGATTAGTATGTACTAGTAACAACCATTTTTGTAATGATAATGAATAAGTGAAAACAAAGAGGAGTCAGATTTGGAAAGTATTAAGCATAGTCTAACAAACTACTTAACAATTTAGACACAGTATTCATTATCAGATACTACAAATATAATGAAAATGGATAAAAACAAACAAAAAATTGCCATTGCCTTCTTTGTATCATAATTTACCAAGATCTAACCAAGGCAAAATAGGAAACAACTATAAATATCCTTGCTGTACTCCAAAGGAAAAATATTGTATTATAGAGTGTTATCAAAACTGGCCAAAAATACACAGTTTTACAGATAGTTTTACAGCTCTTTTGTGTATATTGGCCTCAAAATAATCCATGAAGTATTGTGAGATTTCAAGGGAGCTCTAGTTTTAGTTCTGACAAGTAGGCTTGTATTGCAAATCTGAATCCTGAAAGACTTCCAAATAATTCCAGTATTGTAGGGCTCACATAACTTTGAAGCTTTACAAAGAGTATTAGAAGTGTTAGTATTATCTGATTGAAAACCTACAAAAAGTTGAGGGATAAATAATTTTAGATTTTAAATCACAAGGTTTTATTTGATTTGTATTAGTTTCTGAAAGCATATGTGAAACCATAGCTTTCAAAATGTTCTTTGTTAATTTATAGGCATGAGCACACTGAGAAAAATTATAGATTGTTCATATAAACGTGGAAGATAATGTAGAATTATTTTCCTATGTTTATTTTAAAAGCCATATTATAGATGTTAAGTTATAGGAGGAAAAATACTGTTTTAAGAAGGATATTTAGGAAAGCAATTCTCAGCAACGTAGAGAGTATACTCATTGTTCTATTTATTATTTTGCCGTTTTAGCATCATCTTTTATAACATGAGTAATTAAAGAACAAAACAAGGTTTTCATATGTTACCAAATAATAGCGCAATTATCATTCCTTCACTTGCTGATTCTTTCAAATCAAGAGTTATTAGTCTATTTTGCAGTAAAGAATTTCAGGTTTATAGGAAGATGTTCAGCTTAACCAAGTGCAGCCCAGAGGGACTTGATGTCATGGGCTAAAATACGCCAGAAGAGAATGTGAGAATTTGAATAAATCTCATATTGACTCAACCAGATGACTCAAACAGTATATCTTTTGACCAGATGGGAGATACTGTTAAGCCTACTCTAATATGTGGCCGCCACTTTGGAGTTATGTGTGGATGACAAGTATGTGACTGGTTGCTGCATGGGAGGAAAAAAATACAAAATGAAAAGAGGAGCTTCCAGCTGCGTCCAGATTTTACAGACTTGCAGAAATTCTTTTATCTGTCTCTGTGTGCCAGAATCTGGAAATGGGTGACAGAGGATGGATCGCTTTCAGGATTGACAGATATCCAGCTTTTGACCAGAATGTCCAGTTGAAAAGGGACTCTAGTAGTTCTAGGCCATTAAAAGGTCAGTCGGTGGCATAGGAGGGCCGGTGGCTAATGCGGGCTCCATACCCGCCCTGGTTCTTTGCATTTTCCTCATTCCATATGCCAACTCCACAGCTCCCTTTAGCTGGAAACCACAAACCCCTCATCTCTGGCTTTATCCCAGGGTCCACATCCCCAGCCAGAGTCATTCCTTACCCACCCTACATCCCAACCCAATGGCCCAGGCTCGTGAAAGTCAGTGAGGGTAGGGAAGAGTGAACAATAGAGGAGGGATGGGCGATGAAGCAACAGAGAAGGGGCAGACCAGGGGCAGGGCATTGGAGAAAGTATGGTGGGGCAGGGAGCAGAGGAGAGGTTTTCAGTTTTGAGTGATTAGAAAGTTGGCAACTGTGAACACTTATTGATTACCTGTAATGTTCATTCCCTTTGGGGCACCTGGCATGGGCCACAGTCAGAGATAGGAAATTGCGCTAGATGGACCTTTGGGCTGTGTCCACACTCAGGGGGTTTTCGGGAAAAGTAGCCTTTTCCCGAAAAAACTTCCCCTGCATCCAGACTCAAGCCGCGTTCTTTCGAAATTATTTCGAAAGAACGCGGCTTTTCTTTCGATGGCGGTAAACCTCATTTCACGAGGAAGAACGCCTTCTTTCGAAAGTTCCTCTTTCGAAAGAAGGCGTTCTTCAATGTAAATAGGGCTTCCTCGAAAGAGAGCATCCAGACTCGCTGGGTGCTCTCTTTCGAAAAAGCGGATTGCTCTTTCGAAAGATCCGCCTGCAGTCTAGACGCAATCTTTCGAAAGAGGCTCTTTCGAAAGATGCTTTCGAAAGAGCCTCTTTCGAAAGAAGCCTGCAGTCTAGACATAGCCTTGGTCTCACCCAGTATGGCCATTCTTATGTTTGGAGTAGACTTACTGCTTCCATTTTACAAAGGGTTCATATTATCAGAACCTGAGTCTTGGTTCTGATAATATGAAGGATTTACTTACAAATCCTGCCATCAGATGTAGAACTCCACTGATGAGGTTTGTTCAGTCTAATATCTGGCTGCCAATTGACAGACACAACTGTATTTTGTCATCCTCTTTTAAAAACTGCAGAATAGCATGGTGATCAGAATCTATACATTTGTTTGTTCACTTGTTGAATCTGTTAATTGTTATGCAGACTACATTAAAAGGGTTTTTTTCTTGATTTTTGTGTCTAATGTCACTAATAGTGAGTTCCCTGGCCTCGTTAGGTATCAAGTCTCACTTTATGTCTTCATGGATCTTCAACCAGCATTATTGTCACTGGATTGGGGCAAGACTACAAAATACTTTCAATAAATTGAGAAACTATGAGCCCTTGACTGGTTTCTCTTCAGATCCCTCCTCCCCACTGCAACTGGAGCTTGAAGTTTTCTTTTTTTTAAAATGGGCTTGCAGACAGTAGCTGTATTCCTCCTACCCAAACAAGATGCATATGAACAAGATACTTCTTAAAAAATAAGTATTTGAGGGAGCAGAAGCAAAAAAAAAATCATTTAAACAAATCTTTAGACAGTGACTGACAGTAATGTTAATTTTATTTGTTTCACTTTGTTTATTAAGCTAAAAGGTGCTTCTCTCACAAACACATATGAAATAGTAAAATTCTATGTCTGTATTAAACATCTCGTCCAAAATAACAACAAATCCCATCCCCACAGCAGTTATCCATAAATAGAGCCCTGCACAGATACAAAATTGGTATCTGCATCTGCATCTATAAAAATTATCCATGGCTATAAAACGGATCTCTACAGATTTGCAGGGTTCTGTCCATAACACCCTCTCAGCTTCAACCTATCTTCTCTCCTTCAATGTGCAATAGAAAGGTGGCACTTGCAGTAAACCACAAGCCATAAATCAAGCACTGGGAGACCAATAGAGAAGTAAATTTCAGTGTCAAGGGGTCTTCACAGTGAGCATCCTGCCAGGAGTTCTCTCTTGATTAAATTGATAGCGCCTCAGCACAAGTATCTCTGCTGTTGTCGGCTGCAGCACAATCACACAGCGAAGAAATGTTTTCTCAAGTAGTCTTTCCCTGAACCATTTAGAGCTTTAAATGTCAAGACTGATACCTTGAGTTCCACTTGGAAGCCCATAGGTATGTTAAGAAGCTTAAGTTAGAAAAAATAGTGGCTGCTAAAACTGGCTCTTACACAAAATAGAAGAAATGTACAGCTTTCTCATTATAGATTTAGCCACAGTTTACTGATTATCCTATCATTATAAGTATCAGTGGTATTATCTATATAACAGCACCTCAAATTTGCTAAGTGGTGCACAGACATAAAGGAGAGGACACTCCATGTGACCAAATAGTATAAAAAATGTGACGTACAATAAAAAAGGGTAAGTTATTGCTTTCCTTTTACCGCTGAGTTACATGTAGCTGATCCAGCCTAGGAAAGCAGTTGTGATTCTGAGAAGTGATATGGTATTGGCCCACCACTTGCAAATTACTTTTCCTTCCATGCTTGGCTCTGGTGATTTGTAGTGAGTATCGGAAACATATGCCGCATGGAGAATATTAATTCCATTTTGCGGCAGATGTATTTATTATATATGTAAAATATGTAATTCACTTACATACTGTCTTTTAAATGGGTGTAATAGTAAAAGTCTTGAAGTTAGCGTAATGGTATTCTGGGAAGTGAAGCATATAGTAGCGTGGGCAAAGACTGAATCTGCCTTCTACAAATTTTTGTCTCCATCCTGACCCACATTACATTCCTGTGCTGAGAGAGTGAGAGGAGCCCAACTTATTTGTTTTCGTTATATGGTATGTTCTGTGGTGTTCAACGGTTACACAATGCCAGAGATAGTTCTATCTATAGATGGTCTCTCATGACTTTATTCTTTGGGAAAAAGAAAGATAATGTTTCATTTCTGTATTTAGTTGTATTGGGCACACCATGTAAATTTTTCTGGAGGTCTTCTAGCTCTGATCTAAACCCTTGAATAGGTACAGACTGAGCTCATGCATTCTATTTCAAGGATACTTAAATTTAAAGGGTATTTAAATGGCCACTGCACTGTCCATAATGACTTATTAAGCAAAGATAAGGCAATATTTTTAAAGGGTTTATGCGATTGTTGCATGAAATATCATGGATTGGTGAGTAGCAGGAATTTAACTATTTAAACGATTAACCACAGAACAAGTGCCAGATGATCATAAGCCAGCTAAACTTCACTTTCACCATGTCAGTGCCAACACACTGTACATCATATACAGGCAGTCCCCAACTTACGCGGATCCGACTTATGTCGGATCCGCACTTACGAACTGGGCTTTTCTCGCCCCAGAGCTCGCGGGCGGCGGGACCGCCCAGAGCGCAGTGGTCTAGCCACCGCATCCTCCGGGGTGAGAAAAGCTGCTCCAGGTCTCCCTGGTGTGCTGGGGGGGACTCCCCAGAACAGCAGGGAGACAGGAGCAAAGCCGCAGAGGCGGGGGACCCCGCCACCCGTGCGGCTTTGCTCCGGGGCAAAGGGGCAAAGCCGCCTGGGCAGCGGGGTCCCGCCGCCTATGCGGCTTTGCTCGGGTCTCCCTGCTGTGCTAGGGGGGACTCCCCCAGCACAGCAGGGAGACAGGAGCAAAGCAGCAGAGGCGGCGGGACCTCTGTGCCTCTGCGGCTTTGCTCGGGTCTCCCTGGTCTGCTGGGGGGGGAACGGGTCGCAGCTAGTGCGCCCTCCCCCCCCCCCAGCAGACCAGGCTTTTGTTGCGGGATGCCTGGGGTAGAGCAGCTGGGGTGCTGCCGGGTTGGTCCTGCGGGGACCTACCCGGCAGTGCCCCAGCTGTTCTGTCCCAGGAGTCCAGATTCAGCCCCTGTTGAAACTGATCAGCGGCTGATTCCAGGAAGCCGGGGGCAGAGCAACTCTGCCTAGGGCTTCCTGTAGTCAGCTGCTGATCAGTTTAATCAGCGGCTGAATCTGGAGCCAGTTCCGACTTACATACAAATTCAACTTAAGAACAAACCTATAGTCCCTATCTTGTACGTAACCCGGGGACTGCCTGTACATCAGTCACACTGGCCATTCAGTTTTTGTTTTCTGCCGAGATTGCCATCAAAGGTGATCATGATTTCTAGGATGTGATGAACCATCCACCAAGCAGTTACTAGGTAATAATTAGTGTAGGTCACTAATGTCTGGATCTTATTTGAATTAGTAATCAGTTGGAGAGCTCTGCAAGGTTTTGTCAACTTTGTTAGCCAGTCTCCCTGTTTTTGAGGCTATTGACAAAAAGTGAAGCATATGCCTTTATCACAGTTGTTTTCTACTTATCGGTGCATGATATTCATTTTCTAGTTCTGCTTCTGAAGAGGGATTAGCAGACTTTTTGTTTGAACCCCACATGAGTGCTTGATTGTAGGACAGCGTTTGTGCATAGTGTGAATTGAGATGTACTTATATTGTTAACTTGTTTGATGTTTGTTCTGTGACCATCAAACATTACCTTGTGATTGAATCGTTTCATCTCAGCAGGTTTTTACTTTTATAAACATTATAAATAAATAAAATAAAGTCAGCCTATATGCTTGTTTTTAGCATAGATACAAAATGGGAGAAGAAAGTTTTTTAAAAAATTGTTAGGAATCCTGCAAATGTACTGTGTAAATCAGGAGAGAAAATGAAAAATTGAAGCTCAAAAATCAACCATGATGAAGAAATTGCAATGAGGGAAGTTTCACAGTTATACCCATTGGCTTCCTGATATGTTTGTCTGATGTCTGTTTAGTGTTTAGAGTCATTCATCAAGGTCCAGAGATTTTCTTCCAAGTAAGCATCTCTTCATGTGGTAATTTTCTCTTTTAACAGTGAAAAAAAGAAGTGGTTGTAGAACAGCTGCTTTATCTGCTTGAATTGTTACCTGAAAACAAAAGCTGTTTTGAGATGAAGGCTGACTTCATATTTTTATCAGCTTCCCAAGGTAACTTAGAAAGATGAAAACTCTCCTTTCCTGTCCCTGAATTTCCTCTACATTCTTCTGTCAGGAGCAGAAAGTTCTGCACCCTTGCAGAGCAAAGTGAGTGCCTGGGCTTCAAACACTACTGATCTCCTGAAATCCACAGAGAGTGTCATCCACACTGGTGAAGCTGTTGTGCTGTGAATAAATAATGAGAGTATGATTAAAAGACAGGGACTGCACCCAACATCTCCCACCTCCCAGGTTTATGTCCTAGGTCACTCTCTCAAGTACATAACTATTTACATATTTCTCCCCCTCTGGAAGAGGGGGAATTGAATCTGGGTATCTCACGACCCAGCACTGCAAAAGTCTTTGTGTGGATCCGACTCTAAGAAACTAATTTTTTAATTGATCCTGAACAGTTTAGGTTGAGGCAAATATGAAATGTCCATGCCCATGGGGGCAGGGGACTGGACTCGACCTCTCGAGGTCTCTTCCAGTCCTAGTATTCTATGATTCTATGATTAAATAACTTCAAAAATGAGTCAATATATTTTATGTCTTATAATCAGTTATGATTTCTTCTTTTACTTTGTTAATGAAAATTATGAAAATTGTAATTGTCTACACCCAGGAAGCAAAATTCCCAGCACAGCATACGGCACAAATATTGATAATGCTGGTGATACCTCAAGATTGTCTGCTTCATGTGGAGCCTATTTATCTTTCTGTCTCAGAATGAGAGACCAAACCAGTTCAAAAATCCTTATTGTTTTTTCTCTCAAACTCAAAAGTTGGGTAAAGACTCAAAAGATCCAGATTCTGACAGTTTACTCATTCCCAGCACAAAGGCATGATTTGTTTGTTCATCATGGTGGCTAGCTGCTTTGAAAAGAACATTTCTACCATAGGCGTGCGCAACACATTTCATTAGGGTGTGCACCCAAAGAATTTTTTTAAAATGCACTTTTACCCCCCCCCATTAGTCACACCCCTGAGCCCTGTTGACCACACCCCTGGCCCCCATTAGCCATGCCCCTGGAGGTAACCCTCTCCATGCAAGATGGGCACATGACCAAAAGTAAAAAGTGTGACCCCCCGACCCAAGGACTTTTCCCACCATCCTCCTACCAATAGGGATTAGTTTGGCCCCCACCAATCCTCCAATGCAACTATCCTACAATTGCATTAATCCAATGTATGTGACATTAATGCGGGGGCAGAGAGGCTGGAGGAAGTGTTCCCTCTAAGAGTTTCCTCCCATGAGCAGAATGAATTTTGTGTTGTGCACCAGTACCAAATTCATGTGGCTTGTTTGGATGTGCCATTGTGTCACCCAAGTTATTAATAAATATCTACCTTTCCCCTCTGCTGCCATGTCTCCTCCCCTTGCTCCATCAGCTCCCCTGGTGCCTGCTGCCCCCCAACCCTTCACCCTCCTCTGCTGTCCTGACTCCTGCTCTTCTCACTGCCCTCAGCCTTCCTGAGACCTGCCCCACCCCTCCACCAGCCCTTCTCTCCCCCCTCTGCCCATTCCTCCAGTAGCCTCACTCTGATCATGTGAGCTACCCCTCCTCATCACTTTGTCTAACACCTCCCTCGCCTCTCTCCTCTGGTGCTGGTCCCTCCCCTGCAGGTGTCTGCCCTTCTGCTTCCCCCCCAGAATTCCCTGGCACCTGCACCTTCCCTTACCCCTGCACCCTCCTGGTGCCTCCCCCTTCCCTCACTGCCTCTGCCCCCTTTGCCTTTTTTCCCCTGATGCCCATCCCCTCACCACCCTCATGCCCCTGTGCCCTCACACATGACGTGCTCCAACCCCACCTTCCTCATGCCTACCCCTTCTGTCAAGCCTTCTCCCAGCACCTCCCCCTCCAATCCCCAATGCCCTTCCCCTCTCCTCTTCCAGCATCACCCTTTCCCCTCTCTCACTGACACCTCCCCTCCTGTCCTTTTCCTCATTGTTTCCACTTCCTCCCTAGCATTTGTGTCTCCTCTATCCTGTCCCTTTGGTGCCTTCCCCTTTCTTCCCCCTTTCCCCTCCCCCTCCGTACAAGCCCCTTCCACCCCTTCCCTTTTCTTCCTCCTCCACCCTCCCCCACCACAAAAGCCCCTTCCTCTCCCCCCCCCCCCCCCGCCTTACCGTCAGCTTCTGCCTTACAGCTTGCAGGGATGGAGTCAGAGCCAGCCCAAGCTGCAGGGCCAGGGAGGGGCACCCTTGGGCACTGCGCGGTGCTGTAGGGTGGGGGGGGATGCCCCAGGGGCACCGCGTGGTACTACCGGGATGGGCGGGGGCGCCGTGTTGTGCAGCCAAGCCGGGCGGAGGTGCTCCCGGGTGCCTCAGGGGTGCCGTGGAGTGCTGCCATGCTGGGCGGGGGCACTCCTGGGCACCTCAAGGGCGCTGCGCTGTGCTGTGCTGCCGTGGTGAGCGAGGGCATTCCCGGGCGCCTCAAGGACACTGCGCCGTGTTGCTGGGCTGCACGGTGCTGCCGGACTGGGAGGGGCCCAGGGCACAAAAACGGCTCGGTCTAGCCGGCCCGAGACATTAGGGTGTGCCTGGTCACACCCGGCACACCCCATGCGCACGCCTATGATTTCTACTTATTTACTTTTTTGTGAGCATTCCTGCAAACTGTGCATTAAGAGAAAACTCATTAATCTGGGTTACCTATCCAGAGAGTACTCGAGACAGAAAGATAAAGAACAAAAAAAAAATACTAAAAATCTAAAGATTTTTCTCAGTGATAGTTTTTTTTTAACTTAATGGGATTATTTTGTTAACTTTTTGCCATATGCTCCTTTTTTTCATGTTATCTATTACGAGTACAAGCTAAAACCAGCATTTCAGAATGATCTCTGCTTAGAGAGAATCATAAACTGAGATTTAAAACATGACCAGAGTGAGCAAGAATTCACACAAATTCTACAACCACTGTTTAACTCTGCTACCTCTTGTGTTGGAAATGGAGAGAGGAAACCAAATACAATTAATCATTGTCTAGAAATCGATTTAATAAGCACAGATTGGTATTCCATTCTTTTCCTTTAATTTATCTTGCGCTCTTTGAGAATTATCTGTATGTGCTTGTGTGTGTGTGTGTGTGTGTAATTTATTTATTTTCAGATTTATTAGGTAAAATATAGGAGAATTTTTAGAAAGATGTTTGTCCTCTTTTTTTCAACTTAGTATACAAACTTAATCCAATTTCTGATACTCTTCAAAGAAATGTCAAGAAGCAGAAAGAAGTAACAAAACATTACAAAGCAGATCATTTGCTATCCTGAAGAATCACTGTATTTATACTTGCATGTTCCTTTTCTCTTATCAGTCGTATACCGAAATATCTTTCATTTTCCAGAATGAGTGAACTAGTGGCATTTCTTTTAAATGACAAGGTTAGCATTTAATAAAAACCAGACTTTTGTGAAATTTGTTTACTTTCCATGGACAATTTTGACTATCTGTCAAAAAACTCCAAGCATGCCAAAACTGAAAATTTTAGTTTGGAAATACTACCATGGAGCCTTCTACTGATTGAGACATTTAGGAGTACATCTAGACTGCATTACTATTTCAGGATACCAGAAGTATCTTGAAATAGCAACACCACATCTTTAAAAGTCCCTGCTTTTTCCCAAAATAGCAGGCGTGCTATTCCAGCATCCCTGTAACCCTGATTCCACATGGGTTAAGGGATTTGTCAGATAGTGCCTTATTTTGAAATTTGGCGCCATGTAGACAGTGCCAAATTTCAAAATAAGCTCTCTCAACTTAGAGTCGCAATAAGCTACACAAGTCAGTGTCCAAGTCAGTGGTGGGCAACCTGCAGTCCTCATGCTTTGTCCTGCTCTTGCCCCTCTCTCCTAAAGCTGGAACAATATGAACCAACTATTTGCAGCTATACCAGCTCTGGAAGAGGAGGGGTAGAAAGCAGGGATGGAGAGTGAATCAGGTGATTTGTTATGCTTTGAAAGTTCTGGGAGGGAGGGCGAGGAGTAGGAAGTTCAGGGCTCCAGTGTCCCAGTACACAGGAGGTGCATGGAGGAGCAGAGAGGAGCGAGGGTCCATGGGCCAGAGCTGGAGCCCCAGTGGGCCATGGATTGCTGCAGCCCAATGAGATGGAGGGCCACTCATGCAGCCCACTCCCTAGCGTTGCTTGCCCAATGCTGGTATAACTAAAGGATCAGATACATGCAAAGCATGCATTTGTTTTCCTTCCTAGGCTTTAGTCAGTTTAGTGAGAGGGAGACTAGACCCTTCCCCAGTTTTTAGGTAGTAGTTGAATGTTGCAGGTACATAATCAACCCAGATATCCAAACACATCCATCATGTGTCATATCAAATATGCATTTTGACTTACATTTGAATTGCTTCCCATATATTCATGAAACATTTATTCATGACATATGCACTAATGTGCCATGCATGCAGAGACTATTTCAATCTGTATGAAAATTCAGAAGATGGTTGGAACAGAAACAAATTGTCTCCATTCCTCATCTGTGTTTGGAAGTGGGTAGGCCAACAGCCAGCACCTATTGAAAATATATTCTGCATATCCTTTTCTCTACTTCTTTGTGTGTAGCTGCCAAAGAAGTTAATACAGCTTTGGGTGGACAGTACTGTCTACAGATCTCTCATGGCAGAGGTGAGAGCAGGACAAGTTCCCTAGGTATATGCAAAAAAACCCAACATTATACCTTGGAAAGACAGAGGGTATGTCTACACTACCCCACTAGTTCGAACTAGCGGGGTAATGTAGGCATACCGCACTTGCAAATGAAGCCCGGGATTTGAATTTCCCGGGCTTCATTTGCATAAGCGGGGAGCCGCCATTTTTAAAACCCCTCTGGTTCGAACCCCGTGCAGCGCGGCTACACGGGGCATGAACTAGGTAGTTCGAACTAGGTTTCCTAGTTCGAACTACCGTTACTCCTCTTGAAATAAGGAATAAGGGATCTTTCGGAAAAGGCTTTATTTTCCGCAAGATCAGTGTCTAGACTGGTGCTTTTCTCCGGCAAAGCTCCGTGCCGAAAAAAAGGGGCAGCCATTTTTATGCTAATGAAGCGGGGGAGATTTAAATCCCTGCTTCATTAGCAATTGCGATACGTCTAATTTACATCCCTTTTACAAAAAAGGGATGTAGTCTAGACATAGCCATAGAGAGGAGAAACACACACATAGGGTATGTCTACACTACAATGTTAGTTCGAATTAACGGACGTTAGTTCGAACTAACATTCATAGGCGCTACACTAGCGCTCCGCTAGTTCGAATTTAAATCAAACTAGCGGAGCGCTTAGTTCGAACTAGGAAAACCTCATTTTACGAGGATTAAGCCTAGTTCGAACTTACTAGTTCGAATTAAGGGGTGTGTAGCCCCTTAATTCGAACTAGTGGGAGGCTAGCCCTCCCCAGGTTTCCCTGGTGGCCACTCTGGCCAACACCAGGGAAACTCTATTGCCCCCCTTCCCAGCCCCGGACCCCTTAAACGGGCACGGGCTGGCTACGGTGCCCGTGCCAGGTGCAAGCCTGCCAGCACCCAGCTAGCAGATCCTGCACCTGGCACGGATCAAGCCACCCACCCGATGTCCCCCAGCCCATCCCCTCTTCCCGGGACCAGGCTGGCGGCTCCCGGGAGCTTGCCCGGGACCGCAAGAGGCGGGCACCTTCCTGGCCTAGTGCAGACATCGTGGACCTCGTCCACGATCTCCGCATTAGGCACAGGAAAGTGGCCATCTAGGGCAGGAGAGCTGCCAGCCTGGCCACCCAGGAGCAGGTGTGCATGAAAATCAAGGGGGTCCACTGAGACCCCCGACCCTGAGCCCTGAGCTTACAATGGCCATCCTGGGTCAGACCAAAGGTCCATCTAGCCCAGTAGCCTGTCTGCCGACAGCAGCCAACCCTAGGGACCCTGGAGGGGATGGACCGAAGACAGTGACCAAGCCATTTGTCTCATGCCATCCCACTCCAGTCTTCCACAAACTTTGGGCAGGGACACCACTCCTACCCCCTGGCTAAGACTACTCCATGGACCCAACCTCCATGACTTGAGCTCACTTCCCTTTTAACTCTATTCTAGTTGTAGCCTTCACAGCCTTCTGCAGCAAGGAGTTCCACAGGTTGACTCTTTGCTTTGTGAAGAACAACTTTCTCTTACTAGTTTGAAGCCTGCTACCCATTCCTTTCCTTTGGTGTCCTCTAGTCCTTCTTTATGGGAACTCATGAAGAACTTTTCTGTATGCATCCTCTCCACCCAACCCCTGCTTTTAGAGACCTCTATCCTGTCCCCGCTCCATCTCCTCTTTTCTAAGCTGAACAGTCCCAGTCTCTGTAGCCTCTCTTCATCTGGGACCTGTTCCCAACCCCTGATCATGTTAGTTGCCCTCCCCTCTCCCAGCCTTTCTCTTCCCCTCTCCGACCTCCTTTTCCCAGTCTCCCCCAGTTTTGTTCAATAAAGACAGACTCAATGTTGGAAGACACGTTATCTTTATTTTGTACATCAGGAAGGGGGGCTAGGGAAGGGTAAGTGGAAGGAGGTGAGGGAGGAATGGGGTACGAGCCCCCGATGGGGAGGACTGGGCTGGCTCTGCGGGCTTCTGGGGGTGGAAGCTCTTCTGCAGCCCCCCAATACCCTCTCTCCCCAGATGGCAGCCTGCGGCAAGTGCAGCCGGGCTGATGGCCGAGTGCTGTGATGTGCCCAGTGTGGGCACTCCGGGCAATCCAAGCCAGGACTGGTTTTCAAGCGGGGCACCCCTCGGCTAGCCTGAGACAGCATCTCCATGCTCTAAGTCCTCCTCTGATGCCCTGCCGGCACTGCTTCCGGCCATCCTTAAGCCCTGTTCAGGGTCCACTCAATGTGGACATGCTAGTTCGAATTAGCAAAACACTAATTCGAACTAGTTTTTAGTTCTAGACGCGTTAGTTCAAATTAGTTTAGTTCGAATTAACTAATTCGAACTAAGTTAGTTCGAACTAACTCTGTAGTGTAGACATACCCTATACAGACTCAAACATTAATAAAAGCACGAGTAAAAAGGGTGGCTTTAGCCTGATGCCAGAACAACGCTAGAGTTGGAGCCATGCGAATATCCCGAGGAAGAGAATTCCACAGCCTGGGAGCAAAAGCGGAGAATGCCCTGTTCCACGTAGATGTTAATCTTATCACCACAAGTGAGGGAACACAAAGCAAAGCCTCCCCAGCTGACCTCAATCCTCGGGCAGGTTCATATGGGAGAAGACGATCCTTCAGATACACTGGACCCAATTCACTTAAGGCTTTATAGGTCATAACTAAAACCTTAAATTGGGCCCGGGCACATACCGGAAGCCAGTGCAACTGCTGAAGCACTGGCATGATGTGCTCTGTATAACTAGTGTTAGTTAAAACTCGAGCAGCCGCATTCTGGACCAGTTGAAGTTTTCGAAGACTCTTTAGAGGCAGCCCTACATAAAGTGCATTACATCAATCCAGTCGGGATGTAACAAGAGCATGGATCACTGTGGCCAAGTCATGCTTGTTCAGTAAGGGTCGCAGCTGGTGGATTAAGTTGTCCAAAAGCACTCCTGGCCACTGAAGAAATCTGATTTTCAAATGTTAAAAAAGGGTCCAGGAGGACTCCCAAGCTGCGTACCTGCTCTTTCAGGGGGAGAGTAACCCCATCTAGAACAGGTGCCATGCCACATTCATGCACAGATGGCCTCCTGATCCACAGGACCTCAGTCTTATCTGGGTTCAACTTCAGCTTATTTGACTTCATCCAAACCATCACTGCCTCCAAACACCGATTTAGATCAGTCATTGCCACACCTGGTTCTAATGTCACAGGGAAATAGAGTTGGGTGTCATCTGCATATTGATGGTATGGTCCTCAAAAACTCCTTATGACCTCTACCAGCGGCTTCTGGGACAAGATGGAACCTTGCGGGACCCCATAGCACAATCGCCACGGGATCGAATAGCAGCCCCCCTAGCTCCACCTTCTGAAAGCATCCTGAAAGGTAGGACCGGAACCATTGCAAAACAGTGCCTCCAATACCCAACTCCGCTAGGCGTCCCAGAAGGATATCATGGTCAATGGTATCAAAAGCCACTGAGAGGTCTAGGAGCATCAACAGGGATGCACTCCCCTTGTCTATCTCCTGGTATAAATCATCTACCAGGGTGACTAAGGCTGTTTCAGTTCCAAAACCAGGCCTAAAGCCAGACTGAAATGGATCTAAGTAGTCTGTTTCTTCCAAGAAAGCTTGGAGTTGCAATGCCACCGCCCTCTCAAGTACCTTGTCCAAGAAGGGAATATTAACAATTGGGTGATAGTTATTTAAGTCATGTGGGTACGGGGAGGTCTTCATGAGTAACGGTTTTATCACTGCCTCTTTCAAGGCAGCAGTAACCATACCAGATCTAAAAGACGCATACGAGGCGTACAGTTAGTGCGGAATGGCTTGCTAGTTCGAACTATCTAGCCCGTGCCGCGTGTAGCCGCGCGGCACGGGGTTCGAACAAGCCGGCATTTAAAAATGGCGCCGGCCGGCTTATGCAAATGAAGCCCAGGAAATTCAAATCCCGGGCTTCATTTGCAAGTGCGGTATGCCTACATTACCACCCTAGTTCGAACTAGGGTGGTAGTGTAGACATACCCTATGTGTGTTATGCATTTTGAACCAGGATCTATGCTGTAAACACGAGCAACTGGGTTTGTTCCTGAGATCTGGCCAGAGGTCTTTGTAGGCTTTAGACAAATATTACATATTTTGTTGTTGTTTAAGGGATCGGGTTTTTGAGATCTTGAATCTTGAGGACAATGATATTTGTCTATCCATAATGCCCTTGCTTCCCTTTGCTATCTTCCCCCTCTTTCATTTCAATTTGAATTGGAACTCTAGATGTGGCAGAAACACTAGTTCACTGGGTCTTCAGACCAGTCTCTTAATGATCCAGAACTTTGCTCAAAAACAGCTCACTACTATTACCCTTATCAATTTATTTTGTATTTTAGACATCCCCAAGAACATTTGAGCAAGTGCTTGGATAACTTCGCTTTAATTTAGACCTCCCAAGGCTTACAGAACAGGAATCCAGGGCTCTTCAGATTATTGAAAACACTTCTCCCACCCCCTCACTAGCTTTCCTTTAATAGGTTCCTTTGTTAGAAAAAAAACAGAACCCCACTGTTTTTCTCATTTGATATGAAATCTTTTCTTAATATATTTTATGTTAACAGTCTGAAATATGAACATTAATCACGCCCCCCCCCCACACACAGATACAGCCATTGCACTCACATTCTGATAGTAAAACAAATAATAAAAATAATACAAAAGCACCCAGAATTTTCCTATGCACCTTCTGCTGTTGTGTTAGTGGAGTCCCATAGCCAAAGATAGTCAAACTAAGCATGTGCTTGGGCCCTAATGTGGAAGGGGACACCTGGGACCTCACAAACAACTGTCAGATTGAACATGATGTGGGTCTGCCAGAGCCAGCTGTTCATCTTGCCAGTGTTTTTGCCTTTGCTCATCATGATGAGAATCATGATGATACAGAGCATGACCCATGTCTCTGTATTATTATATGGCTTATAATATTTGAGTGTCTCATACATTCATCTATTAGCTCAGCATGTAGTTCAATCGTCAAACTCATTTTTCAACAAATTTTTTTATTATTGTCATTTAAATGTAAAATAATTAGTTAAAATAAAACTAATTCAGAATAAGTTTTTCTTCACAAAGAGAGCCATGTGTAATCAAATTAAAAAGAAAAATATGAGACGGGATCTTTCCATCCAGGGGACACCATTAGTAACATGCCAGATAGGTGCATGACAATTATTGTGACAAAATGTGTATATGAGAAAAATACCAGCATGTGAACTTTATATTGTTTGTTTATGCAATCAAGCCAGGTTTTCCTCTTATTTAATGGAAGATTGTTTGATATTCCACACTAGAGTCTACATTTTCAGATGATTCTTTCTTATTGAAGAAAGGTTTTTTTAAGGGTGTTCACTTGTCAGTCTTGCGCTAACTTGGAGAAGGCGTTATTTTTTTTAAATTATCTTGTCAATTTAATTGACACTAACAGAGGCAGGTATCAGCAGTTTCCTCCTGATTATGTTAAAATCTCATCTATTATTTAGTTTAAAACTGACAGCATATATTAAGACTTAATGAAGGCTTTTAGTAATTCCAAGACTAAATTTATCTTCCCACATTTTTGGATGTTTCTGTCATTTATGAGGGCTATGATTTGAACAAAAGTTAACCTTAAGTGAGTTACTTCTGAGTTATTTTAACTTTAAATAGATAGAACTTTGGTTTTGCAAAAAGTACCTCACTGAAGGTGTAGTTACATGTGGACTGGTTTTAAAAGTAGCTAGCAGAACTTTATATTTGCAAGGCCACTGGTGAGAATTGTAATACCTGCAGAAGACTAGAAACTAGGAAGTAGTTTGCATTCTGTTTGAAATTTTGACTAAAAAGTATCTGTTGTATTCACTATCTTCTGAACTCTTTGAAAAGCAGTAGATTTAAATTATTCTTTTATTTTAATGGAGTAAGGAGAATAATGAAATCATACTCTGGCTATATGCTTACTAGGGGACTATGACCTGTGCTCGCTACGTTTGCCAATCCCTCTCTCTCTTATGGTAGGTGTCTGGTCGGGGGAAGGGGGCAGGAACAGGCTGGGGGCAGGGTGTCTGGCCAGGAGAGGTGTGAGGGGGGCTGGGGTTCGTCTTGGATGGTGGAGGGGATGTGGGGTTGCCTGACGGGGAGTCAGGTTTGCATAGCGGAGAGGATGCTGGGGGGTTGGGCTTGCATGACAGAGGGGACCTAGCCTCAGCAGCTCTTCCCCAGCAGCACAGCCCCTCCCTTCCAGGGCTTGAACAGGAACCAGATCTGGAACAGCCTGTGCCCGGAGAGGACAGCTCTGAGGCTGACCATAGCAAGCAGCTAAGGACCGGAGGCAGAGGTGGCCCATGGCGGCCGCATGAGGACGCAGATGATGTGATGATATCATTCTGTTGTTCTGTAGGAATTATATACGCAGAGAGAGAGAGAGGGAGAATCTAAGGTAATGATGTCACTAGTGTAGATGTCTGGACAGTGTTGGCACCTAGGCTGATTGAAGGGGTGGGTTCCTGAATGAATATGATAGAAGTGTACTGCATGGTTGTTGGAAAGAATTTGTTTGAGATTAGGGAGCTGTCTGTGGGCCAGGATTGGCCTCTCCCCCAAACCCTGTGTGAGTAAGGGGTCATTTTCTAGCATATATTATACATTGTTAATAATCTCTTCCCTGGGCCCACACTAATGGATCTAAATGTGTCTGTATTATTTCAAAGCAATTTCAAAAGTCCCTGGAGAGAGAAACTACAGAACTGGGTTTCATTTACAAGTTTGACACCTTGAACAGAGGTTTAAATCAAGGCCTGACCTAGGCTGTGTCCAGACTCAGGGGTTTTTTCGAAAAAAGTAGCCTTTTTTTGAAAAAACTTCACCTACGTCTAGACTGCAGCCGCGTTCTTTCGAAACTAAATCGAAAGAACGCGGCTTTTCTTTCGACGGCGGTAAACCAAATTTCACGAAGAAGAACGCCTTTTTTCGAAAGTGCTCTTTCAAAAAAAGGCATTCTTGAATGCAAACGGGTTTTTCGAAAGAGAGCATCCAGACTGCCTGTGTGCTCTCTTTCGAAAAAGCGGCTTGCTTTTTTGAAAGTTCCGCTTGCAGTCTAGACTCTCTTTTTCAAAAGAGGCTTTTTCGAAAGTATCTTTCAAAAAAGCCTCTTTCGAAAGAGGCTTGCAGTCTAGACATAGCCCAGGAGAGGCCACTACTTTCCACTTCCTAATGACATAAAATGCTAAGCACTGGGTACTTAGAATACTTATAGCCCACTCTATTAGCTTCATTTAGAATGGACACTCTGACATTTTTTTATCCATTTTTTCTCTTTTCTTTCCCTCCCCATATCTTCTCTTTCTCTGTTATTTATTTGAATTCTGTTTGAAATTTTGTGGGGAGGGATAGCTCAGTGGCTTGAGCATTGGCCTGTTGAACCCAGGGTTGTGAGCTCAATCCTTGAGGGGGCCATTTAGGAATCTGGGCCAAAATTGACAGGGAGGGTACTTGGTCCTGCCATGAGGGCAGGAGACTGGACTTGATGACCTCTTAAGGTCCCTTCCAGCTCTATGAGATAGGTATATCTCCAAGTATTATATTATCAGGACTCACCGAACCACAGTGAACCCCACTCGCCAGCCGCGCAGATCATAGAATCATAGAATTGGAAAAGACCTCAGAAGGTCATCAAGTCCAGCCCCCTGCTCTAGGGAGGACCAATCCCAACTAAATCAACCCAGCCAGGGCTTTGTCAAGCTGAGACTTAAACACCTCTAGCGATGGTGACTCCACTACTTCTGCAGATCGCCGAAATCTGGCTCTTCCAGGTTACAATCTACTCGCCACTCACGAGTAGATTGTATTATTTGTCGAGCTCTGTTTATTATTATTATTATTATTTGTAACCTGGACCTCTTTACTTCATTCATCTGAAGAAGTGGGCTGTGCCCACCAAAGCTCATGGTACCATCTACATTTTTTGTTAGTCTCTAAGGCAGTGTTTCTTAAACTGTGTTCCGGAGTGCCCCAGAGAACAGAATTCAAAATGGCCACCCTAAAGGGGAAGGCAATCTTTTTTGGTTCCCACCAACCCTTTTTTTTTGCTTAACAAAAAATCCTTGGTATTCCACATAAAAAAACGTTGTTTGGTGTTCCTTGGTCTTAAAAAGTTTAAGAAAAACTGCTCTAAGGTGCTGAAAGACTATATGCTGTTTTTTTAAGATTTTTTCAGTCACAGCCTAATACCACTACCCCTCTGAAACTGTTGAGAGGTTGTCATACTTAATCTCTTTTAATACTGTCACATTGATCTTAATGTCCTGGAATTTATTGTGTTTTAATACTGAAAGTGTTAGAGGTTAGGGTTCTTTTATTTAATATCTTGTTTTTTCTCGGGAAAATGGAAGGGAGTCTTCTCCCCTGCCCACTCCCTATGTTACATAGAGAAAGAAACATCCTATAGTGTGTGAAAATATGGAGGTGGTGAGAATATTTGAGGTGAGGGCAGAGGTGTCTACAGTAATTCAAATTTGTGCTGTGAATCTGAAGGCCTCAGATGGGTTCATACACTATTGTTGATCCATGGTGGGGAGAAGAGGTTAGTCCATAAGGTTGCACATGATTGTGAAGTTTTCCTAAAATCAAACCAGCCAGCAACATTTATTATTTAATTCACACAATAAGAAGGTGATTAGAGCAGATATTACAACTAATAATTGTTGTCAGTGGTGTGATGCAACAGAACATAGAAGTTCTGCATTTTGTTCATGGTCCTGGATTTTAATTGCTTGAGTCACACGTTGGCAGGCTCGATGGTTTAAGGGAGTGATGGCAGTTTTTTCATGAAATTGAGGCCCTCTATGCTGAAAATAAAGTTCCACAGAAAACAAAGGAAGACGAGACATCATAATGTAAGGGCGATGTGCTTCATATTAAGCTTCTGTGAAATAAAATAATCTTCCTTGAGGGTTGTATGTGACTACAGTCCCATTAGAAACATTTGGAAACAGTACCATCTTTTACTAGGGACACTCACTAATGAAATACTGGTCCTGGTCCTTTGAACACAGTGAATTAGTAACTTCAGTTCTTTTGAGTGGCGTGACTGTAATTTATGAGACATGAAGTCATTGTGAGTAGAGAAAAATTGTAACTGCAATGGAAAATAAAATAAAAGCAGTCTTCAATAACTTTGTTTTCCTACAATATAATTTTTCCCATGTGCATTAATTACTAGTTTATAATAAGTTCACATTATATGGAAATGCAAATGAATATAAGCTAATAGTTTCTTAGTGAAAGAGTTCTGAAAAAGTTTAGGAACTGCAGTAATAATATAACTAAGGGTCTCATCATTAATTATTTTTAACTCATAAACTGGCAGATTTATTTGAAAATACCCAATGCAATCAATGTTTACTTACAAATTGTGTGCACTGAAATTGGGGAATAGAGAATCTGTATTCTACTTAAATCAAAGGATTATTCCTCACTTTAAGTGAATAACTGATTCCAACCTAAATATAGAGGTGCTCTCTAACTAGTATTACATTAAAAATAAACTATGTTAAAAGAACACTCGAGTTGCAAAGTCAAGCACTCAAAATTTAGGTTATGCCAGAATTAATATTCCCTGCACTTGAGTCTGACTCCCTTTTGTGCATGCATTAAGATAGAAGCTTTAATTACATCACACATAGTAGTTTTTTCATTGGACACCTGCCTCAGTGCACAGGAAGAACAGTGCTAACTCAGTGAACAGTATTCAATATTTCTTTTTAACCTCATCATTCAGTCTGTGGCCCCATACATTATTTACGATGCATCATTCAACCCCTGCATTAAATACAGTATTATTAACTTCCTAATGAGATTTTTTGTGGTGGCCTTGTAGTATCTTTGTGCTTTTCAACCATGAAGGAATTTATCATCAACCATGGCATTTGGAGTATTATTACTTTTTTGTATCACTTTTTTACTGAGACACAGCAATTTAAACCAAAATTTTCTTCAAGAGTCAACACATTGTGAGTGCTTTGTTTGAAAAAACCTGATTTTTTTCAGAGGACTTAGCATTATATAGCACGTTATATAGGAGCACAGCCCCACTGACCTCAATGCAGTTGTAATTGTTCATTACTTCCGCAAAGCAGACCTTATCTGTTTGAAGTTGGTAGCCAGAAAATGAGAAATACATTTAGGGGTCACCCACAAAAAAATTGGTTAAAGGGACATGCCCAGCAAAACTCTGTGGCAACGGTAGAGACAGGATAGAATTATCCCAGGCAGCATTCACATTAACTGTGAAACTGTCTTTTTTTTCTTCCTGCAATTACCTGCCTTATTTATTCCAGAAGTTGGAAGCAATGTGCTGAATGAGAAAGATGTCTTAGACATAGCCTAATTTGTATACAGCAGCCCTGATACATTCCCAATGCACTGAATGAAAAATGGGTCCTCTTGGAAAGAAATAGTGTGTTATCATGTAATTTAAAAACTTTATACTCATGTAATGAAAAATGGGTCCTCTTGGAAAGAAATAGTGTGTTATCATGTAATTTAAAAACTTTAATTCTAGTACAAGATGGACCTCCCTGGTCTGGCACTCTCGAGACCTGAGTAGTCCCAAGAGAGGGATTTTGCTGGACCAGGAAAGGTCATTTCTGTCCCCCCTCACCCCTATCATCCCCTTAGCCTGGCTTCCACTCCTGGCCTGTCCAATCAGGCTGCTGGTACTCTCAGCTTCGCTGCAGCAAATCACTGCCCTGCTGCCAGTGATCCCTGCTCCTACCTCATCAGCACCGGCTCTGCCAACCTGCAGTCCCACCACCAGGACTCCTGGCCCTTCCATGGCAGATCACTGCTCAGCCACCAGGGTTCCCAACCCTGCCAATCCTAATAGGGAAGCACTGGTCCCACCATTGGAGTAAAAATTTATGTGGCGCCATAGCGGTCCACTGATTGTATGTGTTGTACTTATGAGGAGCCCCAGCAGTCCACTGATTGTATGTGTTGTACCTATCAATGTTTCCAGTTTGTCAACCTCATGGAGCCCCTGGAGAAACACTGCTCCACTGGATCTCTCCAGTCCAGCAACATCTGTGTTTCTGCTGGACCACGGATGTTGCCCGATCAGGGAGTCCCAGTCGAGAGAAGAGTCAATCTGTATTCAACTTTTGAGTGATTGATTTTGCATCCTTTTAAAGTAAAGTAAGTTCTTTTAAAGTACATTTTAATTAATATGAAATAGATATTTTGTGTCTCTTTGTAAATATGTATGGAAATATTTAGCTATCACCATATATATATAGCATAGTATAACTTGTGTCCTTTGAGAAGAAAGTCATGATGATATATTCCCCACATACAGTCCAGGTTGCATTTTCAGAGTTGTACATGGTGGGTCAGATGAAAGTTCCAGTCATTAGTTGGAGTTCTACATTTAATATGCTTTTTACAGACTTGAAATTCAACTACTAAAGGTCCTGCAGCTTTGTTGAAAACAAGGTGCATGTACAATGCAAGGATAAAAAGAAAAGCGAATCCAAGGGGTTAAAATGTTAATTACAATAAAATAAAAAAGATAGAGTGAGAGAAGCAGAAATAGTATAGTTGTGTATAATGAGTAAGTAATAGTAATGACAGAAATGTATAAATATTAAACCTTCACTGCATATCTTATCCTTATTGGACACAGCTGTCGATAAAATATGCCCTTACTCTTGACAAGTAGCTCCTGTGTTTTGCTTGTAGATTAGCTTGCCTCCCTGCTCTGTATTCTTTATCTTCATCACTGCACCAGTACTTTAATTAGGCAGTGGAATCTTCTGCATAGTGATTAGGAAATCACAGTTAAGAAGGTGTTACAAAGAGAGATTCTGGAAGCTGCTCAAAATAGCTTTCAGCTTTGGAAATTCCTCTATGCTCTGTATAAAGGAAATGTGTGTAGGATTCAGAACAAAGTGATAAATGACCTTCACTTAATCAACTGAATTCGTGAACCTTCCATTTGGGAACACTATGCATAATAAAAAAAAAAGTATTCTGCAACGCACTTGTAGCAAGAAATATTTGCTTGTTATTGCCCTTCAAGAAAAAATTATACTTGGGTTGGCTACTGAAATTCAAGAGGTTTTGAGCAGCCTCTCATTGATGAAGATTTTTGGTTTTAATGATAATTATTTTGACATGTTATTTAAATGCTTTTGTATTTTCAGCTACTTAGACATAATAAAGGCAAAGTAGCATTTTGATTTAACTTTGCTTTTTGTGGTGCATTAAACATTTGAAATGATTTTGGTTTATTGTACATACTTTCTATAACTTGGCTGCTGACTAGTATCTCCTTTTTTATTCTCAATCTTTATAATTGAATATATGAAAATATACATTATTATATTTTTTAAAAGGTAGATTATAAATGAGTGCTGACAAGAAAGAACACCTATCCTTTCCTAGGATTGAGTGCTGTGCTAGGGATGTCAAGTGTAGTTTAATCAACTTAGGGTATGTCTACACTACCACCCTAGTTCGAACTAGGGTGGTTAATGTAAGCAACCGAAGTTGCAAATGAAGCCCGGGATTTGAATTTCCCGGGCTTCATTTGCATCTTGCCGGGCACTGCCATTTTTAAATGTCCGCTAGTTCGGACTCCGTGCCCGCGGCTACACGCCACACGGACTAGGTAGTTCGGATTAGGCTTCCTATTCCGAACTACCGGTACACCTCGTTACACCTCAATTAGTCACTTACATCACTATATTGTATAGGTGGTCTCTTTGGAAGAATGATATGCACTAGACCCCTATCAAAAGATTTTCGTCTGCTTTGGAAAATATTGTTTCTTTTTATTGTGGGAAACGTGGAACCGTTAGCAATGCACAAATATCTATGTTCTGTGTGTCTGACACAAATAAAATGCTGTAGATAATGAAAAAAAGAGGTTCCAGGAAGAAATGTTGCAAAGAATGTATAAGTAAATGAAGGGCTCACTTGTCACACATGTCTGGGTCACTGATGTGGCTTTGTCAGTAGTGTTAGGATCCCCTATTGAATTTACTCTAACTGCTTGGTGAAAGGTACATTCACCTGCAGGAGGTGAGTTCAAAAGCTTCATTTTCCCATTATTACAGTAAATAATGGAATCGAATAAATGAGTCAGGCCAGGATTTTCAAAAGGATCTGCTAATTTTTGTGATTCATTTTCTCCCCTTCCCCCACACAGTTTGAAATACCTTTGGTCTGTGAGATATTACCTCTGGAAAAAAAGAAGCGTGGCGTGCAACAGCTTGGCCAGCACACCAGGGACCTCCACAGGTTCATGCATGAGCAACTATAGTTTGAGCTAAGAACCAAGGCTCTATTGCTTGGGGCTTTAAGAACTCATATTCTCTCCAAATCAACACAGAGGGGGACTCCAGCACACACTTTCTCAAATTAGATCTCCAAATACTGAAGAATAGTGTTCGAGTGAGCACTTTAGAAAGTTTAATTATAATGGAATGCAGTGAATAAAGACTGTTCTTCATACTTACGTACTTTCTGGGTTGCAGAAAGTGTACATCATTGCAACAAGCAAGCAAAAGGCAAATGACAGATTTAATTAGACAGAAACATTTGATTTCTTTTTGTTTCGATGTACACATGCAAAATGTTCAGACCTGTGGATATTCAGCTCTGTCTGTCATTCCTTGAACCCAGCTAGTGTGATAGACAGACTTTCTGATCCAGGGCCTTGCCAAAGTTGGATCGCTGGTTAATGGACATGTCTTCTACCTTTATTGCTGAGAGGAACAACGAGAGAGAGAATACTAGGTTATCTGCTTCTTCAGTTAAAGGAGTTTTTCCCATTTTTCTTATAATGATTAACCAGTGGTGAGGGAGGGAGAATGTTCCTTTTATTTTTTCAGTATTGTTTCTTTTTCATATTGTTAAAATCAACAGCGTGGGGAGTCTGTAAGCAAAATTGATAAAGTTGCCTACCACCTGTTGATTCTATAATTTTGAGTAATTATTCTACTGTTATATTACAACTACAGTTGCTAGTGGTATTGATAAGAAGTATTCCCCATCTGACATTTTGCAGAGAACATAGTTTTGGTCAAAAACATATGTTATGTATAACAATACATAGATCCCAAGAATGATAAAGTAAACATTGTATGCAGTGTTGTCTCCATTGTCATCCCGGAATATTAGCGGGACAAGGAGGGTGACATAATATCTTTTATTGGACCCACTTCTGCTGGTGAGAGATGCAAGCTTTCAAGCTTACAGTGAGCTCTTCTTGTTGGTAAACTAATTCAGAGTGTCATACCTAAAAAGGTTTGAACAGATAATTCAGCATAAGTAAGTTAACATATATATCAAAGGACTACTCAAGGTCATACCTCCATTGCTACTATACCACCCATGATATGTCTTTCAAGATCCATTGGTCCTGCACATGCTTGTCACAAGATGTGGTACATCTCATCTGGTGCATTAAATTCCTCCATTACAATTATCTGGATAGAGCCAGACAATCACTACACTCTTGAATAAACTGTCATGGGGAAAGGATAAAAGACAAAAAACCCTGTCACCTGTGGGTGAACGCTTTTCACAAATCCATGACCATGCTCTTTTGTTTTGGGGCCAAAGGAAAGGGCACCTCTCCTCCAGCTTTAGCGCTCAAACAGACCTCTCAGAGCTGCTGCTGCCAGAAAATACATGCCCCATTTGTGCTCCCCACCCTGCCTACCCTGAATTTGCCTCTGCTAGGAAACTGGCACCCCTTCCCCAGCTGTGCCCATTGGAGCTGCAGTGGCCATGGAGTGGTGACTCTCACTTGGCTCCAAGCTGCAGCAGTGAGAGAGAGCAGAGCCAGATTTATGCACAAGCTACGTAAACTAGTTTAGTGCCTCAGATTATTAGGGGCCACTAAATGCAAAAGAAAATCACTAGTTTTTGGTTTCATACTTTCCTATGTACTGGTATATATGCAAATATAAAACTTCATTATTTCTATTTTCATTGTCCTTTCTGTTAGAATAAGTCACATTTTTTGGTAATGCTGTGGGGCCTCTTATACTTGACATAGTTTAGGGCCTTGGGATGTTTTAATCTCGTCCTTGCTTGGGGTAGTCCTCTGTGGGACAGCCTGCACACTGAACCACTCATCCTCAGCCCCATCCCAGAACCCACATTCCCAGCCAGAGCCCTTTGACCTTAACCCTCTGTCCCAGCCCCTAGTTCCTTATTCCTGGCCCCCCCAGAAGGTTCACCCCCAACTCTAGATGGTTCATGCCCAACCAGACCCTGCACCCTGAAACTCAACCATCTGATAAGCCCTGAACACCTCAACTGCAGAGCCCTCGCACCCCTGCATCCAAACTCTGCCCCAGGCCTGAGACCATTCCCATACTCAGAACCCGTTAGTCCCAACCCCACCACATCACTCATGGTGATGTCATACATCAGTTCCATATTACTGCACATAAAATATATTCTGCTCAGGGATGAGAAAAATCAGAACACTGAAAACCATCCAGACCTCTCAGCTCAGTCCCCGTTCCAGCTCTCTACAAGAACGGGGACGGGGGTGGAAGAAGGCCTTTAGATAACTCTCTTTCTTGTCAATTTCCTGCCACCTGCCATGAATTTGACAAGCCATCTGATCTAAGTCACCATTTATGTGCAGAAATTACATTAGCCCGACTACACTGTTGTAAGCACTACGCTTCTTGTGGAGTTAAAGTTACTATGTGTAGTATGGCACTTTTATTGGTGGGAACAAAGTTGTATTGTATTCACTGACAAAATTAGGTCAACAGAGGGCAGCTTACATCAATCTAACTCATTAGTGTAAAGAAGTTTTTACAATGCCAAATAAAGTGCCATTGACTTGTGCTGTTAAGTCACTTACAGACTTTTAAAAACATTCTTCTCTTCTTTGTTTTGGATTTTGCCCTATAAGATTAGAATCCTATCATTAATTGCTCACTGTGAATGTTTACTCGATTAATTTTCATCTACAATAAGTGCGCTTCACTTGGATAGAAACAGTGTATGCAATTTAGATTTATACATGTAGAACTACATTATTAATATTTAAGCCCTTTTTCTCACATTAGTGTTTAAAGTTTATATTAATATATTGGCTGAGAACTAGTAGTGTTCTTAAGTAGTGACAGGGTAGTTTCTCATGAGGAGGAAGACATTTATTGCCCTACTTCTACATCATATACTGCTGCAGGAGGCCTGTTAGGGAGAAACCAAACACGCAAGTGCACATCTCAGAAGGAGCTCGGTAGTCTAACTGGATTAAGTGTCACATGGAGAATCTGGGAGCAGCTTTTCCTCTTATTTCTCTTGCCCATGCTTATAGCTCATTGTGAACTGCTATTTTTGTGGTGTTCGTCTTTCTTTCACCTGCAGTACAGATTATCATGTTAAATTGCTGCAGCATTGTAAATCCTAGATTTCTCAGGAAACATACAAGAGAGTGGCATCACATAACGAGACATATCCTGCAATGTTGAGGATATAGAGAGGGAAGGCAGCAGTCATGGTGAATCTCACCTTTGTGATACATTTGGTTTATGGAGATAGTTTGTACAAGGGAGACAACTTAGACACGGCACTCCTAGCAAATATTTTGCTGCACAAAGGTTAATTTTAGTGCTGCTTTCCGTTTTTCTTGTTTTACTTTTAAATTTAAAAATTTCAGCATTGATCCCATCCTCTTTGTATCTACCAGTTGCTTAAAAGAGTGTTTTGTTATGAATCTTTACCCCTCACTCAGAAGCCTTTGAATTGTGCAATTCACCTTAACCACACTAGTCCAAGGTCAATCATTGCTAACACTAACAGACTAGCTTAATAAAGCAATTTTTGTGAATCATTCAAACATTTGAAATTCAACCCTTCATTTGTAATAATTAATTGCTATCCATAGCTAGTATTTTTAACGGAGTATGAAACTTGGAGGAGATTTTCAGAAGCAATAATGTTTTGTTTTGAAATATAGCATTCTGGAAACATAATTGTCTGTCTAGTTCTTCAAACACGATTGATTCAAGACTAATTCTTTGAACAATTAGACTGAAAAAAGTTACAATTTCTTACAATACAACATAAAAATAATTTATTTAAGCTATTAAACTGTCTACTTATAATCAACTGCATTGCTACGGTTTTAAAAGAATATCTGAAAGGAGACCTTTGTGTAAAGGTATCTATGGATTAATACTCTTGAATCATGTGGCTCTTGTACATAACATTAGAAAATGGATTTTTAGCTTGATTAGTTAAGGTGTTTTGTTTCAATGTACAGCCATTAGATGTGAATGGCTATAACATACCAATTGGTAAAGATGTTTGCTTCAATTAACTGTTTGTTTCTTCTTTTATTAGATAGGATTTTTTGTAAATATATATTATTCTCAGCCTTAATTCCAGCACTTTTTGGCAAGTGGAAGACTACTCTAAGGAACCAGAGAAACTGCCATATTCAGGAATAAAAACAAAAAAATACGCTTAATGTATTGTTTTTATCCTTCACTGAGTTCCTGTATACCAGTCCTGATATTTGTATATCAAAGTAGGTTTTTCAGATGAACGAGCCATGTGGGGTAGTTGCTCCATTGGGCAAACTGTGTATAGCGCACATGCCTATAGGGTTTCCAGCACAGCAGGGCTTTATTGAATAGCATGGCAGCTACCGGAGAGAGCTGAGGGGCACTATCAATAGTACCATTATGTGAAGAATATGCTTAGCGTTTAAAGCAAATGAGTGCCTGCCTAAAATGTTAACATATTGCTGCTGCATGTTCAATGTCAGCATATTTTAAAAGCCCAAAGGTATGCAAGATGAAATCCTCCTGAAGGAACTAATGAGACAGTTGTGAGAGTCTGAAAAAGCCATTATAAGTAGATCATGAGTCTGAAAGGTGTGAATAGATAGAAAGGTATTGAGGGAAAGCTTGAAGAAGACAAGATAATGGAAGACTCCATTATTGTAGCAGAAGACAAAAGACATTTAAAGCAAATAGATAACTTGTGTTCCTAGGTTATAAACTGAAGTGGTTAGATATAAATATTGCACCTTTTATTTTTTTCCTCTTGCCTCTGACCATTTTTCATGTCTTTGGATATTTATGAATTTAGAAAAGAGCTGCAGCAACTTGTAAAGACCTCACTCATATCAGTTCCTATTATGAGTCCTTTACTGTAGATTTGAATATATTATGTACAATTAAATATATATTCTTAGGTAACTTGATTGAGTTCAGAGAATGCTGGTAATTAGTTGAACAGGACCCATGTTTATACTGTTTGAGAAGTATTCAATTATATTTGTGAAATTAAAACTTGTGAAATGGTCATCTAGGGTATGTCTACACTACAAAGTTAATTCGAACTAATGTCCGTTAGTTCGAATTAACTTTGATAGGCGCTACACTAGCTCGCCGCTAGTTCGGACTTAATTCGAACTAGCAGAGCGCTTAGTTCGAACTAGGGAAACCTCATTTCACGAGGACTAACGCCTAGTTCGAACTTACTAGTTCGAACTAAGGGCTGTGTAGCCCTTTAGTTCGAACTAGTGGGAGGCTAGCCCTTCCCAGCTTGCCCTGCTGGCCACTCTGGCCAACACCAGGCAAACTCTACTGCCCCCCTCCCGGCCCCGGAGCCCTTAAAGGGGCACGGGCTGGCTACAGTGTTTGTGCCAGTTGCAAGCCTGCCAGCAACGTGCCAGCAGACCCTGCACCTGACACCCCATGAGCCAGCCACCCGATGCCCCCCAGCCCTCCCCCTCTTCCCGGAACCAGCCTGGCGGCTCCTGGAAGCCTTCCCGGGGCCGCAAGAGGAGGGCGCCCACGTGGTCTAGTGGACCTCATCCAGGTTTGAGGGGAAGCCTCCAATGTCCACGATCTCCGCACTAGCCACAGGAATGCGGCAGTGTATGGCTGCATGGCTGCCAGCCTGGCCGCCAGAGGCCACCACCGCAGCAGGGAGCAGGTCCGCTGCAAAATAAAGGACCTGCAGCAGTCCTACTCTTGGGCCTGCCTGCCAGGGGCTGACATGGAGGCCTGCCCTCACTTTCTGGCTCTGGGCCGCATCCTGGGGGCTCACGCTGTCCCTGCCCCCAGGGTGGTCATTGACCCCGGGGCGGAGGGACCACTCAGTGACACGGAGGAGAAGGAGGAGGATGCCGAGAGCCAGGAGCTTGCTGGCAGCCGACCCAGGACCCCCGAGGAACCCCACAGAGCTGATCGCCTGTGTCGTCAGAGGCCGGGGAGGCCTCCACATGTGAGTACCATCATGCTCCCCTTAGGTGTACAGGGGGCTGGAGGGAGAGGGAGCCCAGGGACTGTGCGCCTGGCCCTTGCCCACCATGGAGCAGCAGCTGGGTGTCATTCAGGGGCCCTAGCCTTGCAGAGGGGGCTGGGTTTCACCCACCTGGGCCCCAGGGATAATTGACCGCTGCTCTTGTTTCACCACAGCCGCAGCACCTGGGACTGCAGGGCGCACCACCCCACCTGAAACAGCTGCCTGCGCCCTGGCCAGTAGGAGAGCCAGGAACCAGGAGGACTACCAGCGGCGGCACCTGCGGTTCCTGGAGCACCAGCTTCGCACCCAGGACCACTGGGTCCAGGAGGACCTACGGCTGCACCAGCGGATCTTGGAGGCACTGGAGGAACAGGGCCGTGCCCTCAGAGGCCACCTCCAGAGCCTGCTTGACCGGTTCCCACCTCCTCCTGCCCCTGCTCCCCCTGCTCCCCCCATCCCTCCTGCCCCACCCTCCACTCTCATTCCCCCCGAGGCCCCCGCACCCGCAGTGCTGCAAGACGGGAGAGGCACGCTGACCCCCCACCCCTGAGGTTTCCATTCCCTTCCTCCCTTCCCTCCCCTTCCAGTTCCCTCCTCCCAGATTTCCCCCTCCCCTCTCCCACCCTCACACCTCCCTCCCTCCACCCCACTTATGTTAAATAAAAAGAGATTTTTGTTGGCAAAACAGGTGTCTTTATTTGACATTAGGAAGAGGGTTAGGGAGGGGAAGGGAGGAGGGTGGAAGAAGGCCCCCATTGGGGCATGCAGGGAGAGTTCAGACCTCCTCCTTCTCCTCCACCAGGAAGCTCTCCTGCAGGGCTTCCCGGATCTGGACTGCCCCCTGCTGGGCTTCCCGGATGGCGGCAGTGCGGGGCTGACCATAGTGGCTAGCCATGCGGTCAGCCTCAGCCATCCAGGCTGGCAGGAAAGCCTCCCCCTTTCTCTCACACAAATTGTGGAGCACACAACATGCTGCCACTACAGGAGGTATATTGTGCTCGGCGAGGTCGAGATGGGTGAGGAGGCATCGAAAGCAGGCTTTCAGTCACCAGAAAGCCCCCACCACCATGATCCGGGCTCTTGTCAGCCTGGCATTGAAGGCCTGGCGGGACAGATTGTGGTGCCCCGTGTAGGGCTTCATCAGCCATGGCTGTAGGGGGTAGGCCGCATCCCCCACCAGGCAGGCGGGCATGTCCATGTCCCCGACCCTGATTTGGCGGTCGGGGAAGAAGGTCCCGGCCTGCAGCCTCTGGCACATGGAGGAGTTGCGGTACACCCGTGCGTCGTGTGCCTTGCCGGACGAGCCCACATTAATGTCCATGAACTGTCCCCGGTGGTTACACACGGCCTGCAGGAACACGGAGAAGTACCCCTTGCGGTTGACATACCGGGAGGCCTGGTGTTCCGGGGCAGGGATGGGGATGTGCGTCCCATCGATGGTCCCCCCGCAGTTGGGGAAGCCCAGGGCGCCTAAGCCCCAGATGACGGCGTCCGGGTCGGCGAGGCGGGCCACCCTGCGGAGCAGCACCTGTTTGATGGCCTTGACCACCTGCAGAGAGACACAGCAAAGCGTGAATCAGTGGGGCGCCTGGGTGGCTGGGAGTGTTCGTGCCCTGGCAGTGCCTTATGCCCCACTCCCGGAAGGAACCCCCCCGCAGGTGGCGTGTAGTACGGCCGGGAGAGACCAGCCCCTCCGGTGCGGGGCACTTTCGCCTCCTTCCCCTTCTCCCCCCATTTTCCCTGGGGCAGCCCATCCCCTCCTTGCAGCCCTCCTCTTCCCCCAAGTCCAGTGGCCGATGAGTGCCGTACCTGCATGAGCACCGCTCCGACGGTGGATCTCCCCATGCCGAACTGGTTCCCGACGGATCGGTAGCTGTCCGGCATGGAGAGCTTCCAGAGGGCGATGGCCACACGCTTCTGGAGGGGGATGGCGGGCCTCATGCGAGTGTCCCTTCTGCGCAGGGCAGGGGCGAGCCACTCGCAGAGCTCCAGGAATGTGTCCCTCTTCATGCTGAAATTCTGGGTCCACTGTCGGTCTTCCCAGCGCTCCAGGACGATGCGGTCCCACCAGTCTCTGCTGGTGTCCAGACACCAGATGCGGCGGGGCACACCGGCATCCGGGTGCTGCTGCAGCTTCTCCAGGGCCCCCAGGGTGGCCAGGCGGAGAGGCAGGGGGCTGATGTGCACCAGGTAGTTCCAGGCAGCCTCCAGCTATTGCTGGGAGGCTTGAAGCAGCAAGTCCACAAAGTGCACCAGAAGGTGCAGGGCGAGCTCTGGCTCCATGTTGCCACCTGCGGCGGCGTCCCCGAAGGGAAGCACCGACACAGACGGGCACAGAGATAAACGCTGAGAACCGGCTGTCCAGGGTGGTCCCTTTAAGCACGAGCCTCAGACAGCAGCCACACAAAGCTACTACTGACCTGATGCCCTGCCAGAACCGGTTTCAGGTGCCCTTAAATGCGCCCCTGCGTCCAATCAGTGTGGACGCGCTAGTTTGAATTAGCAAAATGCTAATTCGAACTAGTTTTTTAGTCTGGATGTGCTAGTTCGAATTAGCTTAGTTCGAATTAACTAATTCGAACTAAGTTAGTTCGAATTAGCGCTGTAGTATAGACATACCCATTGTCTGCACAGGAAAATACTCTGGGTATCTAAACTCAGAACAGCCACTGTGCAAGTTCCTCAGTGTCTTTCTCTAACGTGCCTAAAGCTTGACCTGGAGAATTCACTTGTAAGAGTGAATGAGTAATTCATATTTCATATCTTAATTCCTAGCAATTCTTTTTTTAGGTTTGAAAGCACCAACCCAACCTTGGAAAGAAGGGCAACTCATACAAAATGCAGCAGTATATTTCTTCAGTAATACAAGCTGTTTACTTCCTCAGTAATGCAATACTCATTATCTTGGCACTGCATGGACAACACTAGTTTTCTACTGAAAAGTGATGCAAGTTTTAAAGTTTGGTCCTTATTTTTATGACCATGCTTCATACTTTGGGACTTCAACTGTCCGTGACAGCTCCATTCCTTGAACTGTCTACCTCCAAGACTAGAGGCCAGGGTTCCTTGTTGCATGCCTAACTCACTGAAAGTCTACTCCCATGGGAACTTAGAATAATTACAAACATAACCTTCACTAACCTCCTAATTTCTTTATCTTTTGCTACTGCACAGACACCTTGTATTACATGAACATGGATTTATGTGAGCATAAACATACATTTATTTCCTCTGAATGGAGGAAAATTGGAGAGAAAAAAACTGAGGCGCTACTCTTCTTGATTTAGTCCTGGTTGTAGAACAGGGGTCTCAAATTCCTGGCCTATGGGCCATCTACCATCCCGAGCACATTTGTGACTCAAAGGGGAGGTGTGTTCAAACTTGCCATCCAAGCCCCTCTTTGTCCCAACGCTACCCTGCCCTCTCCCCTCCCCCACCCCCATGGCACCCCATTCCCCAAAGGACCTGGTCTCTGGGATTACTCAGGGGGAAGAATCTGGTGCTGGTGAGCAGCAGCAGTCAGTTTCCCCTGCATTTCCTGAAGCACAGGGAAGCAGGGAGCATTCATCAGGTGCTCTTGCTCACATCTGCTGTAAACCATCAAATCTTATTAGGGAACATGATAAACAGTGTCTTAAGTCAAAGTTCCCATAAGCTAATGGCTCATTAGGTTAAGGCATATCAGTTTCACAGCTATGTAAAAGAATGATATGACCAGCATGGTTTCCAACTGGTTTTGACTGTCTTAATCTAAAAGCTCTACTACCCATTTGGCAGCTGGGTGAACGGGAGATGGCCTTTTATGGGAGATGAAAGCAAAACACAAACCCATAACCTTCAGGATTATAGTTAGAGACCTTAATTGTTCAACTACTGCATCTTTTGCATCATTCTATACATTTATAAGATGTGTTATTGGGGTCTTCAATCTGAGAGATGCTCCTAGTATTAAAATTGCTAAGAATTTATAATTGACAATTTTCTATCTCAAAAAATGTTGCAGTCACATGGGGGAAATTCTGTATTAGACCTCATCTTGACTAATAGAGGAATTGATCACAAAATTTAAAAAAATGATAGCTTTCGGATATGTCTGTGCAGGTGTAGTCTTTCTCTCTCTTTTGCTGCTCTCAAATGGACAAAGCTGAAAATAATTATGGGAAAATCAGTTAGGGAAAAGAATTTAAACAGAAAAAAAGCAAGCATGATGCGTTTTCTTATATCATCAGAAAGGCACAGTTAAGAAAATAGACTATGCTGATTTAAAATTAAATATGCACAGAAAGAGAGAGAAAACCTGGTTGAGTATGAAAGTGAAAGAAATAATTATAGTAGATCTGAAGCTCAGAATTGTTAAAGGTAAAATAAAAAGAAAACAAGAAAAAAAGGAAGGGAAGTTAAACCTATTCCCCCCCCCCCCCAAAAGGGCGGGAAGGGGCTTCTTGCAGGGCCAGCTCTAGGTTTTTTGCTGTCTCAAGCAAAAAATTTTTTGGCTGCCACCCTATCCACTCCCCCCGCTTTTTGTTAGCTTTTATACATTTGCACTTTGCAATTTTTTTGTTTTATTTTGGTGACAGAGACAAGATTTCCAGCTCACACAGTGTATGTCTACACTAGCTCATTAATTCGAGCTAGGTAGGCAAATGAGGCAACCGGAGTTGCAAATGAAGTCCGGGATTTAGATATCCCGGGCTTTATTTGCATGTTTCCATCCGGTCGCCATTTTGAAATTTCACTAGCCCGAACTCACTTCGGCGTGTAACCACGCAGCAGTGAGTTCGGCTAGTGAAATTTCAAAATGGCGACCAAATGGGAACATGCAAATAAAGCCCGGGCTTCATTTGTAACTCCGGTCACCTCATTTGCCTACCTAGCTCTAATTAACGAGCTAGTGTAGACATACCCACAAAGCTCTTTTTCAAGAGTGGGAAATGTACCTTAAATCTCTGCTTTATTGTTCTTATAGAAATAGGCTACTTTTTAATTGTGGTTTGAATACATGAAAAACTATTAACACAAATAGTTAAGGAAATATAAACTAAGTACCAAAAATAGAAGGGAGAACTTGTGCCACATCTAAAACTCAAGTAGTTTATGGCTATACTTAATCAATCTTCAAACCAATTACAATCAGCTAACAATACCACTCTATTTCAACATACTTGTCAACCAATTATGATAACTATAGCACATAAGACATGTAAACTAAATCAATAAATATTTGTATTGTTAAACTAGATTTGTTTTGGAATGCAGTGGCTCCTTATGTGGCTCTTAACACATCTATGTAATCAGATAAACTGAGATCAGTGGGTGTGCATGTGCACATTATTTTTGTGTGTCCATCTTGTTAGTAGCCATTATATATTCAAGTTTATCAGGTGTTAGAGGGAGTGGAGAGTTGTGTGCCCAATACAACTATATATGGAATGAAGCTTGCCTTAGAGACATCAAACACAAAAGTTTACCCAGATCAATGAAGTTTAATTCTTTAAAGAAATATCTATGAAACAGCATGTGTGGTTCTTTGAAGAGTGTTGAACAGTTAATATTCTGTGTGTATGTGTGTGTGTGTGCTGGATCCTTGTTTGGTTCTACTTCTACTACAAGCATGAACAAGAGAAATATACTAGGAACAGACTTCAAAAGGTCCGTGGGGCTGAGGGTGTCGGGATCTCGGGGGAGAGGCTGGGGGCTGGGCCAGCAGGCTGAGTGTTTGTAGGTTTGCCAGGTGTCTGGTATTTTCTGATTTTTTTTTACCGGACAGGAGGCGAAAATACCGGACACCTGGCAACCCTAGGCGGAAAGGGGGCATCTTACCTGGGATTTCCATATGATGTAGGCAGAGGGGTGACTGATGGCTTGGAGTGGAGAGGAGGTAGCGGCCGCCGGGGATGAGCAGAACTCAGGACTAGGAGACAGGGGCAGCCAGCCAGCCAGCGTTTCCTGGGCCGCAGCCCTTTAAATTGGCGGGGCAGGGCTAGGTGTTGCCAGGGGCGGTACTGGCTGCTTACCTGAAATGCTGCACCTGGCAAAGTGCCGCCCCAAGCATCTGCCTGATTTGCTGGTGCCTAGAGCCGGTCCTGGCTTCATGAATATTAGGAACAAAAGGAAACCTAACAATGATATTGGTCCACTACTAGTGTGGAAATTTTATGCAAAATTTCTGGTTGAATAATTATTTCTGTTCTGTATTTGGGAAAACCATCAGATGATGTAGTTATATCATATAATGAAATATTTGTCATTCTAGCAATAGCTAAGGAAGATACTAAACAGCAGTTTCAATTGCTAGACATTTGTAAATCCGCAGGTCTGGGTAACTTGCAACGAACAGTTCTAAAAGAGTTGAATGAAAATCTATTTGGATCATTAATGTTGATTTTGAGTGGAATTGCAAAGTTCCAGAAGATGGTGAGAAAGCAAAAGTTGTGCCAATATCTTAAAAGGACAAATGAGATGAACCAGGTAATTACAGGCCTGTCAGCCTGACATTGATCCTCGGCAAAATAATGGAATAGCTGATATGGAAGCTGGTTAATATAGATGTAAAGGAGGGTACTGTAATTAATGCATAGGACTATGGACACTCACTCCTATCAGACTAATTCGAGATCTTTGTTTGATGAGATTACAAGGTTTTTGGTTGCTAAAGTTTTATGGAATATGCTTAGATTTCTGTAAGACTTTTGACTTGAAACCTTATAATATCTTTGAACAAAAGACACTGAAACAAAATAAAATTGACATGCTACAAACTAAATTGATTAAATACTGGCTAATTAATAGAACCTAAATGTGTGTACATGGGGATTGATCATAAAGTGGGTGTGTTTTTAGTTAGGTCGTGCAGGAATCTGTTCTTAGTTTGAGTTATTTAACATTTTTTCTCGGTGATGCATAAGAAAACTCATAACTGTTAAAGTTTGTAGATGGCACAAAAACTGAGGGAGTAGTATAAAGTCAAGAATGACAGTGTGCTGATAAAGAATGATTTGGAGTGACTGTTGATGATGTTCAAGCAAAGAATATGTATTTTAATGTGGCCAATTTAAACTCATATAGGTACAAAGAATGTGTGTCATACCTACACATTGGGACTCAATTCTGGGAAGTAGTGACTCTGAAAAGGATGTGGTGGTCATGGTATGTAATCAGTTGAATATGAGGTCCTGATGTGGCACTATTACCAAAAATATTGTGGTTCCTGGATATATAAAAGGAATAATTTCAAACTCTGTATTTTAGCATGTATGTGGCATTTATGTGTACACTATGGTATTTGTGTGTGGCATTTATGTGTGCATTACGGTGTTTGGCATGTACATGGCAGCTGTTTGAATACTGGATCATGTTTGGTGCCTGCAATTCAAGAAAGATGTTGATAAATTAGAGAAGGCTAAGAGAAGAGCCACAAGAATAATTAAAGGATTAGACAACTAGCTTTATAGTGAGAAGCATCTGTTCAGTTTAATCAATAGAAGATTAAAGGGTGACTTGATCACAGTCTATAAGTATCTAGAGCAGAAATTTGATAATTGAGAAGTATTTCATTCTAGCAGATAAATGTGTAACCATGTCCCATGTCTGGAAATTGAAGCTAAAACATATTCACCCTGGAAATAAAATGTACAATTTTAACAGTGTGGGTAATAAATCATTAGAACAGATTATCAAGGGTTGTGGTTGATTCTCTTTCATTGGAAACTTACAATCAAGCTTACATGTCTTGGTTCCCCATCCCCCTCAAAGTATGCTGAATTTTAAATGGAAATTAATTTCAAGGAAGTCCTTGGCTTGTTGTATTGAAAAAGTCAGAGTAGATGATCACAATGGTCTTTTCTGACCATAATACCTATGAAATAATATAATCGTGGAACATTGTGTTTATGGAAGTGGTAACTTAGATTCATAAGGCCTCATTTATGCTCACTCGCTGGGGAAATCAGGGGTAACTCCATTGACATTATTAATGTTGTTGGTGTAAAACTGGTATAAGTAACATCAGTAAAGCCCATGGAATATGTTTTGTGAAATAAAGGTGATATTGCATATTCATTTGACTTTTTTAAAGTTGATAAAATAATTCTACACTAATCAAAGAACAGTTGGCCTAGTATTTCTCCTTTGCCCTCATTACCAGGTCAGTGAAGCTTGGTTCATCTGGGGAAACAAACAAAAATCACTTAATCTTTTCCACCCATTTTCTTAAACAATCTATTCTTAGACAGTTCATCTAGATTTCTGGTTCAGAGCCAGGATCTGAAAGAACCTTCTCTAATTGGCTATTAGCTTGCATCTATCTATCTTATTATGTAGCAGGATTGACAGTTAAGGCAGATGTCCAAACTTATTCAATTAAAGGTACAGTAACCTCCTTAGTCAACCTTTTGCCAGATCAGTCCCCTCAAAGGACATTCACAAGGTATTAGAAGGAGCCATGTCTCTACTTTTTCAAAATATTTGTTTTGACATGGTATATTGACTTACTTTATGCAGCAAGGTCAGTTTTGTTAACTGTGAAAGTTGGATTATTTTACACTTTTCTTCTTTTGAACATAATTGTGGTGTTTCTGGTGCTTCCGTTTTTTCATTTGGTTCTGTAATGGTCTACACAGTATGACTATTATATTTTCAATACTTACTCATCACTTCTTTTAAACATGACTAATAATCTTGATTCAGTAATCATTATCCATAAATAATGTCACCTTTTGGGACCTCCACTTGTAGGTAAAGAATTCTCCTATTTGTTTGTTTTGCTTGTGTATTTATTTATCTATCTTTTTTAAAATTTTGAGCTCAAACCTTTTCCGTGTATCCTACAAAATAGATTAGTTTCTCATTCAAATACAAGAGAGACTAGCCAGATAAAATCTACTTGCAGTAGGACTATTCAGGTGGTGAATAAATGCCTATGTACATCAGAAGGATTTAATTAACAAGTTAGAAAGGACATTTTGACTTGTTTCCAACTTGCTACATGCCTTTTTGAGTCCCACCAATCAGCACAAGAGCAAGCAAGAGATTTTCCACCACAAAACTTAGGGAAAAAAAGATTTTGTTTTCACCTCTCTCCTCTGAACAATGTCAAATTCTTTCAAACATAGTTGAATTCTTGTGCAAAGATTTCTTTCAGCACAAGATATCAATCAAAGTGCAACTTCCTTCTTTCAAGGATTTAAAAGAGCAACTTTTAGTATTTTTTTCTCCCTCTTAAAATACAAGTGCCCTGATGAACAGTCTATTGATGTTATTAGTGTTCTTTGTGAGCTGGAAGGAAGTTGCACTTCAAAAGAAGCTGGAAAGGACTGAAATGCTAAAAAATAAATAGAGATCAGTATGACAGTGTTTTCTTATATTGCTATTGCTGAAAGGAGAGGGCACATTACAACATTATATTATGTCATTCCAGACATATTTCTTAATCTGAAAAATGCTTGCTCTAACCCCAAAGTGAGCTAAGAAAAATAAACATTCAAACAAAAACTTGTTTCTGCATAACTATTATATGTATAAATCATGCAACTATACAAAGCAGTTGTCACCTGTGCTTACTGTGACACCATTTTTTACACAGATTATGAGAAAACATCTAAAACAAATTTTGGTTACAACTGTTTTCTTTCATATCTATATGCCTCTTTTATAGTATGTTTTTTTAAAAATATGTCCATTTGTTTTTGAAATGGGGTAATCAAATAGGTTCAGTGAACAAACATGGGGTTATTCATGCAAATAATGTAAACAGGAAATAACAGGGATATCGAGAGTCAAATGCTATATTGGGGCTAAGTAATCAAAATTGTGTTCAGTGAAATAAATCACCTTGTCAATAAGCCACAGATCTAGTCATGTCAATCTATAGAGAGAGTTTGGAGTGGCCTCCTTATATGCTCTATGATATTATGAGCACCTTTGGGGAACACCTCTGAAGTGGCAGCAGTTTCACAAACTCTACCCCATCACCTTCACATCCCAAACCAAACTTCCTCCCCCCCCCCCCATGATCCTTGTCCCACAGATTGTGAGAGTGTATTGTTTTTATAGCAGTAAAGTAAGGAATGCTTGCTTGTGTTCAAAGTGAACAAAAGTCAAGAACCACTGTTCCCAGATTTAATTATCATCTCTTACCCTCCCTCTTCTAATGAATTTGACAGTCTCAGTCTGATATTTGTTAATACTGATTATGTTGGATTTTGTCTGAACTTCCTTCAATCTAGTGTGAAAGTCACAGAAGTTTTCCTATTAATTGTAAGACTTTTTATAGTATTTGCAATGGCTGAAGTAATTTATCTTGTTTTATATTGAGTTGTGTGTAAAAACTTGCAGATTATCCTACACAACTGTTGCTTCCTTATCTCCAGTATAACAACCTACTCACTTTGTCACCATATATTGAGGGAATCCCAGCTTTTCATTTAGTTTTCTACAGGGAGGCCCACACAGAATTGCTGGACCCCTGAACAAGGTAAGGGTGAGGACTGTGCTCCCAAAATGAGTGGGGCCTAGGATAGAAGGGGCGGTGCCACAGGCAGCTGGCCTTCACCACCACTCTGAAAATTCTAGCATATCTTTAGAATGTGGCTTTTTTTCTACATGAGCAATGGAGGTTTCAAGAGACATTTCTCTCTCTCTGTTCATGGGCTTTCCAAGTGGGCCCTGAGTGGACCACAGAGCGAAAATACAGGTATAGTTGCCCTGAAACTGAAAGAGGAGTTACTTCTATGAATAAGAGGACAATGACATTATTTGAAAGAAAGGAGTGGAGGATTTAACAATCTTAGATTTACCATTATATTTTATGAATTATTATTCTGTCAGTATGTTTCAGAGATGAACAAAACTTATATTCTGCTTGGTTATTATGAATAATAAAGAACCTATTCTTCTGTGCCACCATCTACTATCAGGCAGGAAAAACAGTCACCTTTTTGAAGTCATAGCATCCTTGTCTGTGGTAATATATTATAGTTTATTTTGAACACATGGAACAGAACTCAGCATGCTCCAATATGTTGTTTGACTGTGGAGTGTAAAGTGGAGGGAAGTAATACAAAAATTATTTGCATCCTAACCCATTTTCCTGATCTGGCAATGTTCATCACCTAAATGTTTTTTCCTGTATTTCCTAATGATGGTCTCCAAGGATATTATGTATGAATAAGTGAGAAACAGTTACAGTAACATTAATTCTTAATTGTTCAGATCAGTACACAGAGTTATAAGGACTCTTGGTATCTAACTCGCGGTATTTACACTTAAACCTTTTAAAATATGCAATAGGACCTATAATTTGATCCCCTCTCATCTTTATAAAGAGTCATAAATGTTCTTTTTCACAAGAGAAGTGCTCAATATGGCATTACAAAAGAGTAACAAGTATTAAAATGTTAAAATATGGCTTCTGGTCATATTTTGACACTGGAATTTTTAAAGTATTTTATTCTCTTATAGTAAATTAGCATTTTGTAGCAATAAATTCATAGCTCGCTTATACTCTGAGGAACATTAAGGAAGAATGCTATCTAAGGAGTTAGACTTGTATGTTCAGTATGGCATTTCTCAAATATCCAGTGAAATTTGCAAAATTTATTTCTGCCTATTAGCCTCAGTTACCTTCTTGTTTAAAGTTTCATTTTATGTATTCACTTTAGAAATGGAAAAGTGCTAGTATGAATAAAATAAGTTTTGCGTTGAAATGAAATATAGAAGTGGTCAAAAGGCATTTCTTAGTGTCATAAATTTAAAGTAATGTTTTGGTAACTGTAGCTCCTGTAACTTTGAGGAGCGGAAATGCTTGATTCATATTACAGTAGAAACTTTATCATAAGTTTAGTTTGAAATATGTATGTACAAAAATGCCATATTAAAATGTGAAGGTTACAAAGTGGTGCACTTAGAAGTTAGGAAGGTTGCCCTGCCTAACTTCAACAAACATAATTCTCACCATAGGAAGCCATTCTCACCACCTTGCTTTACTCTCATTATTTTTTAAAAAAAGCTACAGAACCAGCTGAGAAAAGCCGTTTTACAATTAAGTTACTATGGAAACAGTCATACCCTTCATATTGGAGGAGTATGTGGTATGTGTGTGTATGTGTGTGTATTTGCATAGACATATATGACTACATATGTGTATAAAATAATTACTTTAAAGTATGGATGCAGAATGGGGCTAAATTGTAAGCTGCTAGTAGAAACCATTCCTAGCTATTATACCTATAAATTAATGTAGAGCTGCATTAGATTAGAATTTTTCAAAAAATATTTATACTTAGCATATTTGTTTAACAATTGTGGGGGTTTTCCCAATAGATTTCACATTTACAATGTCAGTTATTTTTGCATCATTGTCTAGAAAGTTGCAATGTCAAGAACAAAACTGTTTGTAGGACAAGTAAAATCAACTACTTATCATACTACATAAAACAAACAAACCAATTGTATAAGCTCTTGAAGTCTCTTGCTTATTATAGAAACCACTAAAAACGTTATATTTTCCTAAGGGAAGTGGGCTTTGTACTGCACCTACATCATAAAAAAAGATTTTCCAGTGTTTAGAGTGAAGGGATGGTAGGCAGTATGTGATCATACAAGACCTCATTGTTATGGAGTTTTCAAAAGCTCTGCTGACACTCTCCTAGTGCCAGAAATATTATTTTATACCATTTGTTGTTTTACATGCTGTGTTCTTGAAGTTAACAATGACCTTCAAAACTCACTTTATCCATTGCAGTTGTTATTAAAGCCTACTATTACTCAAAAATAACATCTGTTCAATTGAAAATAAATTACAATGTTGGATGTATGCATGTGTGCTTTAAAGCTCCTCAGTGGAACTTTCAATGTGTAAAATTATTACAAATCATTTTAAACATCTGGTGTATAATCTATTTTTTCTTAACAATATTATTGAAAACAATATGCTTTCATATGTAAGAATTAAAAATAGGATTGACAGTGTAATTATTATTTATAGCTTTGTGTGTGTAACTTACACAGGAGAGGTGTGAATTTTTATAACCTGAAAACCAGTTAAAGGAAAAACAAATGTAAAAATAATATTTGGCAAACTTATTTCTGGTGAATCCATTCACGTTGCTTCAAATTAATTTCTTTTATCATTTTATTGAAAAGGTGTGTGCACAATAGTTGGAAAGGAAGAATTATTAATGAATGCACTTCAAAATAAAAGTTCCTTAAACAATTTACATTAAAATTTATTACCATCCATTTTATTTATTGAACCCACTTTTGTGCATCTTTCATTCTGAAGCTGAGACTTCTGTAGAGAAGGTACTTAAATCTTGATGACATAACCATCATGTCAGATGCATTGCACGTCTTTATAACAATCTAAAATGTTTAGGTCAACCTTTAAAAATGTTGTACTTAAAGTTAGGCATCTGCAACTATAGGATTTTGCAATTATAACCGAGACCTGATTTTTACAGGTGCTGATTGCCTGCAGCTTTCATTTACTTCAGATTTTAAAATAAAAAATTAAGTGCCTAAATTTAACTTGCAGTATGAATATTTTGTCCTTAATATTTTGTTCCCTCATTTTCAACTGCAAATATGGATAATAATTCTATTAATTGATAGGGTCATTGAAGCCAAATGCATTAATTTTTTTAATGACACTGAGGAATTAGCAAGATGTCAGTAATGTTCTCTCTCTCTCTCTCTCGACTGGTGTTTGTTCTAAGGGAACAAAGAGGCATTTTTATTCTATGAACTTATGGTTATAGCTGAGGGTATATCTACACTGCATTTCTCTTTCGAGAGAGGAATGCAAATGCAGAAAAATGAAATTGCAAATGAAGCGCAGATTTGAATTTCCCGTGCTTCATTTGCATAATCGCAGCTGGCCGCTTTTCAAAATACCCTAATTCGAGATTAAAAAATGCTGTTTAGATGTGGTTATTTTGAGAAAAAACCTTCTTTCGAAATAACCCTTACTCCTTATAAAATGAGGTTTAAGGGTTATTTCGAAAGAAGGGTTTTTTTCTCGAAATAACTGCATCTAAACAGCATTTTTTATCTCAAAATAGGGTATTTTGAAAAAGTGGCTGGCTGCAATTATGCAAATGAAGCACAGGAAATTCAAATCCGCGCTTCATTTGCAATTTTGTTTGTCTTCATTTGCATTCCTCTCTCAAAAGAGGAATGCAGTGTAGACATACCCTGACACAGTGCAGCAATAGTTCCAAAAAGGTTCAGTTATTAAATTACTGAGTGCCTAATGACTAGGTAACAGTGACAAAATATATTTCACTTGCTAAGTCATCAGCCAGACTTGGAGAATATTTGTAGTCCTACTAGTAAAAGAAATACAGTACACATACTATTATGACAATTAAAACCTAATTTAATTAATCAGCAATAGAGGGCATTTTTCCCCTATCGACAGATGAAACTTATTTTTTGTCTTCAAAAATACTTCTGTGTTAGTGATGTGGCACATATGTTCTGTCATTTAAGTTGTCAGTTTTCCATTTGTGTAGTTTTCCCACCACTTCACATTCATAGCCACAGTGTGCATTTGCAGCTCAACTTGACAACTTGGTTGTTCGTTGAATGTTGTGGGGAGCAGGCCCTTTCTCTTGAGAGGATGAATGCCATGAGCAGGACATCTTCTCCTGTTGGATTGAAGGATACATGCTCTCTCTAAGAGACTGTTGATTGTTTTCAGGTGACTGGAGAGGAACCCAGAAACATCACCACTCATTGATCTCATAGAATATTATAATCTTCTTTCCTCAGCTACAGATTTAGCATCCCCTCTTTCCTGACCTCTTTCTCAGAGGTCTATATAAATACTTAGCAACAGATTAATGCAGCAAAAGGAAAGATGGGGTTTTGGGTATAAAAATTGTACCTGAGCTGCACAGAAGCCAAGGACTTGCCCCTCACCTACACAGTAATAACTGCATTTCCATGATAGTAACTTCAAGGATCTTCTCAATAGAATGGTTCTGGGTGGTGGGTGAACAGTCTAGTTCATCTGGGCTGTTAGGTATCCAGTGTGAGAGTTGTATGTTTCCTACAGTGAAGAGTTCTTAGATGTCTTTACAGATAAGATTACCCAAATTTGGACCAACATTTATGCTTTCACTTTGCTAGCAGGGCTGTGTTTGGGTAGCAAAACAACCATTAGTCATTGGCCCCTGAGTTAAAGCCATTATTTCTTGCAGAGTAAATGTATTGGTTTATTTCACATCATCTATGAGCTAGTTCCATACGCTTGCAGGCTCATAACGTTATGTAAGTGGGTGTTGACAGGTGTTGGAGTTGATTGTCAGTGTCTCCCTTAAACCAGTACAAAATTATTTTCTGCAGAAGACTTAACTGTTTGACACTGTCTGGAGAAAAAAAATGCTGTTAAACTCTCTATTAACATCCTGTCTCAAATCAGTCTGTATTGGAAAAGATTATTCAGAAGTTATAGCTGCTCTTGAGTCCTCTGGTCTCTGTAGTGCCAGTCAGTTAGGTCTTTGGTCTGAGTATGGTTCAGAGACTGCACTAATTTGATTGCTTTATTGCCTTGATCCATTGATAGGAGGAGATTATGTATCCTATGTTCATTCTTTTGTGTCTGTCAGCTATTTTTCAAACTGTTGACTATGATGTCATTTTCTGTGGTTTCACTCTTTTGGAAGATGAGTCAGATGGTAATATTTGGCAACTGTCCATCTGCCATTAGGTTTCTTCATTGTGTGACTCTCACACTTCAGATTTACCCACTCTGTAGGTAAAGCATGTCTATCAAGATATTCAGGGAGATTAGGGAGGAAGCTTAGGTTGCACTGATTTATGTCTCTGGCACTATTGATGCAGTTGAAGAGTGATGGGGTATAATCATGGCGTTACTGAAGTCAGTGGGAGATCTGCCATTGTTTTTAATGAGCATGATTTCACCATTGTGCTCTGATGAGGACTAGCAAGCTGACATTCATTTTGGGTAAGACTGAAGCATTGTTTGTGAAGTGGGCTAAGCAATCCATAGTCCCATGATTAAACAATTTGATTTAATTATGAAGAATGTATCATATTGGATACTTATCTGATTTGTAGTTGTCTGGCAGTGAAATACCAGTGATAAAATACCGTATAAAAGATCCATTTTCCCCATCTGCAGAGAGTAAGTTACAAGACTCTTCTTTTAGATGCAGTACTCAAGACAGATATCCATCCTTCTTTGTTACCTCTGGTATGAATTACTATATTGGGTGACATCCTGGCCCTCTGAAGTCACTGGAAATATTGCATTGTACTTCACTAGAGCCAAAACTTCACACATAATGTTCTTTGTAAAACATAATTTGAAGACCACTTTGGAAATCCAGCAAGTCCAGAATGTGTCTTCCTCTTTACTTATCACAGCAGGGTATCTTGCATGGAGCATGTTACACTAGTTCACTGTGATATATACTTCCTTATAATTAATTGCTAGATGCATTTTACGTGTTGTCTTTGTCATACTTTATAAAGCCCTGAATGGCAGAGTTCTCTGGGGTTTCCAGGATCATTTTTTCAAGAGGATCATGGGTTTTTTATAGAATTATGAAGTCTATAACAGCTGTTGGATCAGCAAGCTGCTTTTTTTTGTCCTTATCTAGTCCCACAGTTAAACAATACATGCCTTCTGAAAGAAGATGCCTCTTTCTTTTGGCCAAAACTTCCTGTCTGTTACTCAAGTGTTGCCACCAACACTTGATTCTTTTTTCTTTTTTTCTGATGCTAAGGATTTTCCACTTCTATTGCCTGTAATGAAGTGGGAGAAACTAGCTCTTTTCAATGCAAGACAACATATTATCCATGGTCTTTCCACCTAAATAGTCAATGATTAAAGTTTCACAACTAATTTGGTTTGATAGATGCATGTTAAACCCATGCCAACAAATGGTAGATTCCATATCCCCTGAGGCAGACCGTATTACAAAAATGTCACCATTTAATTGAGATCCATAAGTTGTACATAGACATTCTTGTCTGTTCATCACAGTATCATAGTATTTTTTTGTTTTGTTTTGTGAACAAGTGAGTTCTTGGTTGAAAGGACACCTTTCATCAAGATATTCAGTATTTTGCCCATTCAGTTAAGATAAAAGAGATTACAGTATACATCTCAGGACTCCCAAGAGTTCCTCCAACAAAAAACAGGGAAGATTAGATGTGATATTCATGCTATTTCTTACATTTAATTGGAGTTTACATTGGACTTATTGCGTTGGAAGGTGCATTTCCCCTACAAATATGGTATTTGTGTATCAAACAGAATGTACAAACCCAGAGGATGTACTGAGACCACTATGTCAGTGTAGCCTTTGGAGTATTTATTTTGTTTCCTGAATAAACTTATTACTGAGCTATGGAAGTTACACACTTTTTTTTAGTACAAACACTATTATATTTGCACCAGTTGGAATCCAGAGCCCTAATCCAGCACAAATGGATTTTGACTTCATAGAGCACACTGAAGCACCACAGTGAATCTTTATGTTATCTTTATGTTGCCAGCAAGAGTAAGTCTCAGGTCTGACACTGGGTTTTCAAAGTACAAAAAAAGCTACACAGGTATCTGTCAAACACAAGCAGTTTATTTCCTGACAGCTATCAGCTATGCCCCTTAACTAAAAGAACAACATGATAGGGAAAGCGGCATTTCTTACATCCTTTCTGCTAGCTGGGTAACCCGTTTCGGCTGCGGATGAAATGGGAGACTATCTCAGTGAGGTCCAAATTGCTGTGCTGTGGTGCAGTTTTAAATATTGTGTGTCTACCTTGTTTGTGGCAGTTTTGAAATTTCTGGGGGTTACTCATTGCTTGTTACAGTATGGCTCAGCTGTACTACTTGTCCTTTGACTTTGTTTACATGGTCAGTACATTTAGGTAAACAAGATTGTCATGTTCCCACCCTTATTTACAATTCATTCTTGCTACAATGGTGTATGTTCCTAGAGGCTTGCTTCTGGCTCATCAGTAGTAGGGAAGTGGTGGGAAGGGGAATGCAGGCCTCACCAACTATACTTCACATGTACAGAGTTCTTCCGCAATTGATCCCTACATGTATGGAGCAGCTTTCCAAACCAAGGACCTGTGATTGTGCCAGTAATTAATATCTTTCTCGTTAGCTTCTCTTCATCTTCCTCGATAACTATATCATCTGCGAACCTCAAGTTATTAATTCTCATCCCGTGCACTAATATCCCTTCTACCTCTTCCTTGATCTTGTCCATCGCCCTCTCTAGATGTATGATGAAAATACTTGGCAACATCAGATCAGTATTGTAGATTTTTTGCTGATGAGTAATACTTTATTAATGAGTTTGGTTTGGTACTTGATAGTGGTTGACATGGAGTGGTGTGTGGAAAATAGTTATTCAAAAATTAGCCTTGTGTGTGGGTCTCTTAATTAGTTGGAAATGAATCTTCTAGCATTTTACACACAAAAAATCAGACCAAGTCTTCTAACTCTTTTATTATTGCTCTCTGTTCTGCTTTCAATTTCAGAACATCTACATTTCACTTTTAATCTTAACTCAATTATGGCTAACTAATTGACTGTGCTACTGTTGTGCATTCCACTAAGATCTCTTCCTCTAATTTCAGTAAATTTGGATTGAAGGGAAAGGATGATGTCAAAAATCTCTGAGACATGTATGTTACATTTATCTGTATCACATGGATTGGCCATCTGAGCTTAACCTTAGATTGGCCTTGATGTTTGCAGACTAAAGAGGCATGTATCTACAAGATAAAATAGTCACATAAACAAAGGCCATATACCACAAGCAAAATACAGTGAAAGTAAGGTTGCAAAGTAAACTACCATTTGCATAGTTGCCTGTACTTGCACAGTGCATAATTTTAATTCTTCATTAAAAATAAGTGGGCTGTGTGTTTTGCTTTAATTAGAATAAGGTCACCAACAACTAAGTGTCAGCATAATATTCCATTTGTAGTATGTAGGTTGGCTGAAGGCCCTAGGGAAAATACAGCATTTTAATGTCTTGATGGTGTTCTGCTGACATCACAGGTGGGTGCTCAAGCAATTTCTGAATGGCAACAAAGCCCTGGGAGTGATTTGAGGAACTTTTATACTTCAAACCCCTCTAGAGTTATAAATGTTGTGATATTCAACCACACTTTGCATGTGTGAGGACTGCAAAAACTGGACTGCAGCACAGGAGTAAAAATTTGAGAGATAATTCTTTCTGCTTCATATAGTACTTACATTTTTTTACAATACTTAATAAACACACTTTCTGTATTTCTAGAATGGTATTAAATTATTTGAATTTACTGCAGTCCTTTCATTGTCATTTAAATAAAATGCGTAGTAATATTTTAATAATTCATAAATCAATATTTCTTGATTTTGAAAATATTTTGTAAACCCCCATCTTCACCCACTGAGTTGCAATTTTGTATATTCCTCAAATTCCTTCTCACCTTTCACACCAGGAGATTCATTTCTTTTCTCTGAGGAACCAAATATACCGATAAATTATCTTGTATTTCTTTCCTGAATGTAGAAATGTAATTTATACTCTTAGGTCAATGAGCTTTTCTCTTTAATAGTGTTTCTGAAGCATTCATTGCTGTTGTAAAATTCTATTAAGATAAGAAAATACAGAGTCTAAGGCTTCTCTGTTTAATTTTTCTTAAGAGTCCATCACAGTGTTTTACCCAATAAGCTAGAAGGAGAGAGAATGTAATTTGTACTTCCTAAAGCTTTTGATTTGAACTGATTGGTATGTTCTTTCTAAAAAGATAAGTTTCATTATAGTACAAACATGACCTTCAGGAAGAGGTTAAAGATATCAACCAACACTGACACATTCATGTGTGAATTTGCGCGCACATACACACACACACACACACAGAGAATGTGATGACTGACCATGCTTACTCAGGTAAGTAATCCTCACTTAAATCATTGATTACTGACTGTGTCCATAGGCAGATAATGACAACTATTGCAGGTATTAATTCTGGAATAAGCATAAAGAATCCAGATACAGAAATCAAATATTCATAATTCAGATTACTGGGATTTTATAGTCTAATGTGGTGATTTGTATAGTTACATTGGGAGTTGTGGGAGTTTTAGGGTTTCCAGTTCAGAGGATCAAGTGGTTTAATTATTTCTGGAATCTTAATATGACCTTCATTCTTTTCACCTTTCACCCCAGGAAATTCATTTCTTTTCTCCGGGGAACCATATCATAGACCAAATAGTCAATCATTTTTAATGATAGCGAAAAAAACTCTCCAGCCAGAATACTGCATTTCCACTAGAAGAATTGCCTTGGAGAGTAAAACAAAATGTTTCCTACTTTTATTCTCAGTATTCCCCTTTATGTTTCATCAACTTGCCATTGTTGTGCTTCTGTAGCATTCTGATTTTTTATTTGTGGCAAGAAGCGTCAAGTATTTCAGGAGCTAATACTGGCTGTCGTTATAGCTCCCTGAATAGATGGACTGTACCAATAGACTCCAAACATCTATAGTAAGTCTTTCTGGGTTGTGGTATTCACATGGCTTTTATAATAAAAATACTATTTGGAAGCATGGGAATTAGATTTGTAGTTCTGTTTCATTGTTAATAGCCTCAACAAATTTGCTTTCAGTAGAACAGCAAGTCCTCATAACGCATACAGTGTCAAATAAGCTTTTTATAAACAAAAGATAATGAATATTGTATGGTAGTAGATGCTAGGATTTTTGTTTCAAAATATTAATTAGGGCTGGTCTATACAGAAACATCCACAAAAGGTAATCCAAATTAACTAAAGGTGTGAATTTAAGTGGATATTTAATGTGAATTAAACTCCTGCATGAAATCCCTGATTCAGAAATAAGTGGCCTTAATGTGGTTTAGCGTAAATCACTCCCAAAGTGAATGACAGCATCCATCCAGAGTCTTAATATGGGTTAATGAAACCACTTCAAAGTTTATTCACACCTTTATTTCATTTGGATTGATTTTCCTGAATGTGACCCGGTAGACAAACCCCAAGTTAAAGAGGAAAGTTTTCAAAGACATGAAGGCACTGGACTCCCATTCTAAATCCTTGCCCCAGCCCTGAGCTCCCTCCTGCATTCCAAACCCCTTGGCCCTAGTTCAGAGCCCTCTCCTCCACCCAAACCTCACCACAGTGATTATACCCCCAACCTCAACCAGGAGCTCCTGCCCACACCTTGCGCCCTAGCTTCTGACCCCACTCCAGAGCCTAGGAGAAGCCTCAAACCTTCTCTCACAGCTTATAATGCTGTGTGTGGCCCATGGCTGATTTTCTTCTGTAGGTCAATGGCCCCCGATAGAAAAAAGGTTCCCAACATCTCTGTTATGAAAGCTGTCTTTTAGGAAGTAAAATTAAATGAACCCAAACAGTGAAAGGGCATCTCAGATGCCAAGATTAATAGTTACATGGAATTTTTTGTGAGTGTGTATGCCTGGAACTTGTATGTGTAAATTCAATCACCACCCAAATAAAACATTCCCCATTGGTGGCAGCCAAGCAGATCATCAGTCCTTGGCTGCATACCTTGTATTTGAAAGAAAAGAGCACAGAGAAATGTTGAAGGGGAAAATAAAACAACGCATTCATATACAAGTTAATATATAAAGAAAGGAACAAAAAACAGATCACACTTTGGCTCTAGCAACTAATGGTAATAAGAGTGCAAAGCTTGTATCAGAATGTTGGTGGGGGGCTGAAATAATGCAAACAAAGCAAATGATTGCTGACACAACTAATTCCCGCCATCAGAAAACACCTTTATTTTGGCATGAAGTACTACTTGTAGCCAGAGTTGGTTTCTTTTTGTTTTCTTCTTCAGAAACCTAAAATCCACCTTTTATTCAAGTAACTGCAGTGCCTGGCAGCCTTGGTGAATGTACTACAGGATGTGGTTGATTTCAGGTCTTGCAAAGAAAACAAAATTGCTCAATTAGACTCTCCAGAAAGGCTTCATTTGTCATAGTGAATTACACTGGTCATTGGCTACTATTAAGAGGGGAAAGGAAAGGAACACACTCTGTGAACAGGTCAGATTAAACCAGCCAGAAGGGTTCATAGTGTCATACTCATTGCAGAGAGTGAAAAAAGGCTTTGATAGTTGATAACTTAATTATCTGCCACTATCAGTTTGGAATGGCTTTTAAACATGTCCAAAATGTCTACCAAAATTTTCAGCAGGAGTGACAGCAGATTTTTAAGTAAGGATAAAAATGCAGCAGTCTTTCTGGAATAAAACTCTGACAGATGATGATGAATTACCTTATTATAGTTGTTCGCATGACAAATGTACTTGATCAGTGTTTCTTCTTGGGAATAGTTGAGCTTATCCAGAGGCAAAAGTTGAAAGGAAATGAAAGCTAACTAGTAATCCTAAGTGTAATACATCAGCATTTCTACAAACATATGCTGAGAAGCCTGATCAATTATTGTTTATGTCAATAACAAAACAAATCTCTGGTCCCCTCATGGTGTAACTTCTTCCTGAGTCTAACTCATTTAATATTATGGATCAAAATTGTTCCATCTCCCTTGCACATACTTACTCCCTTCCTAAGGAATACATTTAGAACTCAGAGGCCTGTTTAAATCAAGGTTTATTTGTGATGTAAGCAACAAGACATAGCTACAGATAAAATAGTGTGTACACAGCTCCTCCTATGATCAAAACAAACACTCAGAGGAGAATACAATTAAAATTTTTATTTCAGTGTAGAAATTAGAATATTTTTTAGAATACTTTCAACTATTGTTTAGTAGAATAATTCATATTTTTCATATCTATAAAATATCAGGGGACAGTTGTGTATGAATATTATTAGCAATCATCATAATTACTTTCATATATATATTGGCTCTAAGGAATGATTAGGGGCCAACATATATGGCTGTTTTGTAAGCATACTAGATCGCACTAAACAATGGTTCCCTGACCTGCAGTCCTTATAATTGCTTTAAAAAAAAAAAAAAAAAAAAAAAAAGGAATCTGCATTTCAGCAAAGATTTAATAATAGAGTACTGGGGTCTGTTGTTGTAACTCACACACCTAGGGTACGTATAACCACTCTTTATTTTCGAAAGAGGATATGCAAATTCCCTTGGAAATTGCATATCTTCTTCCTATCTCACTTTCAAAAATGGGTCTTTTGAAAGTGAAAGTAGTCTAGACGCGTTTTTGGGGGGGAACCGCCCCTTTATTTGAAAAACCACATAAACCTCATTTTTTAAGGAAGAGCGGCTGTTCGAAAAAGGGTTTTTCCCCCAAAAAACCACGTCCAGACTACTTTCACTTTTGAAAGACCCACTTTCGAAAGTGAGATCAGAAGAAGATATGCAAATTTGCATATCCTCTTTTAAAGCTAAAGCGTAGTGTAGATGTAGCCCCAGTGTGGTTCACTATCCCATGAAGTGGCACTGAGACCACAGCAACAGATGAAGAACAAGAGACCTCTACAGCATGGGCTGAGCGGCAGCTGGATTTTAGCTCAGAGGGTAGAGGTTCCTATATTAAGCTTCAGAAATCACATGTTTAAATCTGCCCAGTGAAGGTTACACTTGTAACTGTTACAAAATGTGATATAGTACATTGACAATTGTACTATGAGTTGTTCCTATTAATAATTAAAATAGAACTGCAGTTGTCTAAATATATGAAGAGAGCATATTTTGGGATGTATGCTTCATAATTTTTGTCCTCTCACTAGCTAATTCAACAGATACTGCTATCTGTGAAGGTCTCCCGGCCAGTGATGCTTATTAAGGACGTTCTTCTATTTTTTCAAGAAATGCATCATTATTTTGGTGCAAGACGTGATTTGAAAATCAACCACATAGGCAAAGAGATTGTTTTGTTGTTTGTCTTGGCCTTAGAGGACTGTTTGTTCATCTGTGTCCTTACCATCATAATTTTTTAGAAAATCAGTTTCTAAATGCAGCTTTATTTTATCAGGGTTTAAAATTTAATTGTGGAGAATGATATTTTGTTTTATTGATGAATATGTTTTGTAATGCTTCAATAATGCACCACTCTGAAGAAAAATTATTTAATAAAAAATTTTCCAAACCAGCTTCACAATGGAGGAGAGAGGGGGCTATTGAAAGAGAAAGGATTGTCTTATGTTAAGGCATTGGATTTGACTGGGAGAATGTAAAAAAGCCACACAGTACATGAAAAGAAAAAGATTTAACAGCAGCCTCACTCACTGTGCACTGGATGAGGCACAGGTCCTGTGGGGAAAAATATGTGATTGTATACAGGTAGTCCCCGAGTTACGCGGATCCGACTTATGTCGGATCCGCAGTTACAAACGGGGATTTTCTCGCCCCGGAGGACTGGAGCGGCGGGACTGGAAGCTGATCTGGAAACGCCGCGGGTCCGGCCCCGGGTCCTCCGCCGCTTTGCTCCGCGTCTCCCTGGTCTGCTGGGAGGTGGGGACGCAGCTAGTGCCCCCCCTAGCAGACCAGGGAGATGTGGAGCAAAGCCCGGGGCCTGTGGTAGAGCAGGTGGGGCACTGCCGGTTGGTCCCGCAGCACCGCTCCTTGGCGCTACAGGACCAACCCGGCAGCACCCCAGCTGCTCTGCCCCAGGAGTCCTGATTCAGCCGCTGCTGATCAGTTTCAGCAGTGGCTGAATCAGGACGCCTGGGGCAGAGCAGCTAGGGTGCTGCTGGGTTGGTCCAATAGCGCCGAGGAGCGGCCGCGCTACTGGACCAACCCAGCAGCACCTGAGCTGCTCTGCCCCAGGCGTCCCCAAGTTAGCCGCTGCTGAAACTGAACAGCGGCTGACTACAGGAAGCCCGAGGCAGAGTTGCTCTGCCCTGGGCTTCCTGGAATCAGCTGCTGATCAGTTTCAGCAGCAGCTGACTTGGGGACTCCTGGGGTTCTTAAGTTGAATCTGTATGTAAGTCGGAACTGGTGTCCAGATTCAGCTGCTGTTGAAACTGATCAGTTTCAGCAGCGGCTGAATCTGGATGCCAGTTCCGACTTACATACAGATTCAACTTAAGAACAAACCTACAATCCCTATCTTGTACGTAACCCGGGGACTGCCTGTATCTGAAGACTCTACCCTACACTGCAATGCATATCCACAAGGTTCTATAGATAATTTTAATTATTTAATTTTCTAACGTTTTGTGTACTTGAAATTAGAGACTAAACAGTTTTTATTTTGGTCATGGAAATACCTATTTTATACAAAAACTATCAACATTTTCAAGTGTGGATGTTTAAAATTAGGCTTCTTAATCAATATATAGGCTGAACTTTCAAAACTGCTGAGCACCCTACAGTTCTTCAAATATGGGTGCGTCTAGACTGGCAAGATTTTGCACAAAAGCAGTTGCTTTTGAGCAAAATCTTGCCACCTGTCTACACTGGCCGCGAGTATTTGTGCAAGAACACTGACTTTGTATTGTACAAAATCAGTGGTTCTTGCGTAAATACTCCGATGCTCCCGCTCAGGGATAAGCCCTCTTGCGCAAGTATTCTTGCGCAAGAGGGCCAGTGTAGACAGCCAAGTTAATTTCTTGCGCAAGAAAGTCCGATGGCTAAAATGGCCATCGGAGCTTTCTTGCACAAGAAAGCGTCTACACTGCCACTGATGCTCTTGTGCAAAAGCAAATCTTTTGCGCAAAGGCACATGCCAGTATAGATGTTCTCTTGCTCAAATACTTTTAACAGAAAAACTTTTCCATTAAAAGTATTTGCGCAAAATCATGCCAGTCTAGACTCAGCCACAGTGTCTCTGTGGATGCTTCACTTTAGGTGGCAATGCATCCTGCTGCTGTTGATGGGAGACATAAGGCATCTCAGATTAGTTGTTTGTCTGAGGTAGCTGTCTTGCAGTGCCATTGGCGCTGCATGTAGCGTATACATGACCTTGGACTTCCAGTTTCTTCTCAGCCATTCTCTGCTGTAGACAGAGCTCAGGGGCAATGTTGCACATCTCCCTAAAACCTCTTGGCTAGGTCTACACTATAGCCTCTTGTGCAAAAACATGCAAATGAGGTGAAGCATTTTTTTCAGGAAGAACGGCTCTTGCACAAAAGCTTCTTGCGCAAAAACAGAGCCTCATTAATTATGCAAATGAGGCATGGTGAAATTCCATGCTTTGCCTCATTTGCATATTTTTTTGTGCAAAATGGGCACAGTCTAGACATAGCCTTAGGAAATATTCTTTTAGATAGGTGTTAGACAAGTACCTATGTAAATATCTATAGTTAAAGTTAGAATTAGTTTTTTTGTTGTTAGTCTGTTTAAAAAGCAACACCACCTCCCTTTAGGATACTTAAGGCCATCTCTGTCGGTAGCCCCTGGAAGATGGTGGCCCCCGGCGACTGCCCGGCTCACCTGCCCACCCTAAAACCTAGACTCTTCATCTCTATTACCAAGCACTCAAAGGGAGATGCCGTATCTACTCAGAAACCATCTAAATTGATTTCTACATGCCTTGATGCATGCTATCATATAAGGAAAACAGTTACACCAAAGCACATTAGTGCATGCTCCAGTTGGTCCATTTCAACCACGGTAGCATTCCTTAATAAAGTTGCATTATTAGACATCTGTAAGTCAGCCAGTTGGATCTCTGTCTACACATTCTTAAAGAACAGTGCAATCTGTACAACCGATTTCATAATAAGCCTCACTTATCTTAATGATTCAAATGAATCTAAAGTCCCCCTCAATCATCAGAGGGACACTGCTCTACAGTCACCTAAAGTGGAATACCCTTGGGGATACCCCTAGAAGAAGAAGGTATTTGTGCAGTAACTGTGTGGGTGTGCCAGTACCCAACCTCTTCCCCTCTACTTTGTAATTCATAGTAGGGGCTCTCTGGTAGTGAAGGAAATGGAGGGTTTGGCTTATGAGCAAATATTTGCACACTTTTGTTTAGACACATCTATTTACAATAAATGATATTTACAGATAATTTACATATCCTAACATCTAAAAATGGAGTGGTATTTCCTGGAGATGGAAAAGTTTTGTGTGCTATAAAATAGTCTCTCCAATATATTACCAAATACATACTCTTTTCCTCAACATATGTTTCAAGAAATGATTCAAGTTATATGGAAATATGACTCTTGGCCTTGCTAAATGAGAAATGAACAGTTTGTTGTCTGATTCTGATAACTATCAGCCCTGTGCTAGTGAGTCTCTGGGGTCCAAAGCTTACAGGGTAATTGGTTGAAAAGCAGATGGGGGATGTTCTAAATGACTGGGCACTAAGCAGAAGGTGGACAGTGCTGAATCAATGGTTTGTGTATTTCAGCTCTGTTTGAGCCAGTGGAATACTCTAACTTAGGCTATACGTTGCCATTATCAGTAGGTGTATCTCAGCCTCTATGTATTAAAGAATAATAAGGGGATAAAATACTAGAATAAACCAGATACAAATATCTGGAAAACATGTAATGTGGACTTTATTATTTATTTTGATTTTTTCCATCAAAAATATCCACCTTATTTCACATTCTCTCCTGAATATTTGCTTATTTTCAGTGAAGCTTTGTTATAAAGAAGAAACAATTGAGAGCAGCAAAATGATATCTGTTGATGACCAAGTGCATATGAAGGATGGAAAAATAGACAAAAGTGCTGATTATTTACAAGAGGGATATTTTTACAACTGCTTTTTTGCAAAAGTATCTACTTCACCTTTATTTCATGAATTTTGCTTTTAATATATATAGGCTCACTCAAACATAATTTCTGCTGAAATTTTAATAAAGCATTCAAATAGAACAGTGGATAAAACTGCAGATTAATTTAATGGGTAGATTTGGGTCTACAGCTTCTTTAGCTGTCAGTTGCCTGTTTTTGTTCTGCTTAATTTAGCTGCTCTTTAGCTTGTAAACTACAATGTCAACCCAAAGTCAAACACAGAGAAAATTTATGTGACACAAACAGGTCTGACCAGACCAAGTGATGTGAGCAAATGTGATATCTATGCAACATATATTACTAAGACTGGGCTGTGAAACACTGGCGCCTTGCTCTCAAACCTAGATCAGATGTGAAGTAATATAATGGAAGTGCATTATAATCCACAACCAGGAAGGAAGTTAAACTTGGATTATAATTTGATTAGATACATATGAGCATCAGTACGAAAGCTGTTACAGAGAGAAACAGTTTAAAACAACCTGTGATTTAAAGTGGTAGTGATAAAGCATTAGTTATTGAAAAAGAAGGCAAAAAAGTGATTTTAGTTTTGTTGCGGTTGTAGGTTTATTATTTTTCTGACTTAAATATTAGGATGATTATTTTTATCTGATTAACAATACTAGTGCATTTTAGTGAGTGCCAAAGTATGTTTTTGGAGATATGAAACTGAAGATTTACTAGACACGAATGACTGAATTAGTACAGAAGTATCCAATACATCTATTTGGAAAGTACAGCCATCCTAACCTGTGTGTTCAAGCATGGCTAGGGAGAGGAAGGGGGCAAACAGGGCAACTGCACCAGGGCCTGGTGATTCAAAAGGGTACAGGGCTCCGAGTCAATGCTACCATGGCAGCTGGAACCCCAGGCCCTTTAAATTGCAAACAGAACCCCAGGTGCTGTATGCCTGGTGGGGTTGGGGGAGGCTAGCCTCCATTCCCACCCCTTCCAAAAGAGGCCCTGCCCCTTTGGGGATTGCAGTGTTAGGCCCCCTGCACCTTGCCAAGGAGCCTGGCAATTTGGTTGGGCCCTCGTGTGTTCTCTTCCCTGGGGTACATTACTATAGAACAGAGGTTTTCAAACTGTTGGTCAGTGTCCAACAGTGGGTCAGAACCCTATTTTAATGGGGTCAGCAGGGTTGACTTAAGGGCTTAAGCCATGGGCAGCAAGGCTCATGTTATAGTCCCGCTGCCTGGAGCTAAAGCCCTTGGACTTTAGCTTTGGCCCCCTGTAGGGGCAGTGGGGCTTGTACAGGCACAGGCTTTGGGCCTGCTCCTGGGATCATGTAATAACTTTTGATGTCAGAAAGCGGTTACTGTAGAATGAAGTTCTAGAACGTTGAGTGGAATAAAGGAAAGTCATTGGAAGCAAAAGCAGTCTATTCTGCTTTGGTATTAGGCACATGAATATTCTAAAGAGTAGCAGGCTTATTTGGACTCTGGACACCTTGTTCTTGTCCCTGTAGGCGAGATCTACGCTACAAAGATAAATCAGAAAAAGAAACGCAATTTGCAGTATGCTTCTGAAAGAGGCTTTTACTTCTGAAAGAGGCTTTTCCAAAATTTGGCCCGTCTACATGGGGCCAAAATTTTGGGGAAAAAAACCTCTTTTGGAACATCCCTTCTTCCTCATAAAATGAGGTTTATAGGGATGCCGAAAACCAGTCCACTTTTCCAAAACTTCTTTTGGAAAAGCAGACGCGTTCCTTGTAGCAGACACATTCCTTCAGTCTAGACATAACTGTTATGTTAGACATTCCATCTATGAAGGTTTTTAAAGAAAAAAAATAAATGTTTAATATGTTCCTGTACATTGTGTAAACTGCTTTAAGGCATTTGACTTATTACCACATGGCATTATGATTAAAAAGCTAGAAGAATAAAATTACCAAGCACACATTAAATGGATTAAAAACTGGCTAAAGGTCTTAAAATGTAATTGTAAATGAGAAATCTTCATGAGATGGTGAGTTTCCAATTGGGTCCCACAGGGATTGCTACTTAACATTTTTATCATAAGATCATTACTGATAAAGTTTGCAAATGAGACAAAATTGAAGCAATGGCAAATAAGGAAGAAGACAGGTCGCTGAGACACGGTGATCTGCATTGACAGGTGATGGGATACAAGCAAGCTAAATGAATTTTAATGCAGCCAAATGTAGAGTCATGCATCAACAAAGAATGTGTGTCACACTATCATTGGAAGCAGTGAAGCTGAAAAAGGCTTGGGTCAGGGTAGATGATCAACTACACCTGAGTTTTCAGTCTAACACTATGGCTGAAAAGGCTAATGTGATCCTTAGGTGAATAGGCAGGAGGGGCAGAATAGGAACAGGAATCTTATAATACCTCAGTTTGGACCATGGGTACAACCCTGCTGGAATAGTGTGTCTATTTCTGATGATGAAAATTTGAGATAAATTGATAAATTGGAGAGTGCTCAAGGAAAAGCCACAAGAATTATTAAAGGAATAGGAAAAAAGCCCATAGTGATAAACTCTCAGAGCTCAATCCGTTTAGTTTAACAAAGACAAGGTAAAGAGGTGACTTGATCAGTCTATAGATACATACTTGGGAAAGAAAAAATTGATAATGGGATCTTCAATCTAGTAGACGAAGGTATAACAAGATCCATTGCCTGGAAGTTGAAGCTAGACAAATTCAAATTAATGGTAAGGCACACATTTTTCACAGTGATGGTAATTAACCATTGGAACAATTTACCGAAGATTGTGGTGGATTCTCAATCATTTGGAATGTTTAAATCAAGATCGAAGTTTTTTCCACAGGATATGCTCTAGATATCACAGAAATTAATTCAGAGGAGCTCTGTGGTTATGTTAGGTAGGATGTCAGATAAGTGATCACTTCTGGCCTAATAGTCTATTTAACTGCATTAAAAACAAACAAAAACCATAAAGTCAAAAGTCCAAACAATGCAAAGCAGACTGTCTCATACATAATAGAAAAGTAGCCGTGTTAGTCTAGTCTAGCTGAAACAAAAAACAGGACTATGTAGCACTTTAAAGACTAACAAGATGGTTTATTAGGTGATGAGCTTTCATGGGCCAGACTCACTTCCTCAGATCATATTGTGGAAGAAAATTTGCATGACCATATATACCAAAAAGATACAATAAAAAAAAGTGAACACATATGAAAAGGACAAATCAAATTTCAGAACAGACGTGGGATGGGGGGGGGGGAGAGTAAATGTTTGTGAGCTAATGATATTAGAGGTGATAATTAGGGAAGCTATCTTTGTAATGGGTAAGATAATTAGCATCTTTGTTGAGACAACCACAGGACGGACAACCACAGGACGAACAACCACAGGACGAACAACCACAGGACATACCACACTAATACCAACCCTGGAACTTTCCCTTGCAACAAATCCCGTTGCCAGCTTTGTCTACATATTCTCTCTGCTGATACCATTATTGGATCTAACCAATTCAATTAGAAGATCAAGAACACCTATTCCTGCTCATCCAGAAATATAATTTATGCTATTGTGTGCCAACAGTGTCCGTCTGCTATGTACATTGGACAAATGTCTCAGACACTTCACCAAAGAATCAATGCACACAAAACAGATATTAGGATCACAAAGAAAAAAGTTTCTTGCCATTTCAACCAGAAAGGGTATTGTCTCAATAACTTGATTGCCTGCATCCTGCTTCAAAGACATTTTAACACCAGACTTGAAAGAGAATCCTCTGAACTGCCATTCATTCTTAAATTTGACACTTTACACCGAGGTCTCAACAAAGATGCTAATTATCTTACCCATTACAAAGACAGCTTCCCCAAATATCACCTCTAATATCATTAGCTCACAAACATTTACCCTCCCCGCATCCCCCCTCTGTTCTGAAATTTGATTTGTCCTTTTCATGTGTTCACTTTTTTTTATTGTATCTCTTTGGTATATATGGTCATGCCAATTTTCTTCCACAATTTGATCTGAGGAAGTGGGTCTGGCCCATGAAAGCTCATCATTTAATAAACAATCTTGTTAGTGTTTAAAGTGCTACATAGTCTTGTTTTTTTGTCTCGGACATGGCTGTGTGCAAAGAGTTGTTTGAACTTGGTACAGATCCATGTTTGCCCTCTGAGGCAACTCTGCAATCACATCTCTGTGGTAACTAGTTAATATCCTGATCAATTTGAATATATAAATAATAGAAGTAAAGTTTATCTTAGATTTTGTACTTGTATGTTTATTCTTCACACTTATGTCTTGCATGTATAGGCTGTAAACTCTGTAAGGCAGTTACTCTTTCTTCCTATATGTCTGTACAGCTCCTAGAACAATAAAACAATTATATGGATTGGTCTTTTTGAGCACTACCATAACATAAATAAAAAATAAAAAAAATAATTAAATTAAAGTTTTAGAGAGTTGGTCTCTTCCCATAAACATAGACTGTGTGATTTGTAGCCTAAGGAGCAAGAAAGAGATAAGCACAGGAAGTAGAGATGTGGGGGTCCATCTCCCTGGGCTCTGTAGCCCACCTCCATGGGGCTCAGGACACCAGCCCTGCAGGCTTCACTGGTGCTCAGGATCCTGCCTCCAGCTGTAGCTAAATTGCCAACTCTCCCAAACTAGACTGGCCAATGCCATTTTGTGGCAATGGCATCCAATCCATCTAGTCTGGAAGAGTTGGCAATCCTAGGTGAGATCCCAGTGTAGGACAATGAAGGATATGAACAGGTGTGGGATCTGAGCTGCACCTCCACTCTACCATAAAAATAGTTCCAGGTCCACATCAAAATCCTGCATAAGCCATTGCAGAGATTCTGAAAATTCTGGCATCTCTGAGGTCTTTTCCAGGTAGACTCCAGCACAACGTGTCTTGATGGTGTACAAATATTATTTGTTGTTTATGTATGCCCTGTTTAATCTTTCTTATAATGTAATGCAGATCACTGTAAAAATTTAGAACATGCCATAGAACACTGGCTAAGATCCTTTGTTCAAGTATGCTTACACATGGAACATTTTGCAGGATTAAGACTCAAGTTTTCCAAGGGGTCTTCATCTTCTGAAGAATATTTGAATTGGCTTTTAGAAGGGAAGTGTGGATGGTTTAGGCTATATCTGCACTGCAAATTTTTTGTGCAAAAACACGTGGAGCATGCACACCTCAAGCGCATTTGTGCACAAGAATATTGACAGTACAGAGGGGGGTTTTGCGGTACAGGTATTCCTCTTTCTATGAAGAATAACTCCTCTTTGCACAAGAGCTCTTGCGCAAAAGGTGTACGTGGGCAGGAAATGGGTTTTTTTTGCGCAAAAATAGCCTATTGGAAGAAGCACAGGTGCCCTGGTGGTCATTCTGTTAATGGCAATCAGAGTTTTCTTGCGACAGAGCATCCATGAAGTCTAGATGCTCTCTTGCGCAAGTGTGCATCGCTTTTCCAATGAGCTTTTGCAGTGTGGATGTGCTCTTGTGCAAAAAAGTTTTTGCAGAAGACCTCTTCCACAAAAAGCTTCTTGTGCAAGAAGCTTGCAGTGTAGATGTAGCCTTAGTGTGCTTGTGGAAGTAGTTTCACTTGACATAGTTTATACAATAAAAAATGATAAATTGATTCCAAACATAGTTCTAATTTATGCTTTCCATAAACAAAATGTGTGTTCTAGTACTCTTTCAAACACTATATGAATTTCCAGACACTCTGTATCTCCAACAAAATGGTATGGAATATTTGTGTCATTGCTGCTTGGCTTCTGAGTTTGGAAACAATAAGGCAATGCAGCAGAACAAAAGCATATTTACATATCACTATCAGGAACAAAGGAGAACATAAAGGGTGTGTCTAGACTACATGCCTCCTTCGACGGAGGCATGTAGATTAGCCAGATCGGAAGAGGGAAATGAAGCCGCGATTAAAATAATCGCGGCTTCATTTAAATTTAAATGGCTGCCCCGATCTGCCGATCAGCTGTTTGTCGGCAGATCGGGGGAGTCTGGACGCGATGCCCCGACAAAGAAGCCTTTCTTCATCGACACAGGTAAGCCTGGTTTCACGAGGCTTACCTGTGCCGATGAAGAAAGGCTTCTTTGTCGGGGCATCGCGTCCAGACTGCCCCGATCTGCCGACAAACAGCTGATCGGCAGATCGGGGCAGCCATTTAAATTTAAATGAAGCCGCGATTATTTTAATCGCGGCTTCATTTCCCTCTTCCGATCTCGCTAATCTACATGCCTCCGTCGAAGGAGGCATGTAGTCTAGACACACCCAAAGAGAATAATGAGAAGAGGTTTGTGTGGGTTTTTCTCTTTCTGTGTAATATCATGAGTATGAATATTTATGGCATCATTGAGAATGATCTCCAATGAAAATGGTTTATGTATACAAATATACAAACTCAGAACAGAGTCCTTATTCAAGAGAGAAAATGAATACACATCCAAGCACATACAAATACACATTTTTGTTCTTCAAGTTTAGTTTTGAAACTTTAGATATTTGAAAATTAATATTTTCATTGAGTTATTACAGTAATACGGTTCACTCATTAAAAATATGTACACAAAAGTGACAATATTAAAACTTTATGTTCAATACCAATAATTGGCCTTTATTAATATTTTTATCATATAATATATCCTAAAGCTATATAGTATTCTAGGGGCATATTTTACTTCATGCTTCAATTTGCAAAATACGAGATTTCTTAGAATTCTCTATTTTAGTTATGAAACTAACAAAATATTTTTCTCTGTTTTCAGGTAAGCAAATAACAGATTCATCAGTATATTCAGACTCCATCAAGGTAAACCAATTTCAGGTATATACTGTAATTACCCAGAATGGTATTTCATTATACATGAGTATTTGGAGAGAGGGTAAACATGGCTACATATATGCAAATAATGTTCAGTTCAGCAATGAAGTTGCAAAAGGAAAGATGGCCAGTGCCATTCAAATGTAGAAACCAAATAGAGAGATGTACAGTGTTGTATGTTACTGTTATTAGCCTCTAGTTTAATATTTAAAGCAATTTAAATGTTGTTTTTATCTTGACTGTTCATTTTCCCCTGTCCTCCCAGCAAGAGTAGACTAAGATGAAAGGAATAATACAGTCAATATGTAAAAAAAATAAAATAAAAAAATTGAAAATGGTGAAGTGTATAAGATAACGAATATTAAACAGAATAATTAATTGAAAGTAATGAAATGAAAGATGAAAAATAAACCAAGCTGATGTTTAAGAAGTAAAATACCAATGAAATCAAACTTGTGAGAGGATGCTCATTGTTGGCAAAGATCAGAGAATACTATGCTGCAATTGTAAACAATAGATTATGGCCAACGTTACGCTGATAAAACAAGAGTCATAGATTGTAATATATCATACTGAAAAGTAGAACATCTTTTGTTAAAGTTAATAAAAATGCTTGCTGAAAATAACCAAATTCATTCACTTTTTCTTCTAAAAAGACAAATAATTCCCTGATTTAGTGCTGGGTCAGGGAAAAAAATCGTTTCTGTTCCTCCCTAAAGATTGTCTATCTTATGAATTTACCACTGATTACAGAGGAACTGAACAGAAAATAGTCACTATCGATTCATTAAAGGAAAGTAACATTTATTACTTAACAGAAAAAGTATAGAAATACTAGTCTTTAGAAGAAAAGTTATATTGAAACTAATCATTAATTGTAAACAGTGTAGAGTGACTAAAATTTGAATCTCCTTCCTCCCCCCAAATAAACCTCTAAAGTACACTTTCTTTTTGCCTTTCTGACATGAATTGTGACAATCTCTGTATTTGAAAGAAGGCAGTTGTAAAAAGAGACCGGAAAGTAAACAATGTTGCATGAATTGATGAGCAGAAGAATCATGCACTCTATAGTCACTCCCCAGAGTAAGTACATTGATACAGGTCTTCATTAGCTACAAGGTGTAAAATTTCCATAAATTTGTTCCTGAGATCCTAGACAACATGGTAATGTTTTGTTATTGATTTTTTGATAGCTAGCTAGCTAGCTAGCTAGCTAGCTAGATAGCTAGCTAGCTAGCTAGATAGATAGATAGATAGATAGATGGCCTTTTTAAATATTTTAAATGATTCTCTTTTCTCCTCCTTGCTGGTATTGGTATTAGATATGTTTTTGGAAAACTTCAGAATGGACAGACCTGGACCTTAATACAGTGAAGCATATCTCTGAGTTCCAGTTGTGAAATGTGTCTTGGAGCTTGTTAAAATCAATATACAGATTTACAAAAAAATCATAAGGGCTACAAAAATATTATTTTCTCAGTAAGAAATAGACATAGCATTTGTAAGACAATGAGAACATGTGTAGAATGCTTATCTCTTTCTGGTTTCTGCCTAACATTAAAATAAAATAAAAGAGTGACATGTGAAGTGGTGCTAGGATAACCCAGAAAATTAAAGTCTCAGAGGGATAGACATGTTAGTCCGTAACTTTAAAAACAAAGAGTATCCCTGTGGCACCCAAGAGTATTATATATATATTATATATAAAATAGGATTTTGGGATGCACAAAATCATCCATGTACACATATCTCTACAGTAAATATAATGAATTTCCCGTAACAAGGAAGAATACTAGGATAAATAATACGAAATAACTTACATTAGGTTTATGTTTATGTTTTAAGGGAGTTCAAGATACTGAACCAAAGTAAAACTGGGCTCAAGATTTTTTAGCTACAGAATTCTGTTTTGATTTGTGTTCCTAGTCCAGCAGCATTTTAATGTTATCCCACCATCAGTGATATTAAATCAGTGTAAGACTGATGGTTATTTGATTTAGCAACATCTGTTGTACTGTGATGTACTTCTAGCACATGTTCTTACTTGAAATATAATATGCCATTTATTTTAATCTCAAAGCATGTAACCTGTAACAGATGAATGCTAATAGAGTTGCAGTGCAAATTCTGAAGTTGAATGAACATATGTAAACATTGCAAGCGGTCAAAATAATATCAATAAATTGTGCAGACCATCATTAACTTTAATAATAATGCAGTTGGAATACTCTGTGAATCACTTACTCTGCAAATTGACACACAGAATTCTTTCAGCTGTAGGCCATTGAGTTAACTTTATTTCCAATTAGCCATCTTTTTGTTCCTGGTGGATTCATGAAAACAACAACATACATTGTCAGAGTCACAATTCTGCTTCCTAAATTTGTCATGGTATCTTACACCTGTCACATTGTACAAAGAGTTGTAACGAGAAAAATGTCCAAAGATGAAATCTGCAACTAAATTGACTTTCTTTGCACGCTTTGCTATCTGCTACCGTGCTACCAAACAGTTGAAACTCACAGAATTGTACAAGAATCAGTGTTTTATATTTTATATGGGTGCACTTGAGGGGGTATGAGAGAAATAGAAGAATGATAACATCAAGACTTTCAGAGGTCTGAGGAGAGTTGTACTTTTGAGTGATACAATTTAAAAAGAAACACAAGAAACAGAATATTTCTTGTTTTGCAATATGATACATCTTAAATATTCATAGAGTGTGCATCAGACATTCTCCATGTTGCTATGGTAATGTGACAATATTATTCCATATAAAAATATGTATTTTTATTAATGATTTATTACATCCATTTTCATTTTTAAGGCTATTTCACATAATTATGTTCTTACAGGCGTATTGTTGTTTATATTTTAAACCAATAAAGTTCTGTACAGAGGGCATAGTTCTGTTTTCCCTGCATTGGCTGCCTACAGCATGGATAGCAGCATGGGATTGGAAACAAGAGTGTTGAGCATCTGCTCTAACCCCTGTCTCCAGACATAGGTGTGATCAGGTAAAGGTAGATCAAGGTGTTGAATGACTATAGCCAATGTTCCCTACCCCCTAGTCCACTCCAGAATCCACCTCCTATCCTATCCTCAGAGGGTCCCTTATCTTGCTTTCCTAATGCAGGAACTAGGTCTATCTCTGGGGCAGCCTGTTAGCTGCATATATTCTGCTAAAGACTCAGCACAGTATACTCCTTGTAGTGATGGAGGAATAACTCATGATTTTACCCCTGTACTGCTTCAAAGAACACCACCATAATGCACTGTCCCTTATTCAGGACACATCTTTATCTCACAATCTAGCATATAGGAACTGAATATAAATATATTATTCTTTTAACCAGGCAGTTTTAACACTGAAAAATCCCAATAAGCTAAATCAAATCTGTTTTCTATAGTTATCAAATTATTCAGTAGAGAAGCCAATAAAATTAGACCCCTACTGACATGATAATAATTAAGCAAAAATGTATTCCTTTGCAGATCATGCAATTTAAGAGTAAAAGACCAGTAGAAAATGAAATCAAAACTGTTTTATATCAATCAAATGCCAATGTAATTAGACTAGATTATTCAACAAGAAATCTTGCAAAATTAAGCTACTATTGATGCATTTGTAAGTAGATGCAAATGTTACTTTCTACATTGCAGGGTTTCAAACTAAAAAGCCAATTTTACTGAAATTGAGTCAAGTAACTGAAACTCAGTTGAGTCATTCAGCTTTTCATCAGCACATTTTTCCTTGATTTGACTATTCAAAAATTCTACAGCTTCTGCTTAGTTATAAAGAGCTTTGTTTAGAATGGTTGGGTGAATCAAGTTTAAGATGGGGATACACATTGTTATAGCCAGTGCCTAATTTGTAATGAAAGAGGTGCTGGAGCTCAACACCTGATCTGAAATTAAAAACACTTAGTATTTGCTTTCTGTGGGTTCAACCTTGCAATGTTTTGTACAAATGTTTTTAATGTCAGCAAATAAGTATAATATAAATTGGATACACCATATTTTGGTACTATATGGATAGCTGTGAAAACTGGGAAAAAACTTTTTGGTGTGTGCTTCAGGTTTCTCTAGACGTTTCATAGAAGTCAATATCAACTATTTTGACTGTACTTCAGATGAAGCAATTGCATTTTTGTGCAGCTAAAGTCTTTTATTTATTTCAGCATTTGGTATTCTTGATAATATGTGTTAATTTTTATAGCGTCAGAATATTAGCATTATTGATGATTCATCAAATTAATTTGATACTCCCAGATTAATAACCTCTAAACCACACTTTAACTGTTTTCTGCAGGGCTCATGTCTGGCAGATCTATATGCTCAAAAGCTACTGGCCTGCACAATTCTCTCACTGAATTCTACAGACTAGGATTTATTTCCCTCTTATTTCAGATTTTATATATAAACCCACTGATGTTATTGGTAGTCACAATAGTGTTAAGAGTGGAAGATTTTTAAGTTGTAGACTACCCTAATACAAATCAGAGCTTTCTCCTGTTCTGTTGCAAAATTCAAGGCATTCTTCTTATTGGCTTCGTTTCAGAAGAGCATCCTGATTCAGAACATTGGTTAAGTACAAACTGAAGTATTACTGACCTCTACAACCTTGAAGTCAACGGGACCTAAGTACAGGCAGTCCCCGGGTTACATGGATCCGACTTACATCGGATCCCTACTTACAAACCCGGTGAGGCTACCCCGCACTAGCTGCTTCCCCCCAGCAGACCAGGGAGACGCGAAGCTAGTGCCCCCCCCCCCAGCAGACTAGGGAGACGCGGAGCGGCTTTTCTCAGCAGACACCTCAGCTTGAGAATAAAGGACTGAGGGAAGTGAGGTGTGGGAGAATAAAACTGAGCTCTGGAGAAATGTTTGGCTAGAGTTTCCCCTACAATATGTACCAGTTCCGACTTGCATACAAATTCAACTTAAGAACAAACCTACAATCCCTATCTTGTACGTAACCCGGGGACTGCCTGTATGTGTTTAAAATTAAGTGCTTGCATAGGTACTTCTCTGATAAGGGATAAATTTCGGCACTGAGCCTTCCTGAATCAGGGCCTAAATGCTGAGATAAGGAGACTAGGTGTGGTTGCTGCTATCTATTCCAAATTTCAGTACACCTATAATTTTTATAGCTGAGTTTCAAACACCTGCAAATAATAGTTATGTATTGGCTACCATGATAGCATATGACATTATAACATGATTTTACTCTTAATGTGATTCTGTATCATCACTTTACATTTTCTATCTTAGAGACTGCTGAAAAATGCACATTTCTCTTTTCTGATATCCTCAATGTTCATGCATCGTTTCAACAGCTGTCTGCGTAATATAACCTTAGCTTCATTTTGTTATGTAATTTTAGTTCTGCTGTACTTTACATTGGCAATATTGGGTATCTGCTTCATGATTTGCATTTTGTGTGGATGTAATTTACATAAATATACACATTTTTTTAAAAAATACGTTGTTGAATACAATATTGTGTGGGTTTTTTTTTTGTTTTATCCTCAAAACGGGATTTTTTGTGGCAATGTATTTCACATATATTCAAACAAACAAAATGTTGATTACTTTTCAAAATGTCAAGAGTCTGAAAGCTGTTTAGAGAAAAGAATGCCCTTAAAAAAGTCCTTTGAAATTTTGAAGAAATTTGAAGAGGCCCAAAGTTAAGCATGTGTCTGGAGTTCAGAAGAGACTTGTTTCTCCATTTGACTTGTCCTTTACAGTATTTTGAATATATCCTTACCCCTTTTTGATACAATTAGCTAATTAAAGTTTGGGAGCTTATGTATTTGCATGAAATGTACTAGCTCCTGCTTCTTTGAATGCAGGAGGTACCAAAAATGGTATAACTACTTTGCTTATATTCGCAAGCCTCTTTTGCCAGCACCTTATCCAGAAGTCCTCTCCCTAGCTTCTTCCAGGGTCATGTACCATTGTTATGCAGGCTGTTTGTATCTGTCTTGGTCTTTTATCCGTGCTCTTCTTTATCTTTTGAACACATATGGGGACATGCATGTTAGGGATGTTTAATTTCCATTAAAAAACTAATTGAGTAGTTGATGGAATTTCCATCGACTACTCGATCATTCAATAAGGGGGACGCTTGCTGTCCTACTGAGCCTCTGCCTTCGAAATGTACAAGAGCCGCCTGTGGACAGCTGCACCTCTCCCTTTAAAAGGGGGAGAATCTTGTACATTTCAAAGGGAGAGGCACAGCAGTTGGGGCCCTGCATGAGCAGAGACTGCTTCGGTCCCCACTTTTGAAGTTTCCCCACAGTTCCTGTTTCCACCCCTACCCTCACAGAGCTGGTGCTGGGGAGAACCAGCTTTTAAGCCAGCTTCCCCTGGCACCAGCTCCTGCTCCCCCTGCCTCTGAAACAGAGGCAGCAAGCGGTGGGGGGAAACAACTAGTCAAGTAGGTGCAGCTGTCCACAGGCGGCTCTTGTACATTTCAAAGACAGAGGCACAGTGGGACAGCAAGTGTCCCCCTTATCGAATGATCGAGTAATCAATGGAAATTCCATCAGCTACTCAATTAGTTTTTTAATGGAAATTAAACATCCCTAACATGCATGTCCCCATATGTGTTGAAAAGATAAAGTGGAGCACAGTTAAAAGACCAAGACGGATACAAACAGCATGCATAAAAATGGTACATGACCCTGAAAGAAGCTAGGGAGAGGACTTCTGGATAAGGTGCTGGCTAAAGAGGCTTGCTTATCGGGTAGTCAACTAGTCACTTATATCCGTAATGCATGTAATACTCAGTGGAATACTCTCCATATCTGGTGCTGGTTTGGAGCAAATTCCATTATGTCTTATTTTAGATGGGGACTGTTAACTGTCTCTTTTCACTTAAATGATGGGCCCATTAGACCCATCTGTTTGCTAGATTTCATCTAACTCTTAACAAGTTTAACCCAGCTCACAATATATTTTACTTTACAAAAATTGATTTAATGGAAAAATGATCATTGTCTCCACTTATGAGCTGGAGACACTAGAGTTCAGAGAATGGGCGGCATTGGGCTTTGATTTAGGGAAGTCCTGCTTCAGGTGTATTTGAAAGGTTTTTTTTATTTTGTTTTCTGACATCATATACACTATTGAACTCATGATGCAAAGGTAACCTAGCTGTCAGTTGGAAAAATGGGAAAATATCTGGATTAATATGTAAAACTTCCCTCCTCCAAAAAAGGTTATGTTACAAGGAAAAGGTCATAAATAAATACTTGATCCTGTGTCTTTTCTTTCTCTAGCCTTAGTCCCATCTTTATAGATCTGACTCTTACAGCCCTTTTCCTCCATTCCAGCCTGTTTTGAAGCAGTGTCTCTGACTCTGCATCTAATCAAACCCTTTTGATGACATCCATCCAGCTACTTTTTGATCTTCCAACCTTTCTTGTTGTGACATAGCAAGGGTACAATCCAGACTAATGATTGTTACCTCTGACCTGTGATCTGGGGTGCCTTTTCAATGCTTTGCTGCAATATCCTCCAGTCTGCACTGCTCACAAACAGATTCCTGCATCCAAATCCCAAATGTGTCTATACATGTGTTGCAGCCAGCCAGCCACATCTTGGTTTATAACAACTATAGTTATATCCCTGATCCTCATCCTCCATCCCTGTGTCTGAACAATGCAAGTCAGCTATTTGTGGTGCTCTGGAAGCTCTGGGAAGGCAAGGGAGGAGTTACTAAGCATGGGGCCTCTGGCCTTTCCACGTGAGTGCTCCAGCCGCAGACACTGGACCATAGGTGTAGCTGGATGAGGAAAGTCCAGATTAGAGGTTTAACCTGTCCATGGTCTTACACCAGCTGAAGATAGGGCCTGGTAGTTCCAATGTAGCAATTAAATTTAAAGACACTTCCTTAGTCACAAGGCTAGACGTATAGACAATGTGTCATGTGGTAGAGTTTTGCATTTAAAATTGTTGCAGAAAATGATCACTAGAACACTGCGTCAGTACAAAATAAAAGTTTCTTCTCCTTACTGCCCTTGAAAATGAAATGGGCACAGGTTATTCTGATAATGTGTAATTGTGTAATTAATTCTATAAACTGTTAGTCAGGTGATTATGTAAACTGGGACCATATCATTACAGCTCTATGAACTTATATGCAATTGTAATGTTTTCTCTTGTCAGGCAAACTGCAGATGCTGCTAAAATAGTAAGGCACTGTATTTAGAATGTGTAACTTATTAAAATATGGGAAAATGGTGAATTAAAATTTACATTTAAAAGAAAATCAGTTTGAAGTTCAAAAAAAGGTGAAAGTGTTAAATAATTTCTGTTTTTGTATGCAGAATAAGCGTATACATAGAAATCCCAGGTTAACATGACTCTCTTTTCAGTAGGCTGTGGTAAAGTACAGAAGATGGAGAGGGTACACATTATATCCTTTGATAGTAATACAGTGATAAATGTCAAATGCCAAAGGGAGGGAACAGTATTTTAGACAAACATTAATGTTCTTGCTTCTTATTTTATTATTTCTTATTACATTTCTAATTAAAATTAATAATTCAACTTTGGATAAGACCGTACACATTTCCATATATATATTATTTAATGTGTAAATATTGCTGCTTCTTTGGTCTGTGAAAGCTTCTGCTGTAGTCTGAGTTAGTAAGGGTACCAGGATTCAGCCGTTAATGCTTAGGACAGGGAATGATCTGAGTGTTGCTTAACCATAGGTCAGCTGGCTGTCACTGTGGCTATGTCTACACTTCAGAGTTTTTCTGGGATACTGGCAGTATTCTGGAAAAACACTGCTGCATCCAGGGAACGCGTCTGCCCTTCCGAATTTTTTTCGGAAGAACAGACACATTTTTTCGGCATCCCTGTAAACCTCGTTTTATGAGGAAGAAGGGATGTTATGAAAAAGGGTTTTTTTTTTCTCCCAACATTTGGGCCAGTGTAGATGGGTCAAATGTCAGAAAAGCCTCTTCTGAAAAAAGAAGCGGAAAAAGCTACGCAAATTTGCATAGCTTTTTCCGGAAAACAATGCAGTGTAGACACAGGCTGGGGTTTTCTGATTTTTTATGGAATTGCTGTTGCTATTTTACAATTGTGACCTAGGAAATGCATTCCTATTTCTGTCAACATGGAAGAAGTGAACTGTCCATGATGCACTTGGATCATTCAGCACAGAATACCTGATAGATCAGACAGTGGATCTGTTGTAATTTTAGCAAAAGGATTTTATTCTAAACAATGTATATTTATCATGATAGATACGTTCGTGTAATTCTCTGTGCTGGAATTGCCAAAATAGACAATAGCCATTGATGGCTTTGGGCCTGATTCTGAGACCATTATGTTGATAGAAATTTTTCCATTGACTTCAGTGCCATTTTGATTAGTTTCTCCCTCATGCTGAGTCCTCCTGGTAGTTCCCTGAACTTCAGGAGGTAGCATTATGAAAACAGCTGGACCCCCCTTTGAGATCTGTTTACCAATCTAGGAAGAACAATCCATTGGCATAATTAAAAACCTTGCCTTTTCAAAATATGCAGCCATTATCAATTAGCTCATTTATTCCTGATTTAAGCTGCCATTGATGCTTAGTTAGAATAAACACAAACTTGAGATAAACAACCATACTGCTTCACAAGTGACCATAATTTAGCTATACACTTCAAAGTCTGGACAAATTACATCACTTTTCAATTGTAGTAATTTTATTATGACTATTCATTAAAATAAGTGACTCCTGTAGAGAATAAATCTAATAAACTGAATGAATTTTGTTTATTTTTTTCTCTGTTAAAATTACTTCCTGCAGCAATTCAGAGTAGGCAGTAGTATAGACGATCCTGTGCTGTGTATGCATGAGGGGGAGTATGCTTGCCCGCACTCATGAGCATTCATTTTTATGCATTTGGAGATGGGTTTAGGAAGGTGTTTATTTCTCTTGCCCAAATGTTTTGGAGCTCGAGTTGTTTCAAGTCAAGCAGAGATTTTAGTTACACAGTTGCAGTTAATGGAAAGTGCTAGGGTTTTTTTGTTTTGTTTTCTGTTTTTTTGACAGAGGAAGTTATATTGTTCCTCACAAGACAGAATAGACAGCATTCATCTGTATAAAACAAAGGGAGAATTATATTCTAAGACGGTGGACACACAGACTCTGTAGCTCTGCTTAGTCCTCTTGCCTGCAGACTGAGGAAAGAGGGGTATGTACTGTACAGTGTTGCCTGAATCCTGATGTAGATGAATCCATTAGAGAATGGATTGCTGACTATAATCCATGAGAGTTAAATGTTTCTCAGGACTCTCTAGAGGAATGAGAGGAAAGATACTAACAAAGGGGACTGAGTGAATCTAAGGTAATGTACATTATTGCAAGATTTTACTCAAAGGGGTATTTTCAATTAAAGCACCTCTATTAATAGTATAATAGAGATGTAGCCTCTGTCCCTGCTGTGCTGATGTGTAACTACCTTTCTCTCTCTCTTTCTCCTGCCTTTGCTCTTTCTTCCTTTTTCAAGTGTTTTCCTCCCTAGCACTAGGAGAGGTATAGGTATATCAGAATTACTTATCTTTTTATAGAAATTAAATTTATAATGAAATGGGTTTGCTATAGGAAGTGAGTGAGAAACAATGAATCTCAGAAAGTAAAGAAGAACCTGAAGTTGTTTGGGGACTATTCGTGTTAGTAAGCACTACATCCATTTCTAAGTGTCCTTAGGACCAGAATGGAGGCGGTGGTGGTGGTGGTGAAGAGGAGGAGGAGAAGGCCAGCAGCATAGCAAGAAAGTCCATTGGTGTGGGGTTTTGGGGAGTTGGATGAAATTTATTGAAGTTAGTGGGTACAGCCTTCATTAAGGATACATGTAAATGGCAATGAAGCTCATTTATGCAATAGATACCTGAGAGAATAGATGTCACCACCCAAAAACACAGCCCACAAGCAAGGTTGAAATAAGAGCTGAGTAATGCAGTCCAAAGGGTTTTCCCAGCAATTTGAATGCAAATACAGGGGGCTGGGTATTATTCAACACCTGATAGCCAGTCAGAGAAGCACTTGTAGAGAAAAAGCTGAAAGAGAGAACAATTGGGTAGAGTGCTGGATGGGAAAAGGGTTTGAACTGTGAGCGAAGAAAGTGCTGTTTGAGTCTTACAATGTTTAAGCATGCAAAACTTTATGAATATTCTTTGTAAAGAAATAGCATTGCATCAAGGAAATACCTGACTCCACCATCAATTTCAGTTGGTCTGTAAAAAAAAAAAAGTTAGATTACAAAAACAGTCAAGGTGCCTCACTTTATTTTCATTTACTTATTATGTATAATATAAGAATAGGATGAATTAAATAAAGAATGAAAATGGGAGGGACAGGAAGAATGAATGTTCTTTTTCTTGGCTAGGGAGGCTCCAAGAATGAAGCTGAGCATAGGGCCCCACAAGTTCTAAATCCACCACTGAGATAAACTGTACTGCTTTCACCTGAATTTCCCAGTGTGCTTTTCACAGACTAGACCTTTCTTACCTGAGTTCAGGCTCCCTCAACCCTAGCTTAATTTCTTTGTTTCTTCGGGTGGTTTTAGAAGTTTTCTTTCTTGGACACCCAACGCAGTGGAGAAGAAACAAGATTGATTCACTTCCCAGCTTTAAATAGGATGTACATACAGCAAGAATCCTTTGTTTCCTAGTTTGACTGCCACCCCCTTCCAATAGAAATTATGAGGAAATTATTATATTTTACTGGCTTAGTGACATAATCACTTGGCCTTGCTGTGGTAAAGCAGCATCCAGGAAGCTTCACAGCAAGGAAGAGGATTAGCATCTTCAAAGACCTATTGTCCTTTCTTAATGGCCCATCCAGACTGATTGCCTACTGTCTGACTGACATTCAGATGTAAGCACTTTTGTAATTGACACATAGTCAGTATTCTTAATTTCAGATAAAATGATACATGCTTAGAAATAGGATAAAATAAAGCCATTCCAATGACATTTCACGTGACCCAACCTGCACAAAATATATCTTAGTTCTGTCATCTTCATATCACAATATTTGTATGAAGAATATGGGACGTAGCATCAGAAGATAATCGTTGTTAAAGGTATAACTGTGGTATATTTAGGAGTAAGAGCATAAGAAGTCACCATACTGCCTTATGAGGTTGTTCAGTAGGTTTCTATTCCTACTGCATTATGTGGTATGTTGGTCCCAGAATTTACTGTCTCAACATTTACTCCTACTGCTTCACAGGTGCACAGGTAGGAATAGGAATAGGATTAAAAAAGAACTTTGAGTCATCCCTCTCCTCTACCTCACAAACATGTTGGTGAGTGCAGCTGAGCTGGTAGAAAAGGGCGTGGGGCGGATAATCTGTGCTAGTTATACAGCTTGTGCAACTTACTTCCTCTACTGGTGGAAGAAGGAACCTGGGACCACCTTGTGAGTAATATTACTGTGACTGAGACAATTGAACACTGTGCTGCCCATTACTAAAAGATTTTCAGTAAATGTATTCTTTCTTCCTAGCTCTGAAATTTAAATGACAATGCTTCAGGTGGTACACAGTATTAAAAGTTCATTGGATAACTTCTTTTCAGTTCTGATATACAGTGTTTGTAATTTTGTATTGTTTCATGACAATTTGTTTATGTCTATATCTGTAATATAGATATATAGGTATATAAATAACAAATTTGTCATAGAAATCTTGTGCAAAATTTGCCATTTTGTTTCAGCCCATCTGACTTAAATGACATTTATGCAAATGTGTACCATATGATAGTGATTTTATTTTTCATCTTTATATTGCATCTTAGAGAAATGCAAGCAATAATATGTTCATAAATAAAAGACCATCTGGTGGTAAAAGTTTGTTACAAGGAGGAAGGAGAAAAATGACCTTTTATGATAGGGAAAGGAGCAGTGGCCTTTAATTGCAGCAAAGGAAATTTAGGTTGGACATTAAGAAAAATTCCCTGTCAGGGTGTTTAAACACTAGAATAAATTGCCAAGGGAGGCTGTAGAATCTCCATCATTGGAAATTTTAAAGTGCAGACTATATAGGCACCTGTCAGGAATGATCTAGATCAGTGCCTCCCAACATTTTTGAGTATACTATTAACATTCAGTCTATTAGCATTTCACACACACATGCCCTCCCTGGGGGAGAAAAAAAGGAAAAGTAAGGATTGGGCCACCACGTTTATTTTTAAACTTTCCATGGACCCCCTGCAGTACCGTCACAGACCACCAGGTTGTTGAATAGGAATTAGGCCTGTAGCTTTGAAATGTAATGTTTGTGTTGCCATCCTACCCCACGTTTTAATGCTGTATGGTCTCTATTTTAACTTTATTCTAACCAATCTTTACTGATGGATTAGATTATTTACTACCCCCTTGTTATTGTTCTGAAGTCTGGTGGAATGAAACCCCTGCATCTTCACTAAAGCTGTCTTTCTACAAAGAGGCATGTGGGAAAATCTTTGCAACTCCACAGTCCTGTGGAATTTCCCATGAGTACAGGGATTTGCTTATGGATCCCATTGCAGGTCTTCTTTTAGTATATAGCTTGGGGATTCTAAGTGCATTTTCTTTCATGTAACAGACAGATAGATGAGTGACTGGTTTTGAAGCTAAAGTACAAGTGGCTCCATAGGTCTCCTGCGAAATGTTATAGCATAGTGCATTCACATGCTGTGATTCGCAGAAGGGTAAACACATCACTTCATCAGCAGAGTGCAATATAAATCATCCAGGATTTCAGGGTGTTAAAAAAATTGACACAGCGTATATATTACAAAATGTAAGAAATGCAGTTCACGGTGCCCTCTGTAATTTGGAGTTCATTTTATATTTACAGACTCAATTGCACTTTATATGCAAATGACTCATTATACTTTGGAAAAGTGATATGTTAATTTGATTAATTTCTTACCTCATTTAAATCGTATGAAATGTCACCTGCCATTCAATCTACATACCAGTTATAACAAAACAAGTAACATTATAAAGAAGTTAAGCATTACATTTCTCCTAATCATAAGGAAAATATGACAAGTTTCAGTTTATGCTCACAGATGTTGCTGAGTGTGCTGAAAATCTGGACATATGTGTATGTGCGCACACACATCTTTTCATTGAAATTCAGTAAAATTAAATATTTGTTTTTAATAGGTTCCAAGATGTTTATTCCTGTCACAGAAAACATTCCTTCAGATATAGTGCTATAATTTTTTGGTGACATTGTTTCTGGGTTTTGTTTTGTTTTGTTTTGTTTTTTTACACAAAAGAAAAATATGAATAGAACAATATTTTGCAAGTTTCTTTTCTGGAAGTTGTTCTCTCTGAAGCATTTTTATCCTCTTTCAAGGAGAGAGATTTTTTTCAGGTGCTAGGCAGTATCCTGAGGAATAATGTTGATGTTATCTATAAATCAATTGGCCTATCAATCTGGTAGCATGCCAGTTTCCCCTTTTACAGGAAAGCTTTTACTGCTCTGTCTTAGTCATTAGTGCCAATAATTCCTTGTTTATGTGATAGAAAAAGTGACAATCTTTGTCCTAGTGCTAAAGAATCACAGGATTATTTTCTTCTTTCATTAAGGAAGTTGAAAAACAGTGTTATCGCTAACAATACGCTATGCATTTCTGCTTTGCTATAGAGCTTCTGCTTAAAACCCACTCCAGCTACGGATTTAAAGTGGTCATATCTTTTCACATTTTTTGTAAGAAATGAGTCACATCATACCCCCTGCTTATGTGAATGAAAGGTAATTTAAAAAATCCTAACTGGATGCTATAGATGGGCACAGTACATATCCACTATCTTGTTCTTCCTTTCCCTATGAGTATAGCCCTACCAACTTCATGGCGTGAAAATTGCTTCACGAATCATGAAATCTCTGCTTTGTGTGCTTTGACCCTATACTATACAGATTTCATAGAAGAGAGGAATGTTTCTCAAATTGAGGGTCCTGATTCGAAAGGGAATTCCAAGGGGGGTTGCAAGGTTATATTAAGGATCTTGCGCTTTTGCCACCCTTGCTTCTGTACTGCCTTCAGAGCTGGACTGCGGCTACTGTTGGCATGGCACCCAGCTCTAAAGGTGGCATCTCACCACCAGCAGCACACAAGTAAAAGTGTCAGTACCATATCATGCCACCCCACTTCTGAACTGCTGCAGCTGGCAGCTCTGCCTTCAGAGCTGAACTCACAGGCAGCAGCCTCCACTTTCCAGCTGCCTATCTCTGAAGGCAGTGCTGTTGGTAGGAGCAATACTGCAGAAATAAGGGTTTCATTACCACAACTCTCCCCCAATAACTTTGTGACCCTTATACAAGCCCTTTTTGGTTAAAGATCCCTAACATTAAAACACCATGACATTTCAGATTAAAATAGCTAAAAAAATGAATTTTGCAATTTTGAAATACCTATGAGTATTAAACTGACAATAGTTAACTCACTTAGGTATGGCCCTTTCTATGAACTTTGGCATCCATCATAGATTCAGGTATAGTCAGGGAGGTGAGTGCCCCTTTTTCAAGACTGTATCATCATTTACTTATCCTTCTTTTCCCTCTGTGCTGTGGAATACCTCTTAATAGAGGATTCCTGGTACACCAGCCAGTATGGGAGACCTCTCCACATGGCATTTTTAGCAGATATGCGGAGAGGCACTATCTAGCTAAAGTGTTTGTGGCCCATATGACTATAGTGTCTGAACATCTCACAATATACGCTTGTGAAGTAGGGAAATGCTAGTATACCCATTTCACAGGTCAGAAACAGGCACAGAGACATTATGAGACTTGCCTGAAGTCTCACACAAGTCTGGGGCAGTACAGAGATTGAAACTTGGTCTTTCAAATCCTAGATTAGCACCCTAATTACCAAACCATTATTCCTCACTAATAATAACTAATGAGAGACAGACATGTATGAGCATTCATTAGAGATGCAGGAACTATAAGTAAACGGTCTATGTTTCTGAAGATGACCTGGGATCTGATGGCTTGAGGGGTCAAACTAGGGATGTAAAATCCTAGTTACTCAGTTAACTGGTTAAATCTTAAGGGATCTCACTCCTGTCCCTCCCCACTGTGCATGGGGCTGCTCCTGCTAGCAGATTCATGCTGTGGGACAAGCAGCAGGAGCTAGCAGTCCTATGTGTGGAAGACCCATCTTCTGCTCAGCCCTCCACCCACGATGGGTTGCAGGTGTGGGGCTGCTCCTGGGGACTGGTTAAACAGTACCCAGTAAACATCATCAGTTACCAGTTCACATCCCTAGGTCAAACTCCTTGATTGTTGCATGGATTATAGAGGCAAGCCCCATGCCCACTGAAAAATTTGCAGCAAACTCTGGGAGCTGTTCAGATAGGAGAAGACATAACTATATGTTCGGATCAGCTTCTTAATATGACCTTGCAGAATACTGAGTTCAGCTCCTTTATATGGAGGAAGAACAGTCTGGTAGTTAAGACCGAGATCTGGTGACTGGAAGTTCTGGGTACCATTTCCTGATCTGCTAAAGGCTTCCTCTTTCACTTTCAGCAAATAATTGTCTGTCTTTTGCCTCAGCTTTTCTACCAGTAAATAGAGATGGTAATTGCTTACTTCCTTGGATTATTGTGAGACTTAATTCTTCAGCTTCTCTAATGTGTTTTAATATTTTCTGATGCAGGTTGTTATATAAAAGAGAAATATTGGTAATATTTCCATTTTGATTGATAATTTATTTGTTATTAAGGCAGAGTGAGAATTCTCAGGTTATATGTCAGGCTAGCCTGGCCCATTGATTAAATTTGTATCCCTTAATAATATTTTATATAGATAAGAGGAGCACAAAATTAACCCATTTTCAAATTGCTGATGTATGAACAATCGTGTATTACATTCTTTTTTTACTTTCAAGCTTTCTGACCACACTTAAAAGCTTGTGTACTAACTGAAATGCTTTTACATTTTTAGGGATAGTTTATATTAGTTTTATGAGCACTTTGGGGACTTTTTCCTGAACATATTCAGTCCTAGTACTAAGGAAACTGTGTTCTACCATCTGAGTGCAATGTTTTTTCACTGAACAATTTCGAGTGACCTTGAGTAGAAGAGCATAAGATATTTTCCTAGGTATTTGCAAGTTTGAAATATCAGAAAACAAGAAAAAAACCTATTAAATATGAGAGCTATGTCTAGCTAGATTAGTAGTTTTATTATTAATGGCTTTAGACTATATTATATCATTTAATTGATGTTTATAAATAGCTTTCTTCCCTGTGGTTATGGAATATAACATTTACCAAACTTCTTCTTTGATGGAATTTACATATGGCACATCAGGATGATTAAAAGCCAGCAGTCTTTTCACAGCATGGCAAGAAATAGGATTTGATTTATCTTCTTGCTCGCCTACCGCTTGCTGTGACTGTACTTTTGAAATTTTAATATTCTCATTTCTCATAAGGAGTTTTGTTATGTAAAATATTATGTAAATAACTTAAACTTTTATGCTTTCTTTTCCATATAATAATTGTAATGAGATGAGCTAATAAAGGTGGGGGTGGAGAAAAAGGAGTTTTTAGCAATATAGACTTTTGTCTAAGGAGACAAATTTCCAGTTGAAAAATAGAAAAGATCTGGAATACAGTGTGATTCATTACAGCCAGTCCTGAGACCCTTCACTTATAGAGTTTAGCAACTGGCAAATGAGCAGAAAGGTAATGTAACTGGATTTATGGTCTGTACTCTGGCTTCATTCTTTTGCATGTATTTAATATGCAGCTATATTAGGAAAAATGTACTATGGCTGGGTTCAGGGCAATCCTCTTAACCCATGGAGAAATCCACTGACTTCAAGTCCAACAAATTGCAGGATTAGGGCTTAAGACTTCATGCTCACTCAAATGTTATGCTTTCCCTCTTTGGATAGGTCTCCAATAGACTGGAAGAAGAGCACTAATACAGATGTTCAGAATTATAGCACCAAGCTGCGAAAATTTTGGCTAGGTCTTTTGTTTGATACCCCTTTCATTCCTTTTAGGCAATTAAATATTTGCTGAGTTACTAAGATTTGACTAGGATTTTTGCATTTTGAGTTGTTCTTTATTAGCACTATCTACATTTTAGTTTAAATCTTTAATTTCTTTGTATCTCAGTTCAGCAACTGAGCTAAGGCTAGTTTCATCAGCTTCCCTCTCCCCTCAAAGAATGTGTGCACAATGCAGTGAACTGAAAATTAAGCAAAACTAAATATACTCAATATGATAGGTTGAGAAGGTACAGAACTGAGTATCCAATTAAAATGGAACAGAGATAAAAGAATATGTTAGCTGACACTACTACCACAGGTTTGGAACAGGAAGTGCACACTGGGTGGCTGATATCAAGTATTGCTGACCCACAGACATATGGGAAGCTAACACAATATGACTGCTTTGATGAAGCACTTTCCTTGCTGGTGTGTCTGCATTTTTTTAACCTGTGAAGCACTGAACATGTAGGCATATAAAGAAGAAATAAGCATAGCAAAGCGAAATAAGGTAAATGTAGTGCTATCTATTTAAAGTAAGACAAATAAGAATGAAGGAATTGCTCCAGAATGACACAGTTCAATTTTGTTAATTTTGAATGGCTTAGTATAACCAGAGAAAATAAGTGGAAATACAATTTAATTATAATTGTCAACAAGAAACACTGATTTCAACAAGTACTTCATATATCCTTGTCACATTTTGTGGGCTAATTTTAGAAGTGAGGAATTACTAGAGAATGACTCAGGGTATGTCTACACTAGAAAGTTAGTTCGAACTAACGGACGTTAGTTCGAACTAACTTTCCTATGCGCTACACTAGCGCTCCGTTAGTTCGAACTTAATTCGAACTAACGGAGCGCTTAGTTCGAACTAGGTAAACCTCATTTTACGAGGACTAACGCCTAGTTCGAACTAGCTAGTTCGAACTAAGGGCTGTGTAGCCCTTTAGTTCGAACTAGTGGGAGGCTAAGGCTTCCCAGGTTTCCCTGGTGGCCACTCTGGCCAACACCAGGGAAACTCTATTGCCCCCCTCCCGGCCCCGGAGCCCTTAAAGGGCCACGGGCTGGCTACTCACTTTGTGCCAGTTGCAAGGCTGCCAGCACCCGTGCCTGCACAGCCTGCACCTGCCACAGGATGAGCCAGCCATCCGAGGGCTCCCAGCCCTCCACTGCTCCCCACGACCAGCCTGGCGGCTCCCGGGAGCCTGCCCGGGGGCGCAAAAGGCGGGCGCCCGCCTGGTCAAGTGCGGAGATCGTGGACCTCATCGAGGTTTGGGGGGAAGCCTCAAATGTCCACGATCTCCGCACTAGCCACCGGAACGCGGCCGTCTATGGACGCATGGCTGCCAGCCTGGCCGCCAGGGGCCACCAGCGCAGCCGGGAGCAGGTGCGCTGCAAGATTAAAGACTTGCGGCAGTCCTACTCCCGGGCCTGCCTGCCAGGGGCTGACCCGGAGGCCTGCCCCCACTTCCATGCCCTGGACCGCATCCTGGGGCCTCATGCCGTCCCTGCCCCCCGGGACGTGATTGACCCCGGGGCAGAGGGACCGCTCCTGGACACCGAGGAGGAGGAAGAGGGCTCTGAGAGCCAGGAGCCTGCTGCCAGCCTTCCCAGGACCCGGGACCCCCGAGGCACCCCACAGAGCCGCTCGCCTGCATCATCAGAGGCCGGGGAGGCGTCCACCTGTGAGTACCCTCGTGTTCCCCTTATGTGTACGGGGGGCTGGGGCGAGAGGGAGCCCCGGGACCGTGCGCCTGGGCCTTGCCCACTACGGAGCAGCAGCTGGGGATCCTGCAGGGGCCCTGGCCTTGCAGAGGGGAGCTGGGTTTCACACACCTGGGCCCCTGGGGTAATTGACCGCTGGTCTTCTTGCACCACAGCTGCAGCACCGGGGACTGCAGGGCGCACCACACCGCCTGCAGCAGCCGCCCGCGCCCGGGCAAGCAGGACAGCCAGGAACCAGGAGGACTACCAGAGGCGGCATCTCCGGTTCCTGGACCGACAGCTCCGTCTCCAGGACCACTGGGTCCAGGAGGACCTCAGGCTGCGCCAGAGGAGTCTGGAGGCCCTGGAGGAGCAGGGCCGTGCCCTGCGAGGCCACCTCCAGAGCCTGCTAGACCGCTTTCCATTTCCTCCTCCCCCTGCTCCCCCTCTTGCTCCCCCTCTTGCTCCCCCTGCTCCCCCTCTTGCTCCCCCTCTTGCTCCCCCTGCTCCCCCTCTTGCTCCCCCTCTTGCTCCCCCTGCTCCCCCTCTTGCTCCCCCTGCTCCTCCTGCTCCTCCTGCTTCCGCTCCTGCTTCCGCTCCTGCTTCCTCCACACCCCCTGTCCTCTCTGCCCCCCCCTCCACAACCATTCCCCACCGACGCCCCCGGACCCGCAGTGTGGCGAGACGGGAGAGGCACCCAGACTCCCACCCCTGAGCTTTCCTTTCCCTTCCTCCCTTCCCTCCCCTCCCCTTCCAGCTCCCTCGTCCCAGGTTTCCCCCTCCCTTCTCCCACCTTCATTCCTCCCTCCCCCACCCCAGTTCTCTGAAATAAACAGACGTTTTTGTTTGAAAAACAGGTGTCTTTATTGTACAGTAGATAGGGAGGGGAAAGGGGAAGGGGGGGGGGTAGGGTGGAAGAAGGCCCCGGTGGGGCATGCAGGGAGAGGTCAGTCCTCCTCCTCCTCCACCTGGAAGCTCTCCCGCAGGGCTTCCCGGATCCGGATGGCCCCCCGCTGGGCTTTCCGGACGGCGGCGGTGCGGGGCTGACCGTAGTGTCCAGCCATGCGGTCAGCCTCAGCCATCCAGGCTGGCAAGAAAGCCTCCCCCTTCCGCTCACACAAATTGTGGAGCACACAACATGCCGCCACCACGGGAGGGATGTTGTGCTCGGCCAGGTCCAGACGGGTGAGGAGGCATCGAAAGCGGGCTTTCAGTCGCCCGAAGGCCCCCTCCACCACGATGCGGGCCCTGCTCAGCCTGTTATTGAAGGCCTGGCGGGAGGGATTGAGGTGTCCCGTGTAGGGCTTCATGAGCCAGGGCTGCAGTGGGTAGGCGGCATCCCCCACCAGGCAGACGGGCATGTCCACGTCCCCGACCCTGATGTGGCGGTCGGGGAAGAAGGTCCCGTCCTGCAGCCGCTGGCACACGGAGGAGTTCCGGTACACCCGGGCGTCGTGTGCTTTGCCGGACCAGCCCACATTTATGTCCGTCAACTGTCCCCGGTGGTCACATACGGCCTGCAGGATGACGGAGAAGTACCCCTTGCGGTTCACGTACCGGGACGCCTGGTGTTCCGGGGCACGGATGGGGATGTGCGTCCCGTCGATGGCCCCCCCGCAGTTGGGGAAGCCGAGGGCGCCGAATCCCCGGATGACGGCATCCGGGTTGGCGAGGCGGACCACCCTGCGGAGCAGCACCCGGTTGATGGCCTTGACCACCTGCGGAGAGAGACACAGCAAAGCGTCAATCAGTGGGGCGCCCGGGTGGCTGGGAGCGTGCGTGCCCTGGCAGTGCCCCACGCCCCACTCCCGGAAGCAACCCCCCTGGCGGCGTGTAGTACGGCCGGGACAGCCCGACCCCTCCGGTGCGGGGCGCTTTCGCCTCCTCCCGCCCCCCCCTTTGTCCCTGGGGCGGCCCATCCCCTCCTCGCAGCCCCCCTCCCCCCCGGCTCGGTGGCCGACGAGCGCCGTACCTGCATGAGCACTGCTCCGACAGTGGATCTCCCCACGCCGAACTGGTTCCCGACGGATCGGTAGCTGTCCGGCGTGGAGAGCTTCCAGAGGGCGATGGCCACCCGCTTCTGGAGGGGGATGGCGGGCCTCATGCGAGTGTCCCTTCTTTGCAGGGCAGGGGCGAGCCACTCGCAGAGCTCCAGGAAGGTGTCCCTCCTCATCCTAAAGTTCTGGGTCCACTGTCGGTCATCCCAGTGCTCCAGGACGATGCGGTCCCACCAGTCGCTGCTGGTGTCCAGACGCCAGATGCGGCGGGGCACGCCGGTGCCGGGGCGCCGCCGCGGCTCCTCCACGGCCCCCAGGGCGGCCAGGCGGAGAGGCAGGGGGCTGACGTTCCCCAGGTGGTGCCAGGCAGCCTCGAGCCATTGCTGGCAGGCTTGCAGCAGCAAGTCCAGAACGTGCACCAGAAGGTGCAGGGCGAGCCGTGGCTCCATGTTGCCACCTGCGGCGGCCCCCCCCGAAGGGAAGCACCGACACAGACGGGCACAGAGACCGACGCTTTGCTGTCCCTCGGCGAGGTTGGCAAGCAAGCAGGAAAAGCTGAGAACCGGCTGTCCAGGGGGGGTCCCTTTAAGCACGAGCCTCAGATAGCCTCAGACAGCAGCCACACAAAGCAACTGCTGACCTGATGCCCTGCCAGAACCGGTTTCAGCTGCCCTTAAATGCCCCCCTGCGTCCAATCAGTGTGGACGCGCTAGTTCGAACTAGCAAAACGCTAGTTCGAACTAGTTTTTAGTTCTAGATGCGCTAGTTCGAACTAGCTTAGTTCGAATTAACTAATTCGAACTAAGTTAGTTCGAACTAGCGCTGTAGTGTAGACGTACCCTCAGTTTTGCTTTCAGATGAGCTAAATACAATAATTTCATAAATGTGTCCCAATGGAGCTATATTCTTTTACCTAATGAGGATTTTACTGAAATGCTTTAAGGCCTTCTGCCTAGAAAGTGTTGAGTGCTCTCAAATCCATTCTTTAGCTAGGAAAAAGTCCACAGCCTGCAAAGCTATTCTGTAAGTCAGAATTAGTAATTTCCTGTTTCAGCAAGAACAGGTCAATCAAATATGTAAAATGTAAATGGTTTACATATTACGATTAAATAATATTTCTTTATACAAATAATATACTCAAATAGAACTCAGCCAAGGAACCTAAACTCAACAGGATTACACTCTGAAGAACACCCCCCTTTAACTAAATTAAGAAAACAAGAAGTGTGTTTCACTCCTCCATTTCAAGTTCAGAAGCTGCTCTTTTACTAGCTCGCATACAATATGGCACTAGTGTCATTTTTAATAAAATATCAAGCAACTAGTTTCTTCTGTAAATATTTGTTGAGCATTAAACACTTTGAACTTCTGAGATGGTGTCTCGAGAATAAGTAGACTGCTTTTTTTATGATTCTTTAAATAAGTACAGGCAGTCCCCGACTTACGTCAGATCCGCACTTATGAACGGGGCTTTCTCGCCCCGGAGGTCGAGGTGGCGGATTACTACCTGCGAGCTCCGGGGCGAGAAAGCCCCGTTCGTAAGCTGCTCCGGTGCCCCTGGTCTGCTGGAGACCGTCTCAAGCAGACCAGGGGCACCGGGCGGGTTCCCGTGCTTCTGAGGCTTTGCCAGAGTCCCCTGCTGGGGACGGTCCCCAGCAGACCACAGGCACCGGGACTGAAGCCGCAGCCGCGGCGGGGTCCCGCGCCTCTGAGACTTTGCCAGAGCAAAGCCTCAGAGGCGCAGCACCCTGCTGCCGCTGCGGCTCTGCTCCCCATGTCCCTGGTCTGCTGGGGGGGGGGCACCCAGCAGACCAGGCTTTTGTTTTGGACCCTGGGGCAGAGCAGCTGGGGCGCTGCCGATTGGTCCTGCAGCGCCGCTCTGGGCACTACTGGACCAACCCGGCAGCACCCCAGCTGCTCTGCCCTAGGTCCTGATTCAGCCGCTGCTGGTCAGTTTCAGCAGCGGCTGAATCAGGACGCCTGGGGCAGAGCAGATGGGGTGCTGCTGGGTTGGTCCAGTAGCACCGAGGAGCGGCGCTACTGAAGCAACCCAGCAGCACCCCAGCTGCTCTGCCCCAGGAGTCCCCAAGTCAGCTTCTGCTGAAACTGACCAGCGCTGACTACAGGAAGCCCGAGGCAGAGTTGCTCTGCCCCGGGCTTCCTGGAATCAGCTGCTGATCAGTTTCAGCAGCAGCTGACTTAGGGACGCCTGGGGTTCTTAAGTTGATTCTGTATGTAAGTCAGAACTGGCGGTCAGTTTCAGCAGCGGCTGAATCTGGACGCCAGTTCCGACTTACATACAGATTCAACTTAAGAACAAACCTACAGTCCCTATCTTGTACGTAACCCGGGGACTGCCTGTACTGTGGATGACCAAAGAAATCTGAGATGAACTATTCAAATAATTAAGTAAGAGTGCAAAACTGGAATCCATTACTTCTGTTTAGCACACACTTGTAAGTCAAAGTGAAGATTTTATCAAACAGGTGCTATTTAAATGATTACTGATTGCTTCTCAGTGATACAAAAATGAAAAAAGAAGTTTTATTTTATTTTATTTTATTTTTAGTGTTCACTGCAAATAAAAAAGTTCCCTCTCTTTCTTCCTTTCCACTTGTTTAGTAAAATGACTATTAAGCTGTTGAACCCGAACACATTTTGTGTATGTGGATATTATATATTTTTAAAAAATATCATATAATACTAACATTTAAGCCAGGTCAGATACCTTTTATATCAGCCATGCACTCATTCTTGTGGAGCCATACAGAACAGTTTGTCTTACATGAGAGAGCATAAAGTATCTTTACTGCTACTGACGAATGTTATATTTATCTTTGTGAAGATTAAGAGACTGCTGTAAAATTAGGCCTTTGTCATTCTATGTGCCAGGTAGGGTGTAGACACTGACAACAGTCCTTACACTGCTCCACTAATAATTTCAAACCTGCCCTCAAGGGGCCATTCTTTTTCCAGCTGTGAATCTCCTTGATGGCTTGCCTACTTTTCTACCAGGCAGAAAAGTAGTGCTGCGGGGTATCTGATAATTTGTGCTTTTGTGAATAGAAAACAATAAAGTATGAATGTAGTCTCATGATGAGCATGTACCTCTGATGGGAATGCTAACAAACTGATGGCTTTAGTTTATCCCTACCGTAGTTCATCCCTACATGTAGGGCAATAGTAAGTTAAATGGAATATTTTTTCATAAATTTATTTCCTCCATCCATATACAATTAGAAACAGAAATTAATGTTAGATCTATATAACTAAGTTCAAAAACATTTTAAAATATGTTTGAAGTGTTTGAAATAGATTAAATTATTTTAAGCTATCTAGCATGTTTTCCAGAACAGCTGTGTAGTATTGTTAAAACAAATCTGCTGCCTGGCTAAATCAGGGGTGATATGAATTCATGGTTGCTGACTGTTAGATTGAAACTCACATGTGCTCCTCACATTTAACCAAAATGTGTATTTCACCTTTTTCCACTAGGCTTGAAGAATTAAATACCATGACCTGAGAGATGCTTCAGTCTGACATGTGTAGCTAATATGAAACTGTTTTAGCCCATGGGTTTGCCTCAGGACAAATGTGCACAAAGAGGCCAACACTAAGAGAAAATTCACAGCAGTGAGCACTCTACTGTCTAATTAATTATTTAGAGGATTCAGGAGGAAAAAAGAAATCTCAAATCCCACAGCCCCCATTTGCAGTAGATTACACAATTGATTTTTTTTTTAATGGTTTTTTTTTTCTGCTCTCTGAAATGTGTGGAAGGTCATTTCAGGGCCAAAATTAGCAGTAGCCTAATGACTTGAAACCAATATTGGTGTTCTGTGTTACCAAGAATACGAATTCCTTTTCAGATCGTATCATTTGATTTTCTCCTTCTGTACTTCAGGTTTTTTTTCTAGAATGCCTGCAGATTGAAAACAGGGTTTTTTGTTGGGTTTTTTTTTTGTCTCTGTTACTGCATTCCAGACACAATACATATCTGTGTAATAGTAGAGTCCAAAGTTTTAGGTGAGTGGAAGAGGCTACCAATTGGGTCAACTTAACTAATTACATATCATGTATTATTTGAAAGTTTATTATGTCTACCTTCAAATAAAGTATGATGTGGGTCTGTTAAGAGGTACGGTTATAATAGAAGAGGGGATACACACTGAATCTATCAAAACATTAAAATGACTTTTTGAGTGTCATCCAACATTTATTAGACAAGAGCTAGAACAATTTTAATACAGTCCTGCCTGGTCACACCATTTAACACATGGATAAAGTTTCAGAGCATGCAAGGTCTCAAATACCATTGTCAAACCAATGAGTGATTATGATTGAATTAGTTAGCAGCAAGCATTTCATCTGCAATGCAATCTTCATGCATATCAGAATAAAAAAGATGGTCTAGCAACTGTGTGTTCCCAAATTTTTCCAGTATGTGTAATGAAACAAACTATTCAGGTGAATCCCATTGATACTAAGTTTGCTTAGGAGAGTCCATTTTACTCACGGCGAATGGCATACACTCCTTTATCCATGATCTAGTTTCTTAGATCTGCTGGTATTTTCTTACAATTGAGCATGGTAATATAGACTGTGATCATGTCAGCTGTATTTGCATCCACTAACAGTGCATAGATGCAACTGTGTATGTGACCTTCTTTGTTGCAAGATTGTGGTTTAAAGACATCCAAAATAGAATCACCTGATTGTGAACAATATCAACATTATCTGGTTTTGATAAATCATTGTGAGATAGTGGTCGTAAAAGACACTAGAAAAGATTTTGATAGAGTTCATTTGTGTGTGACAGGGTTTGTTTGTTTTTTCCTCATGTATTTTCTAATGGTGAGTTGAATCTGGACACATTCTTGGTTTTTCAAATGCTGCACATACTACAAGAAATTCTGATTTACTTGGACACTAATTAGTTTTTCTTTCCTATTCTTCAGGGATGTTAATTGTCATGCTGGGCAATAATACAACTCTAGTCATTGAATGAAAGATGTTCATCTCATCAGTAATCTCTACTTAGATGTTTGTTATCTTTTCCTTCATGGATGGTATTTCTATGAGCATGAAATAATACAATTCCATTTGGAAGGAACACATCCCCTTGAAGTCTTACTACCTCTTTTTCTTGCATCATTAGTAATGAACTATCTCAGCTCATCATCACTGATGAAACTTCCATCAAGGTGCAGGAAGACACTTAAACTTTGAAACTCAAACTCATGATGTAGCTGTGCAGCAAGGCTTATGTACAGCAATGTGTTAAATGCTGTGTGGTCCACAAAAGAGAGGCAACAAATGTTCTGGTAGCACATTATAGATGAACAAAACATATAGATGGTAGTATGAGCTTTCGTGGGCCCAGCCCACTTCTTCAGATGACCCGAGTTTTGAGTTTTGAGGAGAGGAGGAGAGAGACAGGGAGCTAGAGGGAATCAGTAAGTATCTGAAGACTGGGTAGTTAAAATGAAGCAGATAAGAATCAAAGTCAATTGTTAGTATCCTTCCTGACATAGGAGTCTACACAAAGAGCTGTTTGCACCTTCAACAACTATTAAGTTGATAGTGCCCCAACCATCCTTCATCATGATTGAGTCCATTAGCACATGAATTGAATCTGAGGATGAACTCTAATTCCAGTTTTCTCTGTGTATCTGGCTAGTAGAACTGGTTTGTTACAAAACAGCCACTTGAAGATATTTTAAACAGTGATTAGGAAGTTTAAAGTGTTCCCCAACAGGCTTCTGTATGTTTCATTTATGTATATCTGATTTGTGTCCATTGATTCTTTCCCACAGAGACTGTCCAGTTTGTCCAATATATATAGCAGTGGGGCATTGCTGGCATTTGATGGCATAGATCAAATTACTGGATGTACAGTCAAATGACCTTTTGATTTGGTAGCTTGTGTTGTTGGCTTCAGTGATGAATTCTCTAGTATAGATATGTGGGCAGAGTTGACATCGTGTTTGGTTGCAGAGCTGGGTTCCTGGATGCTTATGATGTGGTTGTATGGCATGGTTACCGGAAATAATTTGTTTCAGGTTGGGGGGTTGTCTATAAGTGAGAATAGGCTTTTCTCCCAAGGCCTCTGAGCGTGAGGGATCATTTTCCAAGATAGGTTGTAGATTGTGTATAATGCGCTGGAGAGGTCTGAGTTATGGACTTTGGTAATAAAAAGTGGAGTTCTGTTATTTTCTCTTTTGGGTCTGTCTTGAAATAGTTCATGTCTGGGTACTTTTTTGGCTCGTCAATTTGTTTTTTCATTTCTGCAGGTGAGTATTTCAGTTTTAGGAATGCTCTGTAAAGATCCTGTAGGTGATTGTCTCTGTCTCTGGGGTTGGAGCAAATCTGGTTGTATCAAAGGGCTTCACTGTAGACTGAGAAATGTGTCTGGGATGGAAGCTGGAGGCATGAAGGTAAGTATAGTGGTCGGTGGGTTTCTGGTATAGGGTGGTGGAAATTTGTCCATTATTTAACTGTACTGTAATGTCCAGGAAGTGGATTTCTCGTGTAGACTGGTCCAGGCTGAGGTTGATGGTAAGGTGGAAGTTGTTGAAATCCTTGTGAAATTCTTCAAGAGTCTCTTTTCCATAGGTCCGTATGATGAAGATGTCATCAATGTAGCGTAAGTAAAATAGGAGTGTTAGCGGGCGAGAGCTGAAGAAACGTTGTTCAAGGTCAGCCATAAAGATTTTGTCTTATTGTGGTGCCATGCGAGTGCCCATGGCTGTGCCGCTGACTTGGAGATAGAAATTGTCTCCAAATTGGAAGTAGTTGTGGGTGAAGACAAAGTCGCAGAGCTCTGAAATCAGGTGTGCAGTGTTGTTATCGGGGATGGTGTTCCTGATGGCCTGTAATCTGTCTTCATGAGGAATGTTGGTATAAAGGGCTTCTACATCCATGGTGGCCTGGATGGTATTTTCAGGAAGATTACTGATGTTTAGAAGTTTCCTTAGGAAGTCAGTGGTGTTGCCGAGGTAGCTGGGAGTGCTGGTGGCATGGGGTCTGAGGAGGGAGTCGATATAGCCAGATAATCCTGTGGTGAGTGTGCCAATGCTTGAGATGATGGGCCATCCGGGATTATCAGGTTTGTGGATTCTGAGTAGCAAATAGAAAGTTCCTGGTTGGGGATTAGGGGGGTATTAATACAAATTTGTTCCTGAGCAGCATCAGGGAGCTTCATGAGCAGTTTTTTCATGTTTTTTTCTTTTGACTGTCTTCTGATGGATGATATTCAATTCTGGCTGAATTACATGTCTCTTTATCAATCAAAGGATAATACCTGGACCAAGTGGGTCACATAAGTAAGTGACCTTCTAAACTACTATATCTCATCTTTGGATAATATTTGGAAGCTTTCATTGTGGATTTTTCTGAGCAAAGGATTGAAGCAGCATTATACAAAATACTTATTCATGTGAAAGCTGATCATGAGACTCATTTGCCAGAAGAACATATACAAACCATTGGTATGGCTAAGACTCCTACTTCAGATTAGTAATAGCTTGGACAGCATCAGCTAATGTCATTACACTGCATAGAACAATGGTGGAGTGCATTGATTTTGTCCATGCTGTGCAAGAAAGAAATTGCAGAACCATAGTGCCGTTTTTCTAATCTTGCCTGTAATTTGATACTAGACTAGTTCACTGTTTCTACATCTAAGGGAAGTAGGACTTTGTATTTTCATAGCAGCTTGGATGAGGAAGAGCCTTGTTGTACATAAGATTATTGTCTCACCAATCAGATGATAAATTCCAGTGTCATAAGGTGACTGTATTGTTGCAGTGTTACTAGATTGTTTTGCTTTAGGGTTTGTTTTCTTCAAGCAGGAAGAAAGGCTTGTTGAGTAAAATTGCAGGCTTAGCAATCAAGACTTCCATAGCTACTCTGTGCAACATGTCATCATCTTCTCTTTGAAGTGCTGTCTCTCTTAGATTGGCATCTTTCTCAGATGTTTGTGTTTTATGAAGTTTACCTTCAGTATATTTTTCAAGCAAATATTGCAACAGGACTAATTGCTGGAGGACACAGTTATTGGGGGTGGTTATCGAAGCAAGTGAACATGATACTTTCAGGTGAGATTCCATTTCTGTTTCTTTTCCTTAGTTCAGTACAATTCTGACATATACCAAAGTTAATTTGCATTTTGAAAGCAGTTGTGATAGGGTATTGGTGACATATCATCTAAACTAGAAAACTCATCCAATAGTCATAAATACAATTAATCTCTCCTGCTTTTTGCTGCCACCATTATACCGTTCTGGCTAGAACTGGTGTTTTTTGATAGTTTTGCATTCTTTCATATTTTTGACTAATAACACTAGACAGAGGTGTCCCCTGTGGGGTTTTTTCTCCCAGATTGTGGGTGTGCTTCATAGTTACTTATACTGAGTAGCTGCAAGAGTCTCCTGCTTTGTGTAATTTTGTCCCTATATCCACCCTTCACACACACACGGCTCCCATTGCCTGAATTTTCCTCCCTTTTAAAGGTTTTCAACCAGGTCCTTTCTGGCACCTTGGTTTTTTTTTAATTTGGTGTCTATTTACGTATCTTCCCCATACGTATCTTTCTTCTTTATAATGGAGAAAACACTTTCACTTGGGAATAACTTTCATCTTCAGTATATTACTGGATATTCCTCTCTCTCGGAGTCTGGGAGGGCACTGCCCAAACTCTAACATATCTGGGCGCCACATTTCAAGAAAGATGTGGAGAAATTGGAAAGGGTACAGAGAAGAGCGACAAGAATGATTAAAGGTTTAGAGAACATGACCTATGAAGCCAGGCTTCATGAACTGGGCTTGTTTAGTTTGGAAAAAAGAAGATTAAGGGGGGACATGATAGCGGTTTTCAAATATCTAAAAGGGTGTCACAAGGAGGAAGGAGAAAATTTGTTCCTCTTGGTTTCTGAGGACAGGACAAGGAGTAATAGGCTTAAAGTGCAGCAGGGGAGGTTTAGATTGGACATTAGGAAAAAATTCCTAACTGTCAGGGTGGTCAAATATTGGAATAAATTGCCAAGGGAGGTGGTGGAATCTCCCTCTCTGGAGATATTTAAGAACAGGTTAGATAGACATCTGTCAGGGATGGTGTAGACGGAGCTTGGTCCTGCCTTGAGGGTGGGGGCTGGACTCGATGACCTCTCGAGGTCCCTTCCAGTCCTATTATTCTATGATTCTATGATTCTATGAAAAACCACACAGGATTATCATTCTTTATTAAATGCATATCCTTTATAATGTTCATACTTTGAGAAAAGAAATCAGCTTTATCATGAGCCTTGCAGACTTGGAATCAGTATGGCTGGGGATCCACATATCAAGCAGATCTTCATGTCATGTCTGTCATCATAAGTATCCATAGTGAGCAAAAGAAAAAAAAAGAGAATAGCACAAAGCATCTAAGGCATTTCACAGCCAGGGCTTTCTTCTTTATAATGGAGAAAACACTTTCACTTGGGAATAACTTTCATCTTCAGTATATTACTGGATATTCCTCTCTCTCGGAGTCTGGGAGGGCACTGCCCAAACTCTAACATATCTGTTTGAAGCATAAGCACTCTTTCAGCATTTTGAAGGCCACCTAACACTCCGATGACCACTCCATTTATGAGAATCTCATTAGACCATAAAGTGGTCAGGGTTGCATGGTAGCAAAGTTAGGCATGAAGCAGCTGTAGTATTCAGCCAACCCCATAAACTGTTTGGCTTGTGTTTTGGCCATGGTTATTGGGTATTTTGTCAGAGCCTGTATCTCATCCACAAGTGAATGTATGTGTCTGCTCCCACAGTATATCTCAGGCATGTGGTTTTGCTATATCTAAATCTGTATTTAGCCAGGTCGGCAGTCAGATCAACTTTGGCTAGCAGTTGTAGTACCGCAGTGACATGGCAGAGATGGTCATCCCAAACTGGGCTGTAGTGCATATATTGTCCAATAAGTTCCAGTGTAGTATCCATATAGAAGGTACTCCCAATCCTTTAAACATCTTTTAACCTGAGAAGTTGACACTGATCCATGAGGCCCAAACAACATTGTTGGAAAACGGTACAGTACAAAGACCATGGAAACACCTAGATTTAAGAGTCAAGTGGATCTGCCAATACCCTTTTAGAAAGTCAATTGCAGACAGGTACTATGAGTCAATCCAATAACTTATCCACTTGGAGGATGGGGTACACATAGAACTTAGAGATTGCATCAAATTTGTAAATCTCAGTGAAAAATCTCATTTGCCATCATGCTTCTGAATGAGGACTATGAGGCTCCTCCAGTATGGCAGGTCTAGCATTGTTTAGAGCTTGGTCTTGAGGATGTCAAACATAATCTTGAATAAGGATCGACGGCTCTCTCTCAATGTCTGCCCATGGATGGTCTCAGTGTGATCAGTATGTTAGGTGCACCCCAGGAAGGGTGGGAAATACCTGAGGGAATTTTTGTATCAGTAGGTCCATCTGGGCCTTTTGTACATTCTGTAACATCTCCCTTAATGTGTTAGTGTTATCCTCCCTTTGCCATGGGAAACTTGGTTCCTAATTTGGGATCAGTGGTGAAGGTAATGATAAGAAAGGCTTCCCTATCCTGGCAGGCCTTTAGTGAGTTGACATGATAGATTTGCATGTCTTTTCTTTTCTTCTGTTGTTGCGTTTCATAATCACAAAGACTAAGTGTCACAGCATCTCTCTCATTGGGCCAAAAACTTACACTCCATGGTCACTAACAGTAGCATAACTCTGTACCCTTACTTGAACACTTGTCTCTGTTTCTCTCATTTGCAGAATATTGCCTGAAGTTGTTGGTCCCCTGTAAATTCTCAATACTTCTTCCCAACTTTAAGCCACTGACATAAGTGGAGGGCACATTGAACCAGCTTTTCTGTTGGTGGTTCTTGGCTTTCCCAGGACTCCTGCAACAAATTGAGAATGCTTCTGGATTGCGGGCATATAACATCTCAGAAGTCTTTTACCCACACACTCCAACCTCTCCTTCTTCTCTTTGGATTTGTACTAATCTGTGTTGTCAGATCCCAGGAAATGAGCTCTTTGGCAGTATGTTCCCCTCAGAGCAGCCACCTGCTCCCTTACCTCTGAAGTAATCTGCTCCTCTTTTTAAAACCCTGCCCTCCACCAAGCACAATCCCTTATATCTGGAACCTCTTACCAAATAAATCTGTAAAAGTTCAGCCCAATCACTATCCTGCCATCAAAGCTCTACCTAAGGTTCACTTCCCTTAGCAATTGTCTAGGAAATTTAAAGTTGATAACTCTATTATCTATCAATCTTTGATGATATTTATATGTTTATTAGTTATAAGATACAGATAACTTCTGAATGACTTGAGACATCAAATCTATATAATTGTGTCATCACCACGTGTACCCTAGTCCTTCTGACTCCAGTCATTTATGGCCAGTTGAATCTTATTTTAAATTGTAAAGATTGTAAATTCTTCATGGAATAATTCCTGTCTTCTTGTGTCTGCATAGTGGGGTCCCAGTCCTGATCAGAAACTCTGGGCACGGCCGCAATACTACTGGAAAATAATGCATGTAACCAATAGGTAGTTGTTAGGGAATTGTCCATAGTATGTTTTGTCTGGAGAAAAAGGCTGATGTTCTTTGTATTGTCCTCAATATGTTTTTCATCTTCTATAATCATTAAGGTGTGTAAAATTCTCACCAAAATGAAAAAAATGAGTTTTTGTGAAGTTGCAGTCAGCTGTTGATATTGGGCATCACACACACACACAAAAACTATTAAAATAATCCATACCTCTATTTGTTGAGAGTATCTGGGAAAAAATAACCTGTCAGTACTACTAAAGGAAATTCAGAATCAGGGGACATAGTCAAGCAAAGGCTAGTGTGCGACACAGACATATAATTGATTATTTGACTAGTTGTTCACATACCTGTTTTTAACTCTCTTCATTTCATTTTTTTTTTTTTTACTCTGACCATCTCAAGGTATTTGTTACACTTCAGTGCCCAACAGCATACAAGCGTGGTTCAAAATATGACTTATTGAAACACATTTTCAGGTCCTATTAGATTCATCAATTTAGAGAAACTGGTATTACACGCAACAATGTAGGAACAAAAATTGACAGCTATCATTTCATCTATAGTACCTTCAACTGCTGGGCAATTGAAGTCATGTGGAGAAATTCACTTTTCTTTCACTGACTTTCTTTTCAATTTTCTTCATTTTTTTCTTCTTCTCCCCCTTTTTTGTGTCTTTTGAGGATATGAGTTTCTTCCCCCTTTTCCTTATTTAGTGGAAGTATGCTATAAAATCATTATCGATTAGATCAGCTCTACAAACAGGGTTACCACATAAAACCCTTACTAATGAGAGCTTGCTCATAGAAGTAGTTGAATAGAATTCTGAGAAGTAGCATATCCAAAACATGAATGTAAATTATTTAGAATTAGTCATTTAAATGATATGATACAGTTTAAACAGTTGCCTCTGAATTTAGGATTTTGACCCATACTAGGATATGCATGGCAATTTCTTTCCCATGTCCTTGAAGCATAAGTATTGTATTCTGTTGTTAGATTGAAGTGCACAAACAATCAAATACAAATATAAAAACATATCTTATGAAAAGAGTATGCATCTGATAGATTAGAAGAGAAAACAGTATATAGGACCAAAAAAGTATCATATAATGGAATAGCAGAGGGGCAATTTTCCTCTTTGCTTGTATTTGTGAATTTATGCTAATGGAAAACACAAACATCAGAATGTAACTAGCTCCTGACCCAGAAAATCATGTTTTAAACAAAATAATGAATTTTATGTTTATTTCATACTTTGCAGGTAATATATATGTCATATTGCCACTTCAGGTAAAGGAAAAATGGCAATTACTCATAATGAAGGGTATTTGAATAAGTTTTGCATTCTTTTCTTGGAAGATAACACAGCTGAAAGTCATTTTGGTGATAACTCTTCAGTTAACTCAATGGCCTTGATGCCTATTTGTGCACAGAGATTTACAAATCAAGACAGGCATCAGCATTACCCAACTTTAGCAACTAATTTGTTGTGTCAATGTGAATAAAGTCCCTACATTTCGACAATGTGTTTAGTTCAATAAAGTGAGGTTCTTTATGAATAAAATTTAATTTATGTTTGGGCAATACTTATGAACTAGTCAGTTGAAACAATTAGCTTTATTTTAATGCCATTTTCATATAATTTTATAATACCGATACTCTGCATGGCATATGAAATGTTGTGTGGGTGGTTGTCAGGAGAATAGGACAATATACAGGGATAAGGAAAACAAGTTTTATTTCCTTGTTTTAAAAAAATATTTTATACCCACTGTTTTTCCTTCAGTCCACATTTTAAGTGTCGAATAATTTGTATTACACTTTGATAAGACTTACGAGGTTGTAAAGCAACAAGCCTTGGGCATGTTGAAGACTCTCAAAAGGGTTTGAGGGGAATGTTCATCACTGTACTTTGTACTACAGATATGATTTTAGTCCCATAACACATTATTACTAATGTTTTATTCTTATTTATCAACCATTACTTTTTAATGCAATGCCAAAATATTATAGGCTGTATTAAACCAGAATAAAGCCATCAAAAATTCAAGGCACACAACGACATTGTCCATTCTCCACCTCTGGAGAGGAAGGGTGACAGCTGGGTCTGAGGGAGGGGAGAAGTCAGGATCCCCCCCACGCACACACTATAATGCATCTCCCTCAAATGGCGGGGGGGGGAGGGGAGGTCCTGATGCTCCTGCCAAACACACTTCTTAGGTGGTGTTGGTAGAGTTCTTCCAGAGCAATGGCTTTTGAAGGATCAGTATGGATCCCTCTCTGGAATGATTATTTTATGCTGTCTGAAAACACAGGCAGGGATGCAACAAGCATTATCCTAGGGAGAGGATCCATCTCCAGTAGGTGCCTGTGCTGGGATGGTGATGACCATGGGGCTCACAAATGACAGAGGTTATCACAAGCGGATTTTATGGAATTTCAGTCAGGGAAGGAAGCACTGGGATGTGCTAACCTCAGCCTCCCTTTCCCTGCCCCCAGTACCCACACATTAGGCCAGTCCAGTTGTGTGAGACAATAACATCCCATAACTGCTACTTAAGTATGTGGTGAATACCTAGATGCAAGAGTGCCCCCCGCTGCTGCTTCAGTCGGCTGGCTGGGTAGGCGACTGCTTTTGAGTCTCAACCAAAAGTCAGACAGTGGTGTGTGCCCTTGGCCCTACATCTTCTCCATTTCTTTTCATCCCCTATAGTGCCCCTAGAGTAGACACAGACAGATGTCTCTGCAATGGTTGCACTCAACTCTTGTTTTCGGTGTTTCCTTCATAACCATGAGAATTAGAAACTTAGTCAAGAGTTCTGCCTAATACTCACACCATACCTCCTTGAGCTTTCACAGGAAACAGTCACTGAGGGAATGGAAAAAAAATCTATTATTTCTGCTAAGAGTTTGGTTTTTGCAGTCTTTTTGCAACAGTTCAGATATCTCGGGGAAGGTGTTGGTATTGTAACTTAAAATTCAATGGTTCTTATATAATAGACATTCTGCTTCCTGGTCTGAGGAAATCTGACTTTAACTAATTTATGAAAGTTTTAAAAAACTTTTGTACATGCATGTATGTATGTATGTATGTATGTTTTACATTGACTGATCATCTTCCAACACTCAATTGGCATCTGTGTATAAACTGAGTGGAAATGGGTGCTTAATAAAGTAGAATGGTGTTTTCAGGTTTGCTGAGTAGAGGAGAAATATGAAATATCATGTTCATGAAAAGAAACCAAAGTCCTAAGGAATCCTCCGTCATAAATGAGGGCACATTTGGAGTAAGTCAAGGTCCTTCATCTAAGTGACTGATCATGTTGTGCTGTAGAGAGCATTATTCTGTTATATATCAAATAGTACTACTTGACCATTTCTTTCCTTCTAAGTAGAAAATTCCATACAAAATAAAACTACAGATTAAACCTCCAAAATCCAGCACTCTCTGGTCTAGCAACACCCATGGTCTGGCAGGACCACCGATGATCCTGGTCCAGAGAGTCTGGGAACCCAAGGACAGGAGGACCAGCCAGATGGGACATCAGGGTCAACAGCCTGGCTGGAGGCAATGCGGGACTGGGGCCAAAGTGCCACAGCAGCCTCCAGCAGCCCCATGGCAGCATTTGGTATAACACGTCTACACACAAAATGCATTTCAAAATAGCGTTTTACTATTTCGAAATAGTGCGTCCACATGATTGGATGCTGAATCACATTTAAGGCCAGCTGAAACCAGTTCCAGCAGGGCATCAGGTCAGGAGTTACTTTGTGTGGCTTCTGCCTAAGGCTATTTGAGGCTTGTGCTTAAAGGGACCCCTCTGGACAGCCGGTTCTCAGCTTTCCCTGATTGCTTGCCTACCTCGCTGAGGGACAGCAAAGCATTTTTGTCTCTGCCTGCTTTGGTTGCCCTGACTCGAGACACCACAGCACTCAGCACCATGGAGCCAGAGCTGCCCCTAGGCACTCTGGTGCTCATTTTGGATGTCTTGCTGCAAGCCTGGCAGAAATTGCTGGAGTTTGCTTCGCAGCATCTGCTGCAGCCCGACCCTCAGGTCCTCTTCCGGTCCCTCCTGAGGGCTGGGGAGGAGCAGCAGCAGCAATGCCTGGATGCCAGCATGCCCTGCCACATATAGCATCTGGACACCAGCAGCAACTGGTGGGACCACATCATCCTGGAGCGCTGGGGAGACCAACAATGGACCCAGAACTTCAGGATGAAGAAGGACACCTTCCTCAAGCTCTGTGAGTGGCTTGCCCCTGCTCTGCGGCGACGGGATACATGCATGAGGCCCGCCATTCGCCTCCACAAGCGTATGGCCATTGCCCTCTGGAAGCTCTCCACACCGGATAGCTATCGATCCATGGGGAACCAGTTTGGCATCAGGATATCCACCGTCAGAGCAGTGCTCATGCAGGTATGGCAGTCTCTAGCCACTGTGCCTGGGCGGAGGGGTAAGAAGCGGATAGGCTGCCCCAGGGAAAAGTGGGGGAGGTGGAGCAAGTCCCCTCCCTGGGAGGATTTGTTCCGTCCCAGCTGCACTATGGACTGCCGGCAGTGGCCAGGATTGCAGGGGGGGTTGCTCCTGGGGAGAGGGAGCAGGGCAATGGCAGGGAAGGAGCACTTTCAGCCACCCTGGCACCCTAGTGACTCTCGGTTTTGTGTGTCCCTCTGCAGGTGGTCAAGGCCATCAACAGAGTGCTGCTCCGCAGAGTCATCTGCCTCACTGATGTGGACACGATCATTGAGGGCTTTGGTGTCTTGGGCTTCTCCAACTGCGGGGAGGCAATTGATGGGATGCACATCCCCATCTGTGCCTGAGACCACCAGGCCTCACTGTACATGAACCAGAAGAGATACTTCTCGGTCATCCTGCAGGCTGTGTCTGACCACCGGGGCCGCTTCCTGGATATTAACATGAGCTGGTCCGGCAAAGCACACGACACGTGGGTTTACTGCAACTCCTCCATGTGCCAGAGGCTGCACACCGGGATTTTCTTCCCCAACTATCACATCAGGTGCCTGTGTGCCTGGTGGGAGATGCAGCCTACCCACTACAGCCTTTGCTGATGAAGCCCTACACAGTACACCTCAACTCCTCCTGACAGGCCTTTAATGCCAGGCTCAGCAGGTCCCGCAACGTGTTGGAGGGTGCCTTCGGCCAGCTGAAGGCCTCATTTAGATCCTTCCTCACTCACCTAGACCTCTCTGAGAGGAATATTCCGCACATGGTGGCGGCGTGCTATGAGCTGCGCAATTTGTGTGAAAGGAAGGGAGAGGCTTTCCTGCCAGGCCCACTGGGGCCTTGTGACTTTTTCCACCCTCACATCCTTCCACTTTTTCCTCCCTAACCCCCCTTTTTGATGTAAAATAAAAACACGTGTGTTGCCAAAAACAAACTCTCCTTATTGAACATAACTGTGGTGCGGGGGGGGGGGGGGGGGGGGAATGAGTGTGGGAGAGGGAAGGTGAAAGGGTGGTAGAGAGGAGGGGTAAACCTGGGAAGAGGGAGTTGGAAAGGGAAGGAAGGGGGGAGGAGAAGCTCAGGGTTGGGGGTCTTGCTGGTCCACCAGTCTCCCAGCACTGTGGGTGCAGCGTCCTCGGCATCCTCGGGGGGGGGGGGAGTATGGAGGATGGGGAGGGAGGAGGGGAAGGAAGAGGCAGCAGGGGGAGCAGGAGTGGGAGGAGGAGCGATAGCTGGGGCGGCAGCAGGGGCTGGAGCAGCAGGAGGCACCAATCTCTGAACCAAGGTCTTCAGGTGGTCACAGATGGCACGGCCCTGTGCAAGCAGCTCCCACCAGCTCTCCCGCCGCAGCTGCAGGACTTCATATACCCAGTGCTCCAGGATGAGGACCTGCCTTCGCAGGATTCCCAGGTGCTGCCGCTGGTACTCCTCCTGGTTCCAGGTCAGCCTGCTGAGTGCTCGGGAGGATGGCCTGGGCGGGGTGGTGTGCCCTGCACTCGCAGCTGCTGTGGCTGTGGAGAAACAAGAGAAGTGGTCTGTTCTCCCTGGGGACACAGTGTGTGAAGCCCAGCCCCCCTCTGCAAGGTGAGGACGGCTGGTCTCCGCACCATCAGAGCCAATGTGCTTGCACACAGGCCATGTTTGGCATGTCCTGCTATCCCCAGGAGTGTGAGCTGGCCCGGGACTGCACCCATGCCCCTGTGCTGTATATAGTGTGGGGGTTAAAGGGGAGGGAGAGATGTGACCTGCCTCTGCATAGACGGGGCTTGTGGCAGGAGGGCATCATGCAGTGTCCCTCCCTGGGATCAGGAGCATGTCATGTGCCTTCATACATACACGCGTGTGGGTAATAGGACAGGGCCCCTGTGTGGCAGCTAGCTGGGGACACATGCCCAGGGTGGCACGGCACATGCACAGGTTGCTGCGTGCTCCGTGGTTAGCAAGAACCACACGCGGGGTCCCTGGTCTCCCTCTCTGTCCCTATGCCCTGCATAAGGGGACAGTGATGGCACTCATGTCAAGGCTTCTCCGGCCTCGGACAACACCGGTGACATGACTGCTGTGATGCCTTGGGGGTCCTGGGTGAGTGCCATGCTCCCTCCAGGCTCCTGTGACTCCTGGCCATCATCGTCCTCCTCCTCCTCCGTGCCCTTGTCAAGGCCCTCTGCCCCAGGGTCGAAGACCACCTGGGGGGCACGGACCATCTGACCCACCAGGATGCAGTCCAGAGCATCATAATAGGGGTAGGGGTCTGGGTCAGCCTCTGTTTGGGAGTTGCTGCCCCCTGTGGCCCTGGCATAGACCTGCTGCAGCTCCTTTATCTTCATGTGCTCCTGCTCCTGGGTGTGCATGTGGCCTTTGGTGGCCAGGCTGTCAGCCATCCACCTGTAGACGGCCATATTCCTGCGTCTAGTGTGGAGATCATAGACATTGGAGGCCTCCCCCCAAACCTCAATCGGGTCCATGATCTCCATACTGGACCAGGAAGGTGCCCACCTTTTATGGCCCCTGGCAGGCTCCTGGCAGCTGCCAGCCTGCTCTGGGGGAGCAACGGAGGGCTGGGTGCCAGTGGGTTGCTGGCTTATGCTGGGCCAGGGCAGTGACTGCTGGCTCTGTGCTGGTAGGCTTGAAGCTGGCACAGGCACAGGCCAGAGTCTACCCCTTTAAATGCTCCAGGGCTGGGAGGGAGAGCAAAAGAGTTTTCCTGGTTTGGCCCAGAGTGGCCACCAGGGCACCCTGGGAAGGGCTGGAGGCCCCCTATTTCAAAATAAGCATCTATACAGCGCTTATTTCGATTTAGCTATTTCGAATTTGGCATTATTCCTTGTGGAATGAGGTTTACCAAATCTGAAATAAACACTCCTCTATTTCAAATTAATTTTGAAATAGCAATTTGGCTGTGTAGATGCTGGTAAAATTATTTTGAAATAACAGCTGTTATTTCGAAATACCTTTGCTGTGTAGACATACCCTAAGGCTGTGTCCAGACTCCATGCCTCCGTCGACGGAGGCATGTAGATTAGCCAGATCGGAAGAGGGAAATGAAGCCGCGATTAAAATAATCGCGGCTTCATTTAAATTTAAATGGCTGCCCCGATCTGCCGATCAGCTGTTTGTCGGCAGATCGGGAGAGTCTGGACGCGATGCCCCGACAAAGAAGCCTTTCTTCATCGACACAGGTAAGCCTCGTGAAACCAGGTTTACCTGTGTCGATGAAGAAAGGCTTCTTTGTCGGGGCATCGCGTCCAGACTCTCCCGATCTGCCGACAAACAGCTGATCGGCAGATCGGGGCAGCCATTTAAATTTAAATGAAGCCGCGATTATTTTAATCGCGGCTTCATTTCCCTCTTCCGATCTGGCTAATCTACATGCCTCCGTCGACGGAGGCATGGAGTCTGGACACAGCCTAAGTTTCAGTTGTATGCTGGTCCTGCACAGCATCAGAACTGTATGCTTGTCATTTCTGGGGGGGAATAGGAGTAAAATGGTGAGCCTAGGGGAGAATAAGATGAAGGGTACAGAGTTGGCTGAGTACATCCTGGATTGTGAATAGAGTTATAGTTAAATAGAACAATTTCAAACTTGTGATCCCAGGCTATGTCTGGAATAGTATCAAATTTCAGAAATAAAGGGTTAAGAATATATGTGAGTATAAGGATGCAACATTTTACATCCTATAAGAGCTCACTGGATAGATTAAGCATTCTGTGATTAATAGAAAGGTATGTTAGGTAGTCTTAAAGTAGCTCTCAAACTCTCAAATCTTTTAAAGATACGTCTTCTGTCTTTCTGCATAGGTACTTATACCTATTTTCACAGAAAACGGAAGTAATGGAACTGTTAATCTTAAAATTGGAAGGACACATTAAGTGCAACAAGATAAATCCCCTACAAGTGAAAACTGTGTCTGGTAGACAGCCTGATTGATGGGGATAACTGGGACACGTAGTAGCACTCAGTTTGGAATTTTCAAGAAAACGTGAGTTAGCATATGCAGAACTTAAAAGAAGGTTACTCAATCACTAGACCATAAACTCAATCAAATGCTGCAGAAGTACTATCTAATTGTTATTAAGAGTGATGTTGCTGAGCAAATTCAAAAGGTCAACACCTGTTCATCTGGTTTGGAGGATCAGTTGACTGATTCATTGCATTTTGAATCATGGGAACCATAAGCTAGGAAGGCACAATATACCTCATACCATATGGCCACATGGTTGAGGTCACTGGGTCCTCAGAATCTTGAGTTTGTAGAAACAGTAGTTCATTAGAAAACCAGGAAAATAACTGACAACTTCCTATGCCTAAGATGATGTGCAGGTAAGAGCACAGTAAGCTGGCTGCATAGTTGAACTAGCAAGAAGATTTTCATTATTACAGTAGTTAGCAGAGACAATAATCATTCAGGTGTCAGATGTTGCTCCTTCACAGATGTACAATAACTCATTATTTATCAGTTTTAGTGATGGGAAATGTATGCAAATTGGTCTCTCTCTTTTAGGGAGTAGAGCCCTGTGATGGGAGAAACAACTTCTTGAAAATTAGGATGGCTGAGTTTATAGTTTGTTTTTCTCTATATCTGATCATTTTTGAAGTGTCCATTCAGTGTGGTCTTCTGAAAAAACTTCTTCCAAAAGAGAGCATCTACACACTGCCACAGCACATCGAAAAAGTGATGTGCTTTTTCGAAAGATAGTGTCCAAACTGAATGGACACTATCTTGCATTTAAGCTGTGATTAGTATGGACGGAGTGGCTACCAGGGCACATGTGCTCTTTCCTCTTCTTTTGAAAGAACTCTCTTTTCCCCATCCACATGCGCCTTTTTCTGAAAGAGCTCTTTGGAAAAAGGCTTCTTCCTCATAGAGGTTTACCAATGTCGGAAAAAACCCTCTGTTCTTTGGATTTTTTTCGAAAGAACGTGATTACAGTGTGGATGTAAGTGAAGTTTTTTTGGAAAAATGGCCATTAAAAAAAAAAAAAAAAAAACCTCTGTTTAATGTGGAGTTAGGCATGTTCTTACAAGGTACCTATCTCAGGTTTAGTGGATTCTGTTGGATGGTTTGGTGCAGAAAAGTTAGGCATTAAGTGCCTAAATCCATTTGTGGATCTGGGCCAAAGTGATTTCACCTGACCTGATCCTTGGGATTGAATTTTGCATTTGCAAACTTCATCCCATGCTTCTGAAAGTCATGTGAGTAAATGGCAAGGATGTTCACAGAATTGGAAAACATTGCAAGCCTCCTTCTGACAGCCATCCTCCCTTGTCTTCAATGCTAAATAAGCTTGAAATAATCTGTATATATGAAGTCCTGCAATAGTAAGAAGTTAAACATTAATGGTGGGCTACATTGTAAGGGCCTTTCCCGTAGAACTTGAAATTTATTGAGCCATCAAACAAATCTGCAGGGGACAACTTGCTTCCAAATTCTCGGCCCTAAATTCCAGGGCTCAGCTCACAAAATGAACATGTATGGTTAGCACAGTTACAGTCTTTGCTGACAAAAAATAAATCATTCAGGTATACCATTATTTTCGGTGATTTAATACCAGCAATTCATAGGGGACCCCAGAAGGGATTCAGAAAGGAAGTATAGCTTATCAATAATAATTTGAGTCCACAACAGTGCCAGCTGCAGCTACACAATGAGTAGCCAGACCAGTAGTGATATATAATACTTCTGTGCATCTATGTAAGGTTTTTGTTTTTTTCTGATTTCTGATAAAAGGTCAAAAAAGACACTACCAAGGAGCATTTAGAGTTAAGATGCTGTTTTAAGAAATAGTATTCCAGAGCTTGGCATCCTCTGAATCCTGAACTGCCAAGCACTCCTATGTTGCCATACATGCTAGCTCCAGCAAAGGATTAAACACTTTGCATGGATGAAGGTTAGAGGAGTTGAATTAGCTATGCCAGCCACAGAAGTTGGAGGTAAGTTCATGCTGAAAGATGATCAAAATGTGTTTTTTCCCCTTATACTGTGCTAGAGCCTCTTTCCCCAGTATCTGGTTCTTCCATCTGTAAATGTCCTTTATTTCCTACACAGAAAAAAAAAAAGCTGTGAGAAGAAAGGACTAAATGCAAACACTTTATTGCATATGCATCAAGCACTGATAGCGTATACAAAATTAATATTACGTACCCTTAGCCACTGGTTTTTGGAAGACTGTTCACTGTTAAATTCTGTGTTCCTGACCTTGAATAGCAGATTTTTAGAGATCCCAGTTTCCAAAGCTTTAAAGCATCACTGAAATCGGTAAAAGTGAACATTGATCTCTCAGGATAAGCCTTGAACTCAAAGTCTTGCTAAACCAAGTATATTGAAGGTGAAGTGGTTTGTTTGAACTGTGACACGAACATGTCTGTCACCAATGCTTAAGCAGAAGTAGCTGCTTTTGTTGTTGACAGTACAGCATTAAGAATCAAATTAGGTAACATTTCTATACAAAGACGTGTCTCCTCAGTTCCTTCCAAGTATTTCAAAAACTAAAATAACTGAGCTTTAGACAGCCAGGTTTTAAAATACAGATTTTTATGGAGAACAAAGATTTCTTTACAAAATTGATCTGTTTTATCCTTTTCTGTATACCACCGTGTATGTTTTCAGTAACATAAAAAATTGTCCTTCAAAAGGGAATGGTATTCAATGCTTCTAATGACTTCTTTATGTTAAAAAGGAGAGACTGACTCAAAGTTCATCAAAGACTCCTTTCAGAAGCACAATGGTGTTTAAACAGAATAATATTTTGATATAAGCCAATAGCAGTTGTTGTGCACCAAAAGACATAAAGACCAGTTAAGGGCTGGGTTACATTACTAATAGACTCTGCTTCTTAAGGACAGATTATATTAAAAATGAATAAGCAATTCTGGACACAAATCACTTTATCTATAGATCTGTAATGTGACCAGATATAATATTATCAAATATTGTTAGCTGAAAAACCATCCATTTCTTCAAACACGGATGCACATCTTGTGTCTTGCTGTTCACAAACCGTTATATCAATGGATACTACAAGGAATGTGAGCCATTTAATATAGAAATAGATGCAGCTGTGATGAGTCTGAGGCTAATGGCACAATGCTACAAACATTCATATATGTTGCTTATGCCTATTGGGTAACCATCTGGTGGATGCAATGGAAGGACAAAGAAAACAAACAAACTGATTAGCAAAATGTTTTCTTTACTGCAGATGGCATATAGCTTATTCATCTCATGGAATTATTGCCATTTTTGCTTATTGCATGGCACATTTTTATAAATGTGCAGTCGGTTCTTTGGCCATGCCATTACTCTAAAGATTTTAGGCCAAATCATACTTAACCGGATGACTTTTTATAGTAATTTGAAGTACATTTTAAGCCACTTGCAATTTCTGCATTTGAGTGTGTGAGATTTTACAGGACAGAAAGATACTCATATTGTAAGCCCTTTCATGCAAGCCATTACAGAAAGTTTTTCAATGTCCTGCAGCTGCTATTTTTTATGGAAAGATAGTTTCCAATTATAGCGGCCTAGTGACATGCACAGTGTGCTTATTTGATTGCCATGTCATGTTAGCTGATAATAATGTAATACTTCAGTGATTTATAAATTAAACCATTTAACAGGGAAACGACATTCTTTCTAAAGACAAAGGAATAGATTTCTGAAAGAATGGGTAAAAAACTGAAAAGTTTAAACATGGAATAGAATTTGTATTCTGTATTGTAGATGAGTAAATATCCCAGGTTTCATTTGCATCTTGCCGGGCACCGCCATTTTTAAATCCCCGGTAGTTCGGACTCCGTGCCCGTGGCTACACGTGGTACGGAGTAGGTAGTTCGAATTAGGCTTTCTAATTCGAATTACCATTACTCCTCATTCCACATGGAATGAGGAGTAATGGTAGTTCGAATTAGAAAGCCTAATTCGAACTACCTACTCCGTGTCGTGTGTAGCCATGGGCACCGAGTCCGAACTACCAGGGATTTAAAAATGGCGACCGGCCGGGAAGATGCAAATCAAACATGGGATATTTAAATCCCGGGCTTCATTTGCAGCTTTGGTTGCCTACATTAACCACCCTAGTTCGAACTAGGGTGGTAGTGTAGACATACCCTATAAGAACTAGGGGTCACCATATGAAATTAATAGGCAGCAGGTTTAAAACAAACAAAAGGAAGTTTTTCTTTACTCAGCACACAGTCAATCTGTGGAACTCCTTGCCAGAGGATGTGGTGAAGGCTAGAACTTTAACAGGGTTAAAAAAAGAGCTAGATAGATTCAAGGAGGTTAGGTCCATTAATGGCTGTTAGCCAGAATGGGTAGGAAAGGTGTCCCTAGCCTCTGTTTCTCTGGAGGTCGGTGATAGGGGAGGGATCATGTAAGAATTACCTGATGTGATCCCTCCTTCTGGGGCGTCTGGTGTTGGCCACTTTTGGCAGACAGGATACTGGGCTAGATGGACCTTTGGTCTGATCCAGTATGGCCAATCTTATGTTCTTATGAAAATATAGCATTATCCTGAGAGTCTGTTCAGTATGAACAGTTCCTATTGAACTCCTAGGAGATTGCAGATGCTAAGCTTCTCTCAGGATCAGACCCTAGCCCATCTGCTCTATCAAAAGAATTTCAGCAGGATTAATTTGAGTTAGAGAGAGCAATAGCCAGAACTGCCTTTGGGAGTTTCAATTTCATCTACAAGCATACACCTTCATATAATGATGTAAAAGTTTAAATGAAAACAATACAGGAGAGAGAATAATAGAGTAAAATTGTCTGCTAGACTGACTTCATTGCTAGGAATACTAAAATGTGGAACACATACATATGAGAATTAAATACTGTGATGCTTCTCAGAGCTGTAAATCACCTAATTACCACCTGCTTCCAGCACAGTATTAGCCAAGTGCCTAGCTCCCTAATATAAACATTGCCAGAACTTCTATGAAGGGATTTGGGGACTGGTGTATAGCTGTGGTCAACCTGCAGGGCAAAGTGCCATCCTGTGCTATCCAATCCCTGATCACTGGATCCCTACAGAAATCCCAGCCCTTCTGTTCCCAAAAGAATGGTGTGCCACAGATTAACAGATTTACCCTTAGATCAGCTCTCCTGTATTATGCACAGCACTGGAAGTTAGTTATAAAACACAAAGAAATGGAGTTAAGAAAGAATAGCGATTCAAATAAAAATCAGTGTGAGACAAGGGAACAAATAGTTATGCATAAAATAAATTCACAACTCTCATTCTAAAGCCCACATTTAATTAGGAAGTTATTTTCCTTTGTAAAGAAGTTTCTTACCCAAAGTTTACCAACATTTGGCTTATTTACAAAAGTAAAGTATACATAGTAAAATAATTATGACAAGGAGTCCTGTACCACCTTATAGACTAAAAGATGTATTGGAGCATAAACTTTCGTGGGCAAAGTCCCACATCAACAGGTGCAGTTTTGCCCACGAAAGCTTATGCTCCAATACATCTGTTAGTCTATAAGGTGCTACCGGACTCCTTGTCGCTTTTGCAGATCCAGACTAACACGGCTACCCCTCTGATACTTAAAATAATTATGTACACCTTCTTCCATGTCTTTCAATTGTTCTGTGAAATTTGGGAGTTTCCCAACAATTCATTTTTCATCACACATTTTTTTATTTTAATTTACAATTCTAATTAAGCTGTTATGGTTACATTAGCAACTTATTGAAATAATATATTTATAATAGAACAACTGGGTCACTGATAGGTGCCATCATAATCTGTAAAAGCCATGCTTTCTTTGTGATTTTGAGTATCTGCTGTCCGTGAAAATCCTTAGACATACCCCCATACATTCTAGCATGTAAAATAAAAGATGTGGAGACTATTAATTTAGGATCTGATCCTGCTGCAATTGCTGTCAATAGGCATTTTGCAAATGACAGCAATAAGAGCTATATCAGACACGCAGATAATGGAATCACTGTTTCTAATTTCAGAGATACTAAGTGCATTGTAATTTAGTACTATCCAAATTTGCAACAATATTAAAATCAATCCTTGTCTTTGGACTTCTGAAATGTGGAGCACAAATATATCTAAAAGATATATGTGTATGGAAAGACCAAATTTGAAATTGTCTCATTATTTCAAAATTTCTGAGAATTTTCATTCAGAATCTTGGCTGAATTATTTTGTTCTATGTTTGAGAGGCTTGAAATAGAAATGTGTTAGGGAAAACTGGCTAGGAGTGAGAGTTTAAAAGGGAAACAACTCTAATATTTATTTTACAAAAAAATATCTTGGCTGTTTTGGTAAAAATAAAAATATACAAAAACAAACCCTCAGAATCTAAGTTAAACATCAGTAGTTCAGTAACAAAATAAGAGGTATCTGCACACGGACAGGATAAAACAAGTGTCTGATTTCCACTCTTAAAATGCATCTGAAAGTCATTGGGAAATGTACTTAAATAAACACATATTACACTGCTTCCTCAAAGTTGTCAAACTTGGGCTCTAGTCATACCTAAGAGTCTGAAACCCTTCATTTAGAATTTTGCTGCATACGCAGAAAAAACCTTAGCACTGGGTAGTAAAAGCAAGGTTTACCCAAAAAACACTACTTCAGAAATAGTCATCATCAACCTTAACCCTGCAAGCAGGCTTGCACAATGTTTTGAGGGTATGGCCTGGTGGAACAAATTGAGTTAGGAAATAGTCTTTATACAGAACAGAGATATGGAAACTAACTGCTAATGTCTGTAGTAGGGAGTTTTCATTCAATATTAGTGGAAGTAGGAGAGAATAGTAACTGAAGACCCATGTGGTATTAGCAGAACACAGGGAGGTAACCATACTATTGCTGAAGGCCAGGAGTGAGGAAAAGTGATTTGGTGATGCACCAACTTTATGATAATTTCCCATTCTTTACTAGGTTTGGTAAGAATTTACCTGATGAGACTCAAGTTTGGGATTTTCCTTCTGCCACTTACAAATCCCCTTCTACAAATTTCACTTCCCATAAGAGGAGTATATGATTTTCTTTCCTTATACAGTCCTACAAAAAATTTAACTAAGGCCTGGTCTACATTTTTTGTCCCAGCATACACTGGGAGCATAACCCAGAATGCCAAAAAGTACAGGAACTGGGGGATAGTTACCCATAATGCATCTCATTCAAAGTTGACGGTAACCACCATAATGGGCATGCACTATTTTAACTATGTCACATTCTTGCTCATGGCAGGGACAAGCACTATTAACGTCACAAAATCAAGTGCTAGAAAATGAATCTTAATAAATTCCACCTAATCTCTCATTGTTCACAAGCCCTAAGGTTTTCACATTCCATGTGCCTTTCTAGAAAAGGAGCAGAACTAGTAAAAAGTGATCTACAGTCACTCCTCCCACAGCTTTGGCCAAAACATAATGTCATTACATCAAAATTGAAGTATTCTGTGGGAATATGTCAGTTAAAATTAAAAAAAAAAAATATTTCAAGCCAAAAAAGAAAGAAATGACGTATTTAGATGTGGCATGTATTAGTTTTTAATTTCAAAATGACTTTTGTTTCAAAATTTATTTTATTGTATATTATGCATTCTTTTCTATTTGGCATTTCTTCTTAAATGAAGCATTTTGATTGACTCAATCAAAACCATTTCAAAAATTGATTTGCATTAAATGTTGATTTTTTTTCAGATTTCCAACAATATTTATTTTTAAAAAGTTTTATTTTTCTACAGAGTAGATATGCCAGTTCCCAACCAGCTCTAAAAAGAATAGTAGATCCCAACGTAAATTAGCATATTCCTATGTAGAAACTGTGATAGTAATTGTGCCTGGTAGTCTAAGAAAATCATAATTAATATTACAGTAATACTGTATCATTCAGGGACCCGTATGAAGTTTAGCTCTCCATGATGAAGGCATTGTATAGATATACTTTTGGAGACATGCCTGGAAGAAACCTTATATCTAACTTGACAAAGAGCGGGAAAAGCACTAAGAGACTAAAATAAGTAAACCAAAGTCATCTAGTAGATCACTGGCAGAACCTGCAGTAGAATCCAAATGTCCCAGTCTTCCTGAAACAGTGTAAGGCAATGTCAAAGTAAGGTAACATATCTTTGGAGACATTCAATAAATATACAAACTCCGCCCCCCCACCCTTTTTTACAATAAAGGCGAGTCAATAACATTTCTTGGACTATGGTAAAATAAAATAAAAAAGTTTGTATCTAACAAGCTTCTCTAGTTTAACTTTCACAAAAAAAAACCCCAATTTGACTATTTACTTTTGGTGTGTATTTTAAGATGATAACCCATTTCTGGCAGTATTGCAACTTTCATGCACCTTCTTTGTAAGATGAAAGAAAATTAAAAAGTCGTTTTTGAAAATAAAATATACTTTCTTAATTTACTGGAATTAATAATACACTATCTTCACAGATGTTACACTGAAGATACAGTATACAAAAATCATTACACAGGATTTGCAGTTGAGACAGTAGAATCCAGGAATAAAACTGTATAGAAAACATTAAATTAAACCCATCTGATAATTTTTTTAAGTTGCAGTCTGTCTTTCTAGATCCATTTGAATCCTCAGTTGAACTGTGTGCTCAGTGTAAAAGTATTTATCTCTTCAGAGCATAATGATTTAATTGTTTACATATTTTTTCTAAAATAATTAATATATTGGAAGACTACTTTTAATCAGTAGGTGGAAGTGGCAGACACTGTTTGTATTTAGTGTCGAAAATGTTCAATATGTCTTAGTCCTTTACAGTCATATCCTTAGTCCTTTAAAGCCATATCTTTTGCCTCATGAACCTTCCTAGTTATATCAAATGCAATCAGCCAAACCTTCCTATAGGATGTTTTAGGAATAAAACCCAAGTATTAAGACTCAGGAAAGTTTGTTTTCAATCCGATCTCTGTGTAAAATACTCTTTATCTGTATTTCGGGTCTATAAAGTTAAGATCCTTTTTTCTTTTCATATGGGTGTTATGAAGACTGATTTATGAAAGTTCATAAAGTTGGATTTTTAATTCTTTGTAGAAGATGCTACAGAAGCATTGGAAAATACATTTTTAATTAGTTATTGTAGTCTAATGTATGGTATTCTTTGCTATGCAAAGTATAATTAATTGAGAAAAAAACTTGTAACACAATGTATTTAGATGTTTCTCTAATGTGCAATTATTTTCCTTTTTTTAAAGGAGTATTCGTTTAAAAACTAGGCCAAATCATGCATGTTATTACAATTAAATAATGGGATGGAGAATTTTATTTTAAAGTAAAATGAGACAATCAATTTATACAAGTATTTATTAAAAACTTGAAAGTTTCTTAATGGGGGAGCATTTAAATAGGATTTCTGTTCAGAACATCCTAGTTAAGGGATATCTTGGGAATTTTACTCCAGTCTATTGGAGACAGGAGAATGAGAGTCTGATTCTTTTGGGTTGGCAATATGTAAGAAGTAAACCCTTTAGGCTAGCTGCAAATGCATATTCATAAGTCAAACTAAGCCTTTGGATAAATCATGTGCTTCGAAACATGAGCTTTTTAAAAAATCTATTATTGAAAATCTATTATTTTATTTTTTAAAATTCCCTTCTACTTTTATGTCAATGTGTCTGATAATTTCATGTTGCAGAGACAATCTTTAATGCACATAAAAGTGTAAGTCGTTTCTTCACTACTGGGAAGTAAATTCAAATTACCCTCTCCTTATCTCAAATATAGGGGAATTTCTATTTATTCCTGGGTTGACTCCCTCCACTCCTAGTTTCTTACCTTCCCCTTTTCAATCTTCTACTCTGATTTTGCCTTTCACCCATCTCATTCTTCTATCCTAAGTTAGGTACAAAGAATCATGATGTTATTTTAGAAAACATTATTTATCACCCACATGCCTAAAAACCAATTTGGCTACAGTACAAAACTGTAAGCTACATAGACAATGTGCACCATATTCAAAACTTATGCTTACATGGGGAGGATTTAGAATCAGAGTGACTTACTGTTTTAATCCACAATTTGCTATACAATCCATTTTGTGTGCAGTAGTTGTATTTATAATCTTGTAGAATATTAGAATTAGATGTTTTTTTCTTCACTTTTCACCATCTATTTTCCCATTTAGGCTCCTGATGTCAGCACAGAAATCGAAAATGAAAACAAGAGCTTTAATAGCAAAATCTCCATCAATTTGAATAGTCACAATTTTACTCTTATGTTACTTACATTGTAGTTTTCAATATAATAAATTCTCAGATCCATATGACTTTAAAAAAGAACACTAAGGTTGCAATGACAAACATGCCAAAATTGGAAAATGCTAGAGTTAAGATTGTACGACTTCAAACTGGCTCCTTTGTGCCTTATGCATTATGGAACAGATAACATCCCTGTTTCCCAAAGGACACTTTTCTCCTTTTGTGTCCAGTGTGAGTGGTGGCCTGAAAATGAATCAGGATTGGATTGTACATGAGAATGTTGACTGTGGAACTCTGATAGGTTGTAAACCCTGAACCGTTCTAAAAGAGTTAATTAGAGGTTTCAGGGGCCAATTAAGAGACTGAATTTGGACTGAGAACCAGGTTTAATAGAGGATGAAGACCAGCTGGGGAAAGAGTTGTGTAGTGATTGTAAGGGAAGGAAGTTAAGAGCATATATGTGGCTGTAGAAAGAGAGGGTATGTCTACACTACAGAGTTAGTTCGAACTAACTTAGTTTGAATTAGTTAATTCGAACTAAGCTAATTCGAACTAACGCGTCTAGAACTAAAAACTAGTTCGAATTAGCGTTTTGCTAATTCGAACTAGCATGTCCACATTGAGTGGACCCTGAACAGGGCTTAAGGATGGCCGGAAGCAGTGCCGGCAGGGCATCAGAGGAGGACTTAGAGCATGGAGCTGCTGTCTCAGGCTAGCCGAGGGCTGCGCTTAAAGGGACCCGACCCCCACCCCGGACAGACAGTTCTCAGGGGTGCCCCGCTTGAAAACCAGTCCTGGCTTGGAGTGCCCTGAGTGCCCACACTGGGCACATCACAGCACTCGGCCATCAGACCGGCTGCACTTGCCGCAGGCTGCCATCTGGGGAGAGGGGGCAATTGGGGGGCTGCAGGAGAACTTCCACCCCCAGAAGCCCGCAGAGCCAGCCCAGTCCTCCCCATTGGGGGCTCGTACCCCATTCCTCCCTCACCTCCTTCCACTTACCCCTCCCTAGCCCCCCTTCCTGATGTACAAAATAAAGATAACGTTTCTTCCAACATTGACTCTGTCTTTATTGAACAAAACTGGGGGAGACTGGGAAAAGGAGGTGGGAGAGGGAAAGAGAAAGGCTGGGAGAGGGGAAGGCAACTAACATGATCAGGGGTTGGGAACAGGTCCCAGATGAAGAGAGGCTACAGAGACTGGGAGTGTTCAGCTTAGAAAAGAGGAGATGGAGCGGGGACAGGATAGAGGTCTCTAAAAGCAGGGGTTGGGTGGAGAGGGTGCATTCAGAAAAGTTCTTCATGAATTCCCATAATGAAGGACTAGAGGACACCAAAGGAAAGGAATGGGTAGCAGGCTTGAAACTAGTAAGAGAAAGTTGTTCTTCAGAAAGCAAATAGTTAACCTGTGGAACTCCTTGCTGCAGGAGGCTGTGAAGGCTACAACTAGAACAGAGTTTAAAGGGAAGTGAGATCAAGTCATGGAGGTTGGGTCCATGGAGTAGTCTTAGCCAGGGGGTAGGAGTGGTGTCCCTGCCCAAAGTTTGTGGAAGGCTGGAGAGGGATGGCACGAGACAAATGGCTTGGACACTGTCTTCGGTCCATCCCCTCCAGTGTCCCTAGGGTTGGCCGCTGTCGGCAGACAGGCTACTGGGCTAGATGGTCTGACGCAGGACGGCCATTGTAAGCTCAGGGCTCAGGGTCGGGGTCTTAGTGGACCCCCTTGATTTTCATGCACACCTGCTCCTGGGTGGCCAGGCTGGCAGCTCTCCTGCCCTAGCCGGCCACTTTCCTGTGCCTGGTGCGGAGATCGTGGACGAGGTCCACGATGTCCGCACTAGCCCAGGAAGGTGCCCGCCTCTTGCGGTCCCGGGCAAGCTCCCGGGAGCCGCCAGTCTGGTCCCGGGAAGAGGGGGTGGGCTGGGGGACATTGGGTGGGTGGCTCTGTGCCGTGCCAGGTGCAGGGTCTGCTGGTTGGGTGCTGGTAGGCTTGCACCTGGCACCGGCACCGTAGCCTGCCCGTGCCCCTTTAAGGGGTCTGGGGCCGGGAGGGGGGCAGACGAGTTTCCCTGGAGTTGGCCAGAGTGGCCACCAGGGAAACCTGGGGAGGGCTAGCCTCCCACTAGTTCGAATTAAGGGGCTACACACCCCTTAATTCAAACTAGTAAATTCGAACTAGGCTTAATCCTCGTAAAATGAGATTGTCCTAGTTTGAACTAAGCGCTCCGCTAGTTCGATTCAAATTCGAACTAGCGGAGCGCTAGTGTAGCGGCTATGAATGTTAGTTCAAACTAACGTCCGTTAGTTCGAACTAACATTGTAGTGTAGACATACCCAGAATGAATAACAGTTCTCTCATATTAGAAAGTATGGAGACTAAAATGGTCTAGAAGGAAGCCATGGTTTTCTTTCTAGAATAGAGCAGTATGGCAAGAAGCCAAAGGAGCCCCAAACCAGCCAACGGGCAGGTTTAGTTTTTCAGGGAGAGAGCTCTGTCAAGTGTTCAGAGGAATGGAGCAAGAGGAACTTAAGCAGTCCAAAAGAGAGAGCCCATGGAGAGTGGAGGTTGAACTCCTTCACAAGAAATCCTACCTTTATTTTTGGCAAAGGTTGGAATGTTAGGCTATGTCTAGACTGCAGGCTTCTTTCGAAAGAGGCTCTTTCGAAAGCATCTTTCGAAAGAGCCTCTTTCGAAAGATCGCGTCTAGACTGCGGGCGGATCTTTCGAAAGAAAAATCCGCTTTTTCGAAAGAAAGCACCCAGCGAGTCTGGATACTCTCTTTCAAAGACGGTCTCTTTACATTGAAGAACGCCTTCTTTTGAAAGAGGAACTTTCGAAAGAAGGCGTACTTCCTCGTAAATTGAGGTTTACCGCCATCGAAAGAAAAGCCGCGTTCTTTCGAAATAATTTCGAAAGAACGCGGCTTGAGTCTGGACGCAGGGGAAGTTTTTTCGGGAAAAGGCTACTTTTCCCGAAAAAACCCTTGAGTCTGGACACGGCCTTAGTGAATGTGACAGGAGTGCAGAAAGAGAGAGGATGGTTAAAGAAGTTCAGTGCCATCTTGGCAAACTGCATTCTGTTCCTGATTTGGTCACAAATTTCCTGTGTTATACTGGGCAAGGCACTTAAAACAGACTGTTTGTCATTTGGCTACCAGTTTTGCCTTTATTAGGGAGCTCAACATGAGATACTGGGGAGGAGATTTGTAGGAGTTCTGAGAGCTTACAACCACAACTACAAGTTGGACCTCTTTGGTCTGGCACCCTGGAACCTGACTGGTCCTGAATAAGGGGGTTTAATCCCAGTCCAGAGGAAGTCCCTTGCCACTGGGGTCCCAGGCCACTGCCCCTCTCTGCTGCTGACTGCTTCTGGCCTATGTCCAGCTCCGCTGCTGCCATGCTTGAACTTGGGCTCCAGCCTCAGCCCCCTTGCCACCAGCCGTGGCCACCACCAGCTCTGCTGCTGCTAGGTCCAGAGCTCCCCACTGTGCCCCCTGGCCTCCCTGCCATCAAGATCCTAGCTAGGTCTCCGGCCCCTACTGTCACACTTCAGACCCTGCCGCCAGACCTCCCTGTCCCTGGGCTCTGTGGTCCAGGAACATATGTGATCCTGCTGGAAGGACCACGGATGTTGCCGGACCAGTGAGTCCGGGAGGTACAACCTGTACAAGCCTGTCAGAGCTGTGCTATAAAATTGCTAACTACCCTGAAAAATCAGACACCTTAAATTGGGCATCCAGTATTGTAGACATTTTTGACAGTTTGGGCCTTACTCTCATTGTGCTTCTTTTCCCCAACTGTAAAAGAAAGGTAATAACAAGAACCATGTAATTTCATACAGGTGATGTGAAGATGCATTTGTTAATATTTTTAAAGCACACATCATGATGAGGAAGCCATAGAAAATTCTGTGAGGAAATTCATCATTGTTTTAAGTGTAACATTTGGATGGTACGTGTTGCTAAAGCCTGGGCTACAAACTGAATATGGAAAAGAAATATTGAGTAAATATTAAGTAGGGGTACTGTTAACAGACAAAATAGTGTGTGATTGTGCAATTAAAGAGTACTGGCATATGTTTGGGGCTGCACAGACAACCTTAATTCTAGCATGGTATAAGATCAGTAAGAAACCGTAGAGAATATAAAATTGTGAATATTAAAATGTGTTGATTTCCATTACTTGAAATCATGAGATATAATTGTTAACCTATTTGAAGCTCTGATTAGAATAAAGCTTAAGCCACAGCACCCAAGAGTGAATTGTAAGGTGGATATAATTTCTCTTGGTCGGAGAGGAGCAATAAAAATAATTCCAGACTTCAAACATTTAATTTATGAAGAAAGATTGAGAGCCTTATTACTGGAGAAGAAAAAGATTTCACAGTCACTTAAGCAAAGTTTTTTAACTTATGAAAAGGGTAGCTAACATTCAAGTGAACTTTTAATACTTAAAATAAAGAAAAAAGGAAAGGTTTGGATTAGAAGATTAAAAATAGAGAGCAAAAAGAGACGTGAAGTGAAACATTTTACATGTAGAGTAATAAACATATGGAATAAATTACTTTAAAGGTTATTGAAGCATGAAGCATAGATGGATTCCAAAAGGTGTCAGGTTGAGTTCTGAGAATAGCAAGATATGGGGAATAAATTGTCCATTAGAAGCAAGGAAAACACTGATAAGAAGGTACAATCAGCAAATATCCTTCCCCGCTCTTATTTTAAAAGTATCTTATGTTCTCAAATAAAAATAAGAAAAATGTGTATTAAAAATAATTTACCCTAAAAAAGCTCCTTAAGGATAAAAGGCCAGATTGTAACTTCTGATGCATGGCCTGCATGCCAGACATATTCCATATGCACAAGTTATGTCTTTTTGTGACTGTAGCAAAATAAGAATTTGGTAGTAAAAAGTTTACAGAAAGCTTTTTGTGTTCATGTGTGATGGCTCAATCCTTAGATGGGAAAAGACCCAGTTTCCATGCTTTAGTTTAGGACATCTCAAGTCATGGTGCTAGGCAATACAATTAATTTTCTAAATGCCCAGTGAAACTGAATTGAAGAAATCAAATTTGCTCCCAGTCACTTTAACTTTGCTTTGTAATTTCCTTGAACATATATCATTTTTTGGTCCCTTCTTTAGCATGTTTTTGTCAGTTTGGGCCAGTATTAGCTGGGAGGCAATGATGTATATGTGAATATGATGTGTGTGAACAGTTTCCTGGGATCCTGTGTGAAACATTTGTGAAAGAAAATTCTCTGACATGTTTTCTTCCATGGTATACAAGAGTGTTTGCCATTAAGAAAGTCCATATTTGCCAATAGCTTTAACACAATTACCACAGTTCTCTAGTGTAATGGAAAACTAGATACCACTGTGTGAGAATTTCCCATAATTATAACTTTTGAATGATGCCCATTGTGAGAGATATTCATATAATGGCACATTTTATTAGAAACTTTTTACATTTTTCATTCAAGTAATCAATGTTTGTGTTTTTTATGGTCAGGACAGGACTGATATACAGAAGCCAAATGTATTCTTTATTTATATACATGGTTGGTTGTATTACACAGTGTGGTTCAGTTACAAAGAAGAGGTATGAGGACTGTAAGAGGATTTACTGTGTATCTGTGGTGTACTTCTAGGGTTGCCAGATACCTTCACAAAAAATCCCGAACATTCCAGGGGAAAAAATTGTTTGTTGAGGAAAAAAAATGGGGGTGGGGGGACCAAACTTGTTGATCAATCAATCAATCAATAAAGGATGCTATGCCTTTAAATTCCTGTGTTCCGCACACCAGACACAGCAGGGGGAAAATGTCCCTGCTGGCCTTCTGTCTGAGAAAAAAAATCTGTTGTCTTTACCGGACAGAAGACGCAATGTACTTCTTTTTTTACATGTGGGTGAATTTCTTTTCATATCTTCCTTTTAGCCGTAGAATTAATTATGTTTACATCATTTGTCTCAACAAGATTATAATTCATTTACCCTAAGTACTAATTTCATTAAGCAGCTTGTTAATTATTATTGCTTTTATAGGGTAAAATTCATCCTGTCCAGGACCCTATAAAAATTACAGAAGTGGCACCACTTAAGTCATATTTATGGCATCCATATTGGGCCCTCTTTACATGGGTGAATTTCATTCATTGGGATGAGTAAGGATGGATCATGTTGAATAGATAACAAGTTAGGTCTTGTAATGTAAAATGTTGCCACTGATTGCAACACCTTGCAGGACCCACTTAAGTCTGTGAGCTCCATCCTCACCCCCAGAGGCTGTACCACTTCCATCCCATCCGTTTTCAGTGCAGAGGGGGTGGGGATTCAGGAGGTTAGGGACAGAGTGGTTTTGAGCATTCTGATGGTTTGGTGGTTAGAACAGACAGCGGTGGAGAGAATGAGCAGCTGGTCACAGGGTCACTCACTCAAGCTGCCTCTCTATGATAGCTAATCCTCTCAAGCAAACAAAAAAAACAGTGCTGGGAAGATTATTGTTTTAATACATTTTAAATATGTACAGTATCATGTGGACCCTACTCCTTATTGCTGCATTTGAAAATGTCGCTTAGTGATTCACAATCTTACTTTAAACTACCCTATCTTGCCTTTTGCCCTCTGGCCTGCTCCATACATGCGCAATTGGTGTCAGGAGACTGTTTCAAGAAAGTTCAGACTAGTACAGCATCATCTCAAATGGGAACATGGCCAAAATATATAACCACTCAAATTAAAAGTGCCAGCAGGACACAACTTCAAACTCTATCTGCTCAATTGCTACTGTATGATTTCAGAATTTTACTTAAAAAAATTAAAAGCAATTATGATTAAAGTCTTTCAATTTAGATTTTTATTAAAATGTAAGCTGCAGCTACAAAGGTAAATTTGTTTAACGTAGTACTGTTGGGGATTTAAATAAAATCTGGTTATTTAAAACCCTTTTAATTTATGTTGCTGTGTTCCCTGCTGTTAGAACCCTGCCTCAGAACTTAATTATCTTGATAACTACTGTAAAATGCTATGATGAATTACAATAGGAAACATGAAACAGTGTTATTTAGAAAATGGTTTAAATAGAATTTTGTTTACTGGCTTACTTGAGCAGGGTCCAGTGAAACCTCTCTAGAATATTGTTATTTTAATGACTGGGAAAGCCAGCATTTTATAGGATATGATAGGAACATTGCAAAAAAATGTTGTATACCTATTGAAGTAATGGGCAAAGGTGTTCAGTATTGAATATGAGCTTTACTCCAGAATTCTATGACTGAGCTCTCTCAGCGTGAGACTTAAAAAATACGTTTCCCTTGTTTTTTCGGAAAAACTTCTTAAGACGTGGAGTTGATAAGTTGAATGCTCAGGACAGGAGAGCTTATTTGGAAAGTCTCTAAATGATCATAAAGATAGAATGTATTGTGCAGTATTGTAGAGAAACTTGAATAACATTTTCCTGCACTATGCCTGTTTCTCTGCAGGGATTCCCAGACTCTCACTTATATGAACAATGAAGTAACTGTGAAACTAGTTATTCAAACAATAAAAAAAATACATTTAAAAAAGTCCTTGTGTCTGGGCTAACTTACTGGCTACGTCTAGACTACATCCCTTTTTCGTAAAAGGGATGTAAATTAGATGTATCGCAATTGCTAATGAAGCGGGGATTTAAATCTCCTGTGCTTCATTAGCATAAAAATGGCTGCCGCTTTTTTTCCGCACGGAGCTTTGTCGGAAAAAAGTACCAGTCTAGACGCTGATCTTGTGAAAAATAAAGCCTTTTCTGAAAGATCCCTTATCCCTCTAGGAAATAAGGGAGCTTTCGGAAAAGGCTTTATTTTCCACAAGATCAGCATCTAGACTGGCGCTTTTTTCCGACAAATCTCCGTGTGGAAAAAAAGCGGCAGCCATTTTTATGCTAATGAAGCGCAGGAGATTTAAATCTCCGCTTTTTTAGCAATTGCGATACGTCTAATTTACATCCCTTTTACAAAAAAGAGATGTAGTCTAGACGTAGCCACTGTGTTTACTGGGAACAAAAAAGCCGTGAAGAACAGTTGGCAAAGAAAACCAATTACTCTGTCTCTCTCTAACTTTCCCAACGAACTCCTTCAAGTAAAAACAACGAGTAGTCCTGTGGCAAGTTAGAGACTAACAAAAATATATAGTGTCATGAGGTTTCATGGATAAAACCCACTTCATCAGAAGAGTTGGACTTTACCCACAAATGCTCATGAAACTATATATTTTTGTTAGTGTCTAAGGGCACGTCTAGACTGTGTTCTATTTTCAGAAGACGATCTTTGAAATTGAAAGTAGTCTGGACTCGTTTTTTTCGGGGAAAAAAATCTTTTTTCAAAAAAACAGTGTAAACCTCCTCCTCTTTTTTTTTTTTTTTTTTTAAGGAAGAGTGGTTTTTTGAAAAAGGTTTCCCCCCCCCAAAAAAAATGCGTCCAGACTACTTTCACTTTCAAAAGACCCACTTTCAAAAAAGCAATCGGAAGAAGACATGCAAATTTGTATATCCTTTTTCAAAAATAGAACATAGTCTTGATGTGCCCTAAGTTGCCACAGGACTACTAGTTTCTAAAGTTACAGACCAACATTGTTATCCCTCGTAAGATCTAAGTAGTTGTTTGACTGATGACGAAAGATAATGCTGTTTTATTTGTTTTCTTTAAAAATAATTCTAACATTTAAACTGTATTTAGTCTTTAACAGTTATCTTTCTGTTTGAGGGAATATCAGAACTTACAGGAAAACTAACAGAAACTGGAACAAGTGACAGGGAAAATAAGCATTGAATTGTTTCAGGATGTCCTCAGAAAAAACTTTGTCATAAAATGCATCTCTACAAAATAATACTTTAAGGCTGGAATGGGGAACCTCAGGCCCAAGGGCCAGATGGAGCCCCAGCATGCCTGGACCCGGTCCCTAAGGGTTCCCTCTCTTCTCAGCATTGGGGAGCCTGTGCTGGTGATCCAGCTGTCCCTGACCCACCATGGAGATGGAACACACATCATCTATTAGGCTGGGCTCTGGTGCGCAAGGGGAACGTGGAGAGTGTCTTAGTGTCTTTTTCCTTCTCCAAAAAAGGTTCCTCACTCTTGCTTTAAAGAGAATAATAGCTATCCTAATTATTCACAAGGACAGAATGTTATCCCCTAAATTTATTGTCTGGAAGATAATTGATTCATATTTATACTATAGTATTATCAGGAAGCCCTCATCAGAGCCTATCAGCACTATATATGTTCCAACATCTAGAGTAACGCTCCTCCCACTGGAAAGAGTAGCCAGTGGTTTTCATCATCATAAGCCCTGGTCCTGTGCACCTGTATGGTGGAGTTGGACTCCCTCAAAATGCATTTTCATTTAATTCAATAGTGCTCCTCACAGATTGAATTGCATGATTTCAGACTAACTTTTAAGCCACTGTCATTCCTATTTTAGATAGAAATGGATGTTGTTGGTTACACAAAAGCAGATCATTTCACTTGAATGATTGACCAGGGAACACTCAAGACAAAACTTTCAAATGTGAGTGCTTTAAGTTAGTTATAAATGTTGACCTCAGTATATTGTGTCCAGAAATCTAGAGTGCCTTATTTGGCTTCTTAAGCAGTGGTTTCCAGTTGCTTGAGGGATATGAACCATGTCTTTGGGCAAACCACTCAAACTAATGTCTCATCATTTATGCAGCTAAGAAGTTTTGCAGGCTATTCAATTTGAGCTCAAATCACAGTACAGATCAATTCCAGCATCATTTAGTTGTGGTGTTAATTAATTTCTGCCCAGACTCTACCATTTTTATACACCCTGTTGAAGTAATCCATCATCATGCTAAAGCAAGGGAAATTCAATCCATCACTGCTGATTCTGATAGAGAACGATAGTAGAGGGTACAAGTCATTTTCCCAGCAGTAATCAAACAGCTGTGATACATGCCGTTTTAAGCTTGTATCATCATATAATAGATGGTTTTCCTCTACAAGGGAGCTTGCTTTAAAATCTTCAGGCAGATGGACTCTGTTGCAAAGGGTTCATTTTGTGGAATTTAAGGCTCTGAACTGGTTATTGACAAATACTGCATCATCAGTTCCAGTTGAAGACACAGACTAATAAGTAGAACATTGGCACTAATCCTTATTTAATCAGCCTTAAAATGGTAATTTCAAATAAATGAGGGCATGGGGAATAGATTTTTTTAACTCAAAGTGGTACTGAAAATACCAGTCATATGTGTACACAACCAAAGGATTAAATTAAAGAGCATTTGGTGTGTATAGTAACTGAAGCATACAGAAGAAAAATTGAGGTTACAATTGTAGTGGGACCCAAAAACTTCTCTGTTAAGTGAGCCCATCTTTTCTATCTAAAATAATATATTTTTACTATATCCAGGATATTTAATCAAAGAAAAACTGTAATTGATATAGTATATACTAGAACATAAAATGCTAGTTAAAATCTTATGCTGACATACCTAGAGAATGTAAAGGACATGTTAATTCTTTGGTTGTGATGAAGTTTCTTATAAAGTATTGATTTGGCTAGCTGTTTAGAAAATGTAAATGCCTAATTTCAAAATAATACTGAACAACTTTTTTGTTAAAATATATGATGCTTTCAAACAGCATCCTGTGTTCCCTAATACTGAAATACTGAGGAGGAAAAAGCAATGCAGAAGTTAAAATACTGTGGTTTTTTTTCTCAGTAAACAGAGTAATGCAAATATATGTATAAGCCTTGTTGAGTGTCGTTAGCCTGCAAACATCAATCTCAATCTATTTTGAAACTCAGTTAGTTGAGCCATGCAAACTGTATGCTTGGATCATATAACCGGAAGGCAAGTACTTCAGTTGGGTTATTTAAAGTTTCCTAACTTAAAACTCCTTCTCTTGGGAATTATGAAGGAAGAATGTGTGGCAACTTTTATAAACAACAAAGGTGATATAAAGTAAATTACCTAATTTAAGCAGGAAACTAGTTTACTGAAAACCAGGTTCGAAGCTAATGCCATGTCTAAATTACCAGTAACATATTCAAAATATTGTATCCTCTTCATTTTATAAATTCTTGCTGATTCATCTGCAATCTGTTCTGTAAAAGCATTCCAAGATTTGTTTTCATATTATGTCAGGTTTAATTTTAATTTTACAAAATTTTCTGTAGTATAATTCCATCTTTAACCTATCAGTGTAAGGTGTCTCTACCTGTCAGCTTTTCAGCAGTCAGTCTGAATTAGAGAATATTTTTAAAGATGTAATTCATTTAAACTCTAGATAATACAATGAAATATGGAGGTGCACAGTTAACCTTGTAGGATTCTTGAAAATGGGTTTAATTTCAACCTGTAATCCTGTTACAGGCTGTATTTTTAGATATTATGGTAGATATCTGCAATTTGAAAATGAGAGTTCTATTGTTTGAGCAAATATACAATGAAGGTGAAGATGACTGAATCTTAGCGATTATGTCACATTAAAAGGTCACTAAGCACCTAGCACTTAAAAGTAAAATAACATAATTGGTTGGTTATTTTCATCCAGTTCCTAGTAGTTATGTTATATGATCACCATCACCCTGCCCCCGAATTACAATTATAGAATCACAGAATACTAGAACTGGAAGGGACCTCGAGAGGTCATCAAGTCCAGTCCCTTGCCCTCACAGCAGGATCAAGCACCATCTAGATAATCTCTGACAGCTGGTGACCTTTTTGTGGATAGGAAAATAATTGACTGAGAATTTCATAGGCAAGAATTGAAGATTTTCATATGTAGAGATGGTTCCTATATCTAAGTGTAGAGCAAGATCAGTGATGGGGCTTTGAAGGAAGATTGTAGTGCTATTTACAAACCTGCATCTGTTTGGACTTCAGAATTATTAAATATGACACTTTTCATGTGTAGAATATTCACCAGCAAATTAAACTATAATTATATGTGGAGATATACCTATCTCATAGAACTGGAAAGGACCTTGAGGGGTCCTCAACTCCAGTCTTCTTGGCAGGACCAAATACCATTGCTCATAGATTTCCCTGATCCCTAAATGGCCCCCTCTGGGCTTGAACTCACAATGCTCAAACCACTGAGCTATCCATCCCACCATATACACACTAATCAACTCAAAATTACTAATATGTATATGTATTTACATGTCAGTGAAGTAGCCCTTCCATGATAGCGTGGAACTCTTTGACAGAGAATATTGTGAAGATCAAGATTATAACAGGGTTCCGAAAAGAACTAAATAAGTTAAAGAAGGATAGGTTTAGCCAGGGTGAGTAGGAATACAAAACCATGTTCTAGTCTAAAGTGTTCTTCACCCCTTTGTTTGCCAGAAGCTGTGAACAACCAATAGAGGTTGGATCACACAATGATTACCTGTTCTGTTCACTGCCTCTGAAGGACTTAGTATTAGCCAATGTTAGAAGACAGGATGCTGAGCTAGATAGGCCATTGGTCTAGCTCAGTATGATCATTCTTATGTTTGTTCAGTTATCCTCAGCCTAGTCAAACAAACAAAAGCCTGTCTGAGTGACTTGTAATGGAACAATTAAGAACATTTGTGGGTATGTTGAAATACGTATCCTCTGAGGAGTCTGAAAGTGAAGATTGCTCATGCACAACTGTTACACTTTTCCATAAAGAGAGAGTAGTTGTCAGAAAAAAAAGTCATGTTGTCAGCATGCCCAGCAATTACCATATAAAAATCCTATTATAAGGTTTACTTTGCATTGTATAAAATGTTGCTAAGTTGGACCTCAATATGCCAGATGTGTATTCTTAGTCCTTTGCTTACGCACTATTAATTCTTCATGGCTTTTCAGTATTAGTATACTGAGCAATATAATTCTAGGATAGAATTCATGGATTCTCACAGAAAAGAAAAAAATAACTACAATTTATTTTAAAAGATTTCAATAGAGGTAATTTTGGGGAGGGTTGAGTAGTGAATGCTTGCAGCAATTTATCTGGACTAATGAAGTGGTTAGTAAAGTAGATTCAGCATAAACAGGATAGGCAGCTTTGCATGTGGTAGTACTTTTTAGGTTCTTTATAAGTTTGCACCCTTCCTTTAACATCCTTACTAATTTCCTCCTATTTTTTTTAAAAAACATGTAATATACTTGCTGCAGGCTATTCCATGTTATTTCTTCTTGACAGTATTATATTATTAATGAAGGTACTGCTAGCTGAATGCTAGAAAGGTTCAGTTAAACTGACTTATGAGATACACTATTTGCAGTGGTCACAGCTTAGAAGTCTCATCCTCTTTCAAAGATTCTATCAGGCTGAGAGAGATTCCCTATGACTAAACTGAGGGATACAGGTAGAACTCTTGAAATTGCAAACCATTTCAAAATTTAAGGGCGGCTTCTGTAGATTGAGGTATTTGACCCCTCTTAGACCTTGTGTGCCTTGCTCATACAGGATTGTTTCATTACATGTAGCCTCTGTTTAGGGACCTTAGTCTGAACATTCTCATTCTGTTCTATGGGAAAACTAGTTAATTAATTGTACATTGTGATTTCTTTTAATGTGCAGAAAGCCCGTGAATATAAAGTCATATTTTACAATACAACAGAATATTGAAATGAAAGCAAATAATTTATAAAAGGAGAGGGCAAGGGAATTGCTTCTCATAAAACCATGCAGAAAAAGAGACAGATTCAACAGGCAGGTGAAAGGGGCTGGCTGGGAGTTGTCCCTTCTCCCCCTGCCATAATCCAGCACTGCATTATCCCCAAGCGTCTCCCCATCGTGGGAACCCTTGCCTAATTCATACTGGATTATTTCTCACTGTTCCCCTTCCTCAGAGAGTAAGGGGAAAGTGAATAGTTTGCTGCATTCCTCACTTTGGTTGGGGAGTTCAAGAGCAGACAAACCTGGAGCTGCCCCAGCAAGGGGATACGCATGACTCCCCTGGCTGTGCCCACTGGAGATACAGCAGTCATGGAGAGGCCCCAAGTTGCTGGGGTAAAAATTAACTACGGTGAACCCCAGCAATGCCAGGCAAATCTTCTAGTATGTAATATAAAATTAAAAATATGTATGTAAAAAAATAGTATGTAATATAAAATAAAAAATCGGAAGATACATTTTGAAAGCCAGTTCAAAGCTAAGAATAATAATCCATATGAAAGAGAAATTAGAACAATATAATACAGAGGTAGGAAATCAAAGGAGTGAGTTTATGTAATGAAAACTGTAGGAAATACAATAATGTAGAAAGTATTCATAATATTTGAGGTAATGAAGAGGGCCAAGACATGAATATATACAGAGAGAATGGAATGTTTAGTATGTAGGGTCATGGAGATGAAAAATACAAAGTAAAGTACAGGTATGAATTAATGGTCATTGTGAGAGTTTATCTGCTTTCTGAAGATGGAGAGCAGTTTTGTTAGAGCAAGGGGCTATGATAGTGGTACATATATTCCACAAGAGATTTACAATAAATCTCAATAGTGAATTAATGATATTGATACTTTAATGGCATTCAAAATACATACTTAACTATCATTCTGTTTTAATATTAGCATCTTTAAAACTCCTTCGCATGTAATCACAATTGCACCAATTGAAACTCCCACATACACTGGTAGGCTGTGTCTACACTGGCACTTTTTTCCGGAAATGCTTAAAACGGAACAGTTTTCCGTTATAAGTATTTCCGGAAAAGGAGCGTCTACATTGGCAGGAAGCTTTTCCGGAAAAGCCCTTTTTCCGGAAAAGCGTCCGTGGCCAATATAGACACGCTTTTCCAGAAAAAAGCCCCGATTGTCATTTTCGCGATCGGGGCTTTTTTGCAGAAAAGACTGCTGTGCTGTCTACATTGGCCCTTTTCCAGAACAGTTTTCTGGAAAAAGGACTTTTGCCCGAGCGGGAGCAGCATCGTTTTTCTGGAAAAGCAGCTGATTTCTTACAGTAAATCGTCACTGCTTTTCTGGAAATTCAAGGGGCCAGTGTAGACAGCGACTGCTTTTCCGGAATAAGTGGCCCAGTGTAGACACAGCCGTAGTGTATAGGTATAAGTAAGCTGAAGCTGCCTTCCACATCACTTATCACTTTGGCCCCCTGAGTGAAATTGTTTTGCACTGATTTTATTTATAATCTGTAAATAGTTCTTTTGAAAAATTATTTCTAAAATATTAATTTAAAATATGTTAAGCGTCCCAGATTTCTTAGTGGCAGAGGGAGTATTAGGCTCATAACATTCCCGGTAGCCTATATGAGGTGGATTAATTTGAATTAGCATTAGTTCAGGAATTTAAGAGCCACAATCCATAGGCATGCTGGCTATATCACATGAGATATCAGGCTACATCTGACAGTGGTGAATTAAGTGTTAGGCTAAATCTGTTACCATGCCAAAGAACCTTAGGATTTGATACTAGGACTCCTTCAGATGGACCCTTCATCTTTTGGTTTGTCAAATCTTCATTATCAAAAGAGTGGATATTTTTCAGAAAATACCTTATCCCTCTTAGGATACGTCTAAACTACATGCCTCTGTCGCCAGAGGCATGTAGATTAGGCTACCAGGCATAGGAAAATGAAGCGGCGATTTAAATAATTGCCGCTTCATTTAAATTTACATGGCTGCTGCGCTGAGCCAACAAACAGCTGATCAGCTGTTTGTCGGCTAAGCGCGGTAGTCTGGACGCGTAGGTGTCAACATCAAAGGCATTTGTCAACCACCCAGGTATGCCTCTTGGGATGAGGTATACCTGGGTGGTCGACAAATGCCTTTGATGTCGACACCCGCGCGTCCAAACTACCGCGCTGAGCCGACAAACAGCTGATCAGCTGTTTGTCGGCTCAGAGCGGCAGCCATGTAAAATTTAAATGAAGCGGCGATTATTTAAATCGCCACTTCATTTTCCTATGCCTGGTAGCCTAATCTACATGCCTCTGGCGACAGAGGCATGTAATCTAGACGTACCCTTAGGCTGTGTCTAGACTACATGCCTCTGTCGGCAGAGGCATATAGATTAGACACATAGGCAAAGGCAAATGAAGCTGCAATTTAAATGATCGCGGCTTCATTTACATTTACATGGCTGCCGCGCTGAGCCGACAAACAGCTAATTAGCTGTTTGTCGGCTCGCGCGCTAGTCTGGACGCTCCCCTGCCGACATCAAAGCCCTTTGTCGGCAGCCCCGTTATTCCTCGTGGAATGAGGTTTACCGCGGCTGCCGACAAAGGGCTTTGATGTCGACAGGGGGAACGTCCAGACTAGCGCGCGAGCCGACAAACAGCTGATCAGCTGTTTGTCGGCTCAGCGCGGCAGCCATGTAAATGTAAATGAAGCTGCGATCATTTAAATCGTGGCTTCATTTGCCTTTGCCAAAAAAACAAATCTACGTGCCTCTGCCGACAGAGGCATGTAGTTTAGACGTACCCTTAGAGTCTACCCTACAAGAGATTCTAGAAGCTTTAATAACTAGTTAATGAGGGTTGAGGTGTGAACCTGGCCCTACATCAAATACCTTTATGCAAAGAAACAGTAGTATGAGATGCTACCTAAAGAGGCAACTCCTTACAGGTCCACTTGGCTTCAGAGAAAGAACTGAGCTTCAGAGAAAGTCTGAAGATATATCCTACATCATGAAAAACACATGCGGCTCCTATGAGGGGATACAGCCTGGGACTGTGGGAAAACATTCTAAAGTTCCCTATAATCTGGAAGAGAATTACAAGGAGTAGAACTGCCACCAATCTAGTATTTGCTGCCAAAAAGGAAAACATGGATTTATTCAAGATTATTAAATTGACAAGACTTCTATCTCACTTTGGGTCAAGATCCTGAGTGAGGATCTAGTAAAAAAAAATGAGAAGATCACCATGCTGAGACCATGTCTCTTCTAAGGGAAAATTGCTAGCAATCTGTACGAGAGATTATAGGCCCTTACATACAGGAGCACCTCACCATTTGTGGTGGATGCGTTCTTGCATCCATCAGAAATGGCAAAATTAAAAAATACTGGGAGCCTCAGCTCCTGACAGTTGGGGTGAGCTTCCTGGTGCTTCTGAACTCACCGCACCTTCCAGGAGCTGCAGAGAACTGCGGTGAGTTCCCCGTGGCTCCTGGCCCCTACTGCCCTCCCAGGCCAGGAGAGGAGACTCGTGAATAAGCAGAACCATGAACAGTGATTCCACTAATTGCAGGGGGTCTTCAGTACGCAGAAGGATAAGTACTGAAAGTGTTTCTTTTTATCAGAGAACAGCACCCGCAGTATCATATGTTTCCTGTTATGTATCTGCTGTAATTAAAGTGAAAACTTAATTTTGAATTAACAAGTCATTATATAATGACTGTTTTTATTAGGGATGTGAATGGGTAACTTTAATGGTTGATCCTTACTGGGTATCAGTTAACTGATACTTAGGAGCTTGGGAGCCTGCCCCCCTCACATGGAGGTGTCAGGAGCACAAGCCGGCCACCTCATGCATGGGAGTCTAGGAGCAGAAGCTGTCCCTGCCCCATGCTTGGGGCCACCAGCTCTTGCTGCTGGCCCCCCTGTGCAAGATCTCACTTAAGAGGTTTAACTAGTTAACTGATTAACTGGGATTTTACATCCCTAGTTTTTATACCTCCATCTTGAAAACACAGTCGTGCTCAAATAACAATTGGTTTGCTTCTCGCTGCCTTTAAGTTTCAGCCATCATATTGTTGCTTGACTGAGAACTCTTCTGTTGCTCATACAAGTAATGTGACAAAATAAACACAAACAAGAAATAAGAAAAAATCCATATATCCAGACTGAAAAGTAAACTTAAATCCAGATACGATTATCAAGCAAACTTTTGAGTGGTAGTTTAATTTCAACAGCATCGTTTCATACATTTTGATCCCTTATGGATACACTCTTTCAAATCCCCTTCTCCCATGATGAAGTGAAGTCTGGATATAATGGATAAAAATGTAAGAGCACAGACAAGTCTATTATATCCAGCATTCACTTCAGGTGCCATTGTAACTAGTATTCCTAAGGGTTCTCTTACATGAAAGGCATGAATGCTTTGGGCTGACATGTTGGCTATAAAGTAATACAAAGAACTGTCAGCAATTATATATAGGAGGTGAAATTTGATGGAGGTTCCTGGAAAAGGAAGATATACTGCACATATGATTTTTGACTGCTAAAAGAAATTGTTTCATGCTAAGTCATGTCTGTGATATTAAACAATTCTTTTCCTCATTACCATATGTTGGAGGCAGTTAGGTTGTCAATGGCATCAAGGTGTGGTTAATTTCTTTTCTTAATGTTTTAAAATATGAATAATTTTCCTTCAGATGTGCTGCACAGTGATCTAAAATTAGATGATTCAGGTTCATAGTGGCTCTCTATGTCTAAAATTGGAGTATCTTGATATTTTCAAATATGTTGGGTTGCATACTGTACACTGCAAATCATCAGGGAGCACTTCATATGTATATTATGAAGAGATTATGGTGTTTACTGTGTTGAATGACTGCCCTTGATCAGGCACTATTGTGATGACTGGTCTCTCATATGTTTTCATTCTCCATACTAATGAATTCTTATGATGAAAGTTAACTAAAAACAACTTTAAAGGATTCTTTTGTACTCCTGCCCTATCAATCTGATCTCAAGGTCTAAAGTCTAGCAAATCTTTATGGCAGGGTTAGAAAGCCCACAAATAGGTTTACACTAGGAATGCTGACAAGCCTTAAATGACAGCAGCGCGGACACAGCTATAACACAGTATCACTCCCAGGGGAGTTCTACACCACAGCAGCAGAGCAGAGAAATGCTCAGCCCCTTTCCCCTGCAGATCCTCTTTCTGGGAGGAAATAAAAAATAGCTGCAGAAGTGCTAACACACAACACACAACACACCCCTTCCTGGCAGAGAAGCATCTGGGGATGCCTTGGCCACCCAGGGACATTAGTCCCATCTGGGCAGCAGGGAGGAGGAGAGAGAATTCACCCTTCTCTATCCTGGCACAGAGCAGCTGGGGCTGGGTCAGATCAATCCCCAGAATGTTCCCCAGGCTGCAGGAAGCTCTGAACTATGGGAGTTGAAGAACTTGGTGGGTGGAGGGGGTCTGGATGAATTGGGCAGATTGGGGAGATTGGGCAGAGAGGGAGAGCAGCTCCTCGTACAGTGACCCTGCCCCCATATCTATATCAAAAGTTTTCCCTACCCAGAACCTCCTCCCACTGAGCCTCCTGAAATCCCACTTCAGCCCCCACTTTCCACATCCAGACCCCTACCTCAAGGAGAGACAACCAGCTTCATCTGGACCCTCCACCCCACCAACCCCCAATCCCTCAGTTCCTCTGCCCCACTGAACCCTAACCACCTTCACTTGAACTCTCCTGCAGAGTCCCATTCCCCTTGCACCTGGCCTTCAACTGAGCTGCCCACACCCAGACTATGCTACACAGAAACTGGTAATCTTAATGGAATTTTGTACAAAAACAATTATGATTCTGCAGAGTTCTGCATATTTTACCCATCAGAAGAACACAGAAGCACCACAACAATATAATCACACAATTTTCAATTATTTTGGTCATTTATTTCAAAATATCTGCTAGCAAATAATTGAACATGCTATGACTATAATGTGTTATTTTGAAAACCATGCAGAACTCTGCAAAATTTTACAATGAGAGCAGAGTTCTTATTTTTTCCCTGAATACAGTATGCAATATTTTTACATTACATTTGGAAATCATCAGTGCAGACTTTAAAAGAAATTTAAAAAGAAAATAATGTACTTATTCCACTTAACTCTTCTTTTGAGGTATTTCTATTACAGTATGACTAGACTTTCTGTCTTTTTATTACATATTTATGAAAAGCTCTAAATTATAGCTGAGTTTCTCTGTGTAGCCCAAAAGGAAGAAATGACAGAATTCAAAAGGGGGTTGTGGTAAATGGGTAATTTCACATTTTCAGTAGAAAAGGATGTAAATATATCCAGATATAAGTCAGTTATATGGATACATGGTGTGAAAAGTTCTGCGTACAAATATAACAATGTTAAATAAAAATGTAGGAATAAAAGAGCACTTCAAAATAGTCTTAAAGAGAAGAAATCAATAGAAAATGCTACAATTAAAAGCAGAAAAAAAGACGTAGAAAAGATTGATGGCATATAAAAATGTTGTGTACTCAAGGGTCAATTGTATCATTCCATTAATTGTAGACTGAACATAATTCAGACAATTGCTCCAAATTTTATATATTACATTATATTATGATCTGTAATGCAAGGACGGACCAGATTATTCTTACCTGTAAACCTGCAAATCATCTTCACTACTTACTGCTATATTTATCTGTACACCTCCAGCTTCCATCTAGGACACATCACACTGCCCATTGCCTACAGCCAAGCCCTAAAATAAAGCTTTGTTTGCTCCAATCCCTCAGACAGAGACAAACACGTACAATACTTTATCAAACATTTTAAAAGCTACAATACCCATTTGGATAAGTGAGGAAATAAATTTTCAGAGCCAAACAGGTATCCAGAAGTCACCTACTGCAGGTCGTATCCAACAAGGAAAACAACAGTCTCAGGGGGGAGATTGAACACATCTGAAAAACAACAGAAATATTACTATTATAATATAAATATTCATATTAGTCATTTTTAAGTTTTTTCAGAAATATTACTATTACTGTAATACTAAAATATTATTTTTAAAAAGCTACTTCTTGCCGCTGACTGTTACAGACTAATGTGAACACACCAACTTCATACACTTATTATAAACACAAAAATCACAAACAAGTCAAAGGCATGAGAATTATATATGTAAATTAAAAATCCACCTGTAAAGAGAAATGTATACCCTATTTTTAACTTTTTTCAGAAGTAACCTTTATTATGAAGATTCAGCTAGTTGGTGGCTTGTTATACAGTGTCTTTCAATGAATAGATATGTGCAGTAACCACTTTTATAATTACTAGTACCCTGGCTTGCATCAAATCTAAGCTATAGTAGAAGGCACATCAAAACTAAAAACTAGAGAGATGTTTTATGAAGTCTTTCTTCATCCTTGTGAAAGTGTTGCTTTCTAAATTTGCACCCATTTTTTACTCTTGTGCCATTTTAAAATTTATTATGGTCTTTTCAGAATGAATCAGAAGGTGAAAAATAGCCAGCAGATATTTAGAACTTTCATGTGTAGTTGGAAAAATCAGTCACTTCATGATGTGCCTCAAAGGTGTTTTACAAGTGCAAACTATATTTTCAAGATTTATTTTAAGACTGACTTATCCTTAGTTTGATTTGTTTCTATACATTCAATGTGTCATTGACAAAATCTGCATTTTATTCTGGCACAGTATCATCTGCTCTTTAAAATAAAGTGGGTTAACAAAATTAAAAAAAAAAACTTTCACAGATATAAGTAGATTTTTTTAATTCTGTAATTGTGGTTGAATAAAATAATGAATTTTGATACATTTATTAAAACCCAAATGCTTCCAAAATTGCCCAACTATTCTAGTTACCTATGTATTTAGGCAAAATAAGAGACCTGACTTCATTTTGGGGTCAGTATTTTTCTCAACTAGTAACAAGAAAATAGGCATTTGGTGTAGGATATGCTTTCACCTTCCATTTTGGATGGTAATGATCCCTCAGGAGTAAAGAATTCTCACAGAGTGTGCTACTGGCTTCAGTTCCAGAGTCATCTGTCTACCTTCCCTTTTATCCTGCTTGAGTATGGGGATAAATCATCACAGATGCAAATTGCAGTACGGTATGATATGAATATGATAGAGTTACTGTGAAGTCAGAAGGGAAAATAAATCTATGTATATAAAAAAAGAAATGGAGGCAAAAGAAAAGTGAATATATGTGAGGCTAACTATGAAAATTGTTTTAGATAATAATGAAGTGATGCATCTTTAAATATCAGTTTAATTGGACTGTGACAATTTTACTGGAGTATTTCCCACAAGCATTAATGGACAGTAACAGTTTAAATCAATGTCATAGTTAGACTAGAGCAGAAGGAACATAGAAAATTCCTCTGCATAGCATTCAACTATTAAATAGGTAATATGAGGGATAATGTGTTAGAGTGAAATTTAACCATATGTTTATGTTATCAGTTATTTCTATGGAACTGTGACACTTTGCTTACATATAACAAATATGAAGCTACTTCATGCAGTTAATAGTCTCTACATCAGGGATGGGATATAAGCCTGCCCACAGACCAGACACAGTTTGCCTAGGTTAGTCTCTGGTGGGTCCCCAGACACTTTTTGTCTGTGCATCCATAGGTATGGCTACTTGCAGCTTCTGTTTGCCATGGATCACCATGTCTGACCATTGGGAAGTGGTAGGGACTAGGACACCACTTGTTATAGCTCCCATTAGCCAGGAATGATGATCCACAGCCAACAGGAGCTGCAAACGGCTGTCTCAACAGACATGGAAGGAATTAAGGCCTCCAGCAGCCTGCCAGGTGCTAACTCTTGTGAATCATGCTGGCCCACAAACTGCTTATTGTCCACCTCTGCTCTACTTAATAAAATGTCTGCATTTTTCATCATAATATAATTCTTATCCTATCATCAGAGGCCAAGGAGAACAATTTCCTCCCATCCTCCTTGTGACACTCTTTTAGATACCTGAAAACCAATATCATGCCCCCTCTCAGTCTTCTTTTCCAAACTAATCAAGCCCGGTTCCTTCAGCCTTCCCTCAAAGCTCATCTTTTCTAGACCTTTAATTAGGTTTGTTGCTCTTCTTTGGACCTTCTCCAATTTCTCTACATCTTTCTTGAAATGTGGTGCCCAGACCTGGACAGAATACTCCAGTTGAGGCCTAATCATTGCAGAAGAATGACATCTCATGTCTTGCTCACAACACTCCTGTTTATGCATCCCAGAATCATGTTTGCTTTTTTTGTAACAGTGTGACACTGTTGACTCATATTTATCTTGTGGTCCACTATGACCCCTTTCTGCAGTACTCCTTCCTAGACAGTCAGTCCCCATTCTGTATGTGTCAAATGAATTGTTCCTTCCTAAGAGAAGTATTTTGCATTTCTCCGTATTAAACTCCATCCTATTTACCTCAAACCATTTCTCCAGTTTGTCCAGATGATTTTAAATTATGACCCTATAATCCAAAGCAGTTGAAATCCCTCCCAGATTGGTATTATCTGCAAACTTAATAAGCATACTCTCTATGCCATCATCTAAATCGTGTTGAAGTTATTAAACAGAACCAGTCCCAAAACAGACCTTTGTATAACTCCACTTGTTATACCCTTCCAGTATGTGAACCGTTAATAACTACTCTTTGAGAATGGTTATTCTGCCAGTTATGCACCCACCGTATAGTAGCCGCATCGAAGTTGTATTTGCCTAGTTTATTCATAAGAAGGTCATGCAAGATGGTATCAAATGCCTTACTAAAATCTAAGTATACCACGTCCACTGTTTACAGGATCTTTTGAAAAAGGATTTTATTTTCAAAAGATCCCCATCTAAACGGCCGGGTTTTTTTTTTCAAAACAGCCTTCTTTCAAAAAAAAAAAAAAAAAAAAGCGGCAGCTGCCATTATGAAAATGAAGCATGGGAAATTCAAATCCCGGCTTCATTTGCAATATTGATGTGCCTAATTTACATCCCTTTACTGAAAAAGGGATGTAGTCTAGACACACCCAGGCTACGTCTACACTGGCCCCTTTTTCGGAAGGGGCATGCTAATTTTGAAAGTGGGAATAGGGAAATCCGCGGGGGATTTAAATATCCCCCACGGATTTAAATAAACATGTCTGCTGCTTTTTTTCTGGCTTGGGGAAAAGCCGGAAAAAAAGCGTCTAGACTGGCCCGATCCTCCGGAATAAAGCCCTAGGAATCGGGCCAGGAATAAAGTAGGAATCGGGCCAGGAATCGGAGGATCGGGCCAGTCTAGACGCTTTTTTTCCGGCTTTTCCCCAAGCCGGAAAAAAAGCGGCGGACATGTTTATTTAAATCCGCGGGGGATATTTAAATCCCCCGCGGATTTCCCTATTCCCACTTTCAAAATTAGCATGCCCCCTTCCGAAAAAGGGGCCAGTGTAGACGTAGCCCCATTGTATATTGCTTTGCTTGGAGCCTTATCAGAGATGGCAAGGATAGAATAACCATGGTGAGAATAAATCTTCTCACCCTTGACGGCCCTTTGGGTCAAGTTTGAAGGTTGGTGTGAGAGGAGCCTTTTTGGCTACTGTCTTCACTCTCCTCCCTTGCCCCTCCAAAGCCATTATCACTAACAGTAGAGTACAAGATGTCATTAAAGGCCAAAAGTCCTCTGTTAAATGAAAGTTAGATTCTACTGAGGAAAGTAGTTTATACCCCTTTCTCTGGCAAATCAAATATGAAACTATAATTAAGCAGCCAAAAAAAGGAGTTAAAAAGCAACTACCAATAGACCGACAAAATCTAACTACATACATCAGAAGCAGGAAGCCTGTCAAACTATCAGTGGCCCCCCAGGACAATTATGGCGCTAAAATAGCACTTAAGAAAAACTAGTTTGTTGCAGAGAAGCTAAATGAATGTTTTTCATTCATCTTCACTGCAGAGGATCTGAGGGAAATTCCTGCATCTGAACCATTCTTTTTAGGTGACACATCTGAGCAACAGTCCCATATTGAGTTATCAGTAGAGGAGGCTTGGGACAAATTGATAAATTAAACAGTAGTAAATCACCAGGAAGAGATGATTTTCACTCAGGACTTCTGAAAAAACTTGGATATGAAATTGCAGTAACCTTTACTGTGTATGTAACCTATCACTTAAATCAGCCTCTCTACAAGATAGTTGGAGGATAGCTAATATGATATAAAAAAGACTCCAGAGACAATCATTGCAATTATAGGCCTCTAAGCTGAACTTCAGTACCAGGCAAAATGGATAATACTGAAATGAAGATTACAGTTATCAAATATACAGATGAACACAGTATGATGGGCAAAAGTCAGCATGGCTTTTGTAAAGGGAAATCACGCTTCACCAATCTAATAGAATACTGTTGAAGGAGTCAACAAGCATGTGGGCAAGGGAGATCCAGTGGATACAGTATATTTAGACATTCAGAGAGCCTTCAACAAGATCCCACAACAAAGGCTATTATGCAAAGTTAGCAGACATGGGGCTGGTCTATATTACTGCGGTAAATTGATCTAACATATTGCAATTTCAGTTACATGAATAACGTAACTAAAGTTGATACGTTTAAATCCACTTACCACAGGGACCACACTGTGCTGTGTTGCTCAGAGATCATCTCCTGTTTATTTTCCTTGTACTTCTTGGGCAGACGGAATACACAAATGGATAGAAGAGTGCTCTCCTAGGGTATGTCTATACTACAAAGTTAATTTGAACTAACGGACGTTAGTTCGAATTAACTTTGATAGGCGCTACACTAGCGCTCCGCTAGTTTGAACTTAATTCGAACTAGCGGAGTGCTTAGTTCGAACTAGGTAAACCTCATTCTACGAGGACTAAGCCTAGTTAGAACTTACTAGTTCGAATTAAGGGGTGTGTAGCCCCTTAATTCGACCTAGTGGGAGGCTCGCCCTCCCCAGCTTTCCCTGGAGGCCACTCTGGCCAACACCAGGGAAACTCGTATGCCCCCCTCCCAGCCTCGGACCCCTTAAAGGGGCACGGGCTGGCTACGGTGCCCGTGCCAGGTGCAAGCCTGCCAGCACCCAGCTAGCAGACCCTGCACCTGACACGGCTCGAGCCACCCACCCGATGCCCCCCAGCCCTCCCCCTCTTCCCGGGACCAGGCTGGCGGCTCCCGGGAGCTTGCCCAGGACCGCAAGAGGCGGGCACCCGCCTGGTCTAGTGCGGACATCGTGGACCTCATCCACGACCTCCGCACTGGGCACAGGAAAGTGGCTGTCTAGGGCACGAGAGCTGCCAGCCTGGCCACCCAGGAGCAGGTGTGCATGAAAATCAAGGTGGTCCACTGAGACTCCCGACCCTGAGCCCTGAGCTTACAATGGCCATCCTGGGTCAGACCAAAGGTCCATCTAGCCCAGTAGCCTGTCTGCCGATAGTGGCCAACCCTAGGGACCCTGGAGGGGATGGACCGAAGACAGTGACCAAGCCATTTGTCTCGTGCCATCCCTCTCCAGCCTTCCACAAACTTTGGGCAGGGACACCACTCCTACCCCCTGGCTAATACCACTCCATGGACCCAACCTCCATGACTTTATCTCACTTCTCTTTAAACTCTGTTCTAGTTGTAGCCTTCACAGCCTCTTGCAGCAAGGAGTTCCACAGGTTGACTCTTTGCTTTGTGAAGAACAACTTTCTGTTACTAGTTTGAAGCCTGCTACCCATTCCTTTCCTTTGGTATCCTCTAGTCCTTCTATTATGGGAACTAATGGAAACTTTTCTGAATACACCCTCTCCACCCCACTCATGCTTTTATAGACCTCTATCATATCCCCCCTCCATCTCCTCTTTTCTAAGCTGAAAAGTCCCAGTCTGTTTAGCCTCTCTTCATATGGGACCTGTTCCAAACCCCTCATCATTGTAGTTGCCCTCCCCCTCCCACCCTCTCTCTTCCCCTCTCCCACCTCCTTTTCCCAGTCTCCCCCAGTTTTGTTCAATAAAGAGAGTTTCTATTTTTGACCACAATTGTCCTTTATTTTGTACATCAGGAAAGGGGGCTAGGGAGGGGTAAGTGGAAGGAGGTGAGGGAGGAATGGGGTACGAGCTCCCGATGGGGAGGACTGGGCTGGCTCTGCGGGCTTCTGGGGGTGGAACCTCTCCTGCAGCCCCCCAATTGCCCCCTCTCCCCAGATGGCAGCCTGCGGCAAGTGCAGCCGGTCTGATGGCCGAGTGCTTTGATGTGCCCAGTGTGGGTACTCCGGGCAATCCAAGCCAGGACTGCTGTGCAAGCGGGGCACCCCGAGAACTGTCTGTCCGGGGTGGGGGTCGGGTCCCTTTAAGCACAGCCCTCGGCTAGCCTGAGACAGCAGCTCCACGCTCTAAGTCCTCATCTGAGGCACTGCTTCCGGCCATCCTTAACCCCGGTTCAGGGTCCACTTAATGTGGACATGCTAGTTTGAATTAGCAAAACGCTAATTCGAACTAGTTTTTTAGTCTGGATGCGTTAGTTCGAATTAGCTTAGTTCGAATTAACTAATTTGAACTAAGTTAGTTCGAATTAGTGCTGTAGTGTAGACATACCCCTATTGATTTAGCATGTCTTCAGCAGACCTGTTAAATCGACAGTTGCAATCAGTTCTGATTTCCTGGCAAGTGAAGACATAGACATACCAATGGGATAAGAAGGTCCTCTTATGGATCAGTCACCCGATAAATGATTGGAAGCAAAGGATAGGAATAAAGTATCATCTTTTCCAAAGGAAAGAGGTAAATAGGATTTGTATTGGGACTCATGCAGCCTGAATATTCAAAATTTGGAAAGGGGCAAACAATGAGGTTATGAGGTTTGGAAGTGATAAAAAATTACTTACATTTATTAAGTCCAAAACTGACTCTGATCCATTAAAACAGGATCTCACGTTATTCTGTAATGGACAACAAAATGGCAGATGAAATTCAATGTTGGTAAGTCCAAAGTAATGTACATTGGAAAAACAATGTCAACTATATATACAAAATTATGAGGTCTTAAGTTGTTACCACATAAGAAAAAAGATGTTAGAGTCATTGCAGATAGTCTCTGAAGACATGTCAAAAATGCTAAAAAGGTAGACTGGGCCTTCTTTAGGCATGCATAGCATATGCAGCTGCCTAGGGCACCATTGGAAGGGAAAACCACCACCAGTCTCTGATTGGCTGTGTGGTGGCCCCCGCTCTGTCTCTGGCCTGCAGCTCATACTGCTCCCCGAATAGTATTCCTATCCTGCTCCTTCATCCCACATCCCTGGGCCTGCCCCCCACAACTCCGATCATTGCAGCCCTGAACACTGCCCTCTGCCTCAAGGCGTGGTGCAGGTGCTTGGGCTATATAGGGCACCAGCAATCATAAGCATGACCCTGATGTTAACCATTAGAAAAGGGACAAATAATAAGATTGAAAATATAATATAATGCCATTATATATATCCATGGTATATCTGTACCTTGAATACTGTGTTGAATTCTAATTGCCACATCTAAAGTGTAAAGGCATATTAGAACTGGAAAAAATATACAAACACGAGGAAGTACTACTTCACACAGTGCAGTCATTTGTTGCCAGGTTGTTATGGATTTAAAAAGGGATTAGGCAGGTCCAGTGGAGGGTAGGTCCAGTGATCATTAAATAAGATGTTTAAGGGCACAATCCCATTCTCTTGGTGTCCCTAAATATCTGACTGTCAGAAGGTGAGACTAGATGACAGGGAAAGGATCATTCAATAATTGCCCTTTTCGTTTGTTTCCCTCTGAATCATTTGGCACTGACCAACATCAGAAGACAGGATATTGGGCTAGAGGGACCATTATGCATAGAAGGTCAGAGCATTGTAAAGTCTTTACATAAAAAAGCTGCACTCCTGTAACTGCATGCATGCAAGGACATCCCTGTGCCCACATACTGTCAATTGAAGGATTGGGGCCTAAATTAATATTTCCACATTGGTGCTATGTACAAATAGTACTAAAACACCCAGAGCCAGCCCATTGTAGGGGTTGCCGCACGGGGCTATCGGACCGGGAAAGGGCGGGGCCGCGCATGCGCTGGGTGCCCAGGGGCTGGGCCGTGCATGCGCCGCACTCCCAGGAGTGGTGCTGCACTCCCAGGGTCTGGGGCACATGAATGGCTCAGGCCGGCCTGAAAACACCAAGGCTACGTCTAGATTGCATCCCTTTTTCGTAAAAGGGATGCAAATTAGACGTATCGCAATTAGATGTATGAGGAGAGGCTGAGGGACTTGAGTCTGTTTAGTCTGCAGAAGCGAAGAGTGAGGGGGGATTTGATAGCAGCCTTCAACTTCCTGAAGGGAGGTTCCAAAGAGGATGGAGAGAGGCTGTTCTTAGTCGTGACAGATGGCAGAACAAGGAGCAATGGTCTCAAGTTACAGTGGGGGAGGTCCAGGTTGGATATTAGGAAAAACTATTTCACTAGGAGGGTGGTGAAGCACTGGAATGGGGGTATGTCTACACTACCCCGCTAGTTCGAACTAGCGGGGTAATGTATGCATACCGCACTTGCTAATGAAGCCCGGGATTTGAATTTCCCGGGCTTCATTAGCATAAGCGGGGAGCCGCCATTTTTAAATCCCCGCTGCTTCGAACTCCGTGTAGCGCGGCTACACGGGGCTCGAACTAGGTAGTTCGGACTAGGGTCCTATTCCGAACTACCGTTACTCCTCGTGAAACGAGGTGTACCGGTAGTTCGGAATAGGCACCCTAGTCCGAACTACCTAGTTCGAGCCCCGTGTAGCCGCGCTACACGGGGTTCGAAGCAGCGGGGATTTAAAAATGGCGGCTCCCCGCTTATGCTAATGAAGCCCGGGAAATTCAAATCCCGGGCTTCATTAGCAAGTGCGGTATGCATACATTACCCTCCTAGTTCGAACTAGGAGGGTAGTGTAGACATACCCTGGGTTACTTAGGGAAGTAGTGGAGTCTCTAGCCCTAGAGGTGTTTAAGTCTCGGCTTGACAAAGCCCTGGCCGGGTTTAGTTGGATTTGGTCCTGCCTAGAGCAGGGGGCTGGACTTGATGACCTTCTGAGGTCTCTTCCAGTTCTATGATTCTATGAATTGCTAATGAAGCGGGGATTTAAATCTCCCACGCTTCATTAGCATAAAAATGGCTGCCACTTTTTTTCGGCATGGAGCTTTGCCGGAAAAAAGCGCCAGTCTAGATACGGATCTTTCAGAAAATAAAGACTTTTCAGAAAGATCTCTTAAAATAAAGGATAAGGGATCTTTCGGAAAAGGCTTTATTTTCCGAAAGATCCGTGTCTAGACTGGTGCTTTTTTCCGGCAAAGCTCCGTGCCGAAAAAAAGCGGCAGCCATTTTTATGCTAATGAAGTGGGGGAGATTTAAATCCCCGCTTCATTAGCAATTGCGATACGTCTAATTTGTGTCCCTTTTACGAAAAAGGGAGGCAATCTAGACGTAGCCCATAAGTGTTTAAATCCTAGTTTGTGAAAATACAGGTCTAAACTTCAAATATAGACCTTTGTTTGTCTATATAATTATCTTTCGCTATGGCAACACTTTGCTTGAATAACATAATATTAAATTGTGTTTATTCCTGGAGTGGTATTTTTTTTATTTCTAGCGTAAAAGTTAAGTATACTTAGCTAGCTTAATGATAAAATATCTCTGCAATGTACTGCCAACGGAGAGATCAGCTGCCAGATCAATTATCTGTGTATCTCTGCCTCTTGTGGGGAAAGCAATGGCAGAACAATTGTACAACCAATGAAGAAGACTAAAAAGATTTAATTGATCTACTGCAGCTCACTGAACATTTGTAAGAAAGGAAACAGCTGTCCAGAAAGGAGGATCTTGCAAACTGTGTTTTAGTTAAATTTCCCATCAAATATATGATTTAATCAGTATGGAGTCCCAGAAAAATGGGATATTACTTATGATAAGGAAAACAGAAGCAAGAATACTAGTTTTAGGAGGAGTGTTAAAGTCCTATTTGTTTAACAGGCGGACTTTTTTTCTTACAAACACATTACCATTTTAGTAAAAAATTAATAAAGATTTTGAAGCTCTATTTCAAAATGCTAAAGAGCTAAACTGCTGTCTTATCACAACCTGCATTGCCACAGAGCCTCATACTGACATAAGGAAGAAAACAAGCAGCAAACCGGAGGTGCTTATGTCAATAAGCTGGAGAGAGGAGAAGCTAGGTTGTTGGGTTTTTTTTTCCTGTATATTTTGGTTAAAGATATGCTCGAGGTTAAAGTTCAGATACTCAGAGGATTGTGGCCAATTCTGATAGACACAGTATATCTTAAAATTGGCATGGGCAATATTTTTGATGGAGAGATATTCCAAGAATTTGGTAAATGGTCAAAGGCCACACTCTTAAGGGAGGAGGTGCAGGGTATGGGAGCAAGGTTAGGTGCAGAAGAGAGCTCTGGATAGGGAATTGGGGTGCAGGAGGAGGTGCAGGATCTGGGAGGGAGTTGTGACTAGTGTCAGGAGTTTGCAGAGGGTTTGGGTTGTGAAATAGGGCAGGAGGGGTTTGTGACCTGGGGCAGAGGATTGGGATGCAAGAGGGGGTGCTGGGTTTAGGAAGGGATATCGGTACAAGAGAACATTCTGACCTAGAGTAGGAGTGTAGTTGGGAGGGCAGAGTCTGGGAGGAAACTATGACTGGGGCATGGCTCCAGGAGGGGACACAGAGGGTTTAGATTAAGGGAGGGATGAGATGGGGTACCAGGAGCAGAATCCGGCCAGGAGGTGCATACCCTAGGTGGCTTACGACCAACATCCCACTAGAACCCTCAGGCAGGCTCCCTCCCTGCCAGGCCCCCACATGCCGCTCAAGTGGCTGGCTGCTGGGACCATTGCATCTCTGCACCACATACTCCATGGAGAAGGCTCCACAGAGTGCCTGTGCTACAGCATGGCCCAGGCAGCTCTCATTGGCCAGAAAACAGTCAATGAGAACAAAAAATGATGCTGGGGACAAGGGCAGCACACAGAGATCCCCCTCTTCCAAGGGGTTCACACCATGCAGAGCCATATGTGACCCCAGCTGCTGGCTCCTTTGAGTGGTGTGGGGCCATGGCAGACAGAGTATCGTTGGCAGCAAAGAGTATCAGGGTGGATCGAATTCAGCCTGTGGGCTGTATTTTCTGCATCCCTGCCTTAAAACTTCTAAGTGTGGACACTATGAAAACATATTTTGAGTGAAAAATTAGTTATTTGAAATATCTACTTAAACTGATGTTATGACAGGGCATTTGCCCTGCACTGGCCCTTTAAGGGAGTGAAGAACAGAGTGAAGCCCAGATGAGGTAACTTGGCTAATGAGGGCCCAGCTGGGGGGATATAAAGAAGGACTCCTGGAGGGAGGCTGAAGAGATCTGTGTGCTGATTGGGCTGGAGAATAGTAGGGACCTGACTGCCAGGGAAGCGAGAGGCTTCCTGGAGAGAGCAGGGCTGGAGAGGCTTTTGCCAAGTAAACCCCAGGCTATCAGGCCTGAAGATTACTAGGGGATGTGAGAGGCAGACATGGTAGTCAGGGGAGGCTCTGGTCAAGGAAGCCCCAAGTTGTAAGGCCTGAAGCCTCTGGGGCTGTGAGAGGCAGTCTGGTAGGCAGAGGTAGCAGGACCAGACCCTTTGCCTGGGGTGAGTGGCCAGTACAGACTGCAGTCTGCCCCGGAGGCAGGGGCTAGAAGAAGATGGACAGTGGATCACTGAGGCAAGGGGGGAGTCAGGGGATCTGGGTGTTCCCAGAGAGAAACAACTGGGGGTCCTGGGGAGTAGGGAGGACCCTGGAGTGAAGTATGGGGGAGGAGTAAACAACACCCCTCCCGGAAGGGAATACAGAGATGAGAGAGCAGTGTCCTGTAGAGGATGCTGTGCTGATGGGAGAACATAGGGAGACACCAGCTGGAGGAAGGCACTCAGCAAATCAGCCAGCTAATTCCCCAAGTCATCTAGCTTAAGGTGCCATGCTGGTGACTTGACCCCATTACAGATGTATACTGGTTATAAGTCCTACTTAAAAAATGACATTTGTTACAGTTCAGGTCAACTATGTCTATAATTCCCTCTCATGCTCCATGAAGGATACCCACTCTGGCTATGTCTCTTGGCAAAAGAGAGATGCTGGCTGGGAAATAGGAAGTCTCAGAGGCTATGTCTAGACTACATGGCTCCGTCAATGGAGCCATGTAAAATAGTTTATGTGGCATAGGCAAAGAAGCGGGGATTTAAATAATCCCCGCTTCATTAAAATAAACATGGCCGCTGATCCAGCACAGTGCGGCAGTCTAGACGCGGTATGGTCAACAAGGGAAACCTCGTGAAATGTCTAGACTGCTGCGCTCTGCCGGATCAGCTGATCGTCCGCACAGCGCGGTGGCCATTTTTATTTTAATGAAGCGGGGATTATTTAAATCCCCCGCTTCTTTGCCTATGCCGAATAAACTATTTTACATGGCTCTGTCGACGGAGCCATGTAGTCTAGACATGGCCTCTGAGACTTCCTATTTCCCAGCCAACATCTCTCTTTTGCCAAGACCTATGTTTCTCTCCCTTCTCGCGTTTCCATTCCCCACAGTTCCATACCTACAGTGTAAACTCTCTATCAAAGACACATTGGGTAAGCATCCCTGCTCTGGTTTTCTCCTCAGAAGCTATAAATAGAATAATTGCCACAATTATCATTTGCCATGTAGCTCTTCTTAAGTAAGTACATTTATTCTTAATGAGAATACAGAGAAACCATATTAAAAAACATAAAAGAACCAATGTACATTTTAATAGGCTTACCAAAGATCACCCCAGCTCCAAGCCCACTAAATCTTCACAGAAACATCCGCTGGTGTGCTACAGTCACAAGTTCATACAGCTGTTAGCTTAGAACAGGAACACCCATGAATCTGAGAGTCACTCTCTTAACCAGTATGGACTAAGGATGTTAAGGACTAGTTGACTGTTCGATAAGCAAATGCCTCATGGCTAGTCGAATAGTCGATGGAAATTTCATCAACTACTCAACTAGTAAATTACTCATTTGTTAGCATCCTTAGTATGGACCTCTGACGTTGTTGTTGTATATCATATAACAGGTGATCAACAGACAATGGTTTTTTTTTCATCAGGGCACAGTTACAAATCATTGAGTCTTAAAGTAGGTAATTTGCATTCCTCTACTCCCAACTATTTCCTCAGACACACACTACACTAAGTTTAGTCTTTTTTTGACTTAATGTTTTAAAAGAATCATTTGACACTCATAGTATTTACATTGACTTACATTAGACCTGCAACTTACATTAGACCTGTAACATTAAAAATGTTACAAGCAAGCCCACAATATTACATAAATATTTCCATTTTAATACAATGAACTCCTATGATACTTGCACTTAATTCAATGAGATTTGCTCAGGAAATTGCTATACAGTAATTCCTTATTTAACGCGTGCCTACTTAACACGTTTTTGCGATAGCACGATTTTTTTTTAGGGAACTTTTTTTGAATTACACGACCATCCCTGGAATAACACGATTTCCACAGCCGGCCCATTGCCAGCGGCTGCGCGGGACTTCCCCCGCCTCCCTGAAAAGCGACGGAGGGTTCGCCGCTCACCACGCCATTCCCTGCTGACTCTCCCTTGCCAAACACCTTGCCCCCTCTCCTCCGCCCGACTTGCAGGCCAGAGGCTGGGTTTCTCTAGTCGACCCATCACCGGCAGCTGTGCGGGGCTTCCCCCACCTCCCTGCAGAGTGACGGAGGGTTCACTGCTCGCCGCGCTGTTCCCTGGCGACCCCCCCTTGCCGGACACAGTGCGGGTCCCGGCAGACCCATCACAGGGGCATGCTCCCAATCCAAACCCCTCCCCTCTCCTTCCCTTTCCTTCCCCAGAGCCAAACACCTCCCCTCCCTGCTGTAACCCAGTTCCCTTTCTCCCCCAACCTTATGTCCTGGTCCCAACAGACACCACCGCTTGAAACGCAACCCCCACCTTTTCTATTATTTTCAATGGGAAAATTGACCTCGTATAACACATTTTCACTTAACACAATCATTTTCTGAAACATATCTATAGTGTTCAATGAGGAATTACTGTACCTGTCGCAAGGTCTACTTAAACAAAAATATTTTTACTTACATTGTATTCATTTGAATGTATTTAGCTTTTCCGATGATTAATGCACTAAAAAACCTGGGAGTTCAGAAGTGCAATGGAAATATAGTGCTTCAAGAACTGTACTTTGCTGAAATAAGTTCGTATTTTGAATAAAGAAGAATGTGTGCACAATAGGTATGGTTACACTAAGTGAAGGTCACATTTGTAAGGAAGTATTCTCTTCAGTATACTTGGCATCAGTTGATTTAAAATACATAGAAATCTGAAGGCCTGATTCTGGCAGCAGATACCGTGGCAGACAACAAGGAAAAAATTGACTCATGCTTGCAGAGGGTCAGCCAAAATTGCAGCCTCTGTGATTGGAGGAGCACAGAATTGCTTTAGGGATGCTAACTCAGTAACACACTATTGCTCAAAAGTGGCTGCGAGTATGTGGAGACATGGCTAAAACTCCTTGCTTTAAGCAATGACCAGCAGAAATTAACCAGAATGTGGGGAAGTCAATTTTCTACCCTCAATACACTGGAAAACTCTGGAAGTTATTCCTCTGATCCACTACTTGGAGCAAAGTGCTTCAGGTATAAGCCTGTACCTTCCAAGCTCAGTCTTACTTTAGGTAGTAAAACAGTTTTGGATCCAATCTTGCAGTTGTTCTACAGCTCTTCTTTTTCAAGGGACTGAGCTTTTCGGAGGGGTACTCAGCATCCACAACTCTAGTTAAAACCAATTAGAGTGGAGGACATGTCAGAAGTGTTCACACCCTTTTAGAATAAGACCCTATGTGAGGAAATCCCATTTCCTTCATTGGGAGTTCTATGTATGAAGCACTAGTAGTGGGACTGAGCCCCTCTGTATACATAATAATTAATCCATAATTAGCATGCAGTACTGTATTTTATTAGTACTGTGAAATAACAAATCCATAGTAACAGATATCTAATGGAACAGATCTGTTCTAAGGTGGGTGTCCACGCTCCACCAGGGACTCGGCCATGCACTCGAATATGTCAGCGTTTCAGTGTTTGGCATGGAAATCCTGCAAGGTGTCCTCCGCGCTCCACAGCTCAAGTAGGGATAGGATCTCCGCTCTGGACCAGAAGGGTGCACACCTCTTGGTCCCAATCGGTGGGTTCTGGAACCTCTGGGGCTGCTCCCTGCGAGGTCTAGCGGGGGACTTGAGGCTCTGCCATGGCTGGCAAGACCGGTGACAGGGAGAGCCACATGGTGAGGTGCTGCCCTCAGGCTGGCTTCCTGTCATAAGTCTTGTCCAGGGTGCCTGCAGCTTTAAGAGGGGCCAGGAGATAGAAACTATTGAGTCCTGATTACTTTGGACGGAGTGTCCACCAAGGCACCTGTGTTATTTCCTGGAGGTCTCTTCTTTTGAAAAAAAACCCTCCTCCCTGTCTACACACACCTTTTTCCGAAAGAGGTCTTTCAGAAAAAGGTTTCTTCCTCATAGAAAGAGGATTACCAATGGAGGAAAAACCTCTTTATTCTTTTGATTTACTTTCGGAAGAACGCAATTGCTATTGTGGACGTAACGCAAGTTTTGTCAGAAAAACTGCCGGTTGTCTGACAAAACTCTGTAATGTAGTCATATCCAGTGTGCTGTGTATATGCACCAGTATGGCGCAGGCACACTCCAGCAATCTTCTTATGATGGAATTTCTGTTATATTTGCATATTGTTATGTCTATTAGTCCTAAAATAATTTAGGTTAAAAGCAAAGCATTAGTGACTTCTAATACTCAGGTACAGGCAGTCCCCGGGTTACGTACAAGATAGGGACTGTAGGTTTGTTCTTAAGTTGAATCTGTATGTAAGTCGGAACTGGCGTCCAGATTCAGACACTGCTGAAACTGACCGCCAGTTCTGACTTACATACAGAATCAACTTAAGAACCCCAGGCGTCCCCAAGTCAGCTGCTGCTGAAACTGATCAGCAGCTGATTCCAGGAAGCCCGGGGCAGAGCAACTCTGCCTGGGGCTTCCTGTAGTCAGCGCTGGTCAGTTTCAGCAGAAGCTGACTTGGGGACGCCTGGGGCAGAGCAGCTGGGATGCTGCTGGGTTGCTCCAGTAGCACCGCTCCTCGGTGCTACTGGACCAACCCAGCAGCACCCCATCTGCTCTGCCCAGGCGTCCTGATGCAGCCGCTGCTGAAACTGACCAGTAGCGGCTGAATCAGGACCTGGGGCAGCTGGGGCAGCTGGGGTGCTGCCGGGTTGGTCCAGTAGTGCCCAGAGCGGCGCTGCAGGACCAATCGGCAGCGCCCCAGCTGCTCTGCCCCAGAGTCCAAAACAAAAGCCTGGTCTGCTGGGGGGGGAGCACACTAGCTGCGCCCCCCCCCAGCAGACCAGGGACACGGGGAGCAGAGCCGCAGCGGCAGCGGGGTCCCGCACCAGAGCAAAGCCTCAGAGGCGCGGGGAACCTCCGCTGCTGCCGCTTCAGTCTGGGTGCCTGTGGTCTGCTGGGGACGGTCCAGCTGCTGGGGACTGCTGGGGACGGCAAAGCCTCAGAAGCGCGGGAACCCGCCTGGTGCCCCTGGTCTGCTGGAGACGATCTCCAGCAGACCAGGGGCACCGGAGCAGCTTACGAACGGGGCTTTCTCATTCCTCGTTCGTAAGTGCGGATCCGACATAAGTCGGATCCGCGTAAGTCGGGGACTGCCTGTATAATGTTCTTTACAGTGATATGAGAGTTGCTGTAATCATAAGTAATTAAGTGCTAGATTGTGCCACACAAGTTCCAAGGAGGGCACTCGGATCTTAATGCCTCCCAAAGCTCCCAACAATGCATGCGGCTTTTGTGTGCCTTTTTCTACACTCATCTTGTGGAGCGTAGTTTGCTAGTACTTGGGGAGAAAATAATCATGTTCCTGCCTCTTCCACTCCCTTTTGGGATCCCTTTAGAAATAAGGGATGTTACAGATGTTGTGCTCCTTTGAGTATACATGCTTTAAGTGTACTGCACCTGCCCCTTCATAACCATGAAATTGTCAGGGAAATCGAGAAAAGGAAATGCATAAGAAGGCTTAAAATCATTAAACGCTTGCATAAAACAGTGTGCATCAAGAGTTAGTATTCATTTATGAAAGCAGCAGGATGCTCAAGAGGAAGAGTAGGACCATGTTAATATTCTTATACAGGAAGGGTATGTCTACACTGCAGGCTTTTTGCGCAAGAACACACGTTCTTGCTCAAAAACTTGTGGAGTGTCTACACTTCACGTGCGTTCTTGTGCAAGAAAATTTACAGTAAGGTGTCGGAACAGAGGGCTTCTTGCGCATGAGTTATTTCTTTCCCCACAAGGAATAAGCCCTCTTGTGCAAGAGCTGTTGCACAAGAAGGCAGTGTGGACGGACAACAGGGGTTTCGTGCGCAAGAAACCCTTATGGCTACCATGGCCATCAGAGCTTTCTTGTGCAAGAGAGCGTCCACACTGTAATGGACACTTTTCCGCAAAAGCACATCTCTTGTGCAAAAGCACATGGCAGTGCGGACACACTCTTGCACAAGACCGTTTGCGCAAGAACTCTTGCACAAAACAGTTCTTGCACAAAAACCCTGCAGTGTAGACGTAGCCGAGATGTACATTTCATGTTCCAGAACAACTCAGGGTTTGAATAAGTATGCTCAATCCTGTTCCTACTGAATTCAGTGAAGTAGGACTGCCCTGATGTGTATTTGAAAAAAAAAACATTTCACATTTTACTGTTTTATGCCTAATTAAATCAAGATGTTAGCATATAATAAATAATATAAGAGAAAAATGTGGTGAGAAAATTAAGAAAAAACAAACTGTTAACAAGGTTGTTATTGTTCAAATTGTTCAAAAGCAACAACTACTATTTATAAAAGCAAATTAGATTCCTTATAGATGTCTACTCCACAAATTATAAATAGAACATACTTTATATTCCCGTTATATCATTCGCAATATCTTTGAGTGGATTTCAGTGTACACTCTGCCTTATCAATGCCAGAGAGCAGTAAATGGACTTAGGAGTTCGTGATGGGCAGGGTCCATTTTTATAATATTGTGATATCCCACATTCACTTTCTTCTCTTTGGAAAATCTGAAGTGCTCTTCCAATGAATTGCCTTTCTGTCTATAATAATCAATTCATCCTTTTTAGTATTACATACCTATTGCTGGTGACTCTGACAGTGAACACTGGTTTATCTAATCTGGTATTTCTTCAGGCAACTTTTACTTTATATTTAAAGCATGATGCATCATAGAGTCTAAAAGCAGGTACTGGCTGGCATGTAACTTACAGCTGACAGGATGTCAGCCTTAAATGCAACACCTGCTTAGCCTTTTTCATGCACTGTAAACAACAAAATGGGAAGTAAACAAACTCTAGAGATACAGAAATACAGAAGGAATTCAAATATATTTTCCAGTGATGATTCTTATTTTAGTCTGGAAAAATAAAAGTACATTATATTATTACTTAAAACTAGGAAAGGAAAGTAATAGATACACTTACAGTTGCAATATTTCCATACTAATAAGAGAAAATGGTGTTTAATAAATTTATTTTACAGTGCTGAAATATTTCCATGTGTCTGAATATATAAAAAGAGTTAAGTAGGATTCACTTTTCTTCATCATGAAGATAATTTGTTGTATAGTTTATATATAGATTTGGTATTCTATTATCTACCTTTTAAATGTATTTATAACATCTGTTTGCCAGTCTATTTTCCACACTGACAAAAAAAGCTGTTGCTTATACTTTAATGCCTGTGCTGATTGCCATTCAGTCACATGTATATTAGCATTTAAACATTTTAATTCTTGTTTACAAATTGAGGATCGATACAGCTACATACTGTAAGGCTCAACTAAGCTCACATGAAAAGCTTTTCCACTTGGTGAACAGTCTTATTACTGGGTTTAGTGGCAAATTGAAATGGTAAATGATGGTTGGGGCCTCACTGTTTGGGTCTTTTCATATCCTTCTCTTTATAATGTCACATGAGGAACTCTTCACTGATGTCTCAGACATGTGGGCATGTGTAAGATATCTAGCATATTTTATTTTAGCATAGTCTGAAATCCATGTAGGTTTTTACTCACATATCTAGAATGTATCATTTGAGGTGATCCGCTCCATATACTCTCAGAAATTCCATTGAGACGGTGTCCAGCTGTTGAATGCAAAATCAGTGGCTAATAGAACACTTTTCATCCGGTATTTATTTAAAAATGTGTCCTCTGACATTACAAAGACCTGACTGGGTGAGACACATTCACTTAGACCTGGTAGTAAATCATTTTTATCTTTTATGTATTTTATGAACTGCCCACAGAAACTGAGAAAAAGATACAGGGAAGACATGGAATTATGGTGTATGTATTTGGATCCACTTCCCATGGCTTTCCAGTGTTGTATTTTACTTTTTGGTGGTTGGAGGCACAGGAACAACCAGAACATGGGGTTCCTTATTCGATTTACCCACACCATTCAAGATTTTATAGACCTCTGTCATATCCACCCTTAGTCATCTCTTTTCTAAGCTGAACTGACCCAGGCTGTAATCTCGCCTTGTATGGAAACAGTTACATCCCCATAATAATTTTTGTTGCTCTTTTGTTTTCCAGTTCTGATATTTTTAGATGGGGCCATCAGAACTGAATGCAGTATTCAGTATATGGGCATACAATGGATTTATATAGTGTCATTATGATATTTTCTCTTTTAACTTTTTTGACTGCCACTGCCATTGAGAAGATGTTTTCAGACAACAATACAATATGACTCAAACATCTCTTTCTTGAGTGGTAACAGCTAATTTATATCCCATATAATTGTTTTCTAATATGCATAACAATTCATAAATTGTTTTCTAATATGCATTACTTTGGGGTTATCAACATTGCATTTCATCTGCCATTTTGTTGCCCAGTCAGACAAGATAAGTGAGGTAACAGCATTTATTGGATGTTAAATTTAGTTTAATCAACTAGTCAATGGCATTTCCATCGACTAGTTGATAAGCGGGGGAGCTGCAGTTGGGTTAGCTCCTGACCCCGGGAGATCACTCTGCTGTGGCTCTGCCTTTTAAATGTATTAAGAGCCATCAGCCCCTTAATACATTTAAAAGCTGTAGCGCAGTGGGGAGGACCCAGCATGATCTGGGACAGCTGATTCCCAAGTCGTGATGGGTCCCTCCCCCCCACTGCACACAAGCTTAAGGCCCAAGCCATCAGGCTCTTAATACACTTAGAAAGCTGAAGTGCTGCCGAGGGGACCAGGCATAAGTGGGGACAGCTAAATTCCGGCTCATGCTGGGTCCCCGCACTATACTTCAGCCTTTTAAATGTATTAAGAGCCTGCTGGCTTGGGCCTTAAGGCTCAGCTGTACCCCCTAGGTCTTTTAAATCACTTCCAGATTGCGTAATGCTCTAGATGGCTTTTAGGATGGGTGGGGTGTATGGGGGATGGTGCAGCAAGCTACAGATGGTGCTAAGGGCTTGCTGTCCCCAACCCCATCACTTCCAGAAGCACAGACCTCTGCTTCCACCTTTTCCAGGGGCCTGGAAAATCTGTTGCCCCTTCTGTTCTTAACTAACTTGAGTAACTTGAGTTGTTTGCAAACTTTACTATCTGTTTACTCACTTTTCCAGATAATTTATGAATATACTGAATTACACTGGTCCCAGTACAGATCTTTGGAGGAACCAATTATTTATCTTTTGCCACTGTGAAAACTGACTGCTTGTCCCTACCCTTTGTTTCCTAATTTTCCACTGGTGACTGCTCCCTGAAGAAAAACCTCTTCCTTATCCCATGATAGCTTACTTTCAGGAGCTTTTGGTATCCAAGACTTTCTGAAAGTCCAAACACCGTGTATCAACTGGATCACCTTTGTCCGTGTTTGACCCTCTTGAAGGATTCTAATATACTGAGGCAGGCTTTCCCATAAAAAAAAACATGTTGACTCTTCCCCAACATATTTTGTTCATCTATGTGTTTTATAATTCTGTTTTTTACTGAAGTTTCAACCAGTTTGTCTGGTATTGAATTGCCTCTGGAGCTTTTTTTTTTTTTTTTAAAGAAATTAGAATTACATTAACTATCCTCCAATTGTCTGTGCAAAAGCTGATTTAAACAATAGGTTACATACCACAGCTAATAGTTCTGCAATTTCATATTTGATTTCCTTCAAAAAGCTGGAATGAACACCTTCTGGTCTTGCTGACTTTTTATTGTTTAATTTATTGATTTGTTTCAAACCCACCTCTATTAATACCTCTGTCTAAAACCATTCCTCAGACTGTCTTAGGTGTAGGAACATGCCATACATGCTTTGCAATGAAGACTGATAAAAGAATTCATTTAGCTTCTCCTCAACTGCCTTTTCTTCCTTGAGTGCTTCTTTAGTACCTCAATTGCCCAATAATCTCACTGATTATATAGCAGGTTTCTGCCCCCTAAGTTAGTTTGTGTCTTTTGGTAATTACTTTCCAAAATAATTTTGAGCTAATTATATTTTTATATGTGACTTGCCAAGGTTTATGCTCCCATTCTTCTCAGTTTTGAGGGATTTTAGAATGCTTATGATTTTGGTGTTTTGATATCCTTTGTTGTCAATGATGTGTCTACAAAATACTAAATTCCTTCGTCTTTAAGCTCAGATATTGCAGAGATTCTTAGAGTATCTGTAATTTATGAACCAACAAGAAATAAACATGGCTAAAACAGTGGTGGAAGCAGTGTTACACTGAATTAGGTTGAAGCATAAGTAGGTGTTTAGATGTTGAACAGAAGTTATGGGGGGAAAGCCTTGTTTCCAGCATAAAATCAATGAAATTCAAATAACCAAATTAACCAAAATATGCCAAGTAGTAATGTAATAAATCTGGTCCTTTTTATCAAAAAAAGATCACCTGTCCTATGAGGGTGTGTCTACACAGCTAAGTTATTTCAGAATAAGTCCTTTTATTCTGAAATAATTCTGCAAGGATCTACACAACAACTCAGTTATTTCAAAATAATTTTGAAATATTGGACAGCTTATTCTGATTTCTGTAAACCTCATTCTATGAAAAATATTGCCTATTCCAAAATAGGAATTGGGCCTGTGTTGACAATCCACTTCTGCTATTATGAAATAGCCCCTCACCTGGGGGCTCTAAATTGAGTTAGCACATCTACGTTAGGAAAGCCTGCCTCGGATTAATTTTGAGGCTTCCCTGCAGTGTTGACTAGGGATGTTAACTATCGGTTATTTTACTAGTCTGGTAGTCGATGGAATTTCCATCAACTACACAACTAGTCAATAGGTACTTCTGCATTCCTCCTTTGAAATCTACAAGAGCCCCCAGTGGGAAGTCCCACTGACTCTGGGCTGAATGTGGATATATGAGCTTTGAAAAGTACAAAAGTGCCCAGTGGGGGCTCTTGTGCATTTCAAAGTGGAAATGCAACATGAGTCCGGAATTAGCAGGGGACTCAGTGTCCCCCACTGACCCCAGGCTCCATGCTGTGCTGCCCATTTGAAATGCTATGCAGAACCCAGGGACTCCGCAGCTGACCGTGGGTTCAGCGCAGCATTTCCCCAGAACCCAGGGTCAGCTAGGAACTCTCCAGCTGATCCGGGGTTCTGTGGAAATGCCATGCAAAGCCCAGGATCAGCTGGGGAATCCCCAGCTGACCCCGGGTTCCATGCATGGCAGCGCTGCACAGCTGATCCCAGGCTCAGTTGTGCAGCGCTGCCGCTTTGAAGTACCCTCTCCTCCCCCCCTTTGCTGCCTCTATCCGATATCTTATTAACATGCCAAGTGTAGACGTGCTATTTCGAAATAAGATATTTTGGAATAACTATTTTGGATTAGCTTATTCCAAAATAACCATGCAGTGTAGATGTAGCCTGAGTGTGCTTCTGATGAGGAAGAAAACGTTTTATTTGCTTAAATATTAGCCTGTATTGCTCAGTAAAGCTTTGAAGCCAGTCCATGTGTCCTAAAGCACCTCAATCTCTCATGTGCTTGTTGGATAATAGAATCCAATGGGGAAATTTGGGCAGCCATTGTTAAAGAAAACTGTCAAATTTTATCATTAAACTCTTCCTCAAAAAGCCATCCTTTCACATACTGACTGTTTAGCTTTTTGCCTACATAACTTATGTAGGCAAAAATCTAAATAATTTGAAATCTGCATTGTTTTCAAGTTAATGAAGTGTTAAATAACTTGAGAATTACATGAGAGATTGTTAGATAAATAACATTTTAAATCTGTTGTGATTCACTCATGTATATCTTGTAATATCTAGGACCAGAAGGGGTGATATAATGCTAGATTGACAGCCTTAACTTTATATTTATTTCCTTTTTCAGTTTAAATTGGAACTTCTCAGTTATTTTAATACAGTTTTTATTTTTAAATTTGATCTATTCATCCGTTTTATTTAAAGTAATGTAAAGTGACACTTAATTCCATCATATTTGGCCAATACGTAACTCAGCTGTCCTGCACCTTGGGAGATTCTATGGGGTGCTCATCTGTCATATGCAATTGAGGCGAAAATGTCACTGTCTGCAAAAGAAAACATTATTATAATTTTTGTAAACATCAAAATTCTACAGTTATAGATGATAAACAAGTTTAGGTTCTGTTTCTATGTTTATATTTGATTTGATGACATTGTCCCTTGCTTTTTAAAACAAAACCACAAAGATTCAAAGACTTAGCAAAGACAAAGATTCTTGTAAAATATTATCTCAGAAATTGTATGCCTGCAGCAGCCTTGCTGTTAGATAGGAGAGGACAGAAAGAGAAAAATGGATCAAATGATATCAGAGTGACAGCTCACCCTATGAAAATAATTATAAACACTGCAGTTAATGTGTGTAATTCACTGAAGGTTCTAACTATCTTCTTTGGCAACTCTCACTAGGCCCTCCCAGATGTCCCCTCAAATAGCAGGTACTGAAAACGTTGAATTAAGCAGTTTAATTTACAATGAAATGAAATGAATCTCTGTAGAATAAATCAAATATCTCACCCATGAAGGGTAATTATCTTTCTTTTTCTCAAGAAAGAGAAATCCAGTACTGAGCTATAACTCTTCTCACATATGAAGTAACAGATGTTACTTCTGTACGTGAAAGAGAATCTAGGTATTAATGCTTTGATATATTTAAAAATAACCGCAGGTAAAGAAATTCCATGGCATAGTTTAGTAATGAGGAGACCCATATTCTAAAACATATATTTTCATTTTTTATTATTTATTATGTAAATTTAGGGATGGATAAATAAACCAGTACCTCATACAATCTCAACTTATTTTAACAATTTTAACTTGAGAATAATACAGAGCCAGAGTAGTAAATATTTATATCATTCTACTTTTGATGCTCAGTTCAACAGTCCGTTCACTGGTACTACTTACTTGATTAAAATTAAGCACATTATATTGGAGCTTAAGAGCTGCAGACAAAAATAAGTCCCAATCCTTCATTGTTTACTCCCTCAAGGCATTCCAGCAAACCTACTGTTGCTGCTTAAGTGAGTAAGCAACATGATCAGCTCCTTGCTTCTTATTGCTATTCAACAGTTGTCCATTGGCAGCAACGTTGGTTTTATGATGAGTATTTACTCCCCCCGCACAACTGCCTTTGAGAATTATGAGGGATTTTTAGCAGCATGACTTCCATAATATCTCTCTTTAGAATCAAAGGAAAGAAGCTGAACTTTGATTAACATAATTTGCAATTTTCTCCACTTTTGTCTTAATAAATGTTGAGTGCACAATATTAATTTCCATTTTGCTGCCTTTGTTATAGCCATTACAGTTTATTTTGGCCCAGTTTCTTTGAGAGCAGTATAATATTGAAAAAGGGTATAATTTCTCCATAACTCCTTGCAGCTTTGGCAACCCTTGCTATTGAGTCATCTACTCTGCATAGACAGTAGCTTCATAGAGAGAACTCTTCATACAGTGTTGGCGCAGAGTTTTCTCTTGAAATGTGTAAAGTTCATAGGATGTGTTTAAAGGAGAAACAGTTGACTCTGGGGCTATGTCTACACTACACTTTTTTGCGGAAGAGGAAATGCAAATGAAGTGCTTATTAACATTTTCTTTTGCTTCATTTGCATAATCTCTTCTGATGCTTTTTGCACAAGACATTTTTGCACAAAAACAAGCAGTGTGGACGTGTCCATTTTGTGCAAAACCCCCTTTTTGTGCAAGATCCTTATGCCTACTGGAAATATCTCGCCTAATCCATTTCAAGACTGGATTAGCCTTTTTCACGGCCATGTCACAATGGCGACTCATAGTCATCCTATGATCAACCAGGACTCCGAGGTCCTTCTCCTCTTCCATTACTTCCAACTGATGTGTCCACAGCTTATAACTAAAATTCTTGTTATTAATCCCTAAATGCATAACCCTACAATTCTCACTATTAAATTTCATCCTATTTCTATCACTCTAATTTACAAGATCATCCAGATCTTTCTGTATGATAGCCCAATCCTTTTCTGAATTGGCAATACCTCCCAACTTTGTGTCGTCTGCAAACTTTATTAGGACACTCCCACTTTTGGTGCCAAGGTCAGTAATAAAAAGATTAAATAAGACTGGTCCCAAAACTGATCCCTGAGGAACTCCGCTAGTAACTTCCCTCCAACCTGACAGTTCACCTTTCAGTATGACCCGCTGTAGTCTCCCCTTTAACCAGTTGCTTATCCACCTCTCAATTTTCATATTGATCCCCATCTTTTCCAATTTAACCAATAATTCCCCGTGGGTGCTGTATCAAATGTCTTACTAAAATCGAGGTAGATTAGATCCACTGCATTTCCTTTATCTAAAAAATCTGTTACTTTCTCAAAAAAGGAGATCAGGTTGGTTTGGCACGATCTACTCTTTGGAAAACCATGTTGTAATTTGTCCCAATTGCCATTGACCACAATGTCCCTAACTACTTTCTCCTTCAAATTTTTTTCCGAGACCTTTCATACTACAGATGTCAAACTAACAGGCCTATAGTTACCTGGGTCACTTTTTTTCCCTTTCTTAAAAATAGGACCTATATTAGCAATTATCCAGTCAAATGGTACAACCCCTGAGTTTAGAAATTCATTAAAAAATTTTGCTAATGAACTTGCAATTTCATGTGCCAGTTCCTTTAATATTCTTAGCTGAAGATGATCTGGGCCCCCAATTTACTCCCATTAAACTGTTCGAGTTTGGCTTTTACCTCGGATATGGTAATATCTACCTCCATATCCTTATTCCCATATGTTATGTTACCATTATACCTAAGCTCTTCATTAGTCTCATTAAAGACTGAAGCAAAATATTTGTTTAGATATTGGGCCATGCCTAGATTATCCTTAACCTCTACTCCGTCCTCAGTGATTAGTGGTCCTACTTCTTCTTCTTTTGTTTTTTCTCCTATTTATATGGCTATAAAACCTTTTAGTATTAGTTTTAATTTCTTTTGCAAGGTCCAACTCTGCATGACTTTTAGCCTTTCTCACTTTGTCCCTACATGCTCTAACCTCAGAATGGTAGCTTTCTTTGCTGGTCCCTCCCATCTTCCACTCCTTATATGCTTTCTCCTTTTTCTTAATCACCTCTCTGAGATGCTTGCTCATCCAGCTTGGTCTAAAACACTTGCCTATAATTTTTTTCCCCTTTCTTAGGATGCAGGTTTCAGATAGCTTCTGCAACTTTAACTTAAAATAATCCCAGGCCTCCTCCGCCTTTAGATCCATAAATTCTTTAGTCCAATCCACTTCCCTAACTAATTTTCTTAATTTCTTAAAGTTAGCCCTTTTGAAATAAAAAACCCTAGCCTCATATTTATTTTTGTTTATCCTTCCATTTAGTTTGAACTGAATTAGCTCATGATCGCTCGAGCCAAGGTGGTTCCCTACAACCATTTCATCTATGAGGTCCTCACTACTCACCAAAACCAAATCTAAAATGGCAACCCCCCTTGTTGGTTCAGCAACTATTTGATGAAGGAATTCATCAGCTATCACATCTAGGAAAATCTGAGCCCTATTATTATTACTAGCACTTGTTCTCCAGTCTATATCTGGAAAGTTGATGTCTCCCATGATTATGCAATTTCTATTACTATTTACTTCATTAAAAACATTAAAGAGGTCTCTATCCATATCCAAATTAGATCCCGGTGGTCTCTAACACACCCCAAGCACTATCCCAGAGGAGGATCTGATAATTTTCTTCCCCAATGTGATTTTTGCCCAGACAGACTCTGTCTTCTCCATTCCATCACTTTTTATTTCTTTACAATCTACCTCATCATTGATATACAATGCTACTTCACCACCTTTACCCTTATTTCTGTCTTTCCTAAACAGCACATACCCTTCAATACCTGTACTCCAGTTATGCCTAGTATTCCACCATGTTTCTGTTATTCCTATAATCAGGGCTCGCCAGCCACACTGTCCAGTGATCTGCGCATGCGCAGATTGCCCAAACCCAGCTCTTCTGGGTTGCAATCTACTCGCCACGGACGAGTAGATTTCATTATTTGTTGAGCCCTGCCTATAATATCTGGTTTCACTTCCTGGATCAGTAGCTCTAGTTCCTCCATTTTGTTACCTAGGCTCCTCGCATTGGTGTACAAACATCTTAATTTTGCTGTTTGGCCTCACTCACATTCTTTACCCAATTTGGCACGGACGTTGTACCTCCAATATGACTGTGATGGGGCTAACCTGCCCCGCACTGAGCAGGAGGGAGAGGAGCCCGTATATTGGGTGGAGTATGCCCCTCCCCCACAGCCCTGCTGGGCATGCTCGAAGTGCAGCCTCACTATAAAAGGTTGCCGGGCTGCTCAGTTGGGGCAGACTGCTGGGGAGGAAGGAGTTCTGGCCCCAGCTTCAGGCCCGCAGCCGGACCTGCTGCCAGATTTAGAGCCAGGGGGACTGCCGCTACGGCTGCTACCATCCCTGGGCCGAGCACGGCCCCAACGCCGACTCCGGGGGACGGCCCGCCCCACTGCAGTGGACAACCCTTGCGCTGCTGCCCCAGAGACGGGACCGGCTGACGTTGCCACCGCCAGCCCAGCATCGACAGGTGGGACTGCCGCCAGCTGCGAGGCTGGGGTAGGAAGCAACCCAGGGCAAGGGGCAGGGACCCCCCATTGGACTCGGCGCGTTTTGGGGAGGACCCCCCGCTGAGCCAGTGGTGGGAACTGCCCACCACTACTAGGGCCCTGGGTTGGGGTCCGGTGGAGAGGGAGGGCCCGGACCCCCCTACCGCAACCCCTCAGACTGCTAAGCTAGGCCTCCGGGCCTGTTGTAACTGCAGACTAGGCCTCCGGGCCTGTTGTAACTGCTTTAATCTCGGGGAGAAGGGAACGGGGCGGGGAGGACCCCGCCACAATGACCTATTAGACTAGTATCCACCCTACCCTTCCTCATGTCCATTCTCCTACCCCCAGCTATATCCTTTCTTTCTTCGTCTTCCTCCCTCTCAATGCTAAAATCTGGCGTAGAGAGTACCTGGACATCTCCCAACCGTCTCCCCCAAATTCCTAGTTTAAAGCTCTCTTAATCAGTTGTGCCAGCCTCCACCCTAGAAGACTATTTCCCTCCCTACTTAGGTGAAGTCCATCCCAAGAGAACAGTCTTCTATTCATGAATGCCTTCCAGTGGCCATACATCCCAAAGCCCTCCTTATAGCACCACTGCCTGAGCCATCCATTGAGCATCATAATCCTGTCACATCTTAGTTGCCCTTCTCTAGGAACAGGCAGAATCCCACTAAAGATCACCTGAGCCTTGATTTCCTTAAGCTTCTTCCCCAACGTGGCATAGTCTCCCTTGATTTGTTCCAGTGAGAATCTAGCTGTATCTTTTGTTCCTACATGAAGGATGATCAATGGATTCCTTCCTGCTCCCTTTAGGATCCTCTTCAACCTCAGTTCTACATCCCATATCTTAGCACCTGGCAGACAGCACACCCTTCTATTCTCTGGATCAGCTCTATTCTATTCAGCCTGTCCATTCTTCTCAATAAGGAGTCCCCAATCACATAGACCTGCCTTTTCCTGGTGACAATGCGATTCTCTGGTCTATCTCTTGCTTCCTCTGGCTGCAAGTCCTTTCCATTCCTGTTTTCCCTTGTGATTCTCTTCAACCCATCCTGTAACCTCCTGGTGCTCATTATTGGTGTTGTCTCCATTGACTCTTCCCCTTTATCTATGGGACAAACCACTCTTCTCTTCTTCCTTACACTTCCACCTTCATTGTCTGCCTGCTGTACCCTTTCTTCATTCTCCAACTCGGCATACCTGTTCTCGAGCTCTGTTTCTCCTTCACTGACCTATCTTTTCCTCTACCTGGTGCTCTTAGTCACATGCTTCCTCTGTCCATTTTCTTTGCCCTGCAGTCCCCCCTCTGAGGCCCTTGATCCTGTTTTCATCTGCATATCTAAGCTTTCCCCATCAGCCACCTCATGCCTTTGCTCCATCATCTGCTCAAACCCCCTTCTAAACTCGACCAGAGTTTCCGTCTGCACCTCCAATCCTCGGATCTTTTCTTCCATCAGCTCTATCAGGCGACTCTTCATGCAAACAAAACTCCTTTCAGGTACCCCCTCCAGAATCATGTACATCCCGCAGCTGCCACATCCAGCCATCCTCCTTGTATCCTCTACTGCTTGGGTCATGGCCACTACTGCCTCTGTGTTTTATCAGCTTTCTTACCTAAATCCTGTTAGTCCGGCGAACACAAAACCAAACCAAAACACCCCCCACCCCATGACAAAAGCAAACCCCAAACGAGTCCCACAATCCAAACTCCCACTCAGACTCCCGTTTACAGCTGCGTTTGCTAGCTCCTGTGCCGCTGCAGCTATCTGTGCCGCTGCCTGACTAGTCCTTTATAGGACTCCTAATCAGTGAAGCTCCGCCCCCTAATCAGGGCTCATCTTCTCTCATAGCACACTGCCCCTACAAGCCTCTACACATACAAACAATACAAATACAAAACCAAATACAAACTTCTCCTCCAACAGAACTCCCACTCAAACTCCCACTATTTCAGGAGGAATAATGGTAGTTCTAATTAGGAGTTTTAATTTGAACTACCTAGTCCGTGCTGCATGTAGCCGCGGTCAGGTAGTTCGAACTACGGGCATTTAAAAATGGCGCCTGCTCGGGATCATGCAAATGAAGCCCGGGATATTTAAATCCCGGGCTTCATTTGCAAGTTCGAATGCCTACATTAGCTACCCTAGTTCGAACTAGGGTGGCAGTGTAGACATACCCTTAAAGACTACTAAAATATGTAGATGGTATCATGAGCTTTCATGGGCATAACCCACATCTAAGAAGTGGGTTGTGCCCACGAAAGCTCATTATACCATCGACATGTTTTTTTAGTCTTTAATGCTGCTGCAAGACTATTCGTTGTTTTTCAAATTTTTCCAGCTGTAGATAGTTTAGGATAAACACATACTTTGTTTTTCTGTTGTTGACTCCAGTTCCAGAAGTTTAAAACCTGGACCTTTTATACATTCATTAGAGGACTAAACCAAGATATAAGTGTTCTGTTCTGAGTAGGTATTTCCGTCTTTAATTTTAATTCTGAAAAGCATTTAAATTGCTTCCTGTTGAAATTTTCTTTCTTACATTTGAGAATTATTTCCTCCATACATCATCTGATTTCTTTTGTGGTATGGGAAGTTTATTAACATGAATAGTCTTGCCAGGCTTCCACACTGTATCCTGTTAATGTACTTATTGGTGCACTGTTTTAGCATATGAACCACTTGCAAACACTTTCCCTAAGCACTGGAGTTATTTTGAGTGCTGGGACAAGATGTATAAATCGGTACTAATAAAAGCATCTGCAGGATTCATTTACAGTCTCCTGCTGGGGGATACACTTTACCTTAGCTGCTCAAATTATATTGAATCTTAATGAAGAAGTGGATTCCTACCAGGGAATAGTTTGTAACTTGCAAAGTGTGGCTATAATTGTATAATAATTCTGTCTCTGCTGTTTTCTGAAAGTTGTACATTTATTTGAAGCTTTGTTTAGCCATTTCATTATGTAATAATAAAGTATAAGAAGTTTATTGACTCATTAATCCAAGTAAGGATTGAGTCAATAATAATTCTTATATGTCATGTGATTGATAAACTGCAAAGGTATTCAAAATATTGCATTTTTTTTCTTTTGCTATGTTGCTAGTTATTCTGCTTTTAAGTGATTCTCACAATGTGTGACAAATCTCTCTTTGGTCATTCCTTTTGTTTGCTATATGCATAAAATGTAATGCCAGAAATGCAGTGCTTTTATATTTTCAAATCAACATATGAATATTAATGTAATTTAAAAGAATATAACCTTATGAACCATATGAACCTTTTGGATCTGAGCTGAAGAAATGGAGAGAATGTCATCTCAGTTATGAAAAAGTGTCTCATTAGTTAAAGAAAAAACTTGAACTTTCATGCATCCTATGACCAGTCCAATATGTTGTTTATAAACCTGACAGCACCACGCTCTCTCTATATCATCAACTGCTTCATGTCAACAATGTTGCATCAGAATATAAATAAAAATACAGTCTGTAACTTTAATGACGTTTATGGTGTCTCTCAATTAGTTACACTTTATTGTTTCTTTGTGGAATTGTTGGGAGGGTGTGGTGGGGTTCATGTGGCATGTAGAAGTTTTAAGAGGAGGCCGTTGGACTAGAACCTAGATAGCAAGTCCTATGTGCTGCAAAGGAATGTCTTATGTGAATGGCCAGCCTTCTTTTTGGGTTTCTCCTATTCTGTGAAATTAGTCAATGCAAATTCTCTTCCTGTGTAGACCTATGGCCCTCCAGGTGGCAACCTTGTGTAAATCAGGGATGGGGAACCTAAGTTCCAGGGTCCACATCTGGCTCCCCGGCTTGTCTGGATCTGGCCTCCGAGCATCAGAGCTCCCCCTCTCCCAGAATTGGGGAGCCTGCACTGACCCACCAGCTTCCCCAGAATCCCTCCACAGGGCTGGAGCACACAGAATCTACTAGTGTAGGCCCCCTCTAAGGCTCTGGAGTGCAAGGGGAATGTGGGGAGTGTCTTCCTCCTTCTCAGTCGGGGGAGGGGACACATCAGTGAGGGTTAGGTTTGGGGTTTTAATGCTTCTCACTTGTGTGTAGCCCCCAACTGATTTTTCTGTAGGTGAGTGGCCCCCAACACATCCATGATGAATATCTACATTATAGAGGAGAATGAGGAAAAAAGCTGAGGAACAGACATAAAAAAAAATCAAGACACAGGGTATTTTTCATGAATAACCCCCTAAATGCAGTTTAATAGTGTTGTCCAAATGATCACCTGACAACAAGCAAGGCAGAATTAAGGCACAGGCACTTTAGTACCATGACTTAAGATCCAGCATGTGCCCCTGCAATCATGCTAGCCTTCATGATAACAAATAGAAACTCAAACATATTAATTGAGAATAACTGAGGCAGAGTTATTTGTCTGAGTCTACAGATAGCCTGAACCAATAGCAGTGAGAGGAATGAACTGCCTCTTTCACCTCTGTGAGCTGTTAACTCCAAGATACACTATTCTTCAGGACTTTGTTAATGCCTTCCTCTGCACACCCTCAACTAAGGTCTGTCTGTTTGTGGCAGGAGAAGAGGGCTGTCATTCTAGTCCATCGATCAAGCAGTTACATTCTGGATGCAGTAGCAAATGCTGTTCCTCTTTCTGCCATCTTGGGTTTCTCCAGATGGAGAAGGAACCCAGGCGGAAAAGAAAAAGGCCCATATTGTTGTCCTGCCTTCTTTTACCGCCATGCAAAGGTGTGAAGATACAGTGATGTGCCTCAGGACTCTGTTTGATCTGGCCCTGATAAATGGGGGGATCCAAACTTTCTGAATTAAATATTATGTCAAGTGATGAAATCACCAGGAATATGTCCCATCAAAACTGGCAAGCCTAATTATAAGAAATTTTGAGAACCAAGTGAAATATCCGAGACCTTAGATATAGAAATCACAAATGCATGACTGTTTCTTTGATATGCTGGAAGCATAACAAGAAGGTTGCTTTGCTTATAAATGAGGGTCTATTCAAATCTGTCTGAGTCTTTTGCTTCCAGAGATAGGTACTACTGTGGTAAAGACAGTCAGCTATTTGTATCAGGTGCCACAAAAGGATTTTCTATATTTTTACCCTTCCTGCGCTTCTCCCTTTACTAGATTCTCCACAAAAGAAAGAAAGAATCTACCCCAAGAATCCATACAGAAAGCTGAGACAATTTTTACTCACTTCACTTTATTTATGTGGGCTTCTCTTGCAGCATTTGGCAGAAAAGCATAAAAGTAATCACTGAGGGGCAAAATGTCCCTTCATCCTATCTTATGCATCATATTATGCTTCTGAAACTACAAAAAAAGTTATAACAACTGTGCTTTACATTTTAACACCATTTCTGCCTCACATTCACCAGGTTCTTTTCAAAGGCACAGTGGAACTGGAGACTTTCTGTTCTGAAGGCTCCTGTCAGTAGAAGGACTGATAAAAGCAACAATTCATTCTCCAGGATTTTCACAACCTGCTCCTTAGTAACTAGTGTGCTGTTTCTATTGTGAGCTCACTTGATCCTAAACAATCAACAGAAAGGCAAACTGTCCAAGTGGAAGCAATTCAGAAATAGAGACCTGTTTGTTTGACTTCTTCATTTCCTGCAGCATTACCATCAACAAAGCAAAAAAGGTACACGTTAGACCTCCCTGGTCCAGCATCTTTGGGAACTGACCAGCTCCAAACAAAAGAATTTGACAGACCAAGGGAGGTCTCCTGCCACTGGCACTCCAGCCTTTTTACCCCTCCCCACCACCTGCTTTACTTCTGGCCCCAGCCAGCTCTCCTCCCTCCATCCTGGGTAGACAGCCAGCCCTGGCAGGGCTGCCAGATGCTGACCCCTCTGCCACCAGGCTCCTGGATGGCAGGGCTCACTGTTGCCCTCCTGTCACCGGGTCCCCAGCCTCTGAATTTCTGGTTCAGAAACATTCATGTTCCTTCTGGACCACAGATGTTACTGGACCAGAGAATCCTGGTTTAAGTAGATGCAGCCTGTACTCCCAGTATATTTCCCTCAAGAAAGTGAGTTCATTCATTTATCATGACTCCTGATATTCTGAAATTGCTATTTATGAATGATATGAAAATGTAATGAAATGAGATCATTCCACCCACCCTGTACCTGGTAAAAGTGACAAATACATCAAACTTGACAGTCTCAGCTGCACATTCTGAGTGCACTCCGCATGTCTATTTTGTTTTATGTGGGGTTGAAGTTCAATGTTTTCAAATTTCAGGAAATGTGTTGGACCCTGAGGTGTTTCCTTCCACATAGTCAAAATTGTTTACTATAGCTGCAGAGCTACAGTAAACAAAGGAGACCTAGGTCATAGCCACTGTGTTAAAGCAATCACACTTAGCAAATGGCATGTGGGAAATCAGATTAATTCTTCTGTGTAAGGAAGAAGACAGGTTGGGATCTACATGGGGACTTAAACATTTCCATACTGAGCTGCCTAACCAAGTTTCCTGGTGTGTCAGGGAGATTCCTATTTACAAAGAAAAAGTTCCTGTCTTCTGATTTAAATGTTATTTCCTCCAACAATAACACTATTCCTCCTGCTTAGGCAAGCCATTCCAGTTCCTTTCTTGGGTGTCTGTACTTTGGCTTAGAGGGGACGTGTCACTGATGTGCTCCATGCACTTTGTTGAACATGTGGCCCATGAAACTAGTCCCACCCCAACAATAGCAGGCTGTTTGGGGGTGTTGGATTACCAAAGAGTTGGAGTCAGATCAGTGAGGGGATTGGGAAGCAAAGAGGAGATGCGAATGGTGGCTGGACGTTTCAGCACCAACTGCCGGCATGCAAGCCTTTCCCAGAGTATTTCAGTCCAGCTCCCAGGCGTTCCCCACTCCCAATCACAAATCTCTCAGAAATTAATTTGAAAATGTGGGTCAGAATAATTCTAAGCATCACAATGTCCAACTTTAAGGCATCTAGAAAATCAGTGTTATCTACATAGCCCAGGTGGGCACCTAGGCTGCCTTGCTAGTGAGCAGGGAGAGGTAAATGCCTAAGTATTTTATGATGTAATCACCTGCCTCACTATTTGTAGAAATAGTAATTTCCCAAGGAAAGTGATGTATTTCTTGCTCAGCTGTGTCTTGGCAGGAGATGGTGCTGCTTCACCTGTGACTTTTAGTCCATCTACTAAAGCATTTGCATGTAGGGTGGGAGATCCAGTTTTAATTCCCTCCTCTCTATCAGAAGGAGAGAGGATTTGAACACTGGTCACTCCTTCTCGGGACAGCTATGCAACCACAGCACATCGGATATTCTGAGGAGGGGCTCACTTAGTCTCTTCTGTGGAAACTGGATAAATGATTAAAGAATTGTTGAAGAAGTGAGACTAAGCCCAGGGTCTCTCTTGTCTCAGATGGGCGCTCTAAAAGCTGGACTATATTAATTCTCTTGTTCTTGTGCAATGACTGTTCCACTGTGTATAAATACAAATCTTCTGGCATATACCAGGGTCCAGTACTCCTGTTCCAACCTCTCTCATTATTTTTCTATAATGCAACAGTTTCAACAGGAGAAATCGGAAGAGCTCCTTATCAGAATAGCTCACTGTCTTAGAGCACTCTCACCAAAAGTGGATACTAGTTCAATTCCCCCATCTTTATCAGAGCGGGGGAGAAAGGGTTTGGACAAGGGCCTCTCTTCTCTTCCTCTGACTGGGGTAATTGAACGTGGGTCTCCCACATCCACAACAAGTGCTCTAACCACAGGGTTATAAGTAAGATGCCACCAGGATTTAGTTGCATAAATACTTTGTGGACCATGCCCAGAATCTAAGGTAGGAATGAACATTTCCTGGAGGAATCAGTAGTATAGTTCATATTCAGAAGGAGGTATGGTCAGGAAAGAGAACTATTTGCTACAAACAGCAACCCTTCATGTTCTTGCTTTGTTGAGGAGCAAGAACAGTTCTCTGGTCAAGTAACAACTGGTATGAGTCTTAGAATTCCTTATAATAGTGTTGGATTTCACAGAAGTTCAATACAACTTACAGAAACTATCTCCATTACTGAGATGAAAACATGGATGGAAAAGAGGAAGGAAACTGACAGACGACAGATGTAGGGATAGGCTCACCTATGAAATTGCCTTTACAGATTGCCCATTTTATTTTCAGAGATTTGTGTCTTACCTCAGAGACACAGGGTATATCTACACTGCAGTTTTTCCAGAATAACATCCATGTTTCCAGAAAAACAATAGTTATGTCCACACTGCTATTGCAGTCTTTCGACAGAAAGTCGAAAAAACAGAGGGGATTTTCTGATGGTGGTAAACCTCATTTTACGAGGAAGAAGCCTTTTTCCAAACAAGCTTTTTTGAAAAAAGGCGTGTGTGGATGGGGAAGTGAGAGTTCTTTCAAAAGAAGAGGAAAGAGAAAAAGCACACGTGCCCAGTGGCCACTCCATCCAAGTAATCACAGCTTAAGTGCAAGATAGCGTCCAAACAATGTGGATGCTATCTTTTGAAAAAGCACATCACTTTTTCATTGCGCTTTTGTTTTGTGCATGCTCTCTTTCTAAATAAGTTTTTTCAGAAGATCTCTTCCAGAAAAGCTTCTTCCAAAAGAAGCCTGCAGTCTAGACGTAGTCACGGAATCTTTTCAAACCACTAACCATTAGGTTTGTGATTAGGGTTGGATGGAAAACAACACAAAACAATTCAAGGTATCAGAATTTGTTTCAAGCCAGAGACAGAGAGAGCTCAATAGGGCAGTCACATATGAATAATGAAAAAGTGTTTTACATATTTTAAGGTCTGTCAATTAATAAAGACTCATGCAGGAAATCAACTTTCAAAAGCACTAGAAATCTGACCTGTAAAGCTGAACAAATAAAAAAAAAAACATTTCCGACAGCCAAAGCTGTAAAGTATGCAGTAAGATCAATAATGATTCCACTAGCCACTGGTTATTGGCCATTGTGCTCACTTATGCAGTGCATAAACGTTAAAATATTGTAGAATTTGTGGTGCAGATTATAATGCTAATTGATTGAATATTCATTTGCAATTAATGGAATGACAGCAGGCTTCATAACTTTAAGTTCATATATGAAATTTTTGTGTGATTTAAAATAGAGGATCTCAAGTTCATATGTTGTCTTAATGTAATCTCTCTTTGTTCTTGTTCACAAAATAAGCCTGTCAACATTCTGATCCTTAAGTGCAGTTTGGTTATTAGATTTTCATTACATTAGACAAATGTCTCTTTTCTGGGACTTGTTAGACAAAGTGACACAGACACATTTCAGCAAGATAAATAGAACAAAAGAGTAAAAGAACTTGATTTTTCCTTCACAAATAAGCATTTTCTAGAAATAGTAGTTTCCCAAAAAAAAGTGACATATTTCTTGCTCAGCTGTGTCTTGGCAGGCAATAGAGAAATAATGAAACATCCTAGTGTACCCTAAGTTCTATCTCACTAGTTGGATTTTAAGTTTTTGTTTTTCATAACACCATTATTTTTTCCCCTGAATAACTGCAGAAATGTTAAGAAACCAAAGTTGAAAAATTCAACTCTTTGAACTCATGTTGTTTAAAATGCTCTCAGGGCATACTTAGTATTTGACGCTTATTGTCCAAGTATATTATAGGCACACTTTGCTCTTAACATGCAAGAGTGATTTTGTTGTAATTTCCTACAGCAACATTTTTAATTTTGTTTTTATTAATGTTTGCAAAACACTTGCAAAATTAGTAACATTAACAATCTCAACAATGTGTTTCAAAGGCTTTGAAAATTTGAACTATACCTTCAATCAACTTTGCTTGTGCTTGTGTATGTAAAACATACAAAAACATGAGAATGGCTTGCATTGTGGGTGTTCGATACGCAATGATTCTGTGCATGGAATAATTCATCATGCAGAACATAAACAACTGGAATCTAGACTCAATGCTTTTGCAGGATAACTTTGACTAATAGGATATATCTGCACTACAGCGTTATTTTGAAATATCTAATTTTGAAATAGTTCATTTGAAATAGCTTCTTTTGAAATAATGCATCTACACACAAAATTCTACACACTGAGTGGATGTTGAATCACATTTAAGGGCAGCTGAAACTGGTTCCAGCAAGGCATCAGGTCAGGAGTTACTTTGTGTGACTGCTGCCTGAGGCTATCTGAGGCTTGTGCTTGAAGGGACCCCCCTGGACAACTGGTTCTCAGCTTTCCCTGCTTGCTTGCCTACCTTGCTGAGGGTATGTCTACACTACCCTCCTAGTTCGAACTAAGGGTAATGTAGGCATACCGCACTTGCAAATGAAGCCCGGGATTTGAATTTCCCGGGCTTCATTTGCATAAGCGGGGCTCCGCCATTTTTAAATCCCAGCTCGTTCGAACCCTGTGCCGCGCGGCTTCCACGAGGAGTAACAGTAGTTCGAACTAGGAAGCCTAGTTTGAACTACCTAGTTCGTGCCGTGTGTAGTCGCGCAGCACAGGGTTCGAACGAGCGGGGATTTAAAAATGGCGGAGCCCCGCTTATGCAAATGAAGCCCAGGAAATTCAAATCCCGGGCTTCATTTGCAAGTGCGGTATGCCTACATTACCCCGCTAGTTCGAATTAGCGGGGTAGTGTAGACATACCCTGAGGGACAGCAAAGCATTTTTGTCTCTGCCTGTTTTGGTTGCCTTGAGTCGGGACACCACAGCACTCGGCGCCGTGGAGCCAGAGCTGCCCCTGGGCACTCTGGTGCTTCTCGTGGATGCATTGCTGCGAGCCTGGCTGCACTTTCTGCAGTCTGCCATCTGGGAGGTCCATTGGGAGGCTGTAAGTATCCAGGAGTCTCTGCAGGAGAGCTTCCACCCTGAGGAGCACTAAGAGCATTCCTGGTGTGCCCCAGTGGGGGCTTGTGCCTCATTCCTCCTCATGTCCTTCCACTTACCCCTCCCTGACCGCCCTTCCTGATGTAAAATAAAATGCATGTATTTTCATGAACACAAACTCTCCTTATTGAACAAAACTGGGTGGGAGGCAATGAAACTATGGTGAGGCTGGGGAAAGGAGGCAGGAGAAGAGATGGTGGGAGAGAGGAGGGGAAAACCTGGAAGGGGGAAGCAAGGGGAAGAAGGGGGAGGGGAAGCTTAGGTCTCAGAGTAGGGGGTCTCATTGGACCAACTTGATTTTCATGCAAACCTGCTCTTGGGTTTGCATATGGCCTTTGGTGGCCAGGCTGACAGCTATCTTGCCATAGACTGCCTCATTCCTCCGTCTAGTGTGGAGATCATGGACATTGGGGGCATCCCCCCCAAACCTGAATAAGGATCTGGACCAGGAAGGTGCCTGCCTTCTCCAGGCCCTGGCAGGCTCCTGGGAGCTGTCAGACTGCTCCTGGGGAGTGGTGGAGGGCTGGCTGCCAGTGGCTTGCTAGCTCATGTTTTGGTGCCAATGGGTCAGGGGCAGTGACTGCTGTCTCTGGGCTGGCAGTCTTGGAGCTGGCACAGGCACTGTGGCCAGAGTCAACCCCTTTAAGGGCTCAGGGAATGGGGGAGGGAGAGGAGTGTTCTTGGTTGAGGTTGGAGTGGCCACCAGGCACCCTGGGAAGGCTGGAGGCCCCCTATTTCGATATAAGTGTCTACACAGCACTTATTTCGAAATAGCTATTTCAAATTTGGCATTATTCCTCATAGAATGAGGTTTACCAAATTCGAAATAAGCACTCCAGTATTTTGAATTAATTTTGAAATAGCGGTTTGTCTGTGTAGACGCTAGTAAAGTTATTTTGAAAGAAGAGCTGTTATTTCGAAATAACTTTGCTGTGTAGACATACCCATAAATATTACTATTAAATGCTTTCTCAGGTAGTTTCAATTAAAATGGTTGTCATTTCTTCTGTGCTTTACAACTTCTGAGCGCTAGTTTTGTTCAACATCTTTAATAATGATCTGGATGAGGGGATGGATTGCACCCTGAGCACATTTGTGGATGACAATAAGCTAGGGGGAAAAGTAGATATGTTGGGGTATGTCTACACTACAGCGCTAATTCGAACTAACTTAGTTCGAATTAGTTAGGGCTACACAACCCTTAATTTGAACTAGTAAGTTCGAACTAGGCTTAGTCCTCGTGGAATGAGGTTTACCTAGTTCGAACTAAGCGCTCCACTAGTTCGAATTAAGTTTGAACTAGCGGAGCGCTAGTGTAGCGCCTATCAAAGTTAATTCGAACATCCGTTAGTTCGAATTAACTTTGTAGTGTAGACATATCCTTGGAGAGTAGGGATAAGGTCCAGAGTGACCTAGACAAATTGGAGGATTGGGCCAAAAGGAATCTGATGAGGTTCAGCAAGGACAAGTGTAGAGTCCTGCACTTGGGATGGAAGAATCCCAAGCATTGTTACAGGCTGTGGACCAATTGGCTAAGTAGCAGTTCTGCAGAAAAGTATCTGGGGATTACAGTGGATGAGAAGCTGGATATGAGTCAACAGTGTAGCCAAGAAGGCTAATGGCATATTAGGGTGCATTAGGAAGAGCACTGCCAGCAGACCTAGAGAAGTTATTATTCCCCTTTATTTGTCACTGGTGAGGCCACATCTGGAGTACTGTATCCAGTTCTGGGGGCCCCACTATAGAAAGGATGAGAATGCATTGGAGAGGGTCCAGCGGAAGGCAACCAAAATGATTGGGGGCTAGAGCACATAACCTATGAGGAGAGGCTGAGGGATTTGGGTTGGTGTAGTCTGCAGAAGAGAAGAGAAGAGGTGGGATTTGATAGCAGCCTTCAGCTTCCTGAAGGGAGGATCCAAAGAGGAAGGCGAGAGGCTGTTCTTAATAGTGACAGATGGCAGAACAAGGAGCATTGGTCTCAAGTTATAGGAAACCATTATAGTCTCAACTTGATACCATTATAGTCTCAACAAGGAGCAATGGTCTCAAGTTATAGGAAGGTGGGGAAGTACTGGAATTGGTTGCCAAGGGAGGTGATGGAATCTCCATCCCTGGAGATTTTTTAGTCCCGGCTTGATAAAGTCCTGGTTGGGATGATTTAGTTAGGATTGGTCCTGCTTTGAGCAGTGGGCTGGACTTGATGACCTCCTGAGGTCTCTTGCAGTCCTAAGATTCTATGATGTTATGATTTGTTATAAATATTGATAGCTAGCTTTATTGACCTGACTGGTTCTGAATGAGATAATTTTCTGAATCATGGGAAGTCAATATTGTCTCTCAGTATTACCAAGATTTTCACTGCTGACTGAGCTGCTAGAAGACATTAGGGGTAAATTTGAGCTAAGCACAGAACACTGAGAACTAGGACTAGTGGCTGTAAACAAACTTTATGGGACTGTGGGAAACTGTCCACATCCATGAAAAGTGGACATCCAGCTAAATAAAAACTTTCTGGATGATGGATGTTTCTGGATGAGAGAGTTCTGGATTAGAGAGGTTCAGTCTGTATTACCTTACAGAGGGTGGTGATTCACTAATACTCAAATATAAACTGTATTTAGCTGTTTAAATGGAATATCTTGATATCTGTAACATTTTTGGCAGGGGTAAATGGCAATCTTGCCTGGTTCCTCTCTGAGGTAAGAGGGAGGGTAGATCTATTAGAAAGTACCACTATAATAAACTTATTGGCTGTATCTACATTGGCACACCTTTCCGGAAAAGGGATGCTAATGAGACACTTCGGAATTGCAAATGCCACGGGGGATTTAAATATCCCCCACAGCATTTGCATGAACATGGCTGCCGCTTTTTTCCGGCCGTGGGTTTTGCCGGAGAAAAGTGCCAGTCTAGATGGGATCTTGCAGAAAATAAACCCTTTATTCAAGTAGGAATAAGGGATCTTCTGGAAAAGGGTTTATTTTCCGCAAGATCCCATCTAGACTGGCGCTTTTCTCCAGCAAAACCCCGAGCCAGAAAAAAGCGGCAGCCATGTTCATGCAAATGCCACGGGGGATATTTAAATCCCCCGTGGCATTTGCAATTCCGAAGTGTCTCATTAGCATCCCTTTTCTGGAAAGGGGTGTCAGTGTAGACACAGCCATTATGTATAAAATCAAAAGTCAAAGAAAGTCAGTGCGCCACTCCATTAAGAAAGAGCTGGCCAGCCATCAGGCACGCTGCTACAAGTGGGAAGGCATGTCGCATGGCAAGATCCTGCTGGCTCCTGGGACTCTCCTGGAGGCAGGTACTGGCAGCAGCCCCATTTGCCATGTTAAGCAGCAGGCAACCAGGCAAGCTAAGGGAGTTGGTTGGGGGCACACAATAGGAGGTGTGCATGCTCTCAGTGTGGCCCTTGATGAGGTGTCCACATCTCTGCTACCCCTCTTTCACTGTGTTGGCTGGATGCTGGGCAGTGTAGAACCAGAATGAGTGTGGGGCAAGGACCCATCTACCAACGAGGTAACTTGTGTGGGACTGCCCCAGCTCTGAGCCCCCCTCCTTCCCCACACACACACACACACTACTCTCCACCCTCCCACACCAGTCTCCTGGCATGAACTCCCTCAGGGTATGTCTACACTACCACTCTAGTTCAAACTAGGGTGGTTAATGTAGGCAACTGAAGTTGCAAATGAAGCCCAGGATTTAAATATCCCGGGCTTCATTTGCATCTTACCGGGCGCCGCCATTTTTAAAGCCCCCAGTAGTTCAGACTCCGTGTCCACGGCTATATGCGGCACGGAGTAGGTAGTTTGAATTGGGCTTTCTAATTCGAACTACCTACTCCGTGCCTCATATAGCCGTGGGCACGGAGTCCGAACTACCAGGGCTTTAAAAATGGCGGCACCCGGCAAGATGCAAATGAAGCCCGGGATATTTAAATCCTGGGCTTCATTTGCAACTTCGGTTGCCTACATTAACTACCCTAGTTCGAACTAGGGTGGTAGTGTAGACATACCCTCATACAACTTCAACTGCCTGCCTTAATCCCATCCAAACCCACATCCACCTCAATCCCCTGTCCTGAGCCCCCTGCATTCCACCCCCCTTGCTTAATTTTCTTACAGGTAGTGTCACGTTGCACCCCCAACCTCCTGCCCTCCTCCCCCCATGCTTCTGCCCTGACTCCTGCACCACCCATGACCCAACTCCCTGCCCTGAACTCCACCCCACAGTTAAATTTCTTACAGGTACTGTTAAATGCCCTCTACCCTGAGTCCCCCTCAAAGGGGGTTGCAATGTGAAAGTACCTTTAAGATATTTTAATTATTTTTGCCCCCGTGTGAATAGTGGAGAACATTTTATGGTTTTATTGCTTAAAAACAAATAATGGTATGGCTATGTAGTTATGACTAGAACTGGATGGAGAACAGAAATTCCATTTTGTAGATTTTAATTTTTCAACATATGTTTACATTCCTCTTTGGAATGAAACCCAAATCTTTCAAAATTCTCTCCTGAAGAAAATTCCAAGGAGATAAGAGTAGGAAGAGAATATCAGAATATAAACCACAATTTTTTTAACTGAAAAACTGAAACATGTTGTTACCAAAATGCCAATCTCAGGCTGTTTCCTTGGTTTTGGTAATGAGACTGGTATCTTGATGATGAGAGAGAGATCTGCTTAGTGAATTAAGTGTAACGTGTTGTATATATTTGATTTCATTCAGCCTTTTTAAAAAACCAATTTGGACTGTGAAAGTGAATACATGGGATTTGAGCTACAGTGTGCCCTCCATTGGCCTGTTTGGAAAGGGGAAGGTATTTTTGCCCTCTTCTAAAGAGTTTCTTCCTTGCTGTACTTCACTTTCAAAACTCTGCAGATGTTTCTTCATTGGGGATCCACGCAGAAGGAGCCAGATGGAGCTGGGAAGGAAGAAGGTATTTGTACACTGAAGCACTACAGGCAGTCCCTGGAGGTATGTCTACACTACCCTCCTAGTTCGAACTAGGAGGGTAATGTATGCATACCGCACTTGCTAATGAAGCCCGGGATTTGAATTTCCCGGGCTTCATTAGCATAAGCGGGGAGCCGCCATTTTTAAATCCCCGCTGCTTCGAACCCCGTGCAGCGCGGCTACACGGGGCTCGAACTAGGTAGTTCGGACTAGGGTGCCTATTCCGAACTACCGGTACACCTCGTGAAACGAGGAGTAACGGTAGTTCGGAATAGGAATCTAGTCCGAACTACCTAGTTCGAGCCCCGTGTAGCCGCGCTGCACGGGGTTCGAAGCAGCGGGGATTTAAAAATGGCGGCTCCCCGCTTATGCTAATGAAGCCCGGGAAATTCAAATCCCGGGCTTCATTAGCAAGTGCGGTATGCATACATTACCCCGCTAGTTCGAACTAGCGGGGTAGTGTAGACATACCCTGGGTTACGGACAAGATAGGGACTGTAGGTTTGTTCTTAAGTTGAATTTGTACGTAAGTTGGAACTGGCGTCCAGATTCAGCCGCTGCTGAAACTGACCAGCGGCTGACTACAGAAAGCCCGAGGCAGAGTTACTCTGCCCCGGGCTTCCTGGAATCAGCCGCTGATCAGTTACAACAGCGGCTGAATCTGGACGCCTGGGACAGAGTAGGTGGGGTGCTGCCGGGTAGGTCCCCGCAGCGCCGAGGTGGCGCTGCGGGGACCAACCCGGCAGCACCCCAGCTGCTCTACCCCAGTTGTCCCCAAGTCAGCTGCTGCTGAAACTGATCAGCGGATGATTCCAGGAAGCCCGGGGCAGAGCAACTCTGCCTCGGGCTTCCTGTAGTCAGCCGCTGGTCAGTTTCAGCAGCGGCTGACTTGGGGATGCCTGGGGCAGAGCAGCTGGGGTGCTGCCAGGTTGGTTCAGTAGCGCCGAGGAGCGGCACTGCGGGACCAACCTGGCAGTGCCCCAGCTGCTCTACCACTCTACCACAGGCGTCGGCGAGAAAAGCCTGGTCTGCTGGGGGGCGGGGCACTAGCTGCTCCCCCCCCCCAGCAGACCGGGGAGACGCTGGTGGCGGGACCACGGAGACGCGCTGCAGTCCCTCCACATGCATCCTCCGCGGCTTTGCTCCGCATCTCCCTAGTCTGCTGGGGGGCCCCCTCCCAGCAGACCAGGGAAACGTGAAGCGACTTTTCTCGCCACGGAGGACGTGGGCAGCGGGACCGCGGTGCATCTGGGCAGTCCCGCCGCCCGTGTCCTCCATGACTTTGCTCCGCGTCTCCCTGGTCTGCTGGGGGCCCCCCCCAGCAGACCAGGGAGACGTGGAGCAAAGCCGCGGAGGACGCAGGCGGCGGGATCACGGCTCGTCTGGGCGGTCCCGCCGCCCGTGTCCTCCGGGGCGAGAAAAGCCCCGTTCGTAAGTACGGATCTGACATAAGTCGGATCCGCGTAACCCAGGGACTGCCTGTATATCTCGCTAAGCATGTGAATACCCTAACAGATACCAGAGGGCATTCCAGCATCATTAACTCTCCATTGTGTTCTGCCTATGTCTACTTTGAGCAATTATAATCTATGGTAATGTCCATGCTATTAGGAAGACTAGAAAATCTGCAGATCCGTACTTAGTGTAACATAAGTATAAGTGGTGCAACGCAGTGGTTGAAACAATAGTCAGGCTAAGAGTATGGGCTGAGCCAGAATGTGCAACTGGAGTCATGGTCAGGAGACAAGCCAATAGTCAGAGTCAGGACAGAACCAGTGTTGTGATCTGGAGACAAATCAATCATCACAGCCAGGAGTCAGAGGACTTGGAAGAAGGTTAAGGCTAGGGCTGGAGCAAGAGGTGGCACAGGAAACAGCTTTTGCAGCCTCAGACATTGAAAGCATTGAGCAGCTTCCATGTTACTGTTACTACCAGGTGTAAATGGTGATCTGCTGTCCAATCGAAGGGCACAGTTAGTTAGTGAGGGCTGAAACACAGAGAAGAAAGAACATAAAATCACTCGTTCCAGTTTAGTCACTATTTATCTGAAGTTGGAACAAAGTTACATACTTAATTGCTCTCTTTTTGTTTCATACTTCCATTAGTTCATTAAAATCAAACTAGATTGTCGGTATATCTTGTTCACTTTACACATAACTGATGTATTTTTCCATGCTTGCATTGTCCTAAATATCTATCTTATTCTAAAAAAAGGGTTTTAAAGGACTGCATTTTATTGGACATTTTCAATATTGATTGTTGAAATCCTTTTCAACCCCTTTTCAAATTCCTGTTTTCCATATGAATTGAACTGTACTTCTCAATTATATTGTATTTGTTTAATGGAGCATGTGCACCCTTTTAGGTCTAATGGAAACTGCTTCAAAAACTCTGACAAATTGCTTGTTTGTGGAATGACATAGAACTTCACAATGCTTTAATTATTCAGACTGTTGACAATAATAAAAATTGGCTTTATTGTGAAAATTAGTGAAATATGTTCAAACGTTTCTATTCGATAAGGGAGTTGTATACTGTCTCCCCATTTCTTTTCACTAAGGTCTTGATTTGCAAGTGCAAGTGAAAGATTGACTTTACATTTCCAGAGATGATTAGCTGCCAGCTCTAATCAAATTGAGAAGTAATTAGCAAATCAAAACTTGATTAGCTCTTTGCTTGATTTACTAAAATTATAGTTTATGCAGTTTAAATGATGGGGGAGGGAAAATGTCTGTTCTCCATACATAGTCTGGTGTGCTGCAGTGGAGGAAAAGTGGTTCTTAAAGGCTTAACCTACTTGAATATTTAGCACTATTATTTCCCTGAAGGTGATACAATATAAACAAATTCTTCCCATCTTTTCACCTTTAAAGTAAATGTTTCATGAGTTGCTATTTTGAGGTAGCTGTTGGGATATGTGTGACCCATGCTACCTGACTTTTCATTCTCTGTGCTCTTCTGCATTAATAAAAACACTTGAGTCTTTTATGGACTTATTTAAATGTAAAAGTTATGCATTTGATTCTGCAGAAAACAAGTAATTTTATTGGTTCATATTTTGTGACACAGCCTGGGCAGAGTTTAAAGTTGAAAGGCTGTGTCAAGTCAGGATAATTGAGTTCTATTTCCATCTCTGCCATCTGCTGGCTGTTTGACCTTTGAGATCACTTTTAACAACCCTCTACGGGTTTTGTTTCTAGAATAGATACCATTCATATTGCACAAGGGCGATGATGTAGGTCTTAATTTATGTTTCCAGAACACATCACCTTGAGACTAAATTGTTGTAATGGACTGCACACTGAAACTATTCAGAAACTGTAGCGAGTGAAAAATGTTTATTAATTGATATTGCAGTATGGGACTATGTAAAATCAGTGGTTCAAAACCTTCCCTGACTCCCAGTCCAAACATGCACCCAAATGGAATCTGAAGTATTGGCTTTACCCTGTAAAGGCTTAATTAGTTTGGGTATGTCTACACTACAAAGTTAGTTCGAACTAACGTATGTTAGTTCGAACTAACTTTCATAGGCGCTACACTAGCGCTCCGTTAGTTCGAATTTAATTCGAACTAACGGAGCGCTTAGTTCGAACTAGGAAAACCTCACTTTACGAGGATTAAGCCTAGTTTGAACTAGCTAGTTCGAATTAAGGGGTGTGTAGCCCCTTAATTCGAACTAGTGTGAGGCTAGCCCTCCCCAGCTTTCCCTGGTGGCCACTCTGGCCAACACCAGGGAAACTCTTCTGCCCCCCTCCCGGCTCCAGACCCCTTAAAGGGGCACGAGCTGGCTACAGTGCCCGTGCCAGGTGCAAGCCTGCCAGCACCCAGCCAGCAGACCCTGCACCTGGCACGGATCGAGCCCCCCAGCCCTCCCCCTCTTCCCGGGAACAGGCTGGCGGCTCCCGGGAGCTTGCCCAGGACCGCAAGAGGCGGGCACCCGCCTGGGCTAGTGCAGACATCGTGGACCTCGTCCATGACCTCCGAACTAGGCACAGGAAAGTGGCTGTCTAGGGCAGGAGAGCTGCCAGCCTGGCCACCCAGGAGCAGGTGTGCAAGAGAATCAAGGGGGTCCAGTGAGACCCCCGACCCTGAGCCCTGAGCTTACAATGGCCGTCCTGGGTCAGACCAAAGGTCCATCTATCCCAGTAGCCTGTCTGCCGACAGCGGCCAACCCTAGGGACCCTGGAGGGGATGGACTGAAGACAGTGACCAAGCCATTTATCTCGTGCCATCCCTCTCCAGTCTTCCACAAACCTTGGGCAGGGACACCACTCCTACCCCCTGGCTAATGCCACTCCATGGACCCAGCCTCCATGACTTGATCTCACGTCGTTTTAAACTCTGTTCTAGTTCTCACCTTCACAGCCTCCTGCAGCAAGGAGTTCCACAGGTTGACTCTTTGCTTTGTGAAGAACAGCTTTCTGTTACTAGTTTGAAGCCTGCTCCCCATTCCTTGCCTTTGGTGTCCTCTAGTCCTTCTTTATGGGAACTAATGAAGAACTTTTCTGTATACACCCTCTCCACCCAACTCCTGCTTTTAGAGACCTCTATCCTGTCCCCCCTCCGTCTCCTCTTTTCTAAGCTGAAAAGTCCCAGTCTCCTTAGCCTCTCTTCATATGGGACCTGTTCCCAACCCCTGATCATTTTAGTTGCCCTCCCCTCTCCCAGCCTCTCTCTTCCCCTCTCCCCCCTCTTTTTCCCAGTCTCCCCCAGTTTTGTTCAATAAAGACAGATTCCATTTTGGAAGACACGTTATCTTTATTTTGTACATCAAGAAGAGGGGCTAGGGAAGGGTAAGTGGAAGGAGGTGAGAGAGGAATGGGGCACAAGCCCCCGATGGGGAGGACTGGGCTGGCTCTGCGGGCTTCTGGGGGTGGAAGCTCTCCTGCAGCCCCCCAATTGCCCCCTCTCCCCAGATGGCAGCCTGTGGCAAGTTCAGCCGGGCTGATGGCCGAGTGGTGTGATGTGCCCAGTGTGGGTAGTCTGGGCAATCCAAGCCAGGACTGCTTCGCAAGCGGGGCACCTCTGAGAACTGTCTGTCCGGGGTGGGGGTCGGGTTCGTTTAAGTGCAGCCCTCGGCTAGCCTGAGACAGCATCTCCACGCTCTTAAGTTTTTCTCTGATGCCCTGCCGGCACTGCTTCCAGCCATCCTTAAGCCCGGTTCAGGGTCCACTTATTGTGGACATGCTAGTTCGAATTAGCAAAATGCTAATTCAAACTAGTTTTTTAGTCTGGATCCTTAGTTCGAATTAGCTTAGTTCGAATTAAGTAATTCAAACTAAGTTAGTTCGAATTAACGTTGTAGTGTAGACATACCCTTTGAGATGAGGTTACCTGAGATGCCATTGGTTTTGCCTTTGGCTTTCTGCCACAATTGAAATAGCAGGAGTTCTTAACCTGAAGCTTTTCCATGCAAACAAAAGGGAACAGATGCCAGGACTTTTTCTGTGAGGCATATTCAGTTTTGAAACTTGTTCCAGTCTTGAACTGCTAGCAGACAGATTTTGTTACCATTTGAACAGGCCACAGTTGCCCCTCTATCTCTTAGGACCTGCTTCAGCAATGAAGGTAAGAGTGTGGTAAAGTGTTTTGCTGGATCAAGCCTTATCAGCAACTGAGCTAACATGGTGGTATAGAAAAACGTTTCCAGTACCTAGCTGGTTTCTTGCTCATATACTCATGGTCAAATGAATCTGCAGATCTAAGATTAGAAAGAACTTACCAAATATGTCAGATTGCCTAAGACCTCCCCTTCCCTTCACTGAAGGAGTTGTGGGTCACCTGCTGCATTTACCTCACCTAATCAATTACCTGTCATTGTAATGGTCTTAGGTATTGATTGTACCTTAGTCTTTCTTGTTTTGTGCCTGCTATAATACACAGTTTTGTTTCCTAGAGACTGAAATGTATTGGCTAAAATCAATATAGGAGTTTGTGGGTGAAATTTAATGACCTGTGATATAGATGATGTCCAACTAGATGGCTTGATCTTCTACCCTGAAACTATTAAACACACAGTCATTTTTAATTTTAATTACAATGTTATTACCAGTAAGATGGGTGCCTATATCTTTATTTTATAAATTAAACTAATACATGCAATAACTTTTTATTTCATTTCATGGATTTTATACAAACGATGTAAGGATAGGAGAGCTGTAAAGTATAGGTCTGCCTTACTAAATGCAGGCATTACGAGCTGTGTTTAGCTGCAGCTGTATTGTTGAAATAGTTTTTTGCCCACTGGATTCCAACAATGGATTCCAACAATGCACCTAAAATTAGGGTTGCCAGATGGTTTAATAAAAAATATCGACCCCTCCCCCCAAAAAAACACTGTTGATAAAAGAAAAAGGGGGGAGACCACAGTTGTTGAGGGAAAAAAAAAGGACTCAGACAGTTAAGCAAAAAAACCAACCAAACAAACAAACCAAAAATACAAGGCCATTTGGAGGTTTTTTTTTTTTTTGCTGGTGGCCATCTTGTTTTCTTACTCTGTGTGGGAAAAGAGCTCCCCTGCAGACCCAGGTAAGTGGGGAGAAGGGTGGGTTCAGGGGTGCCGAGGAGGGGTCCGGTAGGGTCCCAGGGGCTGGGTTGCGGGGCCCGGGAGCTGGACCCAGTTGCTGAGTGTGTGTAGGGTTGCCAGGTGTCTGGTATTTTTGCCTCCTAGCAGGGAAAAAAAATCAGAAAATACCGGACATTTTAGGTGTCCGGTATTTTCTGATTTTTTTTTTTACCGGAGAGAAGGTGAAAATACCAGACCATCTGGGTCAATACCGGACACCTGGCAACCCTACCTAAAATCTGGTTCTTAGCAACAAGCAAAGAAGCATATTTACACATAAGAGACTGAAGTTTCTTTTTTTTAATATTGTTGTTGCATATACTTGGTAGAATTACAGCTTCTTATAATACTTTTTAAGAAATGTCTCCAGATTTGTTTTATAGATTGCTCTCCTCTTAGCTGTAACATGTAACTCTTGTGCTTATAAATGCAATCCTTGGTACTGCTTGGATAGTTTCTTCGGGGTGTTGACTTGATCTGTAGTGGGTGGTATCTATAACAATCTTTTTCCCCATTGTAATAAAAAATACATTTTCATTCATACTTAACTTGTATTCATTGCAGAGGTAACTACAGTGGAGAGCACCTCCACTGAATTCATTTAATGACAGAATTTGTGGGTTAAATATAACCTTGCTTGAATTCCATAAAAAAGTTTCAGCTTCACTTTTTTTTTGAAGGGATTGAAAAAAATAGGCTGAAATGAATTCATAAAACAGATCTATTCTCTTAAATATGTAGGAACTGCTGTGTCCTCATCTTAAAAACAAATACTACATCATTATAATTAAATAATTATAATTCTATAATTCTATATAATTAATAGAAGACTCTTGCGATAAGCATGATACTGCTGTAACAGGTGCATATACACTGGCCCGTGGGATGGACCCTGGTATGCTCCCACACTGCCGTTTTTATGTGTGCTTCCACAGGTACGACGGATTGCAGCACCGGTTGGTTGTAGATCACTGTTGCCGAACAATAGGAGCTGCCATTGTCTGTACCTGCAGAAGGGCAGATAAATATAATGGCAGCAGCCCACTAGTGACTAACCCTGGTGAACTACCACCATTTTACTGCCCACCCCTGTGCTATAATTTGCTGCAGCAATGGGCAAACTGGGCTAACTGTGCTGCATGAGTGGCTACATGATGGAACCACAGCAGTGCTTTGACTGGATGGAGAAAGAGCCAATGGCTCTATCAGTGTTTTCAGTACACACCTCGTTTCACGTTCCCTTAGTTTGTGTGTGTAGAGGTGTGACGGGTATTAAGGGTGCGACCACCCCCTTCCGCTCGAAAGGGGGGTTCAGCAAACCCACCGCCTAACTAGCGTCTAGGTCTTAGGGTCCTCTGTCCTTCGGGACAGGTCCCTTGGGTGCGATCTCCCTCCCCCGAGGCAGGAGGAGGGGCTCGGCGAACCCGGAAATCCCCTAGAGAGGGGTTGTGTTGGGGCTCCTGCCCTCAAGTCTGGCCCGTGCTTGGGCATGGTCCAACAAACGTGTGCAAGGTCTGTAGTAGGGGTTTGGCTGACAGGCGTGTCGTGGACCCCTCGGATACGGGTAGGTGGGGGAAGGAGGACCCAGGCCCGCCCTCTCCTTGGGGACCCAGCCCGGGGCCCTAAGTGCAGAGTGCGATGCTCCCCTTACACGGCAGACGGGGGTTACTCCTGAAACCCATCCGCCCACGGATGCCAGAGGCACACCTCCCTGGGCTGCTTCCTTTCCCCCTCCCGGGTGATCTGGCGTGGGAAACCACCGTGGGTCCTTACCCCCACTTGGTCGGTCTCTGGTCCTCCTGGGCGGTCCGGTGGCCTGCGGGTCCCACACTGCTTCCTCCAGCGCGGAGGCAGGTCCTCCCTCTCTCCACCAGGACGGGGCTGCTTCTTCCTAGCAGCCCCCCTCTGCCTCTGGTTCTGCCGCTTTTCAAGCGGCCTGGGGCAAACGTCGAGTGACGGTGCCCCGCCCCCTCCGCGTCAGCCCGTGACGTGACGTTGGGCGGCGCAGAGGATGCCCCCCCCCCCGAGCTTCCCGGTGTCTGCCGGCCTGTCCACTACCCCGGCCTCACACCGGGGAGCGCCGGCGTAACTTGGCCCCGCCTCCCATGTGGCAGGGCCGCGCCACTTCCCCGCTTCTCCACTCCTCCCCGGCCCTGCTGAGCCAGGGATCGGGGTTGCCGCGGCCGGCCACAGTGCCGTCTCATCTCCTCCGCCTCTGGGGGGGGGGGGGCAGATCCTCCCCCTCGGCAGTGCGGACCCTCGCGAGTCCGTCACACGAGGAGAAAAATCCGGCACAGATGGAGACCAGTGGAAAATGGCAACCCGCACATGGGCAACAGTAAATAAAATGTCTTGTGGGCCTCACATAGGACCCCAATGAGCTGCATATGGCCCTCAGGCTGCGGATTGCCCACCACTGATTTACTGTGTTACAAAAATACTGATATTTAGGGAGCCCAGTTCTATCGCATGTAATTGTGAAATCTTGTCACTAGCTTTTAGGGTGATCTCTTGAGGGGTCTCACCTTCTTCTAAATAACCCTCTTTAGTATACAGGCAGTCCCCGACTTACGCAGATCCGACTTCTGTTGACTCTGCAGTTACGAACGGGGCTGCCCCGGAGTATACGGAGTGCGCCGTGTACTCCGGGCGAGAAAAGCTGCTCCGCGTCTCCCTGGTCTGCAGACCAGGAAGATGCGGAGCAAAGCCGCGGAGGGGCTCAGGCAGCGGGGCAGCCCAGGCGCGCCTGGGCTGCCCCGCTGCCCGAGCCCCCCCGTGGCTTTGCAAAGCCTCAGGGAAGCCGGCAGCGGGACAGCCCAAACGCCCCGCGGCTGTCCTGCTGCCGGTATCCTCAGAGGCTTTGCTCCCCGTCTCCCTGGTCTGCTGGTCTCCAGCAGACCAGGGAGGCTGGGAGCAAAGCCGCGGAGGACCTAGGCGGCGGGACTGCGGTGCATCTCGGTCCGCCGCCCGCGTCTTCCTGGTCTGCTGGGGTAGGGGGGGCGCAGCTAGTACGCCCCTCCCTCCAGCAGACTAGGCTTTTCTCTGGACGCCTGGGGCAGAGCAGATGGGGTGCTGCTAGGTTGGTCCAGTAGCGCCGAGGAGTAGGTTGGTCCAGTCGTCCTGATTTAGCCACTGCTGAAACTGAGCAGCGCTGACTACAGGAAGCCCGAGGCAGAGTTGCTCTGCCCCGGGCTTCCTGGAATCAGCTGCTGATCAGTTTCAGCAGCAGCTGACTTGGGGATGCTTGGGGTTCTTAAGTTGATTCTGTATGTAAGTCAGAACTGGTGGTCAGTTTCAGCAGCGGCTGAATCTGGACGCCAGTTCCGACTTACATACAGATTCAACTTAAGAACAAACCTACAGTCCCTATCTTGTACGTAACCCAGGGACTGCCTGTACTCTTAATCAGCTAACTCCCAATTAAGTCTGCCAGCCCTTCCTTTTTGGGGCTTGCAGTCTTCTAGCTGTTTCCCTGAAGGCAGACAGATTCAGAGATGTCACCTATTTACCCTTCCAGGTCTTTCTGCTTCACTAGTCTTCTCTGTATTATACCCTGTATAGCAGATATTGTTTTCTCTCTTATTTGCAGCTATCGGTGTCTGCCTCTGATTTGCAGCTCTAGCAGCTGTGTGAGGTTATTATCAAGCTTCTTGATTGTAAACAGAGAAATTCTCCTCCCCACTAAGTCTATGCTCAGTAAGGGGTTTGTAGACCTCATTACAAATGCTAAATAGAACAAATTGAGTCAAAATTTTATATATGTCTAAGGGGAAAATAGGGCTCTTTGTTTGGTTTTCACTTGAGAGTTTATTCCAGTGACCTTTAACTAGAAGATGTTATTTTGGAAGTAGGATTTTGGTTTTCATTTTGTATCTTACTGTGTCTTACTGGAAACAGATAAATAGTGAGGTGTCAGAATTTGCAGATGATACAAAACTATTCAAGATAAGTAAGTCCAAAACAGACTACGAAGAATTACAAAGAGATTTCACAAAACGGAGTGATTGGGTAACAAAATATCAGCTGAAACTCACGTGTTGATAAATATAAAGTAATGTACATAGGAAAACTGAATTTCAAGTATACATACAAAACAATGGGATATAAATAGGCTTTATCACTCAAGAAAGAGATCTTGGAGTCACTGTGGATAATGCTCTGAAAACATCCACTCAGTTTTACTGTCAGTCAAATAAATTATCAGTGTTAGGAATCATTAGGAAAGGGATAGATAATAATAGGACAGAAAATACCATGTCACAATATTAATCCATGATATGCCCATATCTTGAATGCTGCAGTTGTGGTCACTCCATCTAAATAAGAAATTGTTGAAAAAAGTACACAGCAGGACAGCAAAAATGATTTAGGATATGGAACATGTTCTGTAACAAGATAAATTAACGTGTATAGGGAAGTGTTATTCACCCCTTCACATAACCCAAAAACGGGGGGGAGGGGGAACCCAAAGAAATTAATAGGCAGCAGGTTTTTAGAAACAAACATACTTTTTTGTACAATGCACTGTCAACCCATGGAAATTGTTCGCAAGGAATGTTATGAAGGCCAAAATATGTCTAGGTTCAAAAATAATTAGATAAAGTCATGGAGGATAAGTTCCTCAGTGGATATTATTCAGAATAGTCATGGAGGTATCCCTATCCTTTGGGTGTCCATAGTCTCTAATTGCTAGAATCTGGGAGTGGATGATAGGGGATGGATCACTCAGGCTATGTCTATGCAGCAGTGTTATTTTGGGATAAGCTATTTTGGAATAAAAACTCCGAAACAGCTTAATTCCAAATAGTGTGTCTACATTGAAAATGCCCATTGAAATAGCACTGAGGTATTTGGAAATAGAGCAGCTATACTGATTGGAGCCTCGATCACATTTAAAGCCCCCCAAAACTCACTTCTCTCCATGCCGTGCATGTGCCATGTCCAGCAGTGGCAGCATCCTGTAAGGAGAGGATTTCTTTCCCCGCCTGCTGGAGGATGGAGGGGAGAGTGTTAGGGAACTTGTGTGTGAGCGGCAGATGCCGCTTGCTGGGGAGGGCACTACTGGGGTCCCTTCCACTTCCTTCTCCTCCCAGAAGGCTCCCCTAGCAGGGGGTTGGTGTCCTGTGCCTTGCCATGGCTGCCTGGGAGTGCATGCTGTCCCAAGAAAGCGGGCATGCCTGGGTTCCAAGTGCGGCGCTGTTCTTTGTGTGTGTCCCTAACCCCATCTTCCTTAGTGGTGGCTTGCAGTGGGAGGGCATCCCACCACAAAGTTGGGAGTAAAGCGGGTCTCTTCAGAAACCCTGCGAGTAGAAGCACAAGGGCTCTCTGAGACAGCCTCATTGGGGTTGTCTGCTCTGAACTGGTATGTGTCTATGGAAAGTAATGGAACTTACCTGATGGCCCTTCCCCGGCTTCATCCACTCCATGAGTGACATCCTAGGAGGGTGGTCCAGGCTCCAAGGACTGGCTGAGCTCCTGGCTGGTGGGCATTGTGGAATCAGTGGACTGCTCCTCCTCCTCCACCTCCTTGGCCACAGGCCTACACTGTGGGAGGGTGACAATGGACGTCTCCTGCCTAGAGTCCATAACAAGGGGGGAGGGACTGACCCCTCCCTCACCCATGATGCAGTGGAGCTGGTCAAAGTAGGGGCAGGTCTGGGGTGCTACCCCTGAGCAGAGTGATTGGAGCCAGACCACTTTCCTTAATCCGGCAGTAAGCAGGTAGTTTGCAGAGTAGATGACAGACAAACTATTAGTCATATATATGTTGAAAGCGTTTATACTGATGTTTTATGGGTCATAGTTAAGCTTCTTACATAGGAAAGTGTTAGGTGTCCACGTCTATATCCCTGCAAGTGAATGACTGAACTATAAAAATAGTAGAATATCTGTATAAATTTTCTTAATTGGTCCTATCTGTTGCTACTAAGGTATTTAAAATTATTTTTGTATTACAGTTAGGTTATTTACTGTAGTAGCCTTAATTTTTAGTTAACAGTTTTTGCCTGTAATGTGGTTTGGAAATGTGGCAGTAGGGTAGGGTAAATTTGATTCAAACTTTTTTTATATATTCCTTTAATAGTGAGGAATAATTAAGAATAATTTACTTTGAAAATACTTTTCAAAGGTATTACATTTAAAACAGCTTCTCTTGCTATTTCCCATTTTGGTTTCATTTTTCATTCATGTTTGTCCACATTCTCTTGTGATTGATTATACTCATTCTTGGAGACAGAAACAAATATGTTTTATCTGTGGTGATTAACACTAGCAAGCTGAGGAAGGAAGTAGTGCCTCTTAGCTTCTGATTGGTTCTCTGGCAGCTAGGCTCAATGACAGTAGGTTTATTGTCTGTAGTACAGAAAGGGAGGCAGACAGTGGAAGAGGACTTGTAACAAGCTCAAGAAAATTTCTGCTTGAAAACATTTGAGGTAACATGTTATGTTTTTTCTAGAAGATGTACCTGGTATTGCTCAGGTTCTTAACTCAATTAAATTTTGCTTTTTGGAAAATAAAATGAAAATGTGCATTGCTCTGGGGTGGGGCTGGGAATGAGGGAACTATCCCCAGCCCTCTGTCACTGAAGCAGCTAGGGGTTAGGTGAGAAGCACCCCTCCATGGCCACTGCAGTTCCAGCACAGGCATAGCTGAGGGAAGGGTCCTTCTTCCCTGGCTGGGGCAGGTCCAGGTTCATCTGCCCCCTATGCTCCCTAGCCAGAGTGTGGAATTCAGCAAGCTTTGCACTTTTTCCTCACCCTCTTACAAAGGGGAAGAGCCACCAATGTTCCTGGATAAATCAGAGGCTGGGGGGAAGGGGAAAAAACTTCCAGCCCCGCCACTCTCCATAAAGGGAACTTGGGGGTGGGAGGTTTGGGGATGGGGCAGTCCTGAAAGGGGGAGCATGCTCCCAGCTAGCCCGTTCCATTTTTCTTGTGATTCTTTGTCTTTTCTGTATGGTTTTGTGAGAAGCAATCCCATTCTAGGTGTATCCTGTTTTTCTGACAGAACCAAATTCTTACTTTGGTTTAAGTTAAGATAAGAGGAAGCTGCATACAGAACTTCGTGGTTCTAGCTCTTACCATTTAGAAAGAGTTCTTGAACAGACAAATTCATGTACAGACAAACTCTCTCAAATATATAGTAGATTTATAACAGTAAACTTGTAGTCATTTAACAATTTTTTGGCTTGTCTCCATCTACTTTGAGTTCTACATTTCCAAGTAGGTCCCAAATGGAATTAGGATTATTTTTATTTAAGTAATAGAGCTAATAGTACTAGGGACTATGGGGAAATGCAAGTTGTTTTCCTTTAGTGTGAGTCTACACTGCCCCCGTAGCATGAAATAAGCTACACAATTTGAACTACGCAAATTGCGGATCTTATTTTGAAATAGCTTATTTCATAAAGTGCCAAATTTCAAAACAACTTGCTATTTCAGAATGTCCCTTATTCCTCATGGAAAGAGGCTTATAGGGATGTCAGAATAGCTATCCAAAATCTTAATAACAAGCCTGTTATTTTGGGCTAAGAGTGAGCCCAAAATAACAGTCTTGTTATTAAGATTTGGGATAGCTATTTTGGGATACTCTGATATTCCCAAATATCGTAGCGGTGTAGACGTGGCCTTACTGTCCTAAAGAAGGACATTTTGCTTTTGAGGGGCAAAAGTCTCAACAGGGAGTGAAAGCTTAGGTGCCTCTTGATTTTCCACATTATAGTATTAGGGTATGTCTACACTTGCCCCCTACTTCAAAGTAGGGAGGCAAATGAAGCATACCAAAGTTGCAAATCAAGCCTGGGATTTGAATATCCTGCGCTTGATTTGCATGTTCCTGGCCGGTCGCCATTTTAGAAATTCACTAGCCTGGAGTAACTGCCCGCGTCTACACGCGGCAGTGAAATGAGAGTCCAATTTAAAGCCCTAACTCGAATTAGCTGGTATTCCTCCTGCAATGAGGTTTACCAGCTAATTCGAATTAGGGGCTTTAAATCAGACTCCCGTTTCACTGCTGCTTGTAGACGCGGGCAGTTACTCAGGGCTAGTGAATTTCTAAAATGGCGACCGGCCAGGAACATGCAAATCAAGCGCAGGATATTCAAATCCCAGGCTTGATTTGCAACTTCGGTATGCTTTATTTGCCTCCCTACTTCGAAGTAGGGGGCAAGTGTAGACATACCCTTGGGTTGCGTCTAGACTGGCAAGATTTTGCACAAAAGCACGTGCTTTTGCGCAAAAACTTGCCAGCTGTCTACACTGGCCGCTTGAAATTGCGCAAGAGCACTGACGTTCTAATGTACAAAATCAGTGCTTCTTGCACAAATACTTTGACGGTCCTGCTCAGGGATAAGCCCTCTTGCGCAAGAATACTTGCGCAAGAGGGCCAGTATAGACAGGCACCTTATTTTTTTGCGCAAGAAAGCCCGATGTCTAAAATGGCCATTGGAGCTTTCTTGCGCAAAAGCGCGTCTATACTGGGCACAGATGCTTTTGCTCAAATGCACTTTTTGCGCAAAAGCATCCGTGCCAATCTAGATGCTCTTTTGAGGAAATACTTTTAACGGAAAAACTTTTCCATTAAAAGTATTTCCGCAAAATCTTGCCAGTCTAGACGCAGCCCAAGGTTACCAAGGTATACAATATAAAAATTATTGAAGTATTTATAAATATTTTCTTGAAATGATTATTAATGGTATCACCAACTTGATTGTATTTATACACCTCAAACATATAGGTTAAATTAGAATGCTTGATATGTTGCATCATAGTGGATTTAATGCTACTGCTTCACTTTATCTGTTGCTATACATACTGAGTACTCAGAAGCTTCTTTATTTTCCCCTCCATTCTTTTTAGACATTGTATTTTATCCAAATTTTGGTAGAAATTACAGGCCATATTTCACCGTACAATTAAATTATTTGGCAAAGACAGAACCAGTTTGCAAAGTTAATTAGAATTTTCTATCACCTCATTTTCAATTAGGATTGTTGATATGACACAGTTTTTCCTGCTAATGTCTTACCGTTATCGGTACAGAGTACACAGGTTGTGCCAGTGTACTGGTCCATCAAATAAATAGTAATTATTGAAATAATCATGAAGCTGAAACTATTTTTCGGATGTTCTAATTGTTCTCTTGTGTTTGAACAGCTGAATCATGTAATTAGTATTTACTTCATTTATTCAGCAGTTTTGATTTGCACTTAAAAGTATGTTCTTTTTTTTTCTTTTTTTCTGGTGAACAAGAACAGTGCTGGAATGCAAAAACAGAAGAAAGCCAAACTCAGAAGCAATGAAATTTAAAACATTAAAACAGCTGTAATTACACTAGATGAAATATTGCCGAGAGACTACAAACCCTTTAAACTGATCAAAGATAAAGAAATTATAGCGATGCTCAATATTAACCCTGCCACTGCTAGACAAATATTTACAACTTTGGTCACTCAATAGTATTTAAAGCTGGATTGCTGCACTGGAGATCAAGTGTTTTGTGAAGCAGTATTCATAGGAATTATTACTTTTATGCCTTTTTAAATTCAAGTTTAAACCTCAACCAAAATGTGCATTGAAACTCTACATACTTCTGTTGATTGCTGGGCTCCTTTTGTTATGGAGCTATAGCTTTTCTGATATTAATTATACATATTTTCATCAATTGAATATTCAATTGAACAGTCTAAGACTTGTGTTTTATTCAATTGGTTGAACTTTCCTATTTAGTCAAGCATAGGGTTGGTTTACATCTATTAGCCCAACCATGTACAGTCACATTTTCTAGTGTCTTTCCATTTATCTGCTGTCTCTAGCTTGGTATTTTTGAATATCTGAAACTGTACCTTCCATGTCTGAAGGTAGTATCACTTAAATTTGCCTCTTTATCACATTATGGAAGGATATATTAATGTAATGTTAATTTAAAATAAAAGGCTCCAGAAGTGATTTTGGTAATAAGTTTAATTACCCTGCCAGGCAAATGGTTAGAGCTATATTAAAAATTACCAGACACACAGATAGGAATAGTCAAAACATCTTCTATAGCAGGGGTGTCCAAACTTTTTTCAAAGAGGGCCAGATTTGATGAAGTGAACATGCGTGAGGGCCGACCATTTTGCCTGACATTCTTTGAACCATTAAAATTAAATGCAAATTAACTATTTTATGCAAAGTTTATTGCAAACAGCATACTTTTCATTTCGTCACATGGATGACAAATCTAAACAGGAGTTAAATCACTCTGCCTTTCATATCTGAAGGCCAGATGAAAAAAAAATCCAGGAAGCTGAAATATATGTCAGGAACATTGTAAAGTACATTACATATTATTGGTAATAAAGGTTGTCTGCCAACTTTTAAGTTCAAAAAATATGAACAGGAACATAACACCAAGTATACATGTTGTGTCCAAATATATTTATAACTGATTTAGACCAACTGACTAACTGAGATTTTACAATTTATTCATCTCAATACATATGGATTCGTTGGGGCCATAAAAGATAGATATTGCCAAAGTACCTGGGGGGCCGTATTAAACCAGAACACGGGCCGCAATTGGCCCGCTGGCCGGACTTTGGACATGCCTGTTCTATAGTGATTAATCATGCATCCACATTCTATTGAAGGAGCCAACATGTATTTAGAAAAGAATGATAAAAAAGATATAATGTACTTGGACTTTCAAAAAGCCTTTGACAAGTTCTCATACCAAAGACTCTTAAGCAAAGTAAACACTTGTGAAAAAAGAGGGAAGGTCCTCTCATAGATCAGTGACTAACTAATAGATACTGAACAAAAGGTAAGAATAAATGGTCAGTTTTCACAGTGGAAAAAGGTAAATAGCAGGTTCCTACAAGGATTAGAACTGGGACCAGTGTTATTCAACATCATCATAAATCATCTGGAAAAATGGTCAACCAGGAAATTGCAATATGTGCAGATGATACAAAATTTCTCAAGATAATTTCACAGCAGACTGTGAAGAGTAGCAAAGAGGTCTCACAAAATTCAGTGACTGGGCAACAGAATGGCAAGTGAAATGTAATGTTGACAAATGCAATGTATTTGCACATTGGAATTCAGAATTCCAAATATACATACAAAATGATGGGGTCTAAATTAACTATTACCACTCACGAAATATTTGTGGAAGTCATTGTGGATAGTTTTCTGAGAATATCTGCTCACTACATCTGTAGTGTCCAAATAGAGAATATAATAATATTATATAAATTCACGGTATACCCATACACTGAATACTGCATGCAATTCTCATAGCCCCATCTCAAAAAAGATATTATAATTGGAAAAGGTATAAAGAAGAAATACATAAGTGATTAGGGGTATAGAGTAACTTCCATCTGAGGAAAAATGTAAAAGACTAGGACTGTTCAGCCTTGAAAAGAGACTACTGAGGAGAGATACAATAGAGCTCTGTAAAATCTTGACTGATGTGAAGTATATGAATAAGTCACTGTTATTTATCCCTTCACATAACACAAGAATGAAGAGTGACCCAAGGAAATTATCAGGCAACTGATTTAAAAGATACAAAATGAAATACTTCCTCACACAGACCACAGTCAAATTGTGGAACTCCTTGACAGGGAATGTTGTGAAGACCGAAAGTATAGCTGCTTTTAAAAAAGAATTGAATAAGTTCATGGATTGTAGGTTCATCAATGGCTACTTGCCAAGATAGTCAGGGTGCAAACCTATGCTCTTGGATTTCCCAACCTCTGATTGGGAGAAGCTGGGACTGGGAATGAATCACATAATAATTGCTCTGTTCTGTTAATGTCCTCTGACTTGTCTGACACTGGTCACTGTCAGAGACAGGATAATGGACTAGATGGACCATTGTTTTCACCCAGCATGACCGTTCTTATGTTCTAGTGTACCATACTTACATCAGCTCACAGCAAATATGGCCATGTTGACTTTTCCCCGCACTCAATATCTTCTGCTTCCAGCTGGGGATTTCTCTTCCTCAGCAGAATTTTCATGTTCACTGCTACTATCAAAATTGTTCTGAGATGGTGCCAGAGAGGGAGATGCCTTTGTTAGCACATGCTAGGCTAGCGGTACAGTTATTGCTGCCATATGTTAGAGCAGTCCTCCGGCTACAGCAGTTTTAGTCATAGTATCCACAGAATCATGGGTGAAAAAGAGAAAAAGATAGAAAGTTTGTGGAATAGCCTCCCCATTGCGATCTTCAGATATGTTGAGTTTAGTTGTGTCCCATCTGATATTGATTTTGAAGCAGGAGCAGCAAGAATCCTTCGCTTCCTTCCAGGCAGCTGTAAGTAGCCTCAGAACTGCAGATGACTATAAAAAAATCACTTGGGAAGGGCTTGTATCCGAAATCAGGAATAAAAAGGAGTTGGTTGTTCAGTCACCAACCTTTCTATCGTCTTATCAAATATACAGTGCCCACCAAACTTTATTTTACTTTGTAACATAAAAAAAAAGTTTCAGGTCATAATAACAAATGATCTGAAGAATATAAAATCAAATGTCCTACTCGAGTATCAATTTTTATAGAACAAAACACTGGTATATGCTATAACATTACATAATGTAATCTGAAAGCCCTGCTTAGTTGCTACACAACACACTTCCAATTATACTGGCAGGGGGACAATAATACTTTTGAAGAATTTGCAAACTATAGTTTGAAACTCTCTTATCCAGTAGGACCACGGATGTGCTAGGACCAGAGAGTCCCAGTGGAGGGCTAGCACCTGAGAGCCCTGCAAACTGGCAGGACAGTGGGGCTTCCCAGGAGGTCTGCGGGAGCCCCACATGCAGCTGCGGGATCCAGGTACAGAGGCTACGCAGCTGCCTGGAGCAGGAACCTGGCTTGCAGAGGCAGCAGGGCTGCAGAGTGCAGCACTGAGGGCACATTTGCACAGCCGGGCTAGGTCCAAAATAAGCTACGCGACTTGAGCTATGTCAGTTGCGTAGCTTAAGTCAAAATAGCGTATTTCAACTGTTGGTGTCTACACAGCAGGAAGTGCAAGAAAGCACTCTTCCTCCGACTTCCCTTACTCCTTGTACAATGAGGGTCACAGGAGTCAGCAGGGCTCGCCGAACCGCCGCGAGCCCCGCTCGCCAGCTGCGCTGTCCGGTGATCTGTGCATGCGCAGATCACCCAAACCCGGCTCTTCCGGGTTACAGTCTACTCGCCACGGGCGAGTAGATTGTATTATTTGTCGAGCCCTGGGAGTCAAGTAAGAAGGAGTCCTCCAGCTCAACATTATTCTGACACTTTATAGAAATAACTGCTTGTAGTGTAGACATGCACTTTATTTCAGAATAACATCAGTTATTCCGAAATAACGCTGCTGTGTAGACATAGCCTGGGAGCCCGATACGCAAAGGCACTGCGCTGCCAAGCACTGCAGCAGGTGCCTCGTTTGTGATGTCAGCAGGGCTCCAGGGCACTGCAGTGGGAGCCTGGGGAGCAGAGGCAGCAGGGCTGCCCAGTGCAGCAGCAGGAGCTGGTTACGACCGCGGGAGCCTGATGCACAGAAGTGACAGGGTTGCCTAGTAGGGGCCAGCGAGAGTGGGGAGCCAGCTTGGAGGGCAGTGGTCAGGCCAGGGCTGGAGGGGACTGGCAGCAGGCTGTTCAGAAATGACCACCCCTGGACCAGCAAAATCCCTCATCTGGGGCGGGTCAGGTCCGAGGGTGCCAGATCAGAGAGGTCCGACCAGTAGTCAAAGGCCACATTCATCCATGGTATTTATGGAAGAGATGTGGAGTCTGGGATGGAGGTTGGGTGCAAAAGGGAGCTTTGGGGTAAGGGTCTGAGATGCAGTAGGGCTGTGGGACCTGAGAGGAAGTTTGGGTGAAGTCGGGGACTGTAACGTAGGGCAGAGGTCTGAGGTTCAGGGTCCGGAAGGGGTATGGGTGCAGGAGAGGATTCTGACCTCCAGGAGGGGTACAGGACAGAGTGTAAGGTCTGGGAGGGTGTTGTGACCTGTGGTAGGAGTGCAGGAGGAGATCTAGAGATTTTGGTTGTGACCAAGGGGTAGGGCATTGGGGTGCAAGATCTGAGAGGAGTTTGTGACCTAGAGGAGGGGTGTTAGGGCATGGGTGCAGGAGTGAGCGTGCATAGGGTTTAGTGTATTGCCCATTCCTACTCTAATCCTCTGCAAGGAGGAGGTGGAAAGAATTCAAAAAGTGGGCTGAGTCCTAGGATTTAAGATAAAAAGGATCTTTCATGAGTTAATTGTGTATATTATGTAAGCCCTATAACTTTGCAGTTGACTCAGTTAAATATCCAGTACTGTACATCAGAAAAAGTAAGTGGAGACCCCTTTTTCATTGATAAGTAATAGGGTTGCAGACTGCTGCTTGAATCTATTCCTGTGTGCATCTTCCATTCACCTGCAAGTCCTGATCAATTATCTCCATTGTAGAATACTGACTTTAGGAAGAACTGGCTTAAATATTTAATTATGTTTTTGTCTTTTAATACAGAATATAAATAATGATTATATTCCCCTTCCTTGGCAATTGATTAAACAAGACCATTATTTCTAAAGTTTACATATATACAAGTAATCTAAAAAATGAGCTTTTTCTATTTTTAAAACACAGCTGTGAAAGAAGTAGGCATTTTTTAGTATAGTTGTGACCATCATAATCTATAAGACTGTATCCAAAGTAGGTTCCACCATGCTAAAATACCACTCTTTGCATCTTTTCTCTCAAAAATGGCATAATTAAAGTTGTGCTATACTCAATTGTTTGAGTTGTTTCTGGATATTAGCAAAAATGAGCACTTGAAAGACACAAGTTTAAACAATATTTTCTTTTTCTTGACAAACTAAAAATATAAATCCATTTACTTGTCTTAAAAATGTGTATCAGTATCTCAGGCACTGAACATTTTCCTCGGAATTCACCTGGGCAGTCACTTCTGTTTTTTATATGCTGGAGAGAACATCAGCTTCTTCATAGTCCTCTAGTGGTTGGAACCTTAAGTATGTTAAATAGAAGGTTATTTTCTGGCAGAAGCAAATGCAGTTTCTAGAACTGGTAAATAGAGAAGTCTAGTGACTGAACAACCAAATGATGTTGGATATTAATTCAGAGCACTTCTCTGTGGAGTAATTCTGCAGCAGTCAAACAATATATGTCTGTCCTTATTTTAACTTTAGCAGAGACTTCATAAAATGATCTGAAGTTATTCAACCTGAGTGGCAAGGATGCCAGCCAGCCTCACGTTATTACTTTCTTTGAAAATTTATGTCAACCACTTAGATTTTGTTGTATACCCTCACTAAATATTCATTGCTTTGTGCTTCATTCTTTGTACATATTATATGTTGTATTTTGATTAACATATGTTCTGTGTTCATTATGTATCTGCTAGATGTCACTAAGAAACTGGTTCCTCTGGACTTGAGTATATGATGTGTGAGCACCATCTCGCCCCCTCTCTCCAGAGAGAGATTGAGATTTACTGATGCCTATGTAAATGCTCAGACCAGAACTCGTTAGACAGTGATTCTTTTTCAGGGGGTATGATGTCAAACTGAAAGATAACATACAAAATGACAGGAAAGGCACATTTTTTAAATGTTTCCCTAATTTTTTTTTTTTAATATTTAATATGATACTGAATTTTAGCTCAATTTGAAATACTGCAGTCTGTAGGAGTCTTTCACTTCTTGAAATGTATAGGTAACATTTGAAGCCAGATGCTTTCAAGCAGCCAGCCACCAACTAATATCTATAAATGTTTCTCTCCCTGCCTCTCTCTATTAGATGCCCTTTTGGTCATGTTTTTTCAGGAAAAAGTTAAATGGGAGGCATGGAGCTGGTGGAGGAAAGTCAAGGGTATAACTTCAAAACATAATGTTTTATTTTTATCAAATAAAGACTGCTATCTGTTTTGTCTGTGATACTTTGTGCCTTACAGCATAAGGGGAATGCTTAGAGATATTACAGATTTTAAAAAAGGATTTAAAATAGAATAGCCTCATAAGCCAAATACATACCATGATGCCATGTTTATATGACATACAATTTCATGAATACTGTTACATGAACACCTTTTGTTTCATGTATAATTTTCTACATTTCAGTCTATTTGATAATACAGGCAGTCCCCGGGTTACGTACAAGATAGGGACTGTAGGTTTGTTCTTAAGTTGAATCTGTATGTAAGTCGGAACTGGCGTCCAGATTCAGCCGCTGCTGAAACTGACCGCCAGTTCTGACTTACATACAGATTCAACTTAAGAACCCCAAGCGTCCCCAAGTCAGCTGCTGCTGAAACTGATCAGCGCTGATTCCAGGAAGCCTGGGGCAGACCAACTCTGCCTCGGGCTTCCTGTAGTCAGCGCTGCTCAGTTTCAGCAGCGGCTGACTTGGGGACGCCTGGGGCAGAGCAGCTGGGGTGCTGCTGAGTTGCTCCAGTAGCACCGCTCCTCGGCGCTACTGGACCAACCCAGCAGCACCCCAGCTGCTCTGCCCCAGGCGTCCTGATTCAGCCGCTGCTGAAACTGACCAGCAGCGGCTGAATCAGGACGCCTGGGGCAGAGCAGCTTGGGTGCTGCCGGGTTGGTCCAGTGCCCAGAGCGGCGCTGCGGGACCAATCGGCAGCGCCCCAGCTGCTCTGCCCCAGGGTCCGGCAACAAAAGCCTGGTCTGCTGGGGGGGGGGCACACTAGCTGCGCCCCCCCAGCAGACCAGGGACACGGGGAGCAAAGCCGCAGTGGCAGCGGGGTGCCGCGCCTCTGAGGCTTTGCTCTGGCAAAGCCTCAGAGGCGCGGGACCACGCCGCGGCTGGGGCTTCGCTCCCGGTGCCCCTGGTCTGCTGGAGACGGTCTCCAGCAGACCAGGGGCACCGGGAGCAGCTTTTCTCGCCCCGGAGGTCGAGGTGGCGGATCGCTGCCTGTGAGCTCCGGGGCGAGAAAGCCCCGTTCGTAAGTGCGGATCCGACATAAGTCGGATCCACGTAAGTTGGGGACTGCCTGTATTGCGATTGCAAGTAAACACGCCTATTCTCAAACCAATTATCATTATAATGGGCTTTAAAAAAGAAAAAGTAGATTATGGTAGATGGCAAAATCCCTCAGCAAAATGTGAAAAAATGAGATTAATCTACGTGACATGAACACATTATGTAATAAAGTAAAGTTGTAAGATTCAGATATTAGTTGCTGTTGCTTCTGCTATAGAAAAAACTACTAGTATTACTGGAAAAATCCTACCAAGGTTTGTTTGTTTTTTTCTATTGATGCTAGCTGCCCAAAGGAGTGAAATTTACACAGGTTTACTCCAAGATGAATATTAGTTGTAGTCTGAGTATGGAGAACACCCTAAAATGATAAGGAAGATTTTGGCTTCTGCTTCTCTCCTAATCCTGTAGAATTTTCACAGCATTTTTTATATTTCTAGCTGCTTTATTTCTGAGTCACCTTTTTTTTCTCCTAGTATGTGCAACACCGAAATAGCAGCAGATTCATATGATTAGGAGTAGGGATGTGAATGGGTTAACCGGTTATCCAATTAGCATCACTCTTACGGGTAACCAGTTACCTGGTAAGCATCACCCTTAATGGGTAATCAGTTAACTGATTGCCCGGTAAGCATCACCTTAATGGTTAACCATTACACGGGAGTAGCCCCCTGTCCATAGCCCACCATGGGTGGAGGGTTGCTCCAGCCCTGCAGATCTGCTGGCTTCCAGACTATACAGGCTGGGAGTCAGCAGCCTTGTGCGGGGCTGATGCAGCAGTCGTCAGGGAGACTGCTGCTTCTGGCACCATGTGAGGCTGCCAACTCCCAGCCTCCGTGGGATAGAAGCAGACAGTCCAACCAGAAGCAGCTGGGCTGGGACAGCCCCAGTTAATCAGTTAAGTATTAATGTTCAACCCGATTAACTAATTAAATGGGATATTTTACATCCCTAGTTAAGAACAATGTAGGCATGGTGGCATCTAGAATGAACTTCCATCTTGAACAGTCCCTTGCAAGTATTTTTCCTTTAGTCAGGAAGGGAAGAACATTTCTAATATATTGAATTGCTATTAGTGTGCAGACTTAGATGTATTTATATAGAGCGTTACTCTGTGAAACCCTACTGTCTCATTCTAGCTCATGAAGTGCATCTAGGGAAATGGCCTATATATATAAAGGATCTCCTGAAGTTTGTAGTTTCATTAATTGAAAGACAACATACACTATACAGTAAGAAAATCACTAGTCCAGATCAAAGAGATTCATTAGGCTCTTGGTTTTGTTGTCTTCTGGTGCTCAATGTGAACACATTTTAAGCTGCAAGAAGAAATTTTTAAAGTAGCACTTTTAGTCTTTATTTGAAACCCCTTGTTCTCCTTTAGATCACAATATGTCTTGCAGAGACTGTAAGAATCAGATCATAATACTTTGATCATTCGACTGTCTTGTTTGATTAGTATTTTCATACTATGGAGTATATCAGCAGGGGGCAGGTTGATCCCTGTGGCTTATAATGGGCAAAGTAAGAGGGGAGAAAGAAGGTTTTTTTTTTTTTAGACTGTTTAAGATCAGTGATTTTCTTCCGTCTTCAAGGTTTAAAAATAATCTATGGATAGATAGTCTTTGCCTCTGAAAAAGATCAGATATCCCCAGAGAGAAGGCTGGTCAGCATGTTCAGTGCTCCCCTTCGCACATCCCTCTAGCTCTCTAAAAGCAGCGTGATACCAAAGTGAAATCAGAGTTGAGGGGAGAGGGCCTAGCACATTGTATGTAGTAAATTTTTATATAGTAAAAATAAGGTGTGTGTTTCCAGTATGTGTTAAGTACTACATAAGTACTTCTGTCCAAGCAATTGTCATTAATATGGTTGACTGTTTCTCTTCCCTCATCTTCAGCAAAAAACAACCTGCCATACCATAGGAACTGGCTTTTGGTGATTGGCTAGGCCAAACGAAACCTATAAAAATTATCATTACATAGCTAAAAATTCCTTTTTTCATAAACATGCAATATGTTTCATTTGTGTTGCTTTGTCATTTTATATATAGCTTGTGAATGTGTGTATCCTTGTCTTGTTTCCTGTTGATCAAAAAAAATGAATTACTGTTAAGTTCCATTTAGTGTAGGGTTTCCTTTTAATTAGAAAATAATCCACAAATTGTTAAAAACATGCAATCTTGCCCATTTGGTAAGTAAACATCTTTTAAGATTGCCTTCTCTAACATCATTCTTCAGATAAGTTCCCTTTAGGAAGTCAATTTTTTTTTACTTTTTCCAATATAAATAATGAAATAAAATATCAGCAGTCCATTTCTTGTATTCCCCTGGTTGCAATTGAAGAGATATTCTTATGACATGTTTCTTTGCTTTGCTGAAAGGTGTCTGAGTCTATTACATCTGGCACCTGGAATTTTGTGGCAATAAATTATATTATTGTTCTTCCAATGAACAAAGCTATTTAGAACTCATCCACTTGAGCATTATAAACCACATAGTATGTGTTCCATTTTCCCTGTTAGCTTATTTACTGCTTTTAAAAGAGTATCAGTTGAAATGTAACTGTGATCACACTTTGTCTTGTTCATTAAAAAATGCAGTGTTGTTGTTTGAACTGCTGTTTACTATGCTTCTCTTCACAATGAATACCAAAGTTCTAGCCTTATAGCGTGACTCTTTTTATTAGTGATCTTATCATATTAAAAGTATGTTTTTCCTCAATAATTGATAAGATGAAGGAATCTGAAGTGCTGCAACTACTGCACTTTTACTCAGATGACTTTTCTATAAAGATGCTATGCAGCCATCTTTCTAAACAGAAAGCGCATTCTTTGCCTAAGGCCAAAACAATTATCTCTAACATCATAAAGAAGATAAGGTACCACATGTGGAAAAAGAACTTGATATGTGTAGTTATGAATTCTAGTGGCAAACTCACTGAAAAGTGAAAACTTAAAGGGTTATTTTGAAACCACAGTAGTAAGCTCTCTGATACGAAAAAAAAATGGTCTACAGCAGGGGTGGGCAATATTTTTTTATGAGGGGACCACTCCAAGAATTTGGAAAGTGATTGAGGGCCGTATTCTTCCATATATTAATGGAGAAGGTATGAGGTGAGGTATGAGATCTGGGGTGGAGGTTGAGTGCAGAAGGAAGCTTGGGGTAAGGGAATGGGAAGCAGGAAAGGAAGGGAGGGAGTTTGTGTAAAGCGGGGATGGGGTTGTTACCTGGGGCAGGAATGTAGGAGAGGGTCAGGGACTTAGGCTGTGATCAGGTGCAGCGGATAAGGGTGCAAGGTCTTGGAAGCGATTGTGACCAAGAGGAAGAGTGTAGGAGGGATGCGGGATCTGGGCAAGGGTACGGGTGCAGGGGCAAGGTGCAGAGTGTTTGGGTTGCATAGGGTAAAGGTGCAATAAGAGGGTGATAGGGTTGTGGGTGGGGTGCCAGAGGCAGGCTCTTACTGGTGGCTCTCAGCCAGCAGCCCAGCTAGTTCCTCAGGCAAGGTCCCTGCCTTTCATGCTCCTGCACTGGCTGTAAGGGGCCATGTGCAGCTGTGAACAGAAACTGGCCAATGAGAGCTGCAAGATTTTAGTGGGGTCATGGGCAGCATGTAAAACCTCTTCCTCTCCTCACACGTGAGCTCACAGCATTCAAAGAGCTGCTTTGAACAGAGTGCAGGGGTCGGGCAGGAAGGGAGACTGTTGGAGGTTCCTGTGGGCTGGATCCTTTCGCTTGATGCTCAGGCGGTATTTTGCCTGGTCTACAGGGGACTATTTCAAAAGGTAAGAGTGATGGTTTTACATGTTAAAGGTTTGTGACATGCAAGAGTAGTCTAGTTGAAGAAACTGATATCTTAAACAAGATAATAAAATGGGCTGAAAGTTTAATTTATGTATTTAATTTATTATAAATGTATATTTCACTAATATTTTAAAATTAGTCATTGATAAACTATATTTATAGCCTTTTTGCTCCTGAAAATGTAATTTTATGTCTTTCTTGTGCTGAATGGATTTTTCTAGCATGCAAGAATGACATAAATATAGAATAATAATTTATGCATAACTAATCATCCGGGAGGGTTTACATCAGAAAAACTACCAGTGCGGCTACTCTTATGAGTTATTCATGATGTGCATATTGCAGGATCAGGCCCCAAGAGTTAGCATGTTTCAGATACTGTCTCTGCTTTCTGCCAGTGACTAGTGGCCTGCATATGTCTATGTTTTGTTTGTAAATTAGGAATATTCTTCAGGGGGCTACTAATTTTAAGATCAAATGACATTCCTATAGATAAATCCACAATTCTTACTGAAGCAATTTATCTAGAAGTCTGCAAGAGAGGCCTAAGCACATAAATACACTTAATTTAGAGAAAACTTTTCCACTAGGGAAGAAAAGAATCTATCTAGTACAAAAGTTTTTGTTCCAATATAAGCATTAAATATTGTACATAACTTCAGCAACATATTTTTAAGTGAAAATGTGGAGGAAATCTTTACACAGAGGTTTGCTGGAGAATAATCATATTGACTAAAGATCTTTTCTATACTTCCAATACAACTATACTGGAGGGATAGCTCATTGGTTTGTGCATTGGCCTACTAAACCCAGCGTTGTGAGTTAAATTCTTGAGGAGGCTATTTAGGGATCTGGGGCAAATCTGTTAGGGATGGTACTTGGTCCTTCTGTGAGGGCAGGGGACTGGACTCGATGACCTCTCAAGGTCCCTTCCAGTTCTATGAGATAGGTATATGTCCATATTTATATCAGGGAACTTTGAGTACATGCCCTATATACATTTTTCTAGATCAAGTGTAGACTGGACCTTAACTATGTTCCATACTAGACTAAAGCTTTGGTCTGACCAGCTCTTGAGCTTAAATATGGAATTTGTCTAATGTTGAATCTTTCATTATTATAATTATTAGTTGTACTGTCATAATGAGTTCCCTAGTCATGAACCAGGACACCATGGTGCTATGCCCCATACAAATAAAGAACAGGAAGAAAGCATCTAAGTATAAAACAACAGAAAACAATTGGACATGACAAAGGGGGAGCTATCAGGAGTCAATGAGATGATATTGGTCACGATAGGTATTGATCTCAGCATACAAACAGTCTAATTATGGTCACGTTTTTTGTAGACATCATGGAAAAGGAGAGTTTAAAGTACTTGAAGGAGAATAATTTTAATTTGTTCTATAGATGTTTATGGGAAATTCCCCCTAAGTGTGAGGGGACAGTGTGAGAACAAGCATGAAGGACTTTGGTAGGAAATTGTGTTTGTTGGAGGCTGGCATCACGGGCTGTTCAGAGGTAGAAGATGACATTTAGAGAGAGAATGAGAACTGATGTGTAGGGTTGAGATGGGTCTTTAAGAACTTTGGAAGTGAAGTCAAGTGGCTTATGTTTGATGCCAAAGAGGAGAAGCCTATGAAAAAGATTATAGAGGTGTGATGTTAAAGCAACAGCTAGGAAAAGATCTTTGCAGCAGCACTCTGAATGGAGGTGGGTTATGAGATATGCTGAGAGAATGATTAAAGAGCCATCAAAGAGAACCAGGAGAGGACAGTAAATCAAGCAAGAACAAGATTTTAAGAAAAGTAGCATAGTCAAAGAAAAAGAGTTTGAGATAATTGGTTCTCAGCTTTGGCTGGAAAGTAGTCATCAGAAACTTTGGTGAGAGCAAAGCCATAAACTCTCAGCAAAATTATTAAATTCATCAGAACCAGGGAGCCTGGCAAACAATCAGTGGGACAGCCGAATTATCAAGGTCCTAATGGAGCACCCAGGAAAGACAAGGCCATTGTGGAGAAATTAAATGAATAATTTTCATCAGTTTTAACTGCAGATGATGAAAGAGACATCTGGTAACCCTAGCTGCATGTGCTGCCGCTTCCCTTCCCCCTCCCTTGGCTGGGGAACAACAGCGCAGGGACATGCTTTCCGGAGGCTTTTCTCACTGCTCCTATTGGCTGGAATCTAGCGAATGGGACCAGCAGGAGCCAGTGACTGAGCTATGGTGCTGGGAGCAAAAGCAAGTAAGTGGACCCACCCCCACAAGCTGAGACCCCACCCTAATGACTCACCACCCTACCAAGACCCTGCGCCCCTAGCCCCCTCACACACACCCTCCACAGGATCCCCTCCACTATTACTAAAAGCAATCAGTACTATTGCATTTTTTAGCAAATGTTTAGCAAATTTGGCATGGACACCAGTTGCTGTGTATCTCCTTCACTCGCCTTTCATTTTTAACAGACTTAATAAAACTCAAAGAAACAAAGAAAACTAAACTCCTACACCAGAATGTACAGTGGGATTTTATGAAGCCTTCAGTGTTGGTACAACTCAGCTCTCTTTGAACCTAGATTGATCACTGGCTACAGTAATATCACAGTAGGCCAACTCTGGGAACTGGTAGAAATCCTACTTGTTGTTATTATATGAGGACAACCTATGAGTATCTGTGGTCCACATGTAATAAATGCTGTGTGGTGATATGGCAAACAAAAATAAGAAAAATGGTCCTAGACATTTTTAGGCCTCAGGGAATTCTTTCCTCTGGTATTTAAGCCAGTTCTACCATATGAAATTCTGAATACTTGAGCGATTCAAAAAGACATAATTTAAGTAGACAAAGCCAGATCCGTAAATAAATTTACTATGTGCTTGGTTATTATAATCTGTCAGCAATAAATACTTCAAAATGAGCTAGTGATAGAACTTAATTTTTTTAATAAAATTTCATTGACTGATTTGTATTGATTTGCCAAATCGATGGCCATGAAAGTCAGTTCACACATTTATACCAATTTCTTGAGATAGGCAATTTCTTCCTTCACCTTCTGTACAGAGGGAATTTATGAAAGTTCTAAAACGCACTTAATTTTTTAAATTAACACTACCTATTGAATTTGAAATGTATGTTCTTTAATGTTTGATAACTGTTATGCATTGTAATAATGGAGCTTGGTATCTAATGTGTACTGCGTTAGAAAAAAGTATAGATGTTATGAATAATGGAAAATCGTTTTATGGATTTGCCAGTATTGAAGTATTCATTGACATAAATATGCCAGTATTAGCATATTCAACCAGTATTAGAAGGTTTTTTCCCTATTGACTCACCATCTGATCAAAAACCGATTTAAAAAAAAGACCTTGCCCTTTTTTTAAGATAAGTAATACCCTTGCATCTTCTTATAGTCTGGTTTAATCTATCTTGTTTGTCTCAGTGCTTACCGAGTCATCACTGAGCACCTACATTTCAGATTTTAAGTCTTGTACATTAGTTGGTTACTTCTTTTCCATTGCCTCAGCTTGGTTTTTATACTGAGGGACAAGAAATATTATATAGGCTTAAAGTGATTATATATTATGGCTTTATCAAGAAAGTCTACATTTTTCATATGATGTCCTGTGAGGGTTGCCAACCCTCCTAGTTTTATTGGGAGTCTCCAGAGGCTACTCAAACCAAACCATGAGATACTTGGCCACTAGAAGTCCAGTGGCACAGCTCTAAGTCCTGAGGCAGGCAGGGCATCTGTGCATGCTGCTGCCCACACCCGTAGCTCTGGCTCCACAGCTCTCATTAGCTGCAAACTGTGACAAGTGAGACCTGTAGAAGTGTGGAGCCACCTGCCCCCCTCACCCAAGGGCCACAGGGATATGACAGCTTCTTCTGGGGGTGACACGGGGCCAGAGCAGCTAGGTAGCCTGCCTTAGCCCCCTTACAGTGCTACTGGATATCGCCCAAGGTAAGTGCTGCCCGGCGAGTACTCACACCCCAACTCCCGGTATTAATCATGAGCCCCCTCTTGCAACCAAACTACCTCCCAGAGCTTATACCCTGGAGTGCCTCCTGTATCCCAGCTCCCTGCCCTAGGCTTATCCTGGAGCTTTCTCCCATGCTCTGAATCCTTTGGCCCCAGCCTAAGGCCCATGGCCCCTCCCACCACAACAGATGAAAGTGAGGGAGGCTGCGAGAGAACAACAAGCAATATAGAGAAGGGGTATGGAGTGAGCAGGATATGGCCTCGGGGAAGAGGCGATCAAGAGTGTTTGGAAGCCCTATGTTCTGTGTCCCAAGAATTTCTTCTCAGTTCCTGAAATGTCAATTTTTCGTTAAAACAAGCAAAAAAAAAAAACCTGTTTCTTGTAATTAACTACAAAGTATTTATAAACTACAAAACAGCCGGCTGGGCCAGGGGATGCAGAAGGGCTTGATACTGGATGGGTCCCTCTACCCATTGCTTCTTTCCTCTCTGTGGGAGAAGGGAATCCAGGGGAAAAAGCAGAGTTTGGACATTGCTCCAAGGAATGTCTCTCTAATTCAGGAAGTGAAGAGCAAAGAAAGGAATTGGCATGTGCAGCTTTTGAGTCCTTTTGTGAAAATATTGGTAAAAATATTGCCACAAATATTCTTTTTTTTTTCCTTTTCCTTAAATTAAGTGGAGCTCTCATATGCTACAAACACTGATTCTGAAAACCTTTGCCCCAGTCTGCTACTTGAAAAACAATTTTAAAAATTCATCATAAAGCATGTTGGTTTATTTTAACTTCAGTGAGATGGCTCACATGCATAAAAGTAGTCAGGGGCTCAAGTGCTTTACTTCATGTGGCCAAATAGCATGTGGTGACAGCATTGCCCCAGGCCCTGTCCTGGAGAAAACAATTATAGCATGGACTGCTGACAGAACAACAGAAAGCAGAGAATAACAAAAATCAATTGTAGTTTTTGTACACACAATGAGGAAATCAATTTTCAGACCCATTAGCAGATTTAGCCCCTAGATTAAAAAAACCTTTGTTTCCTGCTTAGTATTTATCAGGCAGGCATACTTTTTAAAAAGTAAGAGTGTGTATGTGCGCGCATGTGTTCATTCAGTCGTTCAATACTTAGCTTCTTGCCCACAGGGCATCCTTCTGCTCTTCAGTTTGACTGAAGGCAGGATGCCCTTGATCACCTTTTTTTAATACTAAAAAGTATTTCTGTTTGTTTTTACAAAGGGAGTTGTTGATAGAGATCTTCTGCCTATTGAGCATTGTAATGTGGACAACAGTGAGCTTGCTATATACATTCTAAGAAAGTCCACCCTGTCTATGCCTAGACTGCAGGCTTCTTTCAGAAGAAGCTTCTCCGGAAGAGATGTTCCAAAAAACCTTCCTCTGAAAGAGAGCGTCCACACTGCAAAAGCGCAACAAAAAAGCAGTCTGCTTTTTCGAAAGATAGCATCCACACTGAATGGACGCTGTCTCGTGTTTAAGCTGTGATTACTATGGACGGAGTGGCCACAAGGGCACCTGTGCTTTTTCCTCTTTCCTCTTCTTTTGAAAGAACTCCCTCTTCCCCATCCACACACGTCTTTTTCCAAAAGAGCTCTTTTGGAAAAATACTTCTTCCTTGTAGAAAGAGGTTTACCAGTGTCGGAAAAAACCCTCTATTCTTTTGATTTTTTTTCGAAAGAACGTGATTGCAGTGCGGACATGACGTTTTTTGGAATAACAGCAGTTTTTCCGAAAAAACTGTAGTGTAGACATAGCCCCTGTACCATCCAAGCTTGCCATCTTATAGTTATTAGAGGCAGGGTTAAATAAGTGCTAGTATGAAGATCAAGAGCCTTAAACAATATTCATCTCCTGTTAGTGGAGACATTTTTGTCTCTTGCAATATGCCTGGGCTCAAGATTCTGAACTTAACTAAGGTGGGTATCATTGGTAGCCCAGATTTTTTCCCCCTGAATCTATTTTCACTTTCCCTGTATAAATATTTCAAAATTGTTCATTATCAACTGACTTACTGAGATCATAATCATATTGATATCCTCAGGAATAGCTTTTAACTAATTTTATAATTGGAATTGTCAAGTAATTTAAGTAGTAAAATGACTAGTCAATTTACCAATGAGAAAAAAAAATCGGACAAACCATAACAATCCATATTACAATCCTGGTTAAATCCTATTGTAATCCCGTGTGAATACTTGTGAAATTCTTTAGTATAAAATTAAAATCCTTTTGGAATTGGACGTTTTCTTAAGAAAAAAAAATCAATTGTCTACAGGATCTCTGGGAGTCTCTCTCATATGCAGTACAGAAGCAATTTAAAATAGCTTAAAATGCCTTTTGAGTGACTGTAAAACGCATTTTATAGGTGATCACATTTTTATGCAGAGTGCTTCAATTACTATTTTGGTGCTATTCTAGTCTAGATATTTTTACAAGCAGGAAAAAAAAAGGGAGCCATTTGCTGTTTGATTTACAAATTAATGGAAAAAAACAACTGAAAAATATGAGGCCCAGCTAAGCGAGGGGATAGAAAGTCAACAGTGAACATGAAGATAAGAACTAGTTTTTTGGTAGAGGACAGTTATTCCTAGAGATAATAATTTAAATGATTTTTGGAAGTTCTCCAAATGAGGGATTTGAAAGAAGTAGTGGTAAACTGGTGCCCAAAGTCAGGGAGTTCCAAACTCAAGGTGGAACATGGACTGACACACAAACAGAAGAATGCAACTAGGCTGGAATTGGTAGGATGTATGAACAGATGAAGCCAGACCTGTAAACAAGAGTGGAGTTAGGTTGGGCCTTTACTACAGCTTAAGACTGAAAACTAGTAGAAATCAGAGAAAAGATTCAAATGAGCAATAACTAGTAGATAGAAATATTTAAAAAACACTAGTGAAGGAACATTAATGAGCTAAGGAACTCACTACAGTTAAGGATTATTCACGTTTATATTTAGTCATTTGGGGACTGCTAAGTACAACACAAATACTGTCTTTGAAGTTCATTCTTTCCCTTTTGCTTGTTCCTTTGATGGCAAGAAGGGGACAACAGGGCTATTATTTCTGTGTCAGAAAATCTTTGGACTACAAGCTTCATCATATTTGTTTCCATTGACCACATGGCCCTTTGTTTGTCATATTGTGCCACTGTTAAAACAAAAGGTTATCTTGGTCTTTTATCCCAAAATTGGGCTTTATGACATCTATGCCTGCATGGAGATTATGTTATGCTATCATAATTGTGAAATTTTTAAAATTTAATTAGCTGTTCATTTACTTGTTGTTCTTTATTTCTGTTTGATTATTTTCACAGCAATTTCAGTACAGATTTAAAATTTGCTTTCCTTGTAATTTTATTTTACAAATTTTTCAGTAAACATGTTATGCAGTTTGCCTTCCTGACCTGGTAGTTCGTAATGATAAGAATTTTCTGATTTCTAGCCTATGTTAGAAACATTATGTAAAAGTCATCCATTGAAACCTCTTTTCAAACCAATAGTTCATTTGGTCTTATTTGATTACTGTACAAATTCCACCCTTGGGATGTTACATTCAGCTCTTCAGGTTGCACTGTCTGTTTGATTTTATAAAATTGTAGGTCATCTCACCTTTTCTTCCTTAAGATGATGATGCAGTTTCATTATAATTCATCTGTGACTATGCACTGCTGTTAAAACCATTTTTCATGTATAGAAAATGGAGTTTGGGGCATCTCATTTTTGTATAACTAAATGTTTTGGAGATTTCCTGGACTTGCTTATTTCATTGACACCAGTTGCAACTTAAGGTCACATCATGAGAGCTTACCTAACCATGTGTCTCAATCCTATTTATTAGCACGATAGATACTTTTACCTATATTAAGGTCATTTTTCTCAGAGGAATGGCATCTTGTCACTCTCAAAAAACTCTGAGACTCATCTACAAATTCTTAGAGCCTTGTTTTCAGATGTACTGAACACTCATATTGTGTTGGATGTAACCATTAATGCAAAGCACTCTGAAAATCAGGGAGACTACAGTGGTAGAATCACAGACTGTTGTTTTTTTAATATTCGATTCTGGTCACCATTTTTTTCAAGGGCCATAAAGCTGCTGTAATTTGGGAGAAAAGTATTATTCTGGATTGCGAGATTCATGTGCTTTCACACTTACTCCTCCTACTTTCCAGTATAAGAGATATGCTGGAATACTTCTGGATTCTACCAATCCCCAGCTAGTGGAACAACGAGCAGCCCTGAAAGGATGAACTTCTATAAAGTATTAGGGGATGTCAGGGGATCATTGTTCACCAAACTTCATGCTTCCTCAGTCACCCTTGTCCCACTTCTCCCCCTGAGGTCTTATGCTGAGAATGTTTCTGGCAGACCTGAGCATCAGGGCCAAAATGTATTTTCTAACCTGTCATTCAGAATCCCAAGCCATTCCGCAGAACAGAATTCTCTGCAGTTTAGTGCTTCCATGGCTTGTAACTGTCACTTATTCTCTTAGGTGTGATCTGATTGTTTTTCCCCATACTGTATAATAATAACAATAATATCTTTCCTTTGAAATGCTGATGTCAGACCAGACAACCTGTTTATATCTCTGATGCATACTAATTGTCAGTTTGTCTATATACTGTATAATATGACAAATAAGACCCAGAGTACTCATCCTGGTTTTATTTATTATTTTTCTCGGGCCACAAGTTTTTAGCATTTTGTGTCCTTAGGAAATCAAGTATGTCTTTTTTCATGTAAGCAACTTGGAGCCCCCTCCTGGACCATCCCTGTCTTCCAAGTCTGGCAGAGTCCTTCCCTCTACTTTCATTCCATTATTGCTCTTTTTTCCTTCTGAGTGGTGGCCCTCTTCAGACCAATAAATTCTTTGTGCTCCTCCACCTAGAGTCCAGATGCATAAGCCAATAGTCCCTGTAGTTCTAGGCCATTAGAGCTGAAGGAAGTCCCTGGCAACCTCAGTCTTTTGCTTTCCCCTGGCTCCTAGTGGAGGGTAGGCCTACCAGGCATGGCTGGTAATCAGTTTACTCAGTGCAGTAGAATGTTGGAGTTTTCTGTCTCCTTTATGGCAAGGAGGGCCCTTGGGTTGGTGTTAAGCCCTCTGAATGAGACGGACAAATGGTGTTCCCTTGGATGAAGGGAGCAGCTCCTAGCTAGTTTCTCTTTTGCCTGCTAGAATGTGATTCTTTACAATCAGCCATCTCCTGACATCTCTCCCTGGCTTAGATCCTAGCACACTTGGGGTAAGCTCAGTCCTGTTCAGACTTTCCAAGACCTGCAGCTAGTTGTCTGGGCATGGGACTTTCCTCTAACTCTTTCAAAATGTGCCTCTCTCTGTTAAGTTTGCATGTGGGGGTGGTCCGAACCATGTTTTGGGCTACTGTGCATTGGGCTTCTGGTCCAACTTGCAAAAGGTGATAGTGTTTCTGAGAGAGGTGGGGAGACCAATCAGTTTTGGTATGTGTCTTTGTTGCTGTCTTTGGGAGCTGTTTTTCTCCTGCCTCTGAATGGCCAGGGTCACTTAGATGGAGTCTTCTGTTGTTTATAATTGATGTTCCTGTTACTATGTGAAAACCTTTTCTAACAAACTGGCACATACATTCTGCAAATAATTAGAATATAGTTTATGTATTTATTATTACATGTTGGCTAATTTTTTTTCTCTTGAAATTGAAATTGTGACTCTCTCACAAAGGGAGGTAAAATTAAATGATGGAGATCACTGTTGGTTGATGTCAAATACCAAATTAATTCTCTAGTATATATGTGATTTTTTCTTTCATGTGAATGTTTCAGTGTTCTCTTCTCCTAACAACTGGATCTAAATATGTTAAATGTTTGCACAGAGCAAAGCATCCCTTTAATTGTGCTGTCTTCAGGGAATGGTCAGTTGTAACTTGGACCTTTTTAAAGAAATGGGAATTGCTTCTAATTCTCATTCTCCAAAGATCTGGTAGTAGTAGGCTCCATGCTCATTTAATCAATTATTTCCAGTTTGAGAACAACTTATACTTCCAGATCAGCGGCACAGCCATGGGTACACGCATGGCCCCACAGTATGCTAATATTTTTATGGCTGACCTAGAACAATGTTTCCTCAACTCCCGTCCCCTTTTACCTCTTCTCTACTTATGCTACATCGATGACATCTTTATGATCTGGATGCATGGCCAAGAAACACTGGAGACATTCCACAGAGATTTTAACAACCTACACCCCACCATCAATCTCAGCCTGGACCATTCTACATGAGAGATCCATTTCCTGGACACCACAGTACAAATCAGCAATGGAAAATTAGACACCACTCTCTACAGAAAACCCACTGACTCATACAGTTACCTAAATTCTTCCAACTCCCATCCAGAACACACCATACAATCCATCATCTATAGCCAAGCCCTTTGATACAACCGCATCTGCTCTAGTCCCACTGACAGAGACTGGAAACTTCAGGATCTCTACCAAGCATTTATAAACCTCAACTACCCACCCAGAGAAATAAAAAAGCAAATTGAAAGAGCCAGACGAATACCTAGAAACCATCTACTTCAAGACAGACCCAGGAAAACCAACAATAGAACATCACTTGTCATCACCTACAGCCCCCAACTTAAACCTGTCCAACACATTATCAATAAACTACAGCCTATACTGGAACAGGATACTAAACTCCAAGAGGCTCTGGGAGACAGACCCATAGTCTCCTATAGACAACCACCTAACCTCAAGATGATTCTTACCAACAACCACAGGACATACCACACTAATACCAACCCTGGTACCTTCCTTTGCAACAAACTCCGTTGCCAGCTTTGTCCACATATTCACTCTGCTGATACCATTATTGGACCTAACCAAGTGAGTTATAAGATGAAGAACACATATTCCTGCGCATCCAGAAATATAATTTATGCTATCATGTGTCGAAAGTGTCCGTCTGCTATGTACATTGGACAAACGTCTCAGACACTTCGCCAAAGGATCAATGCCCACAAAACAGATATTAGACAGGATCACAAAGAAAAACAGTTTCTTGCCATTTCAACCAGAAAGGACATTGTCTCAACGACTTAATTACCTGCATCCTTCTTCAAAAGCCTTTTGAGACTGCACTTGAAAGAGAATCCTCTGAACTGTTAATCATGCTTAAATTCGACACTTTACACCTGAGTCTGAATAAAGGATCTAATTATCTTACCCATTACAAAGATAGCTTCCCCAGTTATCACCTCTAATATCATTAGCACACAGACATGTACCTTCCCCCCCAATTCCTCTTCTGGTCTGAAATTTGATTTGTCCTTTTCATATGTGTTCATTTTTTTAATTGTATCCTTTGGTATATATGGTTGTGACAATTTTATTCCACTATTTGATCGGAGGAAGTGGGTCTGGCCCACGAAAACTCATCACCTAATAAACCATCTTGTTAGTCTTTAAAGTGCTACATAATCCTGTTTTTTGTTTCAATCCAAAGTATGACTGTATTCAACTGGTTTTTTTTTATTCTTACATATATAGCGATTTTACACTGTGGCTGTTTGTATATTTATTTGCACATGAACATATGCTATGCATAGCTTTCCAGCAAAAATTAAAGATAATTCCCTGAATGTCTTGCTATAGAATATGGTATCTTTTACTGTTTGCATTCACTGAGCACTCTAAGACAGTGACCAGCTAAGTGCAGAAAACAAAATAGATGCTCATTCTGCCATTATTATTTTTTTCAAATGTATAGGAGAATAATTCCTGGTATGCATATTTGAAATGGTGTTTCTTATAAAAGGACGCTATTTATAATTTTTCATTAATAGTAATGTACAGGTGTGGAAAGATTAGCCATGTGCACTGACACTACACTCTATAGTGTTTGTTCAGGTGTCAGAATCTGTGCATTAAGCACGCTGATTAAACTGAGGAATAAGCTAATGGAAAAACACAAAGTGGAATGTCACTTACTGCAAACATAGTTAGGTAAGCTTTTTCCATTTCATCTTGCAAGCTAAGTGCTGGAGGTGAGGATGGAGAATCTTCCATCTCTAAAGCTGTAGTGAAATTTAATGAATACATTGGAGACATAGTGGATTGCACTAAATATGCAATCTTCTCTGGATGGTATTCTACTTTAAAAAATGATGTTTTAGAAATCTCCATCATGTATGTATTACAGAGTACTATCAAGGATGTTTTTTAATGAAATGCAAAATATTCATGTTGATTTCCTTTTTATTTTCCCTGGCATTTTTAACAGGTACCATTTGTAGTCTTCCTCCCTCTCCCCAGACTGAAGAATAAAACATCAGTATTTGCAGGACATGGAGGCTTACTTTAAAGGCAGTTCAACTTGTTTGTAGGGGCATAGATTTATCACAAAATGATTGTGTGGGTATGCGGCATGTAGTATTTATAAATAGAAAATGTGTGCAAAACACACAGCATACAATCTGTGCTCTTTTTTTCTGACACACACACACACACACACACACACACATACACACACACACAGCTGGCTTCAAGTACCTGTGACTCTTTTTCCCAAATATGATATAGGGTATGTCTATACTGCATTCCTCTTCATACAAATGAAGCTGAACGAAATTGCAAAAGAAGCATGAAATTACAAATCTCATGCTTCATTTGCATAATGGCATCCGGGTGCTTTGTCGAAATACCCTATTTCGAAAAAAAAACCACAGTCTAGTTGGGGTTATTTCGAGAAAAAAACAAAACCCTTCTTTAGAAATAACCCCTTAAACCTCATTTTTAAAGGAGTAACGGTTATTTCGAAAGAAGGGTATTTTTCCAAATAACCCCATCTAGATAGCGATTTTTTTTTAAATAGGGTATTTTGAAAAAGTGCCCGGATGTCATTATGCAAATGAAGCATGAGTTTTGTAAATTTGCACTTCATTTGCAGTTTTGCTCAGCTGTATTTGCATTCCTCTCTCGAAAGAGGAATGCAGTGTAGACATACCCTAAGGGAATAGCCTTTGATCCTCTGTCTTAATTACTTCATTCCCTATGTATATTTAATGGACACATATAGACAAGGTGATGAGATTTGTTATTTACAGCCTGACAGAAAAATTAAATGATATAGTTAGAATTAGGAGTAAGAGTGACCTATTTCTGCATAACAAAAATGAACACTAACAAATTGTAAGTGACAAACTGGTAAAAAGCTGGAAAAAGGAATGTTCTTAGATAAAGCCCAGGCATTGCTGACTGGCTTACTCTGTTCTGATCTAAATAAAATATATGCAAACATCTCCAATGTTCTATATTTCTCATAACAGTACAGTTGAACTTCCTTAATCCAGGTGTTCCTGATCCAAGAATGCCCATGGTTATGATTCTTGCAGGGGGAGGAAAAAGCAGCTCTGTGTACTGCCACACTTCCCCCCACTCAGTTAGAGGAATGGCAGCACAGAAAAGTGCTTGTCAGGAGGTTTTTCCTCTGCCACTCCCATAGCGGAGCCTGGGAGTAGCGAGGGCCATGGAGCTACTTGTGCCTTGCCCAGAGAAGAGAACCTGATAAGCACTCCAAACACATCCCTCTTACCTCCCCACACTCACTCTCCCTTCTTCCCAGACCCTGCACCCTCACCCCAGCTATCTCCTGCATCCTCCCTCTCTCCCAGAACCCCTCCTCAAGATGTTCATACACTTTTTTATGGCTCACATCTCCAGCACACTCTTGACCTCTCTCTCCCTCAAAAGTAAACTTTGTTTACCCTTCATTACAGTGAACACCCATGGTCTGGAAATGAGGCTTACAGGATCTGCCGACAAAGGGTTCTGGGGTCAGCAGATCCCCGTCTAGACTGCCACGCTGTGCCGACAAACAGCTGATCGGCACAGCGTGGTGGCCATTTTGATTTAAATGAAGTGGCAATTATTTAAATCGCTGCTTCATTTCCCTTTTTTGAGTACACTAATCTACATGGCTCCGTCGATGGAGCCATGTAGTCTAGACACATCCACTTGGAATGTGGGAGACCTGTTTTTAAGGCCCTCTATCCAAGATTTGGGACAGCAATTTGAACACTCATTTCCTGTAACCTAGGCAAATGTCCTCACCACTATTCAATGTGCTACTCTGGGACTATGAAGACTGAGGGGAGGAAGGTGACATGTGGGCTATCTTTCAGTCTTTCTTAATGGAATTATTCCACTTTATATGAATACTAATTGGAACATTGACTTGACCCTTACTGTCCCATATTCAGGTAAATATCTGGGTTATAGAGTCTGTCTTAGTTGCTGTCCCTGGTCCAGTGAATATTTATTAATACAAAGTGGAGAAGCTCTAACAGGAGAGACTAGTTAGGTAGTTAGGATGCTCACTTGGTGGGAGACCCTCTGCATCAGGTATAGCAGGGATTTTGACCCAGGTCTCTAACATCCCGGGCTAGTTCCTGAGTCACCAAACTCATGTGGGAGCATTCCCTAGTTGTTCATTTGAAAAAGTTCCACAGGTCTTATTTTTGTCCTAATACAGAACAAAAAATACTAGGTTTACTAGGTGTGCATTTGAAGAAGATTCTTTATAGATTCATCTCATGTTCATTCTTTAGGTTGGTGGAATTTTGTGTACGGTTCAATATATTAGAGATGTCTAATCCATATAAATGTTAAACTCCCTCCAGAACCATTCTGTCAATAGTGATATTTTTTTCTTTGATTTTTCTGACTTATTCATATAATGCACTCTCAGTCTTAACAGGTTAAAAATGGAATGAATAGCTGTGTAAGTCTTTTTTGATGAATAGGACCCTTAGTGGAAATTTAATAACCTCAAACATAAAATATTGATCCTGATGTACTTGCTCTCGTAAATTCCTTTAAAATCGTAACATTATTTTTGTTGCAATTGCATGTAAAGAAAAACACAAGCTCAGAATCTGTAACCTAAGGTGTGACATATAAGAGCAATATATAGTTTGGAACCCTGAAGGTCAGCAACTTGGATTTTATTTATTAGAAAAATAGAACATAAATGAACAGAATGATAAAAAAGTATAATCCTATCCAGGAGGGGGAGGAGAAAGCAGATCATGAAATGTTAGATATTCTACATCTTAGTAAGTGACAGTTTTGCCTTAAGAAATAAAGTATGTTATGCACTGACACCAAAATCATAAAATAATAATATAAAACCTTGAACAGGCTGTGTGGCATATAATATAGAAGCATTCCAGTACATGCACACTAAAAAGGCTTCTATTAGCGAGTAGGCCAAAAAAGAACCTGATTTGTCATTGTGGTGTTCCTGATTTTTGCTATTACATTGACATCAGTGGAGTAAGATAAGTAAAACCGGGGTGAATCAAGCCCACTGAGAGTGTGAGTCAGTGTAGAGTGCTTTGTTTTCCTAGTACAGATGCACTTACTTCCCTTTAGCATTGCTTAAGGTAATATTTCTAGTTTCCTTGGGAAAATCAAGTTATTATCACTATTGTTTTTTCATTCAGCACAAAGCAAATTCTTTATTTCCACCATAATGTCTCGGATAACATTTTAACCTATTTTGCATGGAATGAAATCTCATTAAGATGGGCCCCTGTAATGAGGCACCACTCACCTCTCGCCCCCTTTGTCTGAATGCATGTTCCTGCACTCTTTCCTTTTAAGCCTCTTTGGCAACTTAGCCTTCAGGCCAAGTCACATAGCCTGTATGTGTTCAAACACAAATCCCTTCCAGGATACACATCTGACAGGGGCCCATCTTGGTGTCTTCTGTAATGTCCCTATGGGTCTATTCCTCACTCTGGAAAAAAGTGGTATCCACAACACTTCCCCTCCTGAAAGCAGCATCTTTGCCCTCACCTCAGGCCTTTTTATCCAAGTCCCACTAGGGTCCAGTCTTCACTAAGCTTACCTTATGGAGCTGTCCACAGTGCTGTCACTCTGTCGACTAAATGTCACTCTGTCGGCTAGTCACTCAGCCTGTACAGCTTGAAATCTCCAAAGAAATTGACTGACTGCTGTTATGTTCCCCAGCTCTTTTTATAGAGTCTTGCTGGCCCCTGGTTAGCTGCTTCCTCCACTGTCACTCTAGCCTACTTGGAGGATTTCTATATAGCCTTTCTGGAGTGGGGTGTGGCAGGACCACAAGGCCTCTTGCAGGGATTCTCAGGGCCTGATCCACCTCATCACAGCCTCCAAAAACAGCAGGCTGAGAAGTATTGTTTTTGAACTGGCCCCCACAATGCAGTCCAGTAATCCAATTTTCTTTGCTAGCCTTTATTTTACAAGTCATGCCTGCATTTAGAACTTAGTATTCATTTACCTAGGTTCTTCTGCAAGTCCTTCTATTTGCACAATTATAGCTAAAAGATCCATAGTCCCAAACTTTGTTAGCAGCACATGGATGCAAAAAAAATCAAAATCCTGTAAAATAAAAGACAGCATAATTTGTAGTAAAAGGAAGGTCAATAAAGGGAAATTACAATTGTTTACCATTTATACAGCAGTCTCATTATATAGTATGAGGTCATAATATACAATTGTTCAAGAATAGCTACTGGTTAAGGATGGAATTTTCCTAAGGAATAGCATTTGGGTTTTTAACTCCTGTAGGAGTCTTTGAAAATCCTGAACTAAAACAATAAATAGCATTCTGGCATTTTTACATACATATCTACTGAAACATTATTAACAATTCATCAGATGAAAAAATAGTTTTACATTCTTGCTTGAAATTACTAAGGTTCAAAAATATACTTTGTAAAATTTTCAGTTAAATTTCCATTGCTGTTACTAAAAGAACAAAATAAAATACTCATGGACAATAAATAAACCCATGACTTTACACATAGCATAGAGCTCTGTTATCATAATATTTACTGATATAATATTGCAGCTGGACAGGGGATGTGAAAACAGCTGGAATTAAGGATACTTGACACATGCTTAGACTAAGACTACTAAGGTATGTATGGACTCCTGAAGCATCCTGCATCACGGATGTGCTTACCAGCATACAAAAGCACCTGAGAGATGAAGCTGAAACATCAGATGTGTCCAGGACTAAAGGGGCCTCTAAAGCAGAAGCTGTCCTAGTAAACTCAATAACAATGTGTGGCAGAGGCATGGAATTCATGGTTTTGCTGCTTTTCCCCAGAGCATAGACCTAAGAAACAGAAACCCTCAAGCTTCTTTTTGGGTGGGGCTTACCAAATCTCTTCAAAATAGGGTCTGCTTTTTTCTACCATGGGTATCTGCACAATTTCTAGAACATTAGATTGCTATTCTGATTAGGGCCTCTGGGTATAAATAAATAAAACATTTTTCACATGGACTTGTCATGAAGTTCAATGCAATGCTATATGGCCTAACTAATCTTGTCCAGGCTTCAGTGCAGAGTCAAGAGGTTAAAGAGCTCCTTGGAGATAACTTGGAATATCCCTCATCACCAAAATTTGTCTTTTGAATTTATACTATAGAGGCCCTAGGAGGCTGGACACTCTTGCCTAACAATGGATCAAGATCAAGTTCTTTATATCAAGTCTTCTGGATGCTGTGTACCAAAGGATACGACCTGTGTTGCCACGTCCCACAACAGAAGTTTTCTCAAGTAATATGCACTGTTGGTGAGGTTCAGTATATGGAGCTTTGTTTGTGACTGATTCAGAAACACAAGAGGCACTGATTAAGCTCGTCTGTCACAGATATTGTGCCATAGCAGGAGGGATGTGGAATTACTCTGGTGAATTTTGCCTGGCCACCCCAAACAGTGAAGTCTTAAAACTACAGGCCAGTGATGTGAAAACACAGCAGACATAGTAGAACTGGCAAAAGTTGTATAAAGTACTTTGACTAGCTATGTGAAAACCAAAGAGGGAAAAGTTTTCTCTAAATAAAAAGGACTGATATAGATAATAATTCACTTTGAGTATTTCTATTTTCCTCCAATGGTCGTCATGAGAAATGGAGTGATAGTTATTTCCTCCTTATATGCTGTCAAATAGAGGAACAAAAAGATTGACAGTGTTTTAGCAAAGCCCCAGGAGACTCTTATGACAGCAAGTGAGCAATTTACCTAGAGTAGGGATCCTTAGAAATAATATTTAAAATGAAATGAGGATCTGGCTCTTCATTTTCTATGAATGGATACATGCACCCCTTTAACAGTACATTTCCTTTAAAATGTGGTTCCAAACTGTGAGTCTCAGCATGATGGATGATTCATACAATGTGGGTCTATGTAAACAGTTTCATGAAGAATAAGCAAATGGAATCAAGTTAGGTTCCTTTTTTGCCACCAAGCAGCCATGTGATAAGTCTGAAACTTTAGTGTCCATTCTCTGAACTGCTATTCTTTATCTTCAAGTTTGATGAACATGAATGGTCTCAATATTAAAATGTTACATATTTAGAAAATATTTGAATGAAACATCAGTATATAAATATTGTGGCCTCAGCCACCCAAGCCAGAATTAAGGAAAAGAATATCATTAAATTGGAGAATTTTCTTGAAAGGATTTCTTCACATGAGACTATTTAAGATAATGGCTCTACCGTATTGGCTTCGATGTGGTCATTCACGATATAGAAATAATACTGTCATGTTGCTTCAGTACAGGTATTGCTGGAATTATTAAGATTATTTGTCTCAATATTTATTTGTAATTTTTTAATGATTTTCTTACAGAATAATTTGGTTGAAAGAGATCTTCCTCCCATAATAATCCTGCTTGTGTAACAGAACTTTAGTATTATTTATAGCAGTATGGAATATGATGCAAATGTATTAATTAATGCCAATACAACCAGAAATCTTCCCATCCTACTTTTCAGTGGTCTGCACTGTAGGAGCATCGTAAATCATCTTACGCAGCTTAATCATTTTGTTTCTTCATTTTATTCTTTTGAAGTTTAAAATATTTTTTAAATTATAGCCTGGACAAATGTTCTGTGTGAAAACTAGAAACTGCAATGAAAATGAACATGATTGAGGGATCAAACCTCATTATAAACCTTTCTTAATCAGTTTCCACAGATTTATGTATGTATCATTCTCTCCTGAATGTCACTTCTGACTTACATTTTTATCTTTTCCAGTTCTTTAGAATATTGATTTGAAACTCTAGATAAGACAGAAAAAAATGTTATAGGAAGATACCCAGTATACGTGTGTGTGTGTGTGTGTGTGTGTGTGTACTAATCTGAATTATAGTAATATAAGTTATATACATGTAATCAAAACTGTGCTATCCATCCCTGTATCAACTAAACAGCTCTATAATCCATCATTCTTGATCTTCATTGAAAATCCGGCATGAAACTGGCCAATGGAAAATGAAGAGGAGGCACTTGTGGGCAGAGGCAGTGCATAGAGCAGCCTCTCTGAGCTTCCACCTAGGAGAAATAAGGACATGTTGCCCCTAACAGGGAGCTGTCCAAGGTGAAAGCTGCTCAGATCTGCTTCCCCAAAGCCTTCCCATGTCCCTATCCCCATTCCTCAGCCTGAACACTGAACCCCCTCCTACTTTCTGAACCCTTCATTACTAGTCCATAGCCCCTCCTGCACACCAGTCCCCTCATCCCTGGCCCCACTCCAGAGCCTGCACTCCCCAGTTGGAGCCCACTCCCAACTTCCTGCATCAACCTGGAGCGTACTCCTACATTCTGAATTCTTAGTAACCAGAGTATTTGACTAACTTGCTCCTCCAGCCCCAAAGTCCCTCAACATGCCAGATAACCAAGCTTTTGACAGTACCTTTAAAATTCAGCATGAAAGTAGGACCCTTTTTTAAGCATACTATTTAAAATGCTTCTTACTGTATACTTCCTTCTTCATTCCCCTGTCATGGCGTAGGGAATAGTCCTATCTTCAGTGTAATGTTGAGTTAATTTCAAGAAGATGGTGGAGTTATGTAAAATTAATTTATTCTACCTCCTCTGGTATTAAGCAATTTATCATCCCAGTCCTTATTCACAGCAAATGACCCATTATTACTATGCTGCTAACACTGTATGGCCTCCTGGAGCTAACCTAAACAAAGGGAAGTGTGTCATTATGTAATTCGAGAGAGAGAGAGAGAAAGATACAGTTCCATATTTATTTTTCTCATTGTTTTGTAGCACCACTGTTGAAAACACAGGCGCTGCCATTCTAGATCAAACTCTGGGCTCCTTTAATCTAGAATTCTGCCTCTGGCTGTGGCAAATAGCTTTAGAAAAGATCAAAAATAATAATTCACCTAGGAGTGTACAATTATGGCACTATGTAAATGTTTCTTAATAACCATTGATGTTATACATGGAGTAGAGAGATTCTGCTTACACCCTAAAGCATGGGATTTAATTACTCTTACATCATTGTCTTAAAAATTTGCAAGTCTTATTTATCATCAGAAAATTATCCAACCCTTTTGTAAAGGCAACCTCAATATGTGCCTCAACAAACTTTTGGAGCAGTGAATTAATTATATTCTGTGTAAAAATGTGGATTCTTTTGTTTTTCTTAATATGCCATCCTTTAATGAAACAAGGTATTTTATGGAAAAGGCTTATAAAATAGAAAAGATTTAGCATAATTTGCACTGTACCCTTCATTATTTCATTGGCCATAAGTCAAATTCCATTTTATATTTCACTAATTCCAGATTTATTAATCTCACTCTGACTTTCATGTCTGATGTAGACTTCTCTGTGTTAAGCATTTTTTTCACTCTTCCCTGGTCTATTTCAATCTTGGTGAATTCACACCAGGTTAGGTCATGTTGATTATTGTGTCTAATACCATTTTTTAAGTTATTTCTGCTTTTTTAATGCATTTGGTTTTCCTTTTTTCTATTTTTTCCTTTTTAAGCAATTTTACTAGTTAATGACCACTCTGAGGCCTTTTTCATTTGAAAATCTAGAAAGTTAAGGTATTGTGTTTGCTTTTGTTATTATATGTTAATATTATAGCACTATAAAAGTACACGGTCCTTTGACTCTTAGGCTGTGTCTATAAGGGTGTGTCTAAACTACATGGCTCCATCGATGGAGCCATGTAGATTAGGCTGATTGGCAAAGGGAAATGAAGCCACAATTTAAATAATCACGGCTTCATTTAAATTTAAATGGCTGCCGCGCTGAGCTGACAAACAGCTGATCAGCTGTTTGTCGGCTCAGCGCGCTAGTCTGGACGCTCCCGCGCCGACCTGAAAACCCTTTATCGACCTCCCCGTTATGCCTCGTAGGATGAGGTTTACCGGGGAGGTCGATAAAGGGCTTTCATGTCAGCAGGGGAGCATCCAGACTGCCCCGATCTGCCGACAAACAGCTGATCAGCAGAGCGGGGCAGCCATTTAAATTTAAATGAAGCTGCGATTATTTAAATCATGGCTTCATTTCCCGTTGCTGAACAAACAAATCTACATGGCTCCGTTGACGGAGCCATGTAGTTTAGACACACCCTAATGCAGTGTTTTGTGCAAGAAATATGCAAATGAGGCAAAGCATGGAATATTGTGGCACCTCATTTGCATAATTAATGAGTGGCTGCTTTTTGCACAAGAGGCTTTTGCGCAGACAGGGAGCCGTCGACAATTTGTACTTAGATCCCTGGTCTGCAGTAGGGTATCCAACAATATTTTCCCCACGCTCCCTGGTTAATTATTTTCTTTTAAAAAATTATATATTTACTTTTTCAGGACTTATTGGTTCGGACCCTCTCCATCTCTGTTTATGGAAGTGTCCACATATTTTAAGACCAGGAGACACTATTTAAATCATCTATAAGAAAGTGAATGATAGATTTCACTCGGTGATTTGCACGTAAACCATTAACGTGGTTAAACTTCATCCTATCTTTTAGAAAGATATTCAGTCTTCATTTCAAATCCTGAAGTAATGGGAAAATTACCATGTCTAAAGTAATCTGTTCTTGTGTTAGATTGTCCTCATTACTGTTGCAGTACACTGTCCTTATGTATGCCTTCAATTGTCCTGCCCTTAGTTCAGGATGATACTGCTTCACTACCTGGGATTATCAGAAATTCCTTTTTTCCTCTCTGTCCTCCACCTTTGGTAGGGATTAGATTAACGTTTCCAGCTTCCATAACAGGTAACATCTTTTACTCCTCTTCAGTATCTGATAGTTTGTGCCTTTTGAAATATGGGTTTACTAACACCCTGATATATTACATTTACATTCACCATGAAGTTTAGTTTTTAAAAGCAGCAATTGCCAACAAGGCCACATACTATAAATGATTCCAACCCAGGATTGTATTGAATAATGAAGCCATGAATAGTTGTTTGATATTCCTTGAGGCTACTGCCTTTTATTGGGAGAGAGTGGTTGCTGTTGGATAACCTGCTGCTAGTAACATTGTTGAGGTTGACAGCATAGCATTGTTCAGGACACTTGGGAGAAGCAGGCAGTTTCTTCTTGTCCCTGTCACAATACTTGCATTATCTAACATTTTTCATGTGGTCATTAGTTGCATGGGGCATTGGCTCGCTCTGTCACTATGGGTTGTATGTTGCTCACGTGGTATTACTATTGCAGTTATCTTTTCATGTTGTTTGGGTGCTATCTCAGTAAGGAATAGGCATGGTTTTCAGGGTTCACTTATACAGGCTTTGTGTCATAGTATATCCAAAATTCATCTCAATAGCTGCTCCCAGCCTATTTTTTATAAGAAATTTCAAATCTGGTTTTGTTCAATTATGTATGTTGTAAATAATAATCTAGTAAAGTGAAAAATAAATTATTAAATTAAAGGACTCATTGTTTCACTGAAATTTGTGAATATGGTTACAAAGTAATTTTCCTTTATAATTATTAGTTTATTTATTCTTAGAAATGACACACTTGAAAAACTGCAACAGAAATTTGTTTCTGAGAAAGGTCAGTTGTGCTTCAAAAAGCACAAATAGTTATGCAACAGAGAATATGCACCACAGAGAAAAATAATATATTAATTTCCATTTGTAATATATTCATTTATGCAATAGGTGTTCCAAGGAGTGTCCTGAATTTATACAATGTTACTGATGGCTAGTGTTTCCTTTTGTATATCTTATTTAACTGATATATACATGTCTGACAATATTGCAGAATGAAAGCTATTTCCAGCTATAGACAACATAATTTTATACTCATAATTATCATTCCACTTTTGCCTTTTTCTCTCCTTATTAAATTATTATTAATACTTATAATTGTCATTCCAGTTTTGCCTTTTTTTCTCTGCTTTTATTAAATTGTTATTGGTGTCTTTAGCAAGTAAAATATGGTTAAGGTCTGATCCACAGCCCATTAAAGCCAATGGAAATCTTTCCATTAACTGCAGTGGGTATTGGATCACACCCTTTGTTTTTAAATGTAATAAAATTCAAAGAAAAATAACTAAGCTGAATTCTTTCTGGCTTGCATATCATTGGTGGTACTAAACATTGTGCATATAACAGTTTTACTGATGTTTTAGAACCTAGGAAAGAATTCAGTTCCCTTTCCTTTGGCTCTGCAGAATTATGTTTCTTTATCCCATTTAAGTCAATGGAAATGCTCTCTCTGACATTAAGCAGACCAATAAAAAGTAGCAACAACTATTTTTTGTCATTAAACCATATATAAAGATTCTGAATCCTACGGATAGCAGATTTGTTGAATACGATGATGCCACCTTTTCATTAGTAGATGCACATAGTATGAATAAGTGACAAACTAAAGGTGTCAATCTTTTTTCCAAATAAAGAATCTATTAAAAAATTGTGAATACTTTTTAACATTTATTTTTAAGCATTTTAGATCATTTCATTTATGGAGAGAAATATCTGACACTTTTAAAGTGGACTTCATTTAACATTTTTTACATGACGGATCAGAATAGGAAAAGTATACTTTGTTCTGAATAGCCTTTTTGTGCAAACTATGATCCCATTGTGAATGTCAACACAAGGAATTCAAAATATAAGAAAATCAGGGGTCAAATATATATTTTTTTACTATTAGAAAATCGGCATAATCTAAGTTAAGCATTTCAACCCATATAAATTCACTTAGACCATTTTTTGTGTGCAACTTTGTGTGGATCTGATGGAAGTATTTCACCTTAAGCAATTGTGTTGTCAGCATTATTTCCCTCTCCATTTTTTCTGCTTACTTTCCTTTTTAATTATCAGCATTTTTCCTTGAGGAATGAAGGACACCTAATTCAAAACATGTTTTAAACATTATTTTGCATACAGTAGCTAGGTGCTCAGCATTTTTTGTAGACAAACTGCTGACTATACAAACTGTTCAATTTTCTCCCCCTAAAGAACTATCATAAATTGTAATTGATTGAAATGATAATCAGAGAAGATATCTTTTAAATCTTAATATCTCAGTATCTGTATCTATCTGCATGTGCACATGAGCATTTAAGGGAAAGCAGCAGAAATGCAATGTAAAATATAAAACTGTCTTAACCTTTGTGTTGTGTGCATTGACAACTTCAGCAATTATGTTATCTCACTGCTGCCAATCATTTTCCCCTCCTTTTTGGACTGATTGTATTTTCTTTGGGACTAGTTCTCATCTCATTTTGATTAGTGTTACCCAGTGCCGGATTTATGCATGAGCTAAGTAAGCTACAGTTTAGGGCCTCAGATTTTAATAGTCCTCTAAATACACACACACACACACACACACACACACACACACACACACACACACACACACACACACACACACACACACACACACACACACCTAGATTTTAGTTGCATCCTTGCCTATGTACCAGTATATATGCAAATATAAAATTTTATTATTTCTGTTTCAATTTCTGCTAACATAATACATGTTTTTGAGTAATGCTGTGGGGCCTCATAAACTTGACATACCTTAAGGCTTCAGCATGTCTTAATCTGGCCTTGCTGTTACCCCACTTAACTATGCTGAAATTACTGCTGACACTTACTATTATCAGTGAGAACAGAATATGCCCCCCCCCCCCATTTCTAGCATACTACAAAAAATAACATCTTGTATTCAACAGAAGAATGTGTGTTCTCAGTACCTCAGAAAGAGCCATATTCTGTGATGACTCCATTTGGATAATCTGAGAAAATATTTTTAGAGTCTAAAAGGAGATTCCTTCTCATTTGAAAAGGTGGGTTCCCTCAACAAAGAGCATTAAATGGAATGTGGAAATAAAGGGAGACTTGAGAGGAGTTCCTTTTGCCTCACTCTGAAATGAGAATTTTTTTTTCATTGTATTAGTTCATAATATTTGTCATGCTTTTTCTCTCATCATCACTGTGTGGTAGGGAAGTGAGAGTATCCCCATTTTACTGATAGGGAATTGAGGCACACACAGAGGTTACATAACTTCTCTCTTCCTAAAGGGAGTTTGTGGTAGAGGAGAAAATTAAACACAAGCCTTCCATGGTCTTAATTACTATATCATCCTTCTTTATGATTATCTTGCATTAGATAGGTTTATAAATGTCTTCAGTTCTCTTTAAGGATGATGTTGTAACTAAACTAATTTGTTTGTTTTGTTAATCAGAGATCTTAGATCAATGGTGCACAAACTTAAAGACTGAATCTGTCCATCTCCATCTCCCTCCATTATTACACAGCCAAAGATGATGTGGACAGACATGTGTGACTGTCTCTGAGGATGGAGCTAGTACTGGGCATGGAGTCTGCTAAGAATACAAATCAGCACTGGAGACTGACCCACAAGTTGGGTGGCCAGCTGAGGTGAGTCAGGGTGTGGAAGTAGCACTCCCTTTCTGCCCCCAGTGGACACTGGTCTAGGCCCTTCCATTTGGGACTGGCACATGTGCCTGGCATCACTACTTTCCCCCTAATATACCTCCACTTACCTCTTTGGGAGTTCAGCCCACAGTTTGTGCACCATTGTGCTAGGCAATGCTTTTGCATATATAGCGAGCTCTTACATTATTATTATTCATTGATTTATACAGCTTCATTCATACATATTCTAGTGCTTATCAATAAAGGCAAGATAATAATAAATGTAAACTAAATTATAGTTTAAAAATATAGCTTTCTATTTATTAAAGATTCTTTTCTAAATTTTAAAGTGCAATAATAGTCATTTTTCTATGTAAAAGTTACACCTTCTTAACTGAGGGGAACACTGCACTTTGTGTCTATTTAGAGTCATATGTTTGTTCATGGAGTTGTTTTGAGTTCTTCCAACCCCAAAAAAGTAACTAGAGGAGAGAAAAACATCTTTAACTTGGCTTTCTTGCCTCTAGAAGTTTTATAAAATTAGACATACACATTACCATATGATTTATTCTCTGAGAGTGTTTATTTGTTATAAAAAAGTATAATATGTTGCCCAAAGTTTAAACTTGGCAATTCTTTAAGTAAAACACAAGAACTGAAACTGCAGTCTGTTATCACAATATCATCCACTGCCTTTGCTCTGGCAATGACACCAGATTTAATTATGTGTTAGTCACCTAGCATGTAAGTATCATTCACTATGAGGAATATGAAATCAAAGAGACACTAGTCATGAGCATTACTGAAGAGTATCAGAATAAGCTCCTAAGTAATTAAAACTTTCAGAAAATTCAGTAATTTTACATTCAAATGATGATTGGCCTTGGTATAAGTTTATCCTTTACTACAGAGTAAACTTTTAAGTCCCTTGCATCCTCTTCCTTAGCAGATTTTACTTTTGATCTCCTGAAATTGAGTACATCAATGCTGTAACATTTACTTTCTATCTAGTCCCTGTATTTAGTCACATCATAAGAATATAAAAAGATCAATACTTAATCAGACTACAGGTCCGTCTAATCCAGGATATCCTGTCTTCCAACTGTGGCCAATCTTAGATACCTCAGAGTGAATGTAGAGAATAGGTAATAATCAAATGATCCATAACTTTTGCCCATTCCCATCTTATAGCAAGCAGAGGAACTATCTCTTGCTAATAACCGTTAATGGATCTACCCTCCATGAATTTATCTAATTCTTTTTTAACCCTGTTATACTCTTGGCCTTTATGACATTCTTTGGCATGTAACTAGTTTCTTAGTGTATTAGGATTAATTTGCATATTTTGTTTATTTTGGCTTAGTAACTCACTTTGATCTATCTGTTTTCACTTGCAGTCACTTAAAGCCTACTTTTTATACTTAATACAAATACTTTTGTTTATTATAGAGCCCTGTGTAAATAATGGTTACCTGGGGTTGAGAGGGGAGCCAGAGCTGTGTATATCTCTCATAGATAAAGAGAGAAAGCCTTATGAGCTTTCTCTTTGTAAAACTTTTATACAGAGTAAGTCAGATTTATTTGTGGTTTTGCTCCACAAATAAAGTTGTGTTCTGGGTACTATCAAATCCCTATAGCTGATCTCTTCCAGAGCTGAATTTATTAAGTATCTGCATTGCTATACTGGGGGGCCATTGCCCCAACTCTGTGTCTTGGATGGGGGAGACCAGAGGACAAGTAGGTGGACTCAGGTGAGATGAGATGACCACATCCTCATGCAGTATTCAAGATGTGGACAACCCATGGGTTTAAATAGAGGAAATATGATTTTTGTCATATTGTCTATCCCTTTCTTAAGAGTTCCCTATATTCTGTTAGCTCTTTTGACTGCCACTGCACACAGAGTGGATGTTTTCAGAGAACTATCTTCATGAGTCCAAGACCTTTTTCTTGAGTGGTAATGGATAATTTAGACCTCATAATTGTATATGTGTAGTTAGGTTTATGTATTCCAATGTGCATTATTTTGTGTTTATCCACATTGAATTTCACCTGTCTCTTTGTTGTTCTTCACAGTCTGCTTTAGATTTAACTATTTTGAGTAATTTTGTATCATGTGCCACTTCAGTTTACAATTTACAATTTACAGTTTACAATTTTTGCCACTTCAGTTTACTTTATTTCCCAGATCATTGATAAATACATTAAATAGGACTGATCCCATGACAGACCCCTTGTGGACACCACTATTTACTTATTTCCAGTCTGAAAACTAACCATTTATTCCAAACCTTTGTTTCCTATCTTTTTGATCAGTTACTGATCAATGAGAGGACCTTCACTCTTATCCCATGACAGCTTACTTTAATTACGAGCCTTTGATGAGTGGACCTTCTTGAAGGCTTTCTGGAAATCTAAGTACACTATATCACTTGATCCCTCTTGTCCATATGCTTCTTGTCCCCTCTCAAAGAATTCTAGTAGATGGTGAGGTCCAATTTCCCTTTACAAAAAATGATTCTTGCCTAATAAACTGTGTTAATCTGTGCATCTGACAATTCTGTTCTGTAATATTGTTTTAATAATTTATTCAGTAGTGAAGTCAGGTTTGCTGGCCTGTAATTGCCAGGACCTCCTTTAAATCCTTTTTAAAAAATTGGCATTGCATAACTATCCTTTAATAGTTTGGTACAGAGATAGATTTAAATAAGTTACAAATCACAGTTGGTAGTTCAGCAATGTCACATTTCAGTTCCTCAGAAGTCTTGGGCGAATACCATCAGTTTGTTCCAAAATTTCTTCTAATGACATCAGTATCTGGGATAGTTCCTAAAATTTTTCACCTAAAAAGGAATGTCTCAGGTTTGGGACTCTTTCTTACATCCTCAGCCATGAATACCAATGCCAAAATTTAATATGGTTACTCTGTGATGACCTTATCACTTTTGACTGTTCCTTTACATCTCAGTTGTTCAGTGTCCCCATTGGTTGTTTAGCAGGTTTCCTGCTTCTGATATACTTAAACATTTTATGCTATTAGTTTTTGAGTCTTTGGCTAGCTGTCTTCAAATTCTTTTTTGGCCTTTCTAATTACATGTTTATACTTTACTTGCCAGAGTTCATGTTCTTTTTGGTTTCCTCGGGATTTAACTTCCACTTTTTAAAGGATGTCTTTTTGCCTCTCACTGCTTCTTTTACTTTGTTTAGCCACCATGGCATGTTTTGGTTCTCTTACTCTGTTTTTGTTTGTTCGTTTGTTTTTTAATTTGGGGTATACGTTTAAGTTGAGCCTCTATTGTAGTATCTTTAAAAAGTTTCCATGTAGCTTGCAGGAATTTCACTTTTGTCAATGTAAAAGGATTGTTTTCCTTTATGTAAATGTTTTTGTATAGATTCCTTGTCAGTTTTTCAGTCATAAATGTAATAATATGATTAGACTTGCTCAATAATCTTCTGTCTCATGCTTTTACTCATGTCTGATTCATTGTGTCTATTATTAAACCCAGCTGTTGATGTTTTTGAATAAACTGATTTCTGAATTAACTCTACATTGTGTTCTATAATAACCCTACTTCTAAATTGTCATGGGTTGTTCCCAATTTACTAAAAGATAATTAAAGCCTCTCTTTATTTCTATTCAAGTTGCCTGTTTTATTTCCCAAAACACAAGGATGTGATTTCATTCATGTTGCTCCAGGGGTCTAAAGTTGATAATAATTTTTCTACATCTGCCCTCGTCAGTGTCATCTTGCAATATATGTTGCTCTGCCATCATTCCTTTTTTCATTAACATTCACATTCTCAGTGATATGTTAAGTTAGTCTGTCACAAGTCATTCCCTGTTGTTTTCTTGTGAAGTCTGTACCTTTGCATCAGAATTGTCTTAATTTCCCTAGCATATTTTTTTCCCTTCATTGGCTTGTTTACAATTATTATTTACATATGAATGCATCTCTTTCAAACTAATGACATCCCAAAGTATCAAACATGTATTTTCAAATATCTGAATAAATATAAATGTACCATACAATCAAGATTATTATAAAACATACAAAAATGTTGTTGCAAATATTTTTCTAATTAAATGTAGGCAGCATAAAGCAAAATAAGCAAATATATCACATTTTAAAACTATTATTGGGTTATATGGCATTCTGGCTTTCTTTCAAAATGTGCTAGAAGATGTACACAAGACATTTACAAACAGTAGGAGACCATTCACAAGCGCAACAAGTGCTGTCTCTATAGTGAAGCCTGCCTGAGAGCAACTGGTAACTGGTTCCAGGAAACTGGTAACTGACAAGTGATATAGGAGACTCTTTTCTAGCTTCTTGATTGCCTTGCTTTAGATATAAAGGCTGGGGACTAGTTTACAAAATCATTAAGAGCGAGTGATTTCTTTAGTTTCTATGATCTGGGCGGGTGTGTGGGGGGGAATCTGAAGTAGTGTTGAAAGCCTCTGCTAGCAGGAAATGTTGTTCTCTACTGACCCTTAACTGCAAGGAAGGGCCAGGGTCAGAGACTCAGGGGATAGGCGTTATATAGCTTTCTGTGGGTCCATTGAGTATTATGTGTGAATGAATCAAATCCCTTGTGAATAAACAAATTCCTTATATATTGTTGGGGATTTTTTTGTTTGTTTGTTTCTAAGGGCCTAGGAGGATATCCATAATGTGGGTGATACTTTTTTGTGAAGTGAATTGGTAAATTTTTACAGTGAGATGTTCTGGGTTCCGGAATTGAGTGGAGGCAAGCTTGGATATGCGATAATTACACTGAGGCTACGTCTAGACTGGCCCCTATTCCGAAATAGCCATGCTAATTTCCAACTTTGGAATAGGGAAATCCGCAGGGGATTTAAATAAACATGTCCGCCGCTTTTTTTCCGGCTTGGGGAAAAGCCGGAAAAAAGCGTCTAGACTGGTGCGATCCTCTGGAATAAGCCCTTTTCCGGAGGATCTCTTATTCCTGCTTTGGGGTGGAGGGGAGCAGGCTAGTAGATTTTGTGTGCCACAGCCCACGGTGGGCAGGTAGGTTATTAGGACACCATCGCAGGCTCTCTAATATGGTGGGGGAGGGGAGATCAGGGGCTGGATCCAGGCAAGCCGGGGGCTGCATCCATCCCCTGGTCCTGAAGTTCCCCTGGTTTACTGGTTTAGCTAATGCAGGGGTGGGCAAGATCCAGCCCACACACTGAATCTGGCCCACCAACCCGCTGGATCAGCCTGCAGACTTCCCGGCTGGGACCCTCAGGCACAGAGCAGCCCTGTACCATTTTAAGCTGCTGGCTGCTCCCTGTGGATATTATACAATTCCCTTTTTTTTTTTTAGTCCTTTTCAGTTAACAAAAAAATAAATCCTCTCAATGTCTGAGGGGGAAAGTTTCCAGATTTAGAGCAGGTACAAAATAAGTGACTGGGCCTCATACATAACCCTAAACTTATGGTCTCTATCGCTACTCCAGGACTGGCTGCTGTGTGTAACATAGCAAAAGAGGTACAGATGGAGGAATGGTTTTAGTGTGTATAATATTATAGCACACTCTTCCATGTTTCCCTTAGCTATAGCTGCCTAATAATTGGGATGGTATGGAGGACCAAATGCGTCCCTAGCGTAACTGACTACTTCTCAGGTGAAGTTAGTGGGTATTATGCCTGCTTCTGGCAAAAGCTGAATTTGGCCCAGAGGTTTGTTGTAGAATTTATACAAACAGTCTTCGCCATATTGCCTGAATCACCTATCCCCACAGCCAGAGGTGGGTTTGAGATAATAAAGGGTATCCGAGAAAAATGTCACACCTACTACCGATCTCTTTTCTGCAGAAGTTCAAACCAGAGTCAGAGGACTCACCAGAACTGTTTCATGTTTCACAGAAGAAAAAATGGAGTAGAGAGAGCAAGTGACTTGCTTAAAAGTCACCCAGCAGTAGCAGAGCAGGAAATATAGAATCCAGGTTTCCTGATAACTACGATTATACCTAACTCATCTGCCCATAATACTCCTCTAGATATTTCCTGATCAAAGTGAATTTGGCACTCTGTTTACTGGTCTCCTGATTTGGAGACCATGGTAGGGATGTTTTAGTGCAGGGCAAGTGCCCCACATAGCTGGACTTGAAGATGAATGGAGCAGGGGGCTGCTACTGCATAGAATCAGAAGACCATAAGGTGGAAAGAGACCTCAGGAAGTCATCACATCCAACTCCCTGCAACCAATCCCAACTAAATCATCCCAGCTGGGACTTAAAATCTTCTAGAGATGAAGAGATTCCACCATTATCCAAAATTACCCATTCCAGTCCTTCATCACCCTCCTGGGGAAATAGTTTTTCCTAATATCCAAACTATACCTCCCCCACAGCAACTTGAAACCATTGCTTCTCATTCTGTCATCTGTCACCACTGAGAACAGCCTAACTTCATCCTCTTTCGAACCCCCCTTTAGGTAGTTGAAGGCTGCTATCAAGTCCCCTCTCACTCTTCTCTTCTGTTGACTAAATACAGGCAGTCCCCGGGTTACGTACAAGACAGGGACTGTAGGTTTGTTCATAAATTGAATTTGTATGGGTCGGAACTGGTACATATTATAGAGGAAACTCTAGCCAAACATTTCTAGCTCAGTTTTATTCTCCCACACCTCACTTCCCTCAGTCCTTTATTCTCAAGCTGAGGTGTCTGCTGAGAAAAGCCGCTCCGCGTCTCCCTGGTCTGCTGGGGGGGAGGGCTCTAGCTTCGCGTCTCCCTGGTCTGCTGGGGGGAAGCAGCTAGTGCGGGGTTGCCTCACCCCGATTGTAAGTAGTGATCCGATGTAAGTCGGATCCATGTAACCTGGGGACTGCCTGTAAACCCAAACTCTCAAGCTCTCCTCATAAGTTGTGTGCACTAGCCCCCTAATAATTCTTATTGTCCTCTGCTGGACTCTCTCCAATGCATCCACATCCTTTCTGTAAAGGAGGGCCCAGAATTGGATGCAATACTCCAGATATGGCTTCACCAGTGTCAAATAAAGGGGAATAATCACTTCCCTACATCTGCTGGCAGTGCTCCTTCTTATGTACCCCAATACGCTGTTAGCCTCCTTGACTATAAGGGTACACTGCCTCATATCCAAGTTCACATCCACTGTAATCCCCAGGTCCTTTTCTACAGAACTGCTGCTTCGCTAGTCAGTCCCCAGCCTGTAACAGTTCTTGGGATTCTTCCATTCCAAGTGCAGCACTCTGCACTTGTGCTTGTTGAACATAATCAGATTTCTTTTGTCCCAACTCTCCAAACTATCTAAGTCACTCTGGACCCTATCTCTACCCTCCAGCATATCTACCTCTCCCCCCTCGCTTAATGTCATCCGCACACTTGCTGAGGGTGCACTCCATCTCCTTATCCAAGTAGTTAATTAAGATGTTGGAAAAAAACCAGCCTCAGTACTGACTTTTGGGGTGCTCCATTTGATACCAACCCTCACCCAGACATTGAGCCATTGATCACTACACATTGAGTGCAACAATCTAGTCTATATACCTCCAGTCCATTTATCCAATACATATCTCCTTAGCTTGCTAGCAAGAATACCATGGGAAGCTGTAATGAGAGCTTTTCTAAAGTCAACATATATTATGTTTTCTGATTTCCCCATAGCCACAGAGCATTATCACAACAAGCATGAGGGTCATGTTTTATGCCGGGTAAGTGCTCCACATGGCTGGACTTGAAGATACGGAAGGGAGCAGGGGGCTGCTACTGCAGCAGCAACCTGCAGGAGCACAATTGTTTGTGCACTTCCCAAAAGTCACAGTGTATATAGCAGGGGTGGGCAAGACAGCCTCCACAGGCCAGATCTGGTCTGCCAAGCTGGTTGTTTTGGCCCGTGGCCACCCTGCCACTTCCCTACCCCTAAGCCAACTGAGACCTGGAGGTAGGGGAGCACTCAAAGTCTCCTCCCCCACCAGGGGCCCGCAGCACCAGAGGGAGTACAGGTACGAGGAGTACAGGTAGTTCAGAATAGGAAGCCTAGTGTAGCCGCGTGTAGCCGCGGGGCACGGAGTCCGAACTAGCGGACTTTTAAAAATGGCGGCGCCTGGCAACATGCAAATGAAGCCCGGGAAATTCAAATCCCGGGCTTCATTTGCAACTCCGGTTGACTACATTACCACCCTAGTTCGAACTAGGGTGGTAGTGTAGACATACCCTGGAAGTTTTTGGTTGGCCAGCTCCCAGTACCAAAAGGGGAAGGGTCCATGAGAAATCAGGGCCCTGAGACTGACAGACCCCAGAGGCCAACACCCCAGGTCAGCCTGATTGACAGGTTGGACAAGCCAATGTGGGAATTGGGAGTTCAGGTCTGTCCTCCGTGTGAGCTGGGATTTTCTGGGTCTGAGTCAAAGGGCTAAGAAGAGTAGCAAAGGGTCCAGGCTGTACTGACAGGAAGACCTGCAGCGACAGAGCCAGACACACACAGCCCAAGGAGTACAAGCTGTGCTGAGGAGCAGACCTGCAGTAACCAGAGCCAAAAGGGTCAGAGAAGCAACGCAAGGAGCTAGAGGCTGGCAAAGCAGCAGAGTCTGCAGCTGGGTGTGGTAAGTAGCTGGGACCAGCAAAGTGGGGAAAAGAGGCTCTGGGCAGGGACATGCCACCAGCCAAGAGTCCCTACAGGCCAGACTTGGAGAGGGATTGTAACTCCAACTGGGAGAGGGGTCCTGCCACCTAGAACCTAAGGCCGTGTGGTTACTGCCAGAGCAAGCGTGTCCAACCTGCAGCTCACCCTGCAGCACAGCCAGGGCCTGAGAGAGCGCCCTGAGACCTGTAAGGAACAGACTGTGAACTGTCCTTACACTCTTTAAACTGCTGTTTGTGATGTCCCTATGTTAAAGAGCAGGACTCGGTGTTCTCTTTTAGCCTTTTACATTTTTTCTTTATTCTTTTCTTTTTAATCAGTTGCTGTTTAATAAATTGTATTCCCTTTGAACTGTATGTAATGATCAGTGGGTCAAGAAAGCATCCAGTGTGAAGAGAGCACCCCGAAGTGGGGACACTCTAGCCTCTGCCCTAAATGACTACAAGGTCGGGGATTAAGTCCCAGAAAATCTGGGCCCTGCCTTATTGGTATTTCGAGGACTCTGCTACTCAGGAGTGTGGAAGGGGAGATCTCACATTCAGGGAGGCTTTTGGGTAAAAGAAGTGGGAGTGGGGACTCTGATCTTTTCACTGGTCCATTTCACCAAGGTAGTATAGAAGCCAGGAAAGTTCCCCACATAGCGGGACCATTCCCCCACTTACATATAGATTTTATAGAAACATTACAAAACAATTTAGAAGCCCAGGCCTTATTATATGGATAGAAATGTATTTTTGGGAATATATATACTGTATTAATTACATTTATGATGCTATAAAATAGTTCATTTTTTGAGTGGGGATTGAGCTTTCTTCTTGAACTTTTCATTTCCTGACTTGGAAGACTTGATTTTCCAGCCATTAACATTGTATTAACACAAAATTATTTTCATGGGATGTATTTTGATCACTATATCCTCTTACAAAACTGCAAATAATTTAACCCATTTAAAAAATACATAATTTAAAAGAAGACCTGTGGATTGTAATACTTTGGCCTCAGTTTTGTTGTTGGGTTAATGTGTGGGAGGTGCTGTTTTGGCAGTCTGTGCTATATGGTAGGTCAAATTAGATGATCTTGTGGTCTCATCTGGTCTTAAACTCTAAGGGTATGTGTACACTACAGAGTTATTTCAAAATAGCTTATTTTGAAATAGTTATTTCTAAATAGCTTATTTTGAAATAATGCCTCTACATACAAAATTCATTTCGAAATAGTGTTTTGCTATGTTGAAATAGCGCGTCCACACTGAGTGGACTCTGAATCTCATTTAAGGCTGGCTGGAACCAGTTCCAGCAGGGCTCCAGGTCAGGACTTACTGTGAGGGGCTGCTGCCTGAGGCTATCTGAGGTCTGTGCTTAAAGGGACACCCCTCCACAAACACACCCCTGGACAGCCAGATCTCAGCTTCCCTGCTTGCTTGCCTACCTTGAAGAGGGACAGCAAAGCATTTTGTCTCTGCGTGCTCTGGTTGCCCTCACACGGGATACCACAGCACTCTTCGACATGGAGCCAGAGCTGCCCCTGGGCACTCTGGTGTTTCTCTTGGATATGTTGCTGTGAGCCTGGCTGCATGTTCTGCAGGCTGCCATCCTGGAGGTCGATTGTGGGGCTGTCAGTATCCAAGAGGCCCTGCGGGAGATCTTCCACACTTAGGAGCACTAAGAGCCTCCCTGGTCTGCCCCACTGAGGACTTGTGCCTCATTCCTCCTTCTAGTCCTTCCACTTACCTCTCCCTAACCCCCCTTTCTGATGTCAAATAAAATACATGTAGTGTCATGAACACCAAACTCTCTTTATTTAACAAAACGGAGGTAGTGGGGAGGAGAATCAAACTCTGGTGAGACTGGGGAAAAGAGGTGGGAGAGGGGAGGGGGAAACCTGTGAGGAGGGAGCTGGAAGGGGGAAGTAAGGGGAAGAAGGGGGAGGGGAAGCTCAGGGTTGGGTGTCTCGCTGGACCAACTTGATTTTCATGCTAACCTGCTCTTGGGTTCACACGTGGCCTTTGGTGGCTAGGCTAGCAGCTATCCTGCCATAGATGGCCGCGTTCCTCCATCTAGAGCAGAGATAATGGACGTTGGGGGCATCCCCCCCAAACATGAATAAGGCGCCCACCTTCTCCAGGCCCTGGCAGGCTCCAGGGAGCTGGCAGACTGCTCCTGGGGAGCAGTGAAGGGCTGGCTGCCAATGGCTTGCTGGCTCATGTTTTGGGACCACTGGGTCAGGGGCAGTGGCTGCTGGGTCTGGGCTGGCAGGCTTGGAGCTGGCACAGGCACTGTGGCCAGAGTCAACCCCTTTACGGGCTCCGGATGGGGGGCGGAGAGGCATGTTCTTGGTTGAGGCAGGAGTGGCCACCAGGGCACCCTGGGAAGGCTGGAGGTCCCCTATTTTTAAATAAGTGTCTACACAGCACTAATTTCAAAATAGCTATTTTGAATTTGGCATTATTCCTCGTAGAATGAGGTTTACCAAATTCAAAATAAGTGCTCTGCTATTTCGAATTAATTTTGAAATAGCAGTTTGGCTGTGTAGATGCTAGGAAAGTTATTTTGAAATAAGGGCTGTTATTTTTAAATGACTTTGCTGTATAGACATACCCTAAGATTTCTGACATTTATAACACAATAATAAAAAGAATTGAACCCCCCATATATTTTTCAAATCTAATTTATTAAGAAAACTGAGGAGGAAGAAAATGTACATGTTACACCTATCTTTGCTTATTCAAAGGTTTATTTACAAGCTCTTGTTTTCTTACTTAGTATCTGCCATTTTGCTGGTTACAGTACATACCTTTAGATACTTCATGTAAGTATATAAAATAAATGAAATCTTTGAACTGCTAACAGTATATTAAATCCTGTGTTTCTGTTTACTTCATTACTTTACATACAGGGCTTTCTTATACTTTATTATTCCCCAAGAGTCAGTGTATTGTTAGTGTGCTGTGTAACATTTTCAGACAAGTGCTCATCCTACTCTTACAAAAAATAGTCCTTATTTATGATGTGTCAAATTACTGTTCTGAGAGTAGACCTTTTAGGCTTCATTCAGCCTTTAATTTGACTGAATTTAAATGGCGTAAAATGCCTTTTAGTTGGGCCTTGGCTGGCATATTATATATCTCATTTCAATGAAAAACATTCACATGCAAATACGGTTTGTTTGGAGTGAGTACAAATGCCACTATCATGACTGATGAAGGCTTTTGATCGTAGCTCTACAAACTGAAACCTTAAAAAGGAAGAGGCTATTTGGACTGGCATCTGCAATCCCATGAATTATTTAGTTCACATTATTCATACATTGCTTTGAAGAGGAGGTTTATGAGGTTTTAAGAGGAGTAGTCATAGTTGTGTTGCCAGTTTCTATTTATGCTGTAAGTGACTGACTGCATATGAAAACTTCTTCTAAGCTGGAAGGGTTGTGCTGAATATAAAATAGGTTACACACATGTACTTCTCTAAAATTGACTTATCGTCGTAAAGTTTTTTGTTTTCTACAAAAGAAATGGGTCTGTATGTTTATGTACTCTACAGACTCACACAAAATGATTGTCATGGCAAGACTATGTCTGTATAATTTGGTCTTCTACACAGATAGCAAACATGGGCCTGGTTAAATACCACTGAGCACATGTTTACAGCTGGAATTTATTCTGTTCTTCATTCACTGAACTGCAAATGTCTTTTGGCTGCAGTCCCACAATAAAACCAAAGGAGCTGCTCCAGCTTCCTCTTGAATTCTTTATAACTTTCATCACACTTCCTTGTGAACAAAGAGATGACATTTCAAAACAATTCCTGTATCTAAAACATTGAGTGAAGTTACATATTGTCTATTAATATGGCAATTGTATGTGCCATTTAGCATGTCCATTTAACTTAGTTTACTTGTAATAATTTTCACATTTAGAAGAAAGGAACAGTGTTGTATCTTGTTAGAGATGCCAAGAAACAAGTTAGAACTGTCAATAGTAATTTGTCATCTGTTGTTTTTAAACAATTATTCTGGATTTTTTTTCTTTTTTTAGTGAATGAATAATTTCAATTTGTTCTGATAAAGAATGATCTCCTATTTATACTATGTACCTACTTTGGAATAATAACTCTTATTTGTTTTTATTTTGGAATACTACAAAAGGCTATACATTTTTTGAGTCCCAACTTTTATTGTGGTTTATTTTTGGTGTTAGTAAGGAGCATATATATAATAACTGGCTTTTATCTTCTGAAGAGGGGCAAAATATTACCCTTAAAATAAAAGCTTAAAGTGATTAGGCAATTAATTTGTGAAATTGATGGATTTCTACTCCGTATGGTTGAATGCAGTGCTTTGTATGTTCAGAAGCTACAGGGGGTAGCCAAGTTAGTCTGTATAGGATAAACTTTAAAAAACAACAAATAGTCTGGTAGCACTTTAAAGGTTAACAAAACATGTCATTTGAAGAAGCCGTGCCCACAAAAGCTCATACCATCTACATGTTTTGTTAGTCTTTAAAGTGCTACCAGACTATTTGTTGTTTTTAGAAGTTTATCCTGTACAGACTAACTCGGCTACCCCCTGAAGCTTCTAGGCAATTGATGTATTTTTTCTATGTCAAATGCAATATTGCTTTTTTTCTTTTTTTTTTAAAGTGAGTGTTGTTACACTTGGGTTTTCCATATATGAGAAAAGCCACTCAGATTTCTTAGAGTGAACTTCCATTTTGTTTTGTTTTTTAAACCAAGTGGTATCATATATACAGGCAGTCCCCGACTTACACGGATCCAAGTTATGTCGGATCCGCAGTTACGAACGCGGCTTTTCTCGCTCCGGAGGACACGGACTGTGGGACCTCGCGGTCCCGCCGCCCATGTACTCCGGGGCGAGAAAAGCTGCTCCGCATCTCCCAGGTCTGTAGACCAGGAAGACGCGGAGCAAAGCCGCGGAGGGGCTTGGGCAGCCGGGCAGCCCAGGCACGCCGGGGCTGTCCCGCCACCAGCTTCCTCCGCGGCTTTGCAAAGCCGCAGGGGAAGCCGGCGGTGGGACAGCCCAGGCATGCCTGGGCTGTCCCACTGCAGGCATGCTCCAAGGCTTTGCTCCCCGTCTCCTTGCAGACCAGGGAGACGGGGAGCAAAGCCGCAGAGCACGCCCACAGGGGGACAGCTCAAGCGTGCCCGGGCTGTCCCGCTGCAGGTGTGCTCCAAGGCTTTGCTCCCCGTCTCTCTGGTCTGACCAGCAGACCAGGGAGATGGGGAGCAAAGCCTCGGAGCACGTCAGCAGTGGGACAGCGCGGCACGCCTGGACTCTCCCGCTGCCCGCGTGTTCTGCGGCTTTGCTCTGTGTCTCCCAGGTCAGCAGACCAGGGAGACGGAGCAAAGCTGTGGAGGACTTGGGCGTCCCCACCCCCGTCTCCCTGGTCTGCTGGAGGGGAGTGCAGCTAGTACCCCCCCCAGCAGACCAGGCTTTTCTTGCCTACCCCTGGGGTAGAGCAGCTGGGGGCTGCCAGGTTGGTCCTGCAGTGTTGCTCCGGACCAACCCGGCAGCACCCCTGCTGCTCTGCCCCAGGAGTCCTGATTCAGCCGCTGCTGGTCAGTTTCAGCAGCGGCTGAATTAGGACGCCTGAGGCAGAGCATCTGGGGTGCTGCTGGGTTGCTCCACTAGTGCCGAGGAGCCGCGCTACTGGAGCAACCCAGCAGCACCCCAGCTGCTCTGCCCCAGGCATCCCCAAGTCAGCCGCTGCTGAAACTGACCAGCGGCTGACTACAGGAAGCCCGAGGCAGAGTTGCTGTGCCCCAGGCTTCCTGGAATCAGCCGCTGATCATCAGTTTCAGCAGCAGCTGACTTGGGGATGCCTGGGTTTCTTAAGTTGAATCTGTATGTAAGTCAGAACTGGTGTCCAGATTCAGCCGCGGTTGAAACTGATCAGTTTCAGCAGCGGCTGACGCCAGTTCCGACTTACAGATTCAACTTAAGAACAAACCTACAGTCCCTATCTTGTACGTAACGCGGGGACTGCCTGTATAGTAGCCCAGTGTCTGTGAGTCTGTAACGCCAAAATGTTGGCTGTTCCCTCTGGGCGGTGCTGTTGCTGAAATGCTGGCTGTTCCCTCTGGGTGGCCCGTGCTGCATGGGGAGTGCAGCATGCTCTTCTGCAGTGGCCCAGCTGAGTGGCACAGAAGTCAGCCAAGCGCCATGGCGGAAGGGGAAGGGGGGCAGGGCAGTGATGTACATGCCCAGGGGGTGGGGCCTGGCCAAGTACATCACTGCCTCGCCCCCCCTTCACCTCCTACCCTGGTGCTCGGCTGACTTCTGCGCCGCTCAGCCAGGTCGCCATGGAGAAGCCCAAACGGCTGCTTGCTGCCCTGCAGCGGCCTGGCTAAGCAGCGCAGAAGTCAGCCGAGCACCACGGCGGGAAGCGAAGCGGGGCGGGGAGGTGACGTGCAACATGACAGCGGCTCCAGGCCTTGCCCACTAGCCATGAACGTCACCACCCCACCCTCCTTCACCTCCCGCCATGGCACTTGGCTGACTTCTGTGCCACTCAGCCAGGCTGCCACGTGGAAGCAAGCAGCGCAAGTGACCGGTTGGGCTCCACGGCCCCCATGCTGCATGGGGAGTGCGGCACCCAAATGGCCATTTGGGTTCCGTGGTCCCTCGAGTAAGAGGCAGGAAGGGGAGGAGAAGAGAAAGAGAGAGACAGAGAGAGAGGCAAGAGGCAGAGGAGAGCTGAAAGAGAGAGAGAGGGGGAGACAGTAGGAAGAGGAGAGAGAGAGAGAGAGACGGAGCGAGAGACCAGAGGCTCAGGAGAGAAGACCGACATGGAGGAGAGCCCTGAAAATCCCGTCTTATGATGGGCTAATTGGCTAGTATGACAATAGCTATTAAGCTGTTGCCTAATTCCATGCACTACTGGCTCAAACATAGCAATGTACATGCTACTTTTCAGACAATTATGAATGCTATTTTTATTTATGTGAGTGCTTCCAGCACTGAGAAGAGAAAGTGAAAGGAACATAAAAAAAATAGATATTATAAGTCTAGGATGTGTGGGTTGGTGGCAGGGTACGGTGTGGAGAGAGTGCGTGCATGAATGCATATACCTTCTTGCATAAATGACCTAAAAATTATAGTATTGATGCAATCATTTAATAATAATAAACTATAAATTACAATTGTCAGCATTCTACTATTGTCTAATTTGGTCTTAAATATTATGTATTATATTAAGTTTTTCATATTTCATCAGATAGCAAAAATCCTAATGTTCCCCCAAACCTGTAACTTTGACAATTTCTGTGATGCAGTCATGAATTGTCTGTACTAAGCCAGGCTACATCTACACAAGGGCATAGCTGTGTCACTATTGCCTCTTTGTATAGACACAGTGTACAGACAGGAGTTTTTTCTGTTGGTGTAGGATTATCATCTTCCAGAACAACTTAGCAGGCACTCTTTTCTGTTCACATAGCTACATCTTCTTGGGATTTTTTTTGACATAGCTTTGCTGGTCAGGGGTGTTTATGTTTCCAAGCCCTGATTGATGTAGCTATGTCAATACAGGCAGTCCCCGGGTTACGTACAAGATAGGGACTGTAGGTTTGTTCTTAAGTTGAATCTGTATGTAAGTCGGAACTGGCGTCCAGATTCAGCCACTGCTGAAACTGATCAGTTTCAACAGTGGCTGAATCTGGACGCCAGTTCTGACTTACATACAGATTCAACTTAAGAACCCCAGGCATCCCCAAGTCAGCTGCTGCTGAAACTGATCAGCGGCTGATTCCAGGAAGCCCGGGGCAGAGGCTTCCTGTAGTCAGCCACTGGTCATTTTCAGCAGCTGCTGACTAGGGGACACCTGGGGCAGAGCAGCTGGGGTGCTGCTGGGTTGGTCCAGTGGCACCCAGAGTGGCACTACGGGACCAACCGGCAGCGCCCCAGCTGCTGTACCACAGGCGTCCGGAGCAAAGCCGCGGAGCACGGGGGCAGCGGGACAGCCCAGACGCGCCGTGGCTATCCTGCTGCCCTCGGGCTCCGTGGCTTTGCTCTGCTTTGCTCCCTGTCCCCCTGGTCTACAGACCAGGGGGACGGGGAGCAAAGCGGCGGAACACGCGGGCAGCGGGACAGCCCAGACGCGCCGTGGCTATCCTGCTGCCCTCGGGCTCCGTGGCTTTGCTCTGCTCTGCTCCCCGTCCCCCAGGTCTGCAGACCAGGGGGAGGGGGAGCAGAGTAGAGCAGAGCGGCGGAACGCGCGGCCAGCTGACAGCCCAGACGCGTCTGGGCTGTCAGCTGGCCGCGTGCTCCGCTCTGCTTCCCCCCCCCCCATGGTTTGCAGACCAGGGGGAGGGGGAGCAGAGCGGAGCAGAGCAGAGCGGCAGAACGCGCGGCCAGCTGACAGCCCAGACGCATCTGGGCTGTCAGCTGGCCGCGTGCTCCGCTCTGCTCCCCCTCCCCCTGGTCTGCAGACCAGGGGGAGGGGGAGCAGAGCGGAGCAGAGCAGAGCGGCGGAACGCGCAGCCAGCTGACAGCCCAGACTCTGGGCTGTCAGCTGGCTGCGCGTTCCGCCGCTCTGCTCTGCTCCGCTCCGCTCTGCTCCGCTCCGCTCTGCGCTGCTCCCCCTGGTCTGCAGACGGGGGGGGGGGGGAGCAGAGCGGAGCGCGCGGCCAGCTGACAGCCCAGACGCGTCTGGGCTGTCAGCTGGCCGCGCGTTCCGCCGCCGCTTTGCTTCCTCTCCCTGGTCTGCTCGAGACCAGGGAGAGGAAGTGCCCCGTTCGTAACTGCGGATCCGACATAAGTCGGATCCGCGTAACTCGGGGACTGCCTGTATAACTTTTAAATGTAGAACAGGTCCAAAAAGTGATAGGCACAGAAAGTGGTAATGACAGAGGTAATAAAACCTACATTAACTCATTGGTTGTGTCCTTAATAATTAATGACGAGATTTTTGAAAGGTATTTATTTATTTAGTGAGCTATGATTTTAATGTTCAGAACAAAGTAAATTGGGTGTTAATATAATATCATTCAGGAAAAGTGCAGCTTCTTTAAAACATGTTTAACACAGCCACATGCATTTGCTGATGACTTTAATATCTCTTCCTCCTCTGTCTCAACAAAATCAAATCCCATTAATGCATATTTTAGAGTTTGAAGAATTTGTACCCTTAAGACTCTGTGCGCCCTCAATCTGTTTCTAATAAAGGACTAATTGCCCATACGCTCAAAATGTCTTTGGATACTAATCTTCTATCTTTGGTGAATCCTTTGTACAATCTATAGCTTTGCTTCTTATAATGTTATCATTGCATAATTGGTCATATAGGCTACACCTATACTGCAGCATTATTTTGGGATACCAGAGGTACGCTGAAATAGCTATTCTGCATCTTTTGAGTTCACCCATTATTTCAAAATATAACGGCCTTGCTATTCCAACATCCCTGTAAACCTCATTCTACGAGGAGTAAAGGACATTTTGGAATAGTGATTTATTTCAAAATAAGTGCTGGGTAGACAGCGCCAAATTTCAAAATAAGCTATTTCAAAATTAACTTAAAATAAGCTGCACAATTTGCATAGCTTAAATTGCATCGCTTATTTCAAGCTCCGGGTGCAGTGCAGATGCACCCATAGACATTAAGGAGTCCCAATGGATAGAAATGTACAGAGGGAACTACCAAGGCTGGAAGTACAAACAGGAAATATAATAGGATATAACATAGGGTAGTACTGTTTTAATACATATGGTTGGTTTAAAAATCTCAATCATTCAATGGAAGCATATGTCAAAAAGGACCTATCATAAATGTAAAATTCTCCCCTGGTTATTGGGTCACTACAAAATTTATGTACCACTTAGATACAATTTAAGACATTTTTAAGGTTTAAGCAGCATGTCTTGTGGAAGCTCTCTGTACAAAGGTCAACTTGCATCCATAGGACATCATCAGTAGATGACAAATGGGATATGAGCTTGCAATGCTATATGACAATATAAAAGCCCCATTTACTCATTTAAATTAAGGTCCTGATGTGTAAAACATACATAAAGATAACTTGTTAGCATGACCGCTAATAGGAAATCATCATATTTTAATTAATAGCAAATATAAGTGTGTGTGTATATGAGAGAGAGAGAGAGAGATTGAGAGAGAGAGAGATGGTAAGTGGAAGATGTTATATAATAGATCGCTATTCAAATATTAAGGTACAACATACAGTGCCTTTACAGATTTTATTGCAAAGTGTGCATACATTTCTGAGACACTCAGTGCTAGAAAGATATTGAGAAAATAGAGATAATTCAGTGAAGAGCAACAAAACTAATACTTGGCCAGAAATAATGTCTTCTAAGAACGATAAAAAGACTTGGATGACACAGTCTATAATAAATATAAAGTAATATTTTATATTATGGCTATGAGAAAATTATTTGAAGATATTTGAGGAACATTTTGTTAAATTATATTTCATACAGAAGATAACATCTACACTAACTGTTCAAAAATCTATTTGAACATGATTCATTGTCATATTGTTTTAAATATCTCTATAAAGAGAAAACAGATCTTGAAAATATACTTCACCCAATAATTTATTTTTACATAATTACATAAATACAATTTCTCATTCCCAGGGACATCATATTTAATTTCAGAGTGTGTCTGATTGTGTGCTATTTGTTCAAGAACTCCTAAATGGTAAGAACTGGCACCATCAAATTTGCAGTTTCCTCTTCTCCTAACTTAAAGCCAGGTCAGGGTTTGGTTATGCCAGGACAACTGGAAGACCAAGGAAAAAGACTGTTTTCCATAACATGGAAAGGCAGGGGGTGCTGTTTGGAGGGATGCCCATAAGAGTGGCTACTGGGGGATGCTGCACTAACAAGGGAATGGTCAGGAGGGCTGGGATCATCAGTTAATTGTGTACATGGATACCCTAGTATATGTATAATGTATGTGTGTATGTCAATACAGATATATAGATAAAAAATAAAATGTGTGTGTCTATGTATACATAGATACACACATACAGACCTTCAGTGATTAGGCTATTATAATATCTGTAAATTATTCAACAGACCTCAGTGGCTCCAAAGGAGCCATTATATTCCATCAGATTTAAAATTCACTCTTTAAAAGGTCCTGGAGGAGCAATTATAGTATATCAGGTCAAGACTAGGATAAAAGCTTTCCATATTTCTTGACAAAATAGACTGAAATAGAAATGTCTAATGCAGTAACTTGTGGGGCAAATTGTTAAAGATAATTTGAAATGACTACTAAAATGTAAAGGAAATGTATAATTCTTGAACATAAACTAAATTGAAAGAAGAGCTAAAATTGAAAGTGTGTCTCAGTGGAGCTCAGCAAAATTACATTTCTTAAAATACTAATAATTCCAAAGCTCTTGTTTAAATAAATAAAATGGACATTTAAGGAATCCAGCAAGTTTCCCCATCACTATCCTTTTGCATCCTTCACTACTGATGACAGATTGAAAAGTTATGGAAGATGGAAGAGATTGCAGAAGAATGAAAAGGGGCACATATGGTACCCATCTATAAAAAAGGAAATAAGGCCAACCCAAGGAAATTACAGTCCACTCAAGCTTAGCTATTCTGCAAGGAAGGATAATGGAGCAAATAATTAAGGAATCAATTTGCAAACATCTGGAAGATAATAAGTTAATAAATAACATCATGGCTTTTGTCAAGAACAAATCATGTCAAACTAACCTGATAGTGTTCTTTGTTAGAACAGCAAGCCTTGTGGATAAGGAAGAAGTAGTAGATGTGGTATAGCTAAACTTCAGTAAAGCATTTGATACAGTCTTGCATGAACTTCTCACTAATAAACTAGGGAAATACAACCTACATGGAGCTACTAAAAGGTGGGTGCATAACTTATTGGATAATGATTGCCAGAGAGTAGTTATCAATGATTCACAATCATTCTGGAAGGGTACAACAAGTGATGTTCCGCAGGATCAGTTTTGCAACCAGTTTTGTTCAATATCGTCATCAATGATTTAGACATTGGTATAGAGAGTATGCTTATACAATTTGCAGATGATACCAAACTGGGAGAGGTTGCAAGTGTTTTGGAGGATAGGATTATAATTCAAAATGATCTACACCAACTGGAGAAATGGTCTGAGGTAAATAAGGAATACATTCAATAAGGACAAATGCAAAGTACTCAACTTAGGAAGGAACAATCAGTTTCACACATACCAAATCAGAAGTGATTGTCTAGGAAGGAGTACTGCAAAAATGAATCTAGGGATCGTAGTGGACCACAATTTAAATATGAGTCAATTAGGGATGTGAACATCTAGTCAACTAATCGACTATCTGATAAACAAATGCTTGTCAGATAGTCTACATGTTAATCGATTAGTTGCTTCCGCCCCCTTGTTGCTTCTATCAGAAAGATAGAAAGGGGGGGGGGGAGAAAAGGGTGCTTCAAAGCAACAGCACCTGGGCTTCATGCAGTGCTGCTACTTTGAAATTCCCCCGCTGGCCTTGGGCTCCATGTGGTGCCACTCCTTAAAAAATGCCATTTCATCAACTATTTGATTTGCCAGTTAATCTAAATTTAACATCCCTAGAGTCAATATGTGAGAACTGTTCCATTAAAAAAAACCTATAGTCATGGGATATATTAACAGGGGTGTTGTAACCAGGACATGAGAAATAATTCTTTTGCTCTACTCTGAGCTGATTAGTCCTCCACTGGAGTATTGTGTCCAGTTCTGGTCACCATATTTCTGGAAAGATGTGGACAAATTGAAGAAGGTCTCAAAAAAAGCAACAAAAATTACTAAAGGTCTAGAAAACATGACTTATGAAGGGGGATGGAAAGAACTTGGTTTGTTTAGACTAAAAAAGAGAACACTTGTAGGAGGCACGGTAAGAAATTTCAGGTACCTAAAAGTTGTTACAAGGAAGGAGAAAAATTATTCTGCCTAGCCTCTGATGAGCGGTCAAGAAACAATGGGTTTAAATTGCAGCAAGGGAGGTTTAGGATGGACATTAGGGAAAATAAATTGTCATGGGATGTTGTGGAGATTTTTAAGAGTAGACAAAATAAACATGCATCAGGGATGATGTAGGTTTTGCTTAGTACTGCTATGAGTGCAGGGGAGTGCACTGCACTTGTTGACCTCCTGAGGTTCCTTTCAGTTCTTGCGTTCTATGATTATCAACCTTAACTTTATTCTTATGTATTTTTTCTAAATCCATCTAACTATACCCATCCTTGTTCCTTCTCCAATTGTTGGCGAACTAATATAAATACAGAGGCTCAGTTTTGAACTGTCTGTGCATCAGTTTTGCATGATGGAAAAAGAGTTATAGGTCACAAGATGTGTTCAAATGATATTAAAACTCTTCCAGTGCTTAAAAAAATATGAAAAAGAGATATGAATGAAGAAATAAATCCTGCAGGACATAACGTAACATAATATGGTAGGATATTTCAAATTAGTGCTTGATAGTACTTATTTAATTAGTGTTTCCTAAATTGTTTGATACCTTAGCTAAATATAAAATTGAAGAGTAGAAGCATTTATTTCTGTTTATATTGTGTATTACATATGTGCAATTAATACTTGCTCAATATTTTATAGAAACTCATCTGTTACCTGGTAATAAATTGCTTGCTTGCAATTTGTATTGCCTGTAGAAGTTGTGTGTCTAGTTGCATTATAACACGCATAAAAGTAGTATTGTAAGACAGGCAAATCATGTTATCTAGGTTCCTTTTACAGGAGCCTTTAGGGTATGATTATATTCACATTCAAGTCTCACCACACAGTAATATACTGTGTAATGTATTTTAGACTTCAAAATCTCCTCAACTAATTTGGTATCATCCATCGCTGAAATTCTGCACTTTAGCAAAGTTTATGCTCCAAGATGATACTGCTGATCTCCTTCATGCTAGCTATGATGAATATTCAAGACAAAATTACCAGTACTACATTTATAACCTCTTCTCAGACTGATTATGTAGTTGTACATTCTTCAGGATTCTACAGTTAGTAATTTACCACATAACCAGAAGAGTCAATGCCTAAGATAAACTAGTGCCATATTTTTTTAATGAAAATGTTGTATGTAGCTTTAAAGATGTTATAATTATCATAGATTTCTTATCCCTGTCATTGTATCAGATCATTAATTAATACTTTAAACAATATTTTACATGACATTAGACTCATAGACTCATAGACTTTAAAGTCAGAAGGGACCATTATGATCATCTAGTCTGACCCTTTGCACAATGCAGGCCACAGAATCTCACCCACCCCTCCTAGAATAATCCTCTCACCTATATCTCAGATATTGAAGCTTTCAAATACTTTGAAGACCCCAAGATGCAGAAAATCCTCCAGCTGTGATCTGTACCTCATGCTACAGAGGAAAGCGAAAAACCTCCAGGGCCTCTGCCAATCTACCCTGGAGGAAAATTCCTTCCCGACCCCAAATATGGCGATCAGCTAAACCCTGAGCATGTGGGCAAGACTCATCAGCCAGACACCCAGAAAGTTCTCTATTGTAACTCCTATCATCCCTCCATTGACCTATTTCCCACTGATAATGAATGGTCAATTAGTTACCAAGATCATGTTATCTCATCAAACCATCCCCTTCATAAACCCATCTAGTTTAATCTTGAAACCAGATAGATCTTTTGCCCCCTCTACTTCCCATGGAAGGCCGTTCCAGAACCTAACTCCTCTAATGGTTAGAAACCTTCGTTAATCTCAAGTCTAAACTTCCTACTAGCCAGCTTATATCCTTTTGTTCTTGTGTCCACATTGGAATTAAGCTTAAATAATTCCTCTCCCTCCCTGATATTTATCCCTCTAATATATTTAAAGAGTGTAATCATGTCCCCCCTCAGCCTTCTTTTGGTTAAGGTAAACAAGCCAAGCTCCTTGAGTCTCCTTTCATAAGACAGGTTTTCCATTCCTCGGATCATCCTAGTGGCCCTTCTTTATACCTGTTCCAGTTTGAATTCATCCTTCTTAAACATGGGAGACCAGAACTGCACACAGTATTCCAAATAGGGTCTCACCAATGCCTTGTATAATGGCACTAACACCTTCTTATCCCTACTGGAAATACCTCGTCTAATACATCCTAAGACCTTATTAGTCTTTTTCATGGCCAAGTCACAATGGCGGCTCATAGTCATCTTATAATCAACCAGGACTCCGAGGTCCTTCTCCTCCTCCGTTACTTCCAACTGATGTGTCCGCAGCTTATAACTAAAATTCTTGATATTAATCCCTAAATGCATAACCTTACACTTCTCACTATTAAATTTCATCCTATTGCTATCACTCCAATTTACAAGGTCAACCAGATCTTCCTGTATGATATCCCGATCCTTTTCTGAATTGGCAATTGCTCCCAACTTTGTGTCATCTGCAAATTTTATCAGGACACTTCCACTTTTGGTGCCAAAGTCAGCGACAAAAAGATTAAATAAAATTGGCCCCAAAACTGATCCCCGAGGAACACCGCTAGTAACCTTCCTCCCACCTGACAATTCACCTTTCAATATGACCCGCTGTAGTCTCCCCTTTAACCAGTTGCTTATCCACCTCTCAACTTTCATATTAATCCCTATCTTTTCCAATTTAACCAATAATTCCCCATGTGGTACTGTATCAAATGCCTTACTAAAGTCAAGGTAGATTAGATCAACTGCATTTCCTTTATCTAAAAAATCTGTTACTTTCTCAAAAAAGGAGATCAGGTTAGTTTGGCACGATCTACCTTTTGTAAAACCATGTTGTAATTTGTCCCAATTGCCATTAGCCTCAATGTCTCTAGCTACTTTCTCCTTCAATTTTTTTTCCAAGATCTTACATACTACAAATGTCAAACTAACAGGCCTATAGTTACCCGGGTCGCTTTTTTTCCCTTTCTTAAAAATAGGATTGAATAAAATGATTTCAGCAAACTGATATCTCCTGTGAAGTTGCAGGACTGGAAAATAATGTTGGAAATGCTGCTTTTTCCTCATGTGTTTTTTTCCCCCCAAAGCTTTACCTAATAAAACATACTCTCATAAAGCCACTCAATAATAAAATAAAATAAAATAAAATAAAATCTCAATAATGAGATCTTTTTAAAATAACTTTGTGAAACATTATTACCCCATAGCATGGCATATTAGTTCGAGGAATATTGTTGGGGATCTTTCTTTGTGTCTGTGTGTTTTTGTCTCCCACTGAACAAACTTAAAAATTAGATAGAAGTTACCACCAGACATAATATGATAGACTAGATGAACTGACAGTTTGTTCAGATATGACAATTTCCATATTACTACATTCTGTTTATAGAACTTGCAGATTTTTCTAAAACAGTCCCAGTAAGTAGTCACATATATATAATAAAGTTCTTGGTCATTGATGATATCCAAATACTGTATGATGTGTGAAACTTTTCTTTCTGCATTGCTTCGGAGCTTTAAAGAATTCTAAGGACAGAAGAGATCATTTGTGATTATTTAGACTTCCTGTGTACCACAGGCGATAAAACTTCCCCGGAATAATATGAATCGCATATATTTTAGGGAAAAATCCAATTTTGATTTTAAATTTATAATGTTATATTATAATATAATGGAAAATCTACCACAATAAGTGTTTCAGTAGCTAATTACTCATCCCATTCAAAAGTATTTCCAGTCTGAATTTGTCTAGCTTCAACTGCCAGACATTGGATCGTGTCATATGTTTCTCTGCTAGACTGTACAGCCCATTATGTATTCATTTCCGATGTAGGTACCAATAGACTATAATCAAGTCACCTCTGAATCTTTTCGTTTATTAAGCAAAAAAGATTGAAATAGTTGAGTTTATTATTATATATTATGTTTTCTAATCCTTTAATCATTTTCATGTCTCTTTTCTGAATCCTCTCCTCTTGCATGAGGTTTTCATGGTAACCAATTGTGGGCCAGATCCTAAGTCCTAAACTTGATTGGCATCTGTCTAGTTACTTGAATGGACTTTTAGTATCAGACTCTATATATTCAATAGCAACTGTGAGCAAGGTAGAATAAAGAGGGGAGAGGAGTCCCAGAAGGATACCTAAGGTAGAGAGAGCGATTAGGACATCTTTTGATGTGTCCAGAAGCTGAATGCAGATACACTAGGTAAAAACCTGGAACGATGGAAGTAAATTTCCTATTGATTTGTAGGATCAGAATTTCACACTCTTAGGGTATGTCTACACTACCACCCTAGTTCGAACTAGGGTGGTAATGTAGGCAATCGGAGTTGCAAATGAAACTCGGGATTTGAATTTCCCGGGCTTCATTTTCATATTGCCGGGCACCACCATTTTTAAATGTCCGCTAGTGCAGACTCCGTGCCGCACGGCTACACGCGGCATGGACTAGGTAATTCGGACTAGGCTTCCTGTACTGAACTACCGTTACTCCTCGTTACTTCCACAAGGAGTAACGGTAGTTCGGGGTAGGAAGCCTAGTCCGAACTACCTAGTCTGTGCCACGTGTAGCCGCGCGGCACGGAGTCCACTCTAGCGGACATTTAAAAATGGTGGCACCCGGCAATATGAAAATGAAGCCCGGGAAATTCAAATCCCTTGCTTCATTTGCAACTCCGGTTGCCTACATTACCACTCTAGTTCGAACTAGGGTGGTAGTGTAAACATACCCTTACTTCCTATCTAGTGCTTTAATCAAAAGACCATCCCTCCTTTGTCAGTTTGCAATTTTGATAACATAAATGTTGGGAAATTCTTCTTTGTCTTCCTTCCTCCTTTTGTTGGAATGATACTGAAAAGAAGAGAAAAAATATCAAGGTATTTTAGGAGATGAGGGGGCAAATAGTTCCTTTAACATGAAATTATTTCTCTATACTGGGCCTCACTGTGGGAAATTCATAGAGAATAACAAGGAAAAAGATATATTAAAAAGGAAAGTATTTTCCCAACTAAACAAAAGAAAATATCCATAAAAGTGACAGAGAAAAATAATTCTCTCCCTGCCAGGCATCAGGTGGATGAAACATTGATGACAAGAGCCCCAGCTGGTTCCACACAGTATACAGAAATATATTTGTAAAGACCATTTTCAGCTAATTTGGCTGTTGTGTGGTGTGAACTTTACCAATTGACTTGTAATTGGACCATCCTGTCAATGGGAAAAAAAACTTTACAAGTATTGAACATGACATTTGTAAGAACATTACTGTCATCTGGCCTACTTTTATTGAGGACGCAGGAAATTATAATTGGGCTAACAAGCCCAATAGTCTGGCCTGTGTCCAATTATACTGTACAGCCTCACTTATGCCTCTCCTTTATTTACTCGTGTACTGCAGATAATAATTCCTCAAGTCTCATGGCCAGCTCAGTATTTTCAAAACCATTAAATATTGTGAATTCAAATTAAAAGATGGAGAACCATAAACAATTTGTGGCTGAGTTAGTATAGTTTCACACTTGAATTAGGAGCCAGCTTATGAATCGTTAGAATGTTCTTTATCACTCTTTGTAAGCCTGATTTGTCTGGCCAAAGGAGAGCTGCTGGGGCTATGTCTACACTATGGGTTTATTCCGGGATACCAGACATATCCCGGAAGAAACTCTGCCACGTCCAGGGAATGTGTCCGCTCTTCCACTTGCTTTTCTTTTCACGGAAGAGCAGACGTGCTCTTTCGGAAACCCTGTCTTCCTCCTCCCACCAGGAAGAAGGGGTGTTCCAAAAGAGGATTCTTTTCCAAAGTTTAGCCCAGTATAGATAGGTGCAATTTGTATATAGAGTGCAATTTGCATAACTTTTTCCGATAGATCATTGTAGTGTAGATGGCCTCGGATGGCTCTGGCTGTGAGAAGAAAGCAAGGATTTCTTGAAAGTCCCACTTGTGAACAATTTAAAGTGGAAGTTGCAAACAGGGCCAGGAAGTTTGATGTGCCTTAGTTCTTCTATCTTTCATAGATGCAAGGAAGATTAGGTAGTTAGGTTCTTTGTTGAAGTAAGATGAACCCCAGAATGGGTAAAGTAACTTCCTTCCTCCTTAAAACAAGTGGCATCACAGGAGGAATTGTAAATTTTTGACACACAGTTCCTCCACAAAGGTACTCATGGGGCAGTGCAGTGACATGGTGTACCCTATGTCTTGGGCTCAGTGTATGGGCACAGTATTGACTCAGACACATAGACTTTAAGGTCAGAAGAGACAATCCAGGCCACAGAATCTCACCCACTCACTCCTGTAATAATTCTATCACCTATATCTCAGATATTGAAGCCTTCAGATAGTTTAAAGACCCCAAAATGCAGAAAATCCTCCAGCTATAGAGGAAGGCGAAAAACCTCCAGGGCCTCTGCCAATCTACCCCGGAGGAAAATTCCTTCCCGACCCAAATAGGGTGATCAGCTAAACCCTGAGCATGTGGGTAAGACTCACCAGCCAGACACACAGTAAGTTCTCTATAGTAACTCCTATCATCCCTCCATTGGCCTAATTACCACTGATAATGAAAGGTCAATTAGTTACCAATATAATGTTATCTCATCAAACCATCCCCTTCATAAACCCATCTGGCTTAATCTTGAAGTCAGATAGGTCTTTTGCCCCCACTACTTCCCATGGAAGGCCATTCCAGAACTTCACTCCTCTAATGGTTAGAAACCTTCATCTAATTTCAAGTCTAAACTTCCTATTAGCCAGCTTATATCCTTTTGTTCTTGTATCCACATTGGTATTAAGCTTAAATAATTCCTCTCCCTCCCTGGTATTTGGCCCTCTAATATATTTAAAGAGAGCAATCATTTCTCCCCTCAGCCTTCTTTTGGTTAAGGTAAACAAGCCAAGCTCCTTGAGTCTCCTTTCATAAGACAGGTTTTCCATTCCTCGGATCATCCTAGTGGCCCTTCTTTGTACCTATTCCAGTTTGAATTCATCCTTCTTAAACATGGGAGACCAGAACTGCAGACAGTATTCCAAATGGGGTCTCACCAATGCCTTGTATAACAGCACTAACACCTCCTTATCCCTACTGGAAAAACCTCGCCTAATGCATCCCAAGACCGTATGAGCCTTTTTCTTGGCCATGTCACAATGGCGGCTCATAGTCATCTTATAATCAACCAGGACTCTGAGGTCCTTCTCGTCCTCCGTTACTTCCAACTGATGTGTCCGCAGCTTATAACTAAAATTCTTGTTATTAATCCCTAAATGCATAACCTTACACTTCTCACTATTAAATTTCATCCTATTGCTACCATTCTAATTTACAAGGTCATCCAGATCTTCCAGTATGATATCCTGATCCTTTTCTGAATTGGCAATACCTCCCAACTTTGTGTCATCCGCAAATTTTATCAGGATAATCCCACTTTTGGTACCAAGGTCAGTAATAAAAAGATTAAATAAAATTGGCCCCAAAACTGATCCCTGAGGAACTCCGCTAGTAACCTTCCTCCTACCTGACAGTTCACCTTTCAAAATGACCCGCTGTAGTCTCTCCTTTAGCCAGTTGCTTATCCGTCTCTCAATTTTCATATTTATCCCCATCTTTTCCAATTTAACCAATAATTCCCCATGTGGCACTGTATCAAATGCCTTACTAAAGTTGAGGTAGATTAGATCCACTGCATTTCCTTTATCTAAAAAATCTGTTACTTTCTCAAAAAAGGAGATCAGGTTGGTTTGGCACGATATACCTTTTTTAAAACCATGTTGTAATTTGTCCCAATTACCATTAACTTCAATGTCTCTATCTACTTTCTCTATCAAAATGTTTTCCAAGATATTGCATACTACAGATGTCAAACTAACAGGCCTATAGTTACCCGGGTCGCTTTTTTTCTCTCTCTTAAAAATAGGAACTGTATTAACAATTCTCTAATCAAATGGTACAACCCCTGAGTTTAGAGATTTATTAAAAAAAATTCCTAATGGACTTGCAATTTCATGTGCCAATTCCTTTAATATTCTTGGATGAAGATTATCTGGGCCCTCCGATTTACTCCCACTAAACTGTTCAAGTTTGGCTTTTACCTCGGATATGGTAATATCTACTTCCATATCCTAGTCCCATATGTTATGTTACCATTATCCCTAAGCTCTTCATTAGCCTCATTAAAGACTGAAGCAAAGTATTTGTTTAGATATTGGGCCATGCCTAGATTATCCTGAACCTGCACTCCATCCTCGGTTGTTAGCAGTACTACTTCTTCTTTTTTGTTTGTTTTTTTCCTATTTATATGGCTATAAACCCTTTTACTATTGGTTTTTATTCCCTTTGTAAGGTCTAACTCTACATGACTTTTAGCCTTTCTCACTTTGTCCCTACATGCTCTAACCTCAGTAAGGTAGCTTTCTTTGCTGGTCCCTCCCATCTTCCACTCCTTATATGCTTTCTGTTTTTTCTTAATCACCTCTCTAAGATGCTAGCTCATCCAGCTTGGTCTAAAACACCTGCCTATACATTTTTCCCCTTTCTTGGGATACAGGCTTCTGACAGCTTCTGAAACTTTAACTAAAAATAATCCCAGGCCTCCTCTGCCTTAAGATCCAAAGCCCTCCTTATAGCACCACTGCCTGAGCCATCTATTGAGCATCATAATCCTGTCACATCTTAGTTGCCCTTCTCTAGGAACAGGCAGAATCTCACTAAAGATCACCTGAGCCTCGATTTCCTTGAGCGTCTTCCCCAGCCTGACATAGTCTCCCTTGATTCGTTCCAGCGAGAATCTAGCCGTATCATTTGTTCCTACATGAAGGATGATCAATGGACTCTTTCCTGCTCCCTTTAGGATTCTCTTCAACCTCAGTTCCACATCCCATATCTTAGCACCTAGCAGACAGCACACCCTTCTATTTTCTGGATCAGCTCTGGTTACAGGCCTATCTATTCTTCTCAATGAGGAGTCCCCAATCATGTAGACCTGCCTTTTCTCTGGTGCGATTCTCTGGTCTATCTCTTGTTTCCTCTGGCTGCAAGTCCTTACCATTCCTATTTTCTCTTGTAATCCTCTTCAATCCATCCTGTATCCTCCTGATGCTTATTATTGGTGTTGTCTCCATCGACTCTTCGCCTTTATCTATGGGACTAGCCACTCTTATCTTCTTCCTTTCCCTTCCATCTTCATTGTCCACCTGCTGTACCCCTTCTTCATTCTCCAGCTCCGCATACCTGTTCTTGAGCTCTGTTTCTCCTTCACTGACCCATCTTTTCCTCTGCCTGGTTCTCTTTCACATGCTTTCACTGTCCATTTTCTTCACCCAGCAGTCCCTCCTCCGAGGCCCTTGATCCTTCTTCCATCTGCATATCTAAGCTTTCCCCTTCAGGCACGTCATGCCTTTGCTCCATCATCTGTTCGAACCCCCTTCTAAACTCAACCACAGTTTCCACCTGCATCTCCAATCCTTGGATCTTTTCTTCCATCAGCTCTATCACGCGGCACTTCATGCAAACAAAACTCTTTTCAGGTAACCCCTCCAGAATCATGTACATCCCACAGCTGCCACATCCAATTATCCTCCTTGTGTTTTCTACTACTTGGGCCATGGTCACTACTGCCTTTGTGTTTTATCTGATTTCTCACCAAAATCCGATTAGTCCGGCGAACACAAAAACAAACCAAAACACCATCCCCCCCATGGAAGACACAAACCCCAAATAAGTCTCAATATCCAAACTCCCCTTACAAACTCCCACTCAGACTCCCCTGTTTACAGCTGTTTGCTAGCTCCTGTACCACTGCAGCTATCTGTGCCGGCTACCTTAATAGGACCCCTAATCAGCGAAGCCCCACCCCCTAATCATGGCTCAGCTTCTCTCATAGCACACTGCCCCTACAGCCTCTACACATACAAACAATACAAATACAAAACCAAATACAAACTTCTCTTCCAACAGAACTCCCACCAAACTCCTCTGTTTACAGTTCAGTTTGCTAGCTCCTGTGCTGCTGCAGCTATCGCTTGTCATAGGTTAGCACAATCCACGTTTGACAAGAGTAGTCAGGTGGAATTCCAGTCTCTGGTTATTAATACTGCTATAGTATGTGGTACATTAGTAGTCATATAGCCTAGGTTCTGAAAGGTAGTTTTAACAGTTGGTACCAATGACATAGGGAAGGGAAGCAGAGAGAGGTTCTGGAGGCCAAATTTAGGCTACTAGGAAAGAGATTGAAATCCAAGATGTCTATGGTATCATTCTCTGAAATGTTTCCAGTTCCACACACAGGGCCAGGTAGATAGGCAGAACTTCAGAGTCTCAACGTGTGGATGAGACGATGTGTAGAGAGAAGGGATTTTGATTTATTAGGAAGTAGGGAAACTTTTGGGCTAAGAGGAGCCTATAAAGGAAGGAAGGCTCTACCTAAACCAAAATGGATCCAGATTGCTGGCACTTAACTTTAAAAAGGTCGTAGAGAAGTTTTTAAAATAAATGCTAGGGGAAAACTGACAGGTGCAGAGGAGCACATGGATCGGACAGAAACATGTCTTAGTGGAGGGACTACTGAAAGAGATTCTCTATGTTTTAGTCAAGAGGATAGGATGGAAACTGATAAAATATGGGTAAGATCAGATGAGAAACAATCAAATGAAAAAAAGTCTAACACATCAGGAAATGGCAGACAGTGACACATTTGTAACGTGCTTATACACAAACACTAGAAGCCCAAATAGTAAGATGGATGAATTAGAGTTCCTCATATTAAAGGAGGATATTGATATAATAGGAATCACAGAAAGCTGGTGGAATGAGGACAATCAATGGGACATAGTCACAACAGGGTACAAAATACATCGAAAGGACAGACTGGTTAATGCTGGTGCTAGAGCGGCATTATATGTGAAAGAAAATGTAGAATCAAATGAAGTAAAAATCTTAAATGAATCAAAATATTCTATAGAATTTCTATGAGTAGTAATTCCATGCTCTAATAAGAAGAATGTAGCACTAGAGATATATTATCAACCACCTGACCAGGATAGAAATAGTGACTATGAAATACTGAGGGAGATTAGCAAGGCTATCAAAATAAAAATCTCGATAATAGTGGGGGATTTCAATTATCCCCATATTGACTGGGTACATATCAACTTAGGGCGGGATGCAGATAACATTTCTACATACCTTAGATGACTGCTTCCTGGAGCAACTCATTCTGGAACTCACCAGGAGAGAAGCAATTCTTGATTTAGTCCTAACTGGAGCACAGGATCAGGTCCAAGGGGTAAATATAACTGGACTGCTTGAAATAGTGACCAAAATGTAATTAAGTTTAACATCCCTGTGGTGGGAAAAACACCTCAGCAGCCCAACACTGGTATTTAATTTCAGAAATGGAAACTACACAAACATGAGGAGGTTAGTTAAACAGAAATTAAAAGGTATAATGACAAAAGTAGAATCCCTGCAAGCTGCATACAGATTTTTCAAAGACACCATAATAGAGGCCAAACTTCAATGTACATCCCAAATTTAAAAAAACACAGTAAGAGAACCAAAAAAGTGCCACTGCAGTTTAACAACCAAATAAAAGAAGCGATGAGAGAAAAAAAAAGCATCATTTGAAAAGTGGAAGTTAAGTCCTACTGAGGTAAACAGGAAGGTGCATAAACCAATCCCATTAAACCTATTTATAAATGATCTGGAAAAAGGGGTAAAAAGGGGCAAATTTTGCATATGATACTAAACTACTCAAGATAGCTAAGACCAAAGGAGACTGTGAAGAACTTCAAAAAGATCTCACCAAACTAAGTGACTGTGCAACAAAATGGCAAATAAAATTTAATGTTGATAAATGCAAAGGAATGCACGTTGAAAAAATAATCCAAACTATACATAAAAATGATGGGGACTAATTTAGCTACAACTACTCAAGAGACAGATCTTGGAATCATTGTGGATAGTTCTCTGAAAACATCCACTCAGTGTGCAGTGGCATTAAAAAAAGGCAAACAGAACGTTAGGAATCAAAAAAGGGATAAAGAATATGTTGCCGGCAAGGCTATGTCCAGACTGCAAGCCTCTTTCGAAAGAGGCTTTTTCTAAAGTATCTTTCGAAAAAGCCTCTTTCGAAAAAGCGCATCTAGACTACAATACACGGATCAGAAAATCGATCTGCTTTTTCAAAAAAGAGCGTCCTGACTGCTGGACGCTCTTTCGAAATTAAAAGCCACCAGGAACCGCTTCTGCCAGGGCATGGGGGCAGCATTTCCTTCCGGGTGCTGCTGCCTGCCTTTGCAGAGATGCGTGGTTAAAGGGACGCCCCTGAACATCCGTTGCTCTGCTTCTGCAGCTGCCTTTGCTGTCCCCCTAGGAGGTAAGCAAGGCATTGCAGTGCTGGTTTAGAGTGCTCAGCTTCCTGGGACACCCCAGCAGGTTTTTTGTTTGGAGGTTTTTCTGTTTTAGACCCGTTTTTTCGGCATGGAGCTAGAGCTGCCCCTGGGCAGGCGATGGCCCCATGCCATCATATTGCAAGTGTTGCTGCATCTGCATGACACAGTCATGAGGCTACTTCCCCATCTGGACCCAGACCAGAGGTACGAAGGGATCCGTCATGCAGCCCCACTGCCCTTGCCTCCAAACTTCTTTGTGGACAGGCATTTTTGGAGGCTTGACACCAGCTCTGACTGGTGGGACCGACTCGTTATGCAGCTCTGGGATGACCAAGAGTGGCTACGCAACTTCCGGATGTGAAAGACCACTTTCCAGGAGCTGTGTACCTAGCTAGCCCCTGCTCTGCAATGGCAAGACACCCACCTGTGGCCTGCTATCCCCGTGGAAAAGAGGGTCGCCATTGCCCTCTGGAAGCTGGCAACCCCCGACAGCTACTGCTCCGTGGGACCAATTTGGAGTGGGCAGGTCTACTGTTGGATACATCCTGATGGAGGTAAGTCATTGTCTGGGGACAGTCACACTTTGGGGTGGGGGGAAGGGAGACTGTCAGGAAGGGCAAAGTGGAGTGTGAGTGGGAGAGAGCTCCTCCACTCACCCTGAATTGTTGGCGGGGGGAGTTCTGAGGAGGGGATTCCCAGGGTGTTTGAGAGGGAAGGTGGGTGGTGGGTTCTCCTCCTAAGAGATAAGGCACCCCTTCTAACATTTTGTTGTCTGTCTCTTTCTGCAGGTGGTGAGGACCATCAATTCAGAGCTGCTCAACAGGCTTGTCTGTTTAGCAGATCTGGACAGCGTCGTGGCCAGCTTTGCTGCCCTTGGCTTCCCGAATTGTGGAGGAGCGCTCGATGGGACACACATTCCAATCCGTGCACCGCCCCATCGAGCAGCCTAATTCATTAACAGAAAGGGCTACTTTTCTATGGTCCTCCAGGCCCTGGTCGACCATCGTGGCCAGTTTTCTGACATTTGTGTTGGGTGGTCAGGGCGGGCACATGATGCCCGCATCTTCAGGAACTCGTACCTCTACTGGAGGCTTCAGGCAGGAACATTTTTCCTGAATCACGACTTTGCAGTTGGGGATGTGCACATGCCGGTGTGCATAGTGGCTGATGCCGTCTATCCCCTGATGCCGTGGCTGATGAAGCCCTACTCCGGCCACCTGGATGCGAGCAAGGAGCAGTATAATGCTCACCTTAACCGGGCTCGCAAGCAGGTGGAATGTGCATTCGGACGTTTAAAAGGGAGATTCCGGTGCTTGCTCACACGGCTAGACATGGGGGAGAGCAACATCCCTGAGGTGGTGGCCGTGTGTTGTGTTCTCCATAACCTGGTGGAGAGGAAAGGGGAGGCCTTCCTACCAGGGTGGGGTACAGGTGCTGATGGTCAGGAGAGGCACTTTGCCCAGCCCCAGACAGCTGCTATCCACCAGGCTCACTGGTCTGCTGTTTGCATACGGGAGGCCCTACGGGAGCGATTCTCAATTGGAGGCCACTGACTCTACTGAGGGGCTTCTGCCTGGGGACTGGGCCCTGGCCCAATAGAAGCTTCCCTCCACAACCCATCTCCTGACTCTGTTTGGAGACATAATATACACCAGGGTTTGTCTCAAAATAATAAGTTCTGTTTTATTTTTTAAAATATCACTCACTGGAAAATAGTATAACTGTTGCAAACATAAAAAAGCTTTTGTTCATTTTTGATGTAGAAAATATACTTTCATGCCAAACTACGTACAATAAACATTTTGTTTAACACATTCCTTGTCATTTAACTGGGGTGATGGGGGTGCTTGAAAGCTGGAGGGGGGAAGGGGACTTGAAAGCTGGAGGGGAGAAGGAGATCAGGTTGCATGGTGCTTGCCTGATCTCAGTCTCCTGCTTGGGCCTCGTGTTCGGGGTCCACCATGGCCATGGGATCATGTGGTGCGCCTGTCGGTTGGCTGGATAACAGCGGGTAGGTGCTCTTGGGACTGGGAGGCCTGGGGGAGAGGAGGGCCAGGGGGAGAGAGGGGCTGGGGAACTGGAGGGAGGGCTGGGGGAGGGGGAGGTCCAAGGGGGGAAAGGGATGCTGCTGTGGAAGGGTGGTTTTGTGGGGCGGGGTCATGGGGTGCTGGAGGAGCAGGACCAGGCACAGGAGCAGGCAAGCTGCAGACCTCCCTGAGAGTGGCACTCAGGGATGTGCGCTGCTGGACCAGCTCCTTCATCAGCCAGTCATGTCACTGATCCTCTGTCTCCGCCCTCTCTCGCAGGATGGTGTTGAGCTCCTGCACGGCCTCCACATGCTGCCTCAGGATGTCTGCATACACACGCCTGTGTCTGCGGCTCCCATGTCCCCGAGATGGAGATGGAGGTGGGGCTGGGGTACTGCGGCCCTCTTGCATGGCTGGTCCAGCTGTGGAGGAAAAGAGGAAGACACAATCAGTCATAAAAAACTGGACTATGTAGCACTTAAAATACTAACAGGATGGTTTATTAGGGGATGAGCTTTCGTGGCCCAGACCCACTTCCTCAGATCAGAGTAACAAGGCTACATTTCTATCACAATCAGTCATGTGTGCAACAGCTGTCCAAAAGGGCATGCCCTCTCCTCGAGACAGGGGAATCAGACATTCTGATGGTAACACCGTGTGTGACCTGGGCATCAGCCTGAGCATTACAGGTTTCCTTTGTGCATCACCCACTGTGCACCCACCTACCCCCTCCTCCCTCGGGTGTTACACAACCTCACTGCACTCACCTGCTGCTTCATCTCCGGCGTCAGATGACACCTGGGAGGCATCTGGGGTCTGTGTTACTGGCTCCAAGGTGAGGGTCGCCGTCTCCTCACTGTCCTCCTCTGGCACCATGTCCCCGTCTCCTGACTGCTCTGGGTCCTGCTCTGGCGCGTGCATCACAGGGTCCGCCAAGCCTGACTGCACAAGACGCCGTGGTGTGCGTGCTTCACCACCACCCAGAATGTGGTCCAGCTCAGTATAATAGGGGCAGGAATGGGGGGCTGCCCCAGAATGGGAGCTATCTTCCCTGGCCTTCACATATCCTTGGCACAGCTCCTTAACTTTGGAGCGCACCTGGTCCTGGGTGCGGGGGTAGTGTCCTTTCTGGGCCAGGGCCTCTGCCATGCAGCCATAAATGTCCGCATTTCGCCGCCTGCTTTTTAGGGCTTGTAAGGCCTCCTCCTCTCCCCAGAGCTCGAGAAGGGTCTTGAGCTCTGGCCCAGACCATGATGGTTCCCAGCATTTGGAGCCCCTGGTTGGGTCCCCAGAAGGGTCTCTAGAAGGGCCAGGAGGGTCTTGGGGCTGGGACATTCTGCACTTAACCAGCCGTGTGCTCTGGCTGCTTTGCTGCCACAAGTGGCTGTGAGGGTGCCTGTCCCTTTAAGAAATGGCTGCAGACAGGAACCAGAGACATGCAAGGCATACCCCAGATTGTCCACAAGGGCTTCTTCCTGGAGGCCATTATTTTTGAAAAAATGGCCTCCCCGCGTCCACACTCACTTATTTTCGACGGATCTCCATCGAAAAAGGCGTTCTTCATCGTGCAATGAGGTTTACCGCCGTCAAAAGAAAAGCTGCGTTCTTTCGATTTAATTTCGAAAGAACGCGGCTGTAGTCTAGACGCAGGTGAAGTTTTTTCAAAAAAAGGCTACTTTTTTTGAAAAAAACCTGAGTCTGGACACAGCCCAAGAGTAAATCTTAGGTCCGACACTGGGTCTCAAAGTACAAAGACATGCTACATGGGTATCTGTCAAACATAAGCAGTTTATTTTCTGACAGCTATCAGCTGTGCCCCTTAACCAAAAGAACAACATGATAGGAAAAGCAGCATTTCTTACATCCCTTCTGCTAGCCGGGGAACCCCATTTTGGCTGCAGATGAAGTGGGAGACTGTCTCAGCTTCCAAGGGGCCAGTACCCAAAGACCATCGGTGAGGTCCAAATTGCTGTGCCCTGGTGCAGCTTTAAATACTGTCTCTCTACCTTGTTTGTGGCAGTTTTTGAAATTTCTGGGGGTTACTCATTGCTTGTTACAGCATGGCTCAGCTATACTGCTTGTCCTTTGACTTTGTTTACATGATCAGTACATTAAGGTAAACAAGATTGTTATGTTCCCACCCTTATCTACAATTCATTCTTGCTACAATGGTGTATGTTCCTAGAGGCTTGCTTCTGGCTCATCAGTAGTAGGGAAGGGAAAGTGGGGAAGGGAATGCAGGCCTCACCACCCCTATACTTCATACGTACAGAGTTCTTCCGCAAGTTACCCCTACAGAATAAGACAGAGAATATTTTATTGCCTCTATATAAAACTATGGTACACTCATATCTTGAATACTGCATATAGATGTGATCGCCTCATCTCAAAAAAGATATATTGGCTGTGGAAAAGTAACACTCCTCAATCAGAGGGCCCTTTTGTCAGTCTCTGCCACAACCCTCACCTGCCTGGAGGTACCCCTACCAACCTCCTTCCCCTCTCTGTCCCCCTACCTATCATGAGCTCAGCTCTTCTCCTCAGTGGTCCTGTACCCTCCCCCTTTGGCTCCAGCCATCACTGCCTACCCCTGCTTGCATATCTCTGCTCTTCCCAGCCCTATTTCTCCACCCCCTTTGCCCTCGCTCCCTGCAGTCCCGTGCCCAACTCTGCTCCCAGAGCTTGGATCCCTCCTCTTACCAGCCTGTTTCTCCTCTCCCCGCTCGCTCTGACCCCTTCCCTTGTCCTGCCACTCCATGGATCTGGGCAGGGGTTCAAAGCAGCAGGGATCTCCTACCCCCTCTTCTGCTGCACCACCCCAAGTCCCCTGCCCTGACCCTACTCTGCTGACTTGAGCAGGGCTCTATTCTGCTGCTCTGCAATATGAGCTCTGAGGCTCCCTGCAGCTACTGGCACTCTGCTACAGCAGAACTATTTAAAAGGACCAGGTCAGGACTGCCGCTGCCCTACAGAAGCCCCAAGCCCCCTTAATTCTGCCAGGCCCAGAGGTGAAAATATTGAACATTTCTTACAGGCACTGTCCTATTGCAACCCAGGTCCCTGCCAGCTCTTTAAATAACTCGCTGCTGGCTTTTGCCACAGTTCAACCAGCTCTTGTCAGAGCTGTGCACCAGGGCACACCTGCTTACTTTCACCTCTGGCCGGGCCTCTATGCAGTTGCCTCCTTTGCCTCCTACCCCATTGGTGGGTCTGATCATGAGTATCAAGACCGTAACTGCCTCATTCCAGGGGAGCGCTGCTGCTGCTGTGCCTTAGATACACCCATCTGAGGCTCGATTTCTCTAGAGCTCACTTTTTTTCATTCAGTTTGAGTCCTTGACAGGACACAGTAGCTCCTGCTGCCTTGCACATTCAACCAGTGTGGTGGGAAGGAAATGAGCCATGGCTGCATCTCCTTTGGTTGCTCCTCTCTCTGCCTCCTCTTTCCCTTTTCTAATGTGAAGGAATATTGGCTCTCAGCCCATCTTTCCCTTTGTGGAAAAATTCATAATCCATACACAACATATATGCAACAGGCTATGTCTACATTACAAAGATAAATTGGAAAAAAAACGCAATTTGCAGCATGAAATTGCATATGTTTTTCCGATTTACTTTCGAAAAAGGCTTTTCCTCGGGTATTCTGGAAAAGCTCTGCAGTCAAGACATAGCCTAAGGGAGTGAAAATCACTCATTTCGCTTCACAGCTATGCACAATAGACTTTCATTCTACACCAGTTCACTTCAGGATCCAACAGGATGGCAGCATAATGAAATCCTCAATTTGGATCTCCCTGGTCTGTCACCCTCAGGACATGACCAGTCCTGAATGAGGGATTTTGCCAGACCAGGGAAGGTCATTTCTGACCCCTCTGCTGCTGGCCTTAGTACCACCTCCCTGCACCCACCTCCAGCCTCACTGCCCAACCAGCTCTGCCAGGCTTCCAGCTCCACCGTAGCAACCCACTGACCCCAACAGCTGGGCTCCCAGCATGGCCGTGGCAGCCCTCTGCCTAGCTAAAGCCTGCTAACACTTTGCCCAACCTGCTGCCAGCCCAGACAGACTTCTGCAGCAGAAGGTCTCCTGGCTGCCAATCCCCCTTCCGGCAGCATGGCTGGGGACCTGCCCACATTCTGCAGGGCTCCTGCCTCTGGCCCTCCACCGGAAATCTCTGCTCAAGGAAAATCCATGGTCCTCCTTGTCCATGGGTGATGCCAGACCAGATAGAACTGGTTTATAGAGTTTCAACCTATATATGTTTAAGTTAAAAGTATTACAGAACATAGATTAGCAACTACTAGGTATATATTTTCAGAGCTATGGGATTGTTTGTAAACAGGCCTGTAAAATATTTAGATATACTTCTGTCTATAATATCCTTACAAAAATGTAAGAATAGTTTACCTTATTTTCTTTTTAATCAAAACCAGGATTTTTTTTCATCCAGTTATACAGGAAAATAAAACTGAGAAATAGAATCAAAGGGCAACTAATTCATGCTTTACAGTTTATGCAGTCCGGCACAAGCAAAACTGTCCTGAAAGACAAATGTGTTTTTAAAGTTTGGAAATATGTATAATGTGGAAACTGCTCTTTATGATTAATGGTAAATGATTTTACTATACTTCTTGCTATACTTTTCAAGGTCTTTTTTTTTTTTGCCACATATTAACTAAATTCAAAACACAGGTCATCCTTCTTGACAGAACCATTGGTCACAAGAAACTACACACACCTCAAAGAAATTGGTCAAATAATGTTAGAAATAGTTTTTATTAGCTCTGGATCAATATTGATAAAGTTTCTCTATATTCTTACTAAGTAGTCCCTTTGTCTAATCTGTATTTGTTCTCTTCTCCTTGTGCAATCTTTTCCTTGGTTCCAGCGGCTGCTACCAAGAACAAAGTTAAAGGTGAGTTTCCACTTCCCTTCTTTGATTTTCATTGCATGGTTCCGCAGTGCACATTATCTTACTCGACTATTCTTTTTCTTCTTAATTACAAATCTGACAAAGGCATCTATCAGGCTTATGCTCTGATAGATTGCCCTTTTGGCTTCTGTAATTGCTTATAAATGCAAAGTGTTTACTGCCTGTTATCAGCCATCAGTTTGTTTTTATACAGGCAGTCCCCGGGTTACATGGATCCGACTTACATCGGATCCCTACTTACAAATGGGGTGAGGCAACCCCGCACTAGCTGCTTCCCCCCAGCAGACCAGGGAGACGCGAAGCTAGCGCCCCCCCCCCCAGCAGACCAGGGAGACTTTTCTCAGCAGAGACCTCAGCTTGAGAATAAAGGACTGAGGGAAGTGAGGTGTGGGAGAATAAAACTGAGCTCTGGAGAAATGTTTGGCTAGAGTTTCCCCTACAATATGTACCAGTTCCGACTTACATACAAATTCAACTTAAGAACAAACCTACAGTCCCTATCTTGTACGTAACCCGGGGACTGCCTGTACTGTAGTTTGCTTGAACTGCTAGGCTACGTCTAGACTGCCCCCTCTTGCACAAGAGAATATGCACATGAGGCAAAGTGGTGAATATTGCTGCACCTCTTATGCATACTTAATGAGACATCATTTTGCACAAGAGGGGGGGTTTGCACAAAATGGTGGTTCATTAAGTATGTAAATGAGGTGCGGAGATATTCACCGCTTTGTCTCATTTGTATATTCTCTTGCACAAGAGGGGGCAGTCTAGACATAGCCCTCCAGTATGCGGACAAATATTAAAAAAAAATGGATAAATATAAAACAAATACACTGAGTTTGCTATCTTTCATGTTCCTTAGTAAGATAAAACTACTTTATTCAATCAATATAAATATAAAATCTAAAACTCCAAAGCTATATTAAAAATGTCTAATAAATTGGGGTGCTGAAACAGTTTCTATAGCACTCATGTTCAGAGCCATTGAACCGCACTGTAAACCCTTTTTAATGGTGGAAACCACTTCAAGCCACAGAGCGCTGCCGTGCTCCCAGCACTCTTAGTTCCAGCTCCTATGCCAATAAGTAATGTTTAACTACTCTCTATATTTTTTCATCTCTAGACCTTGTCATAAAATGTCGTAAATATTTGTCAGGAGAGAACATTAAAGCCTCTAAACCATTCCCCTCTTCTTTTTACACGAATATAAAAAGAGCATAATTCTTTTGTTTATGACAGTATATCCATGCCCCACAACATACTATAGTCTTATAGACAGAAAATTATAACTTCATCATAGTATCAGAAGGAGTGTGAAGAAAGGGAGTCAGTCTATAAAGGAATAAAACTTAATTATTATGAACATTTTAGCTTCAAAAATTAGCCATGAATAGAAGATTAGGAGTTGTTACCTCATTTTCATCTATCTGCAACAGTACTGAATACTTTAGTCCTAGATAAAAAGGAATCTCTCTCTCTCATAACTCAGGGTATGTCTACACTACAACGTTAATTCGAACTAACTTAGTTCGAATTAGTTAATTCGAACTAAGCTAATTCGAACTAACGGATCCAGACTAAAAAACTAGTTCGAATTAGCGTTTTGCTAATTCGAACTAGCATGTCCACATTAAGTGGACCCTGAACCGGGCTTAAGGATGGCCGGAAGCAGTGCCGGCAGGGCATCAGAGGAGGACTTAGAGCATGGAGATGCTGTCTCAGGCTAGTAGAGGGCTGTGCTTAAAGGGTCCTGACCCCCACCCCAGACAGACAGTTCTCAGGGGTGCCCTGCTTGCAAAGCAGTCCTGTCTTGTTGTGCCCTGAGTACCCACACTGGGCACATCACAGCATTCGGCCATCAGCCCGGCTGCACTTGCCGCAGGCTGCCATCTGGGGAGAGGGGGGCAATTGGGGGGCTGCAGGAGAGCTTCCACCCCCAGAAGCCAGCAGAGCCAGCCCAGTCCTCCCCATCGGGGGCTCGTGCCCCATTCCTCCCTCACCTCCTTCCACTTACCCTTCCCTAGCCCCTCTTCTTGATGTACAAAATAAAGATAACGTGTCTTCCAAAATGGAATCTCTCTTTATTGAACAAAACTGGGGGAGACTGGGAAAAGGAGGTGGGAGAGGGGAAGAGAGAGGCTGGGAGAGGGGAGGGCAACTAAAATGATCAGCGGTTGGGAACAGGTCCCATATGAAGAGAGGCTAAAGAGACTGGGACTTTTCAGCTTAGAAAAGAGGAGACGGAGGGGGGACAGGATAGAGGTCTCTAAAAGCAGGAGTTGGGTGGAGAGGGTGCATACAGAAAAGTTCTTCATTAGTTCCCATAAAGAAGGACTAGAGGACACCAAAGGAAAGGAATGGGTAGCAGACTTCAAACTAGTAACAGAAAGTTGTTCTTCACAAAGCAAAGAGTCAACCTGTGGAACTCCTTGCTGTAGGAGGCTGAGAAGGCTAGAACTAGAACAGAGTTTAAAGGGAAGTGAGATCAAGTCATGGAGGGAAGTTGGGTCCATGGAGTGGTATTAGCCGGGGGGTAGGAGTGGTGTCCCTGCCCAAGGTTTGTGGAAGGCTGGAGAGGGATGGCATGAGACAAATGGCTTGGTCACTGTCTTCGGTCCATCCCCTCCAGGGTCACTAGGGTTGGCCGCTGTCGGCAGACAGGCTACTGGGCTAGATGGACCTTTGGTCTGACCCAGGACGGCCATTGTAAGCTCAGGGTCGGGGGTCTCAATGGACCCCCTTGATTCTCTTGCACACCTGCTCCTGGGTGGCCAGGCTGGCAGCTCTCCTGCCCTAGACGGCCACTTTTCTGTGCCTAATGCGGAGATTGTGGACGAGGTCCACGATGTCTGCACTGGACCAGGCAGGTGCCCGTCTCTTGCGGTCCCAGGCAAGCTCCCGGGAGCCGCCAGCCTGGTCTCGGGAAGAGGGGGAGGGCTGGGGGGCATCGGGTGGATTGCTCGATCCGTGCCAGGTGCAGGGTCTGCTGGCTGGGTGCTGGCAGGCTTGCACCTGGCACGGGCACCGTAGCCAGCCCGTGCCCCTTTAAGAGGTCCGGGGCCGGGAGGGGGGCAGAAGAGTTTCCCTGGTGTTGGCCAGAGTGGCCACCAGGGAAACCTGGGGAGGGCTAGCCTCCCACTAGTTCGAATTAAGGGGCTACACACCCCTTAATTCGAACTAGTAAGTTCGAACTAGGCTTAATCTTCGTAAAATGAGGTTTTCCTGGTTCGAACTAAGCGCTCCGTTAGTTCGAATTAAATTCGAACTAGCGGAGCGCTAGTGTAGCGCCTATGAAAGTTAGTTCGAACTAACGTCTGTTAGTTCGAACTAACTTTGTAGTGTAGACATACCCTCATAGATGCTGGTGGACCAGTCAGTATTTTATTGCTTATTCTGATATTGTAGTGGCATAACCATTTGGGTGTAGTTGGTACAGCAGTGGTTTTGCCTCTCTTTCACTCTAAGGCTTCCACCAGTCTACCCAGCCTCTACTGGTTTGAAGTGTCTTTGCCTCCAGTCCTCATTAATGTTCCATACCATGTGAGGTTCCCAAAGTCCAAAATGAAACCAAATAAATGTAAAATTTTCCAACGTGTCAGGTTTCTTTGGAAACTTAATCTTTATGAACCTTCTTCCCTGCTTCTTCCCACTAAAAAAAACCCTTCCATCCTGCCTGGATTTGTGCAAGCCATCGGCACTGTGGGTATGTCTACACAAGCCTCCTAGTTCAAACTAGGGAGGCTAATGAGGGTGACCAAAATTGCAAATGAAGCGCGGGTTTTAAATATCCCACTCTTCATTAGCATGTTCCCAGGAGGTCACCATTTTGGAAATTTACTAGCCTGGAATAACCGCCCACATCTACATGCAACAGTGAAACGGGAGTTGGAAGTAAAGCCCTTAATTCGAATTAGCTGTTAAACCTCATTCCAGGAGGATTGGGTATGTACTAAGGACCTATGAAAAGGTAATACCTGGGTACTGATTAATCTGTCAAAAAAAGAAGATTCCCTAATACAATTAAATATTTTTAAATTATTAATATACCATAATTTCTTCTCCCATTGTTTTCTCCTCCATTATTTTCATAATTTAACAAATAATTTAACAAATACATCAGACTGCTTTATAGCAGATCTGTCAGTGTTGGCCCAACTGCTGAATCAAGGCCTAGAAATCCCTATTTTATTGTGTTCTACACAGGGAATTTTTTCTGATTATGAATTTGCAAACATAATTAAGGTTTCTTTAGGAATATGCTCTTCACCCTGAAGATTCTGAAATCTCAGTATTTTTCCCTAATCATTTAAATCATAGTTCCTTATAGGCTGTTGTTGTTTTTTAACTCTAAAGGAACATTAAGTAAAATTTCACTTATATGCCCAGGCCACAATTTATATGTGCTCTAGGGCAGGTATAGTTTAGCTATTTGAATCAATTTAAATCGTTTATGCTTGCTGGTCTTATCATTCACCATTCAAATATGAAAACTTGACATAAGTATTTAGGCTTTACACAGGATTTAACAGATAAAACATAGGACTAATAAATTTATGTTTAGATAGGCCATAAAGAGAATTAAGAACTCCAAGGGTATGTCTACACTACAAAGTTAGTTCGAACTAACGGACGTTAGTTCGAACTAACTTTAATAGGTGCTACACTAGCGCTCCGCTAGTTCGAATTTGAATCGAACTAGCGGAGCGCTTAGTTCGAACTAGGTAAACCTCATTTTACGAGGACTAACGCCTAGTTCGAACTAGCTAGTTCGAACTAAGGGCTGTGTAGCCCTTTAGTTCGAACTAGTGGGAGGCTAGCCCTCCCCAGGTTTCCCTGGTGGCCACTCTGGCCAACACCAGGGAAACTCTATGCCCCCCTCCCAGCCCCGGACCCCTTAAAGGGGCACGGGCTGGCTACGGTGCCCATGCCAGGTGCAAGCCTGCCAGCACCCAGCTAGCAGACCCTGCACCTGGCACGGCACAGAGCCACCCACCCGATGCCCCCCAGCCCACCCCCTCTTGCCGGGACCAGGCTGGCGGCTCCCGGGAGCTTGCCCTGGACCGCAAGAGGCGGGCACCTTCCTGGGCTAGTGCGGACATCGTGGACCTCGTCCACGATCTCCGCACTAGGCACAGAAAAGTGGCCGTCTAGGGCAGGAGAGCTGCCAGCCTGGCCACCCAGGACCAGGTGTGCATGAAAATCAAGGGGGTCCACTGAGACCCCCGACACTGAGCCCTGAGCTTACAATGGCCGTACTGGGTCAGACCAAAGGTCCATCTAGCCCAGTAGCCTGTCTGCCGAGAGCGGCCAACCCTAGGGACCCTGGAGGGGATGGACCGAAGACAATGACCAAGCCATTTGTCTCGTGCCATCCCTCTCCAGCCTTCCACAAACTTTGGGCAGGGACACCACTCCTACCCTCTGGCTAATAGGACTCCATTGACCCAACCTCCATCACTTTATCTCACTTCCCTTTAAACTCTGTTCTAGTTCTAGCCTTCACAGCCTCCTGCAGCAAGGAGTTCCACAGGTTAACTATTTGCTTTGTCAACAACAACAACAACTTTCTCTTACTAGTTTCAAGCCTGCTACCCATTCCTTTCCTTTGGTGTCCTCTAGTCCTTCTTTATGGGAACTCAGGAAGAACTTTTCTGTATGCACCCTCTCCACCCAACCCCTGCTTTTAGAGACCTCTATCCTGTCCCCCCTCCGTCTCCTCTTTTCTAAGCTGAACAGTCCCAGTCTCTGTAGCCTCTCTTCATCTGGGACCTGTTCCCAACCCCTGATCATGTTAGTTGCCCTCCCCTCTCCCAGCCTTTCTCTTCCCCTCTCCCACCTCCTTTTCCCAGTCTCCCCCAGTTTTGTTCAATAAAGACAGAGTCAATGTTGGAAGAAACGTTATCTTTATTTTGTACATCAATAAGAAGGGGGGCTAGGGAAGGGTAAGTGGAAGGAGGTGAGGGAGGAATGGGGTACGAGCCCCCGATGGGGAGGACTGGGCTGGCTCTGCGGGCTTCTGGGGGTGGAAGCTCTCCTGCAGCCCCCCAATTACTCCCTCTCCCCAGATGGCAGCCTGCGGCAAGTGCAGCCGGGCTGATGGCCGAGTGGTTTGATGTGCCCAGTGTGGGCACTCAGGGCACTCCAAGCCAGAACTTCTTTGCAAGCGGGGCACCCCTTAGAACTGTGTGTCCGGGGTGGGGGTCGGGACCCTTTAAGCGCAGCCCTCGGCTAGCCTGAGACAGCATCTCCATGCTCTAAGTCCTCCTTTTATGCCCTGCCGGCACTGCTTCCGGCCATCCTTAAGCCCTGTTCAGAGTCCACTCAATGTGGACTTACTAGTTCGAACTAGCAAAACGCTAGTTCGAACTAGTTTTTAGTTCTAGATGCGTTAGTTCGAACTAGCTTAGTTCGAATTAACTAATTCGAATTAAGTTAGTTCGAACTAACTTTGTAGTGTAGACATACCCCAATATATTCCCTATTCAACAAGTCAAAGTACTACATAAATATTATTAATTGAATGCTTTCAGATATAAATAGAAAAATACATAAATAAAGCTCATTAAAGTAGAATCTGACAGTTGGCTGATGACACTTTGTTGCAATATTACAATAGTGAAACCAATAGTTAAGCTGTAAATCAACTTTCTTCCATGCATGACTTTAAAAAAAATCTACTTTTTGGCTGAATCTTTGCATGCATTGGTAAATTTGGGGGAATCAAGTTACCTAGTGTTAGACTGAAAATGGTGCTTTTGTATGTGCATAATATGAAGCTTCCTAGTAGTAACAGGAATGATACTATGGAGTAATGTTCAACTTTTGCACAACTTCATAATGAATAAACAAATGATCAAGAACACACAGTATATATGGAGACACAAACAATCGGTATCCACAAAAAGTATTCTAACACCCAACATTAGTCCTGCATATGTATACACGGCCAGTCAAACAACAAATGGACTTTCATATATGAACACATACTAGGAAATATAAAGAAAATCAAAGTATATTGAGACTTCACTCATCTGTGAACATAGTCACATGTTCTTCACCCACACAAGCACACACATACACACCAAAACTACACTGCAACTGTATTGTGATGATTTTAACATGTAGCAAGAGCAAATCTTTTAGTGGTTTGGCTGTTAATTGTCCTCAGTCTGCTCTTGCTCACCTCCCCAGTAGCTGCAGGGAAGTCATCATTTTGTTTTCTTTCCTTCAGTGCCCACAACATTGAAACAGAGGCACCATATAGCTTCAGGAAGTTGAGTAACAAACTGGCTCTTGGATCCCATCTGCATTCACTATGGCTGTGTAAAGAAATAGTACATGTCCTCTCACTGCTGTTTATTGCTCTGTCTCAGTAGTGAAGAAGGTTCAATTCCTAGTCCCCTTGATGTGCAACACTCATTTTTACAATAGTTATCTAACATACATTTGAAATCATTACACACTAACAGTTGAAGGAACACCTCACTTCAGGAAGAGTTTCTCTGCTGATATGAATCTCAGCAGATCCCTAATAATCTCAACTGATACTCACTTTTGGGTCTTGTGCCCCAGCTGATGGTCATGGTGGCAATTCTCAAAGTCATGTGTTTTCAGTTTCAGTTCAGGAAATCTCACCCTTGTCCCCTTGCATCTCACCTGCATCCCCCTCTAGACTGTAAGGACCCCACAGTATAGCTGTAGTGAGTTTCTTCATGAGAAAATGTGAGGAATGAGCTCTTATGGATCCACTCTCTAGCCTTTTCAGAGGGACTATGTCCTAGAACTCCTCACCACTTCATTGGATTGCTATGCTCTCACTCAACAGCAATTTTTGCCTCCTAAAGAAAGGAGGAACCCACAATTCTTTGAGAGACTCCAAGCACACTGTTGGTGCCTTTGGCCGTGGCTCCATCCCGAGAATTTGAGTCCACTTATGCCTATTCATTTCTCGCGGTGTTCTCTCAGCACTATGTGCGTTGGCTGATGTACCGAGATTGTTTGAAGCTTGCAGCTCTCACTGCTTTGGTGAATCTTGGTCCCTGCCTTGTTTGTTCATAAAGAGTTGTATCTCCTACTTTTTCTGGTGTTTTCTAGTATCTGGAAAAAAACTGTCCATCAGCTTGAAGGAAGTTGGTTCTTGGCCCAGCACTATTTAACATTTTATAAATAATATGGAAAAAATTGTAAATTCATTACAGATGACATTTGCACTTGACACAAATTGGGGGAGTAATATATAATGAAGGTCACTGATAACAGAGCAGTCTGGATCTCTTGGTAAGCTGTGTGCAGGCAAACAGTCTGCGTATTAATATGTCCAAATGTAAAGTCATACATCTAAGGAGAAGGAATATAGGCCATGCCTTTAGGCTGAGGGACTCTGTCCTGAGAAGCAGCGACTCTGAAAAAATATTTGGGGATTATGGTAGATAATCCATTGAATTTCTGCTCCTTCTATGACACTGTGTCCCAAATGACTAAAGCAATCCTTGAGTGCATAAACCAGGAAATCTCAAGTAAATAGGTTATTCACTGGTGCCACTTCTGCAAGAATCTCTTCCCTTTTGATATTAAGAATATATTTCTGACACACCCACGGAAGGTGCATTCTGCAGATAGAGGGCAGTGCCTGATCATCATATTCTGAAGTTGCTACGAAAGTAAGAGGGGCAACATTTGTATACTACCTATTCTGCAGTACAAATGGTTAATGAATTAGTGGACATTGCCAATCTTTTAGAGCTGGAAGGGACCTTGAAAGGTCATTGAATCCAGTCCCCTGCTTTCACAGCGGGACCAAGTACCATCCCTGACAAATTTTTGCCCCCAAATCTCTAAGTGGCCTCTGCAAGGATTGAATTCACAACCTCGGCCAATGCTAAAACCACTAAGCTATCCCTCCCCCCGCTAAAACCCACGACCCCATCCTTCCCAGGCGAGCGCCCTATCCCCTAGGCCAGGGGGGAAACTGCCCCAATAATCATCTATCCTCCTCCACACACACAACACATTTCCCCCTTCACCAGTTTGAACTGTGGATAAACTCTTGGGCTTTGTTTTATTGATTCTGCCATTAAAGAGCATGATTCTATACCATGATGCCATCCCATCTGCACCACTTAGTAAGCTTAGTCTGTTTGAAGAATGTATACTGCTCTCTTTCTCCATGGCTACGTCTACATTGGCCCCTATTCCGTAATAGGGATGCTAATGTAGCACTTGGGAATAGGCAAATCAACGGGGGATTTAAATATCCCCCGCAGGATTTGCATTTTCATGGCTGCCGCTTTTTTCCAGCGTGTAGATAAGCTGGAGAAAAGCGCCAGTCTGGACGCGATCCTCCGGAAAATAAGCTCTTTTCCGGAGGATCTCTTATTCCCACTTTCAAGAGATCCTCCGTAAAAGAGCTTATTTTCCGGAGGTTCGCATCCAGACTGGCGCTTTTCTTCGGCTTATCTACAAGCCGGAAAAAAGCGGCAGCCATGAAAATGCAAATCCCGCGGGGGATATTGAAATCCCCCACAGATTTGCCTATTCCCAAGTGCTACATTAGCATCCCTATTATGGAATAGGGGCCAATGTAGACACAGCCCATGAGTTTTGAAAAGGCTATACATCCATGGTGTCCTAGAGGAATTCCCACTAGGAAATATGCTCTTTCTGTGGGGTGTGACTTAAAGCTACATTAGAACCATATGTGTCTTTCATTTTAGTGATTTCCAGCATTGGCTTAATGCTATAAGACCAATTAGCTGTAACCTAGTGAGTATTCAGTACATTTTGTGAAAAATCTTAGTACTGTATTGCTTTGCCAATCTTTGAGGACCAAACAATTTTTTTTGTAAACTCAGAAAAAATATGATTTTTCTGCAAGAGAAATCTATTTGAGCTGCAGATATACTTTTGTGATTTGCTGTGGCATTCAAATGAAGAAAACTCAATTGCCTATGTTAAGATTGAAGGTAGCAACTAAATATTAGCTTAAACATGACTACTTTAAGTTGCTCAATTTTCAACATAAATAAATCGTGGCACTTTATATTCTGTCTAAACTCATTTCATTCAAAAGCCAAAGATCACTTTGGACTTCATTTATTCACCTGATTCGTGTTATTCCTCATTATGGCAATGAAATTGGTTTGTTTATTTTTAGATTAAGTCAGCAGTGGCGCAGTAGTAAACATACTGTATAGTACCTAAATACCAATACAGTCATATACCCGTTAAATTTAAGCCACGGGTCAAATTTCAAGTTCAGGGTATTGCCTGTCAGTCATCTCCCTGATCTTTCCATGTCACATGCAAAGAGTTATATTTTACTTTATCGCTCATCCTTTTAATAATAAAATATAATTAAATTAGATCCCCTTTTTTAATTAGCACACAGACAAGCCACATATGTTAACTTTGCATTCAAAAGAATTCCATGTCATAGTAGGTTTTGTATATTTGGCTGCTTTATAAAACAGATGCATTCAGTTAATCAGATTACTAAATAGTGAGTGCATAGGCATTTGTTCTTGTTTTCCAAATAAAATTACCAAATGGCTAGATGGTTCCATTGATTACTGGTGAGAAAAAAAAATAATCTTGTTATTTTGTTTGTTTAATTTATTAAAAAGCTAATGCTAGATATCACAGGAAGGCCTTCTCTTTATCATTCTCCAGTATATGATACCTCCCTGCCATGGTTCTATAGTGGCCACTCAGGATGGCCACTATGTACTCTGCATAGAGAGATGGGAAACCAGGGCCCAGTCTTCTCTTGTCTTTTCTCGAGATGGCTGGAGAAGAGGGAAAAGATGTGCACTGACTTATTACATCTATTTATATAGCACAAAGGCGGTGTTAGATTGTCTGGTGATTTAAAACAAAAAATGTTTACAATAGAACTGAATGAAAACTGTAATTTCTATCCTATTAAAAATATTGGTTTTTTAACATTTGTTTTCATTGTGACTTATTAAAATATCAAAATTTCACATTGAATGCAAAGTTTAAAAAAATCAATATACAAACGTTAAAATGTTTTGTTTTGAATCAGTTCATCATTACATTGCATCTGACTAAAGTGTGACAGTTGTACATTGGTTGCCACTTACGCTCAGTATTCCCTGTGGCTTGGGATCTGTATCTGGATCAGGTCGCCTATGATATACTCCAATGGGGTGACTTCCAAAATGGACCATACAGCTTGATCAGAGAAAAGATGGAAGATGAGGTCTGTCTTAACAGCCGTACAAAAGAATGGGGGTGGATCCATGAAGCTCATGAACAACAACTACCCTGTGACACTATGGTGCCTTTGGAAGATAGTTGAATATCAAACTGAATCAAAATAATTATCTTTTAATTTTCCTAATGGAAGACTGAAAAAATTAGCATTTTTTTTCCTGACAAATTCCCATATAGTTTAAAAACTCCTGAAATTCTGATGTCACTCTTCAGAACTGAAAGTTGCTGGAGAGTAAAGTTCTTCTGCAAAGAATATTCTTAATAGAACTGAGGAAATAATAAAAATGGCTATTGTCTTGGTCATCTGCTCCTCCCAGCTGGACAGTGTAGGAACAACTGTTCTCTCCACTGGCAGCAATGTGAGAGGGTATTCATTCAAACAAAAAAGCAATTCTTTTTGGGTTTCTATGAAGAGGAAGATGTTATATGCCATCTGAAAGAAGAAGGTTCCATTGTGAAAAATAATCATTCCTACGTGTTACTTGTCAAACCAGATTTACACAGCAAGTGAGGAGGGAGGGATGGAGAAACCAGGCTGTGGCATGTATGTATTTCTAGGGGAATGTTGGTGGGTGCAGGAAGAAGAGAAAGTCTTAGGGAGGGGAAGTGGAAGACAAGACAGACAAAAAGTGGGTGAGATGCAAGGGAAAAGTTAAAATGGGAAGGGGCAGTGTAGATGTGAGGGAAGAAAAACATGGAACGTGAGCAGGGGCATGCGGAGAATAGAAAGGAAGGAGGAAAAAGAGACAACATCTAATGTCTTCATAAATCAGATTAATCCAATCTGCAACTATATATACTTTAATCATATAATGGCATCACTATAGGGAAGAGTTAAAGTTATTTGAGTCCTTAATTGTGTATTTTTATGTTTTAATAATGGTGGGCTTTTTAATTTTAACTTTACATTTCATAGCCTTATAAAACCTTTTGTAAAAAATTCCCATTGTTTTTTGGGAATATATACACAACATAGTATGCTGAAATCACTAGACGATCATCACTAGCGTTTTTTTAATTACTTTAGAAGGTACTTAGGAAATAAAAATGTTAAGGGAGCTTATTTACATAGCGAGTGCCAATATCACACACACATTTGTATAATATATAAGATGTGTGATATAGTAATCACTATAAACTTAACTGCTAGTCGTTTATAGTTTCTAATGTTAGGGGACATATGCTTGGAATGCCTGCAAGAGCCTGCGCAATGTGTTATCTAGAGGTTCCACAGACACGTTTCTGTTGTTTAACTTAGAATAGAAATGGGCCTGAATTACTATTTTAAATATTAGTGAGTGGAAAACACAATAGACAGACACAATAGACTACATTAAAAATGCTAAGGGGAAAGAGTTTTCTATGGAGCTTTTAAACATCGATGAAACAAGGGTCCCAAACATTTAGGAAAAATCCATAAATGACTATTACAGGTTGCACCTCTAATCTGGGAATCTCTGGTCTGGCAACATCCATGGTCCAGCATAACCGCAGATGTCCCAGGATCAGAGAGTCCTGGTGTGCTGCAGGAGGGTGAGGGTCCAGGAGCTAATGTGTGGCTCATCTGGGCTGCAGGGTGGTAGGGTTCCAGGAGTCAGCTCATGGCTCAGCTAGGCTGGGGAGGGGCCAGGAGCTGGTGTGTGGCTCAGCTTTCTGGAGGGTTGGTTGGGAGCCAGGAAACCCATAGGAGGGGAGTCAGCAGGGGGCCTGAAATGACCTCTTCTGGTCTGGAAAAACCCAGGATCAGTCAGGTCTTGAGGGCGCTTGACCAGGGAGGACCAACCTATACTTAGGATATTCAGGGTTTCAACCCCATGCTCTGGATAGACCTGTATCTCTGACTAATAGAACCTGAGACTGGACGAGAGAACCTAAGATTTTCAAAGTAGCCAGAACGTCTGACTATAAGTATCTAGGACCTGGGTCTGAATCACTCTATAATTGCCATGTTTTTATGCATTCCCTCTGAAGTATGTAGCATCTACTACTCCCAGAGACCAAGATACTGAGCTGTGTTCTCTTTTTTTTTTCTTAATTGTATCCTTTGGTATATATGTTTGTGACTATTTTCTTCCACTACTAGCTGGTAGGGATGCCAGGTGTCCAGTTTTGAATTAGACAGTCCAGTATTTGAGGGTTCTGTCCGGGAAATAAATTGAGAAAACACCGGACATATAAAATGTCCGGTATTTTCTAATTAGGTAAGTTTTATTATTATTAGGAGTATCAGTATGCAGTTGCAAACTGCCTGGCTGGTAGACACACTCACACTGCATGAGTGTGTCTACCAGCCAGGCAATATGCAATTATGCGAGGGGGGATGGGGACAGGGCGGGATGGAATCCCCAGGGCCGGACTCACTCGTGCTTCGCCGGGACCATGCACGGGACGGGCAGCGCCTCAGGATCTGTGTGCACCTGGGTCAATCCCGCTCTCTGCCGGCCGATTGTTTCCCCCCGCTCTTTCCCCCCAGATATCCCCACTCCCCCTGACCTCCTCCCGGATAGCCCTGCTTCCCAATGGCTGGTTCTCCCCGCCTCCTTCTCTGATCTCCCCCTGGCCAAGCCTGCTCCTCTGACCCCCTCCTCACTTCCTACCAGCCTCTCCCCCCCGGATCTCCCCCGCCAGCCCGGTTGCTCCCGACCTCCCCCCCATCAGCCCTGCTTCCTGCTGGCCAGTCTCCCCACCCCACCTCCTCCCGGCCAGTCCCTCCCCTCCCATCTGAGATCAACTGTGTACGGTATTTTTTTTTTGAAGCCACCTGGTAACCCTACCAGCTCGGCCCTCATTTGCAACAACTGTTTCAGCTGGGGTTTTGCTCTCAGCCCTCACTCAGGGCTGGGTTTTTGCCCTTAAAGCACCAGTACAGGGCAAGCATCCTATCACAGACCCAAATAGCAGTATTTGTCTTATTTGTATTATCCTCCAAAAATTCGGAACTGTTCAATTATTAACATCAATCAGACAGTGTTTCAGCTTTTACAGAGTGGTTTGTTATGGTGGATGAATAAATCATCAGCATGGATATGATATACTGCATCATAATGGTACAAAACCCAAGCCAGCTGAAGTGTATAGCTATTGAAAAATGTGAATCCAATGCAGTCAGGGAAACTCCATAATTCAAAGGCACAATATCAAAGAACCTTTATTTATGGTTACAAGGTTTTACCACTGAGACAAATAGAAATGAAAAATTGTCAGATTCCCTCTTTAATAGAGGGTCATTACAAAAACTTAAGGCAGACATAGTAGCAAGGTCTAATCTAAAGTTTGGTAGGAAATATTCTGGTACAGGTTGGACCTCTCTGGTCCCGCACTCTGAGCAGTACCGAACCAGAGAGTTTGCCAGACCACAGTAGGTCAGTGCTCCCCTACTCGCTGTCTCACTCCCAGGCTCCTTAGACTGAGGCTTCCACTCTGTTTCTAGCCCTGTTGCCACCAGGGTTGCCCGGGATTCCCAGGGCCAACCAGCCGCTGCCAATCCTACTACCACTGGGGATTCACCAGGGCCCCCCAGCCAAGACTCCTCTGTTGCTGCTTGGCCCTGCTACTGCTGGGAGTTCTCTGGCCGGGGCTGCCTGGCCACCCCCAGCCTCATTGCCAGCAGAGATTGGGTTCTCCAGCCAGGGCTCTCTGTCCCTGCCTGGCTCCAGTGATGCTGACGAATTCCCCAACCAGGGCCTCCCGGCCAGCTTCTACTGAGGGCTCTCTGGCCGCTCGGCCACTCCCTCTCTACAGCCACCAGGGATTCCCTGGGTTCCCTGGCCTCACCTTGCCCAGATAATGCCTGGTCCTGCTTATGCGGGAGGGGGTCTTCAGACAGGGAAGGGCTCCTTACCCCCACCTGGCCCCTTTGATGTCAGAGTTCCCACAGCTGGGCCAGAGCTCCCCAGCTACCACCTGGACCAGCCACTGCTAGCTCAGTCAGAGCTCCCCAGCCCTATGTTCTCCAGCTGGCTCCCACTCCCACCTCCTGGGCTCTTTGGTACAGCAACATCTATGGCCCTGCTGGACCACGGATGTTGCCAGACCAGAGAGTCCCAGATTTGGAAGTTCAACCTGTACTATAATATCACTAAGAAAAAACATTCCCTCTTCTACAGATATCATCTTGCCCTTTTGCTGGTATAGATTCATTTAAAAGAGGTAGATATATAAGAGTTCCCTTGAAGACAGTGGAAGTCTTATAGAATCATAGAAGGGACCTAGTGAGATCATCAAGTCAAGTCCCCTTCCCTCACAGCATGACCAAGTACCATCTAGATCATCCCAGACAGGTGTCTGTCTAGCCTGCTGTGACCGTCCCTGCGAGTCATTCTCATCAAGTACGCAGTTGGGGCGGTGGGACTGTGTCCCTATTGTAGTCCTCGTCCCACTCCTTGTCACTCTCGGAAGGGGGAAAAGGGGACCTGGGCCCACCCTCACTCATGGGCCCCAGCCCAGGGCCCTAAGGACTCGGATCTGGGGGGATCCGGTCCGACTGATGGAGTTGTACACTGTAACTCGCCAGCACGCCAGTCGCTCCGGGGTTCCGCCCTGGGCTGCTTCCTTTCCCTCCTCCTCGGGCCTGTTCCGCCCCATTGTCCCTGACGCCTTCCTTACCGCGGGGTATCAGGATGGGAGATAGGTCGTCCTCCGCTGAGGGCATCCGGGGTCCTGGCTGACTCCGCCGGGGCTCTCCTCTCCCACTGGGTTGCTCCAGCAAAAGAAGTTCCTCCCGGCGTCGGCTCATTTTGAACGCCGCGCCGGGACCGCGGCACCAATCCCCGCTTGGGGAGAACTCTGTGTGGCCACGCTCACGGGGCCCCGCCCCTCTCCCTTGCCTGGCCCGGGCATTACCATGGCGGCATGGCCGACGCCTACACCTCTCACTGCTGTCTCACTGCTGGCTGGACGGCATCCAAGCAGCCCGGACGGAGCCAGGCTTCCACGGCCTGTCGGCTCCAGAGAGCCTCTTGGGGTCGGTCCTCAGTGTGGGGTGGGGGCGCCCCATCACACCTGCGCTTAAATATCTCCAGTGATGGAGATTCTACAACCTCGTGTAGCGCCCCCTCTCCACCTGGTTACCTTCTTTTAGAGCCAATCTCCTTTCAGGTTCGGATGGATAGGTCTGGGTTCTTCTGGATCCCGCCACCTACTCAATTTTATTCTTTCTGATTGATGTACTTGGCGGTGCCTCCACCCCCCTCACTCCTTCCTAGCAGGGTTGCCAGGGCAGCTTGGGAGGAAAATTCTAGCCCAGGATAATCCCCACGTATTCGCCAGATAGTTGGAGACTCCCAGAAAATAACACAAACACATACACTATAATAAACACAATTATATTAAACAGGAGACAATTATAACAGAACAGGGTAAAACATTATTTTTAGGGTCACCGGTGCCCTGCAACTGTGAAGTTAGTGTCCCGTTGGTACGCGTACTTTGTTGGGGCCCTTGATGACTGTTGACCACACAATCCTTCTCTGCAGAGGTTTAGCAGTGGGGCTGACTGGGTCCAGTACAGCCCAAAGGACTCACAAATGGGAGAAGGCAGCAAATCCCTCCACAGTTTAATAGGCTGCAGGTAATAAAATCCCCAAACAAATTCCCTGACTTACTAACTAAAAATTGGTGCACTCACACACTCCATGAATGAGCCTCAGGTTGAGAGATGACTCAGTCTCTGCAAAGGGGCTGCTCTCTTCTCACAGGGGTCCTCTTCAAGCAGGAACCAGGCTGCTTTGGTCCCAGAATTTCCCCTCACCGTGAAGGGGTGCAGGGCTCAAGATGCAGACCACACAACTGCACCAAAATTCAAAGCTATAGCCTCCCAGGCCAGCCTCCAGACCCACCCAGCAGGCAGCAGCCCTGAACTTGCTGCTAGAGCCCAGCTGACCATGCAGTGACTCTCTCACCCAGGGAGCTGGAGAGCCAACTCCGCCTGGCTGGGGAAGCCTCCCAGCAAACTCCACAACTGGGAATCAACAGTGGAGACATAAACCCAGCTGAGGGATCCTGCCTTCAGGTCCCTAGAGGCTAGCTCTCAGGGGGAACCCTGCATGCAGGCCTGGGGCTTACTAGCTCCCACACACTCAGTCCTCCCCTTTTCCTGGCTGGCTCCAGACTCCCCTCAACAATGGTCTCTCCTTCCCCCTGGGAGGGGCATCTCACTCCCTGTGGGTTGCCAGGCAGACTCTGGCCCTGGTAGGGAGGGGGAGCCAAGGCAAACTCAGAGTGCCTCTCCCTGAGCTGCCAGCAGACAAAGCCCCGGGAATCCAAGCAATCTCCTTGGGGGTTACACTCGCTAGGCAATGTATTCCTGAGTTTAACCACCTTGACAGTTAGGAAGTTTTTCCTATTGTCCAACCTAAACCTCCCTTTCTGCAATTTAAGCCCATTGCTTCTTTTCCTACCCTCAGAGGCCAAGGAGAATAATTTTTCTCCCTCCTCCATTTTAGATACTTGAAACTTGGTATGTGTAAGGAGTTACCTTCTTAATAAGTGTAGGTAGTTATCAAAAGTATTGCTTGAAAGACATTACTGGGGTGAATAGAACACATGCCAGACCAGCAACCAAGGAGTTAATATGGGTATTGTTCAGCAATGCGGATTTGCAGCTTCACAGCAGCTGGAAAAATAAAAGAGCTTCGAAGCAGATGGGCAAGGCTGTTGCCAGAGGAGCAAATAGGCTGGAAAAGGGAACTCTTGCCAGTAATCTGAAGATAACTCCCTGAGAAGGGATAACCAGACCAAGGGTCTAGAAATCCTACTGAAAGCAGAGAAGGTAGGAAGGAGCTCATAACATGTCTGACCTGACTTAAGGGTCCTGAGCTATAACCCATTGGAGTGGGTGGGCTTATAAAAACAATGAGTAATCCTGTGGCACTGTAGTTGTTTCTTTTGGTATTACTCAGTGGGATCAGAGGAAAGGGTCCTGTAGAATATGATGTTGGTAATTTGTAATTTGTTTGTAATTTGACCTATTCATGATGACTATAGGACCCTCTTTGTCAGCCTCGTTGATTATAATGTCAGAGTTGTTTCTGAGGCTGTGGATAGCATTGTATTCTGCTTGGCTGAGTTTATATGTCACTTGATGTTGCCTGTTCACAACCTATGCACGTCTGTGGAACCAAGTGATGTAGAAGTCCAGACTGTCATTTAGACCATCCATGGAGAAATCTTCTTCTTGTACAGCTGGTATGGGGGATCCTGAGGTTCAGTGTGATATTCAATGGTGAGTTAGAAATATTCCTTCAGTCAGAGATGGCAAAACAGGCTTGCAGGTCACTTCAGAACTGTATTGTGTGATGTGAGGGGTGGGAGGCAGAAAGAGAGTTCCCGAGATAGGACGGACTCTTCTGCCAGACTAAGTGTATGGTTGGATAGATTAAGAATGTTGTTAGGTGAGTTGAGGGTACCAGAGCTGTAATACCCTGTGAAATGTAGGAGTTTAGATTTTTGTGTGTGTTCTTTTTCTTCTGTAGGGAAGTGAAGTGAGCATTGTAAGTGGCTTGTCCAGTTTTTGTAAGGTCCAGCCGCATTGAAGTTTGTGTGGAAGCTTGCTTTTTTTATGAGTCTTTAGTTTCGAGAGCTCCTTCTTGATTTTCTTCTGTTTTTGTGTATGATTCTGATTAGGTAGTTCCTCAGTTTCTTTGAGAGTGTATGGCATAATCTCTCACTATAGTCTATGTAGTATGCTAATTATAATGGATTTTTCACTTTTAGTCCATTGGGTATGATGTTCATCTGTTTGCACTTGGAGAGGAAGATGATGTCTGCTTGTATCTGTGAGTTTCTTTATTCAGTTGATGAATTTCCACTTCATACAGCTAAATGTGGTGCCTTGCATGTTACAAAGTGTCAGCTGTGTTAGTTTGTAACTTTAAAATCAACAAATAGTCCAGTGGCACCTTGGAGACTAACAAAAATATGTAGTATCACGAGCTTTTGTGGGTTAGACTCAATTAATCAGATGGGTTGGAGTGGAAATAACAGAAACCAAGAGGTATGTATAACAGCAAAAGAAGTACCTGTCAACTGTAGGATCCAGGTTAATGAAGGTAATTAAGTGGACTGGACATGTCCCATTCATAGCCTTTGATGTGAAAATGTGACAAACCATTAAAAACCGAGGGTGGCTTTTGCAATCCCCTCCCCCCAAGGCAACAGAATCTGGGGACCCCATCAGGAATAAGAGGAAGTCCATACACACCCCTTTTGGAGCTTGAGGCAGAAACCAACTGAACATCCTGCAAGACTGAGTGAACTCTTTTGCAGTCCTCTGCTTGCCGAGAGGGAGTGCTGTGCCATTAACATAGGAGCCCGAAGAGAGTGTTTTGGGTCCAAAAGAATTCCATACCTAACATGTTGTTTGAAAATCTGTTTACTTTTTTGGTGCCTAAATGGGAGCTGTACTCTTTCAAAATCCAGTCCATTGTCTCTATCCACTCTGCTCATCCAGTAGGAATCACTGGGTAAATATTCTTTTCTCGGGTTCGTGGCTAGCTGTATTGAGAAGAGAAAAAGAGTAGAAAAGCTCCTATCTCTATGTTCCCACCGAAGGTATTAAATGATTGCTCAATTGGGATTAGTTGCTAATGGAAAATTTTTAAAAGAATTGTTTATTGGTTTCCTGCTCCCATTGGAAGAAAACAGTTGGACAGGCAGCTTCAGTTCTAGTTTTCTATACCATACTTCTTCACTCTGCCCTTTCCTCCTATTTTGGGACAGGAAGTTGGGAGCATAAACCCAATCATCCCCTGAGTGTGGGAATCTTTCTAAATGCAAAATTAATGTGTTAATGAAAACGTTATCTCTCTCCATCTATTTGTTGATTAAAAATTAGCACAAGAGACCAAAGCAAATCAGCTCAGTAAGTCTGGGTCACAAGTGCAGTAATTCATCCAGCAATAATAAGCACTGCAACTAGTTTAATATCTCAAATATACTATGGGATGTAGTTTAGAATCAATAAATAATATGAATCAGAAGACTATCTTAAGATACAGGAATGATAAGAGCTCTGCAGTTTTTAGAAAGTTCACAGTACTATTGACATGTTTTTCCTCACATTCTGGCACTGCCTCAGAGGACTAAATTGGAATTCATAATAGTGGTAATAGTTCTAACGAAAGTTCCTGGCTGCTCTTTACTCCCTCCAATTATCGTGGAGAAATAATTGGCCCTGGCTTCTTTCAGAGCTTTCCAGTATTGAGACAATATTGAGATTTCCACATCATATTGTGTATTCATAGCCCAAATGCTTGTTTTTCTTCCAGCCAGCATCCTTGTATCCTTCAAGGCCCCAAACTCTGTTATATGCTAAGAAAACTGCCAAAATATGAATCAGAATTGTTGTCTGAATTGAAGCAGTTTCTCAGCTTCATTTAAAATAGTAATTATACAATTCTGCTGTACACGCTACTGTTTATAGTATGGTTTATTTTGTATTTGTTTTATTAAAAAAAGTCCAGAACAGTCAGACCAATAGCAATTCGTGCACAGTTAAATCACAAAGGGCTTGAACAAGACAGATTTAACAAACTGTAAACTAGGGCTGGCAAGGTACAGGACACAATGTCACTGGAAGGAGCAAAGTGGGAGCAGGCTGTCACCCTGGGACAGGCTTGGTGTAGTGAGATGATTGGCTGAGTGCAGATGCTCCACAATCTGCCATGCATTTCACCAGCTCTGTAGGTGGCTTCTTGAGGTGGCCAATCTAGAGGAGTTTATTAATAAAGGGACAAAATTAGATTAATTTATGTGAAACAAATGGACACTGATGTGGGCATTAAAACAGTTTTGAAGGAGAAATGATCATCCTCCAAACATGCCAACTATCACACTTCCTGTTAGAAGGAACAACAACGATGGCTTCTACAGGATCAGAGGTGATACAATTTAAGATGAAGAGTATGAGCAGGAAGGCAGGGAGGAAAGGAACTTAATTTTCTTGCAGGTACTGTCCTATTGAAACCTGGGTCCCTGCTAGTTCTTTAAATAGCTCCTTGCTGGCTTTTGCAGCAACTCAGCCAGTTCTTGCCAGAGCTGTGCGCATCTTCTTACTTTCACCTTTGCATGAAGGTCAGAAAGGGAGTAAGATAGTTTGCTAAAACAAATCACTTCTTGAGTTATTGGACTGTGTGATTCTGGCTCAGAATGAATAACATGATGTAATAATAATTAAAACAATGAGGAGATACTTATTTATTTTCCTATTCCTCTTATTTTTGTCTTAATTTTAAAATGTATTAAGAATTTAACCTCTTATATTATAAATGCAGCATTTTCCATATCTGAGTGTATTACTGTTCATTTTTTTATGAAGTAAACTTTGTCATATTTTTCTTCTAATTATCATGGGATTTGTTTATTTTATTTGCCAAAAGCTTGTTCATGTGTTACCGTCCTCTATTAAGCTCCAAATGATAATATTTGAGTTCTGATACAAATGTATTATTAATCAATTGTATTTTGTCAGATTTTCAGAAGTGCCCGGCACACATCATGCTCTCGCTGTGACTCACAGATGTCGGAATAACTTGGTACATTTCAGTTGAGCTCTTTTATTTCTGTCCACTTTGTGTGTTGTATAAACAGGAGTTCTTAAAACTCTGGCTCTGAGTGTGAGACTCACAAAAACCTGACCAAGAATGTCTTAAGAGTGCATGGCACTTTGATTATGCTACTGTCTTGATCCAGGGTGCTGTTTTACAGAATCCCAGTGAAGTTATTGGGATTTGTCAAGGGTGTATAGACCCTATACTGTCCTAGTCACTGAAAGGTTAATAAGGAAAGTGGCTGCCTGCTCAACTGGGGCTGATTGATAACCTCACAACAGCTGCTACAAGCCAGAAAGTCAGAGTGGATGGTTGAGCAACTGAGCCTGCTACAGCAGATTGGTAAGAAGTCAGGAAACTAGCTGATTCTCCAGGAGAGAGGAATACTGAGTGAGTTTGGGAAATAGCTTCCACAAGAGATGTGGTGGGAAGCAGTAAGGGTGTGCAAAAAACTGATTCAAACTGCTTCAGATTTTATTGGAACTCAGAGGAATGGGCAGGCCTGGATTCTCCTACAGTCCCTGGCAGAGGATGGTGGCTGGCTGTGTGTGTGTGGTTTTTTTTTTGTTTTTTTTTGTTTTTTTTTAAAGTCCACAGAGAAAAAGCAGTCCAAACCCCAAGAGAATTCACTGTGGACAGTAGCCGATTAGCTGATGGGGCCCTTGCCAGTTGGGGGGGAGGGAGGAGGAGAAAAATGGTAACCCCTGTATGTTGCTCCCCTTTAGGAACACTGGGTTGGGTAAAGGAATCCAATGTCACTCTGGTAAGAAGAGAGTGTGGGAAGCCCTAGCACCTGGATTCTGCCTAACACCCTGGAACTGGAGGACCTCTAGTTTCCTGCTGCAGCCTAAGGCTGGGGGGAGGGAGGGGGGAGGGGAAAAAGCTCATCAGATCTCCAGAGGGGAGAAGAAGGAAAAAAAAAAGGAAATGTGTTGTGGGGGGTGGAATTGGGTAGCCAGGGGGTGGAACGGAGTAGGGCCTTGGGAGGAAGGGGCAGAATGTGGTGGGGCCTGAGGCAGAAGGGACAAAGGAGGCAAGACTGAAGGTGGATGGGGTGAGGAGGGACCCCATGAAAATGTAATCAGCCTCTGACTTTAGATCCTTCAGCGGGAGTCTCACTAGACTGTTTACTGTTCTCAGACGGAAGAAATGGTCTCAGAAAGGACTGGGGTCATAGCAGGGGATTAGAAGGGCTGAGACTAAATTGGGTAAAGAAAGGGGAAACTGAGGTGGGCTCACCCTAACATCCTTCATTCTTGACTGAGTGAGTGAGTGCCCTTGGTTGAAAGCAGTCTTGTTGGGTTCCACCTGCAGATTGTCAAATTTTATATTATAAATAAATTATTTGCAAGTGACAAGGTTTGCAGAAGGGAGGGCAGGGGTTGGTGCTTGCAGCTTGTCTCACAATGATATAAGAAGTGTCTGCCCACTTTTGGTTTCTGGTACAGCTGAAATTCACAAGTCTCTTACTTCCCTTACAGGAGGGGAGGAGGGAGCAAAGAGCTCATTGGCTCAGGGTAGCTCTGTTTCCTCCCCTCCTTGCTCCTCCTTCCATTAGTGCTTGCCCGGGAAAAGGGCTGAGATGGGCCTGGAGTTGCAGACCCACAGCCTGGGAAGGCGGAGAACTAGCATGCAAAGCCAGGGTGCAAATGTCCAGCACACTAGCTTACTGTGCACTAAGTAGTTGTGTAGATCCTGCAGACATGGAGTAAAAGTTCCACGGTGTGCTTTGACATATTATTCTTTTCGATACTAGTATGTCAAAGTGCAATACCGAACTTTTAGTGTATAGTAGAAAAGTTCATGCCATCACTTAGTGAAGAGCAGGCTAATGTGCTGTACATTTGCGTCCTGACTTGCTGGATACTAAGTCTCCATTTAGACAAGCCCAGTGATCCACACACACTCCCCCGAAATGGCCTGCATGGAGAAGGGTCATAAGATTGTTTGCATAAATAGGGTGACCCCAACCTGCTGCATATGGTGATCAGGCTGGAATAACAGATCTTATAGGAAGTGTTGTTTCCCATGCTCCTAATCCTGGGTTGATGGTGTCACATTTAACATTTTTGTCCCCAGGGGTTTGTGTCACTCAGATTTTTGGATTTTTATGCTGATGAAATGAATTTCACCGTGTAAAAGAACTAATTAGCACAATCCACATTGACTCGCCCTTAAAGCATAAGAACCAAAACTTGCATTTTGTCTACTTACTGTGGCTATATATTTAGGAAAGGGCTTTAGCAGTCTGTTTCAAAGTAACTGTAAACTGCTTTCTGTATGCAAAAACAAGAGTAAATTGTGGTCCTGAACTTTGGTGGAATTATCCCCAGGCACATCATCCTCTAATAGTTGTATCTAAGGAAAACAGGAAATATCAAACAATATTTCTATGGTCGTCTGCTCATATGAGGTTAGCTCAGAACTAGCTAGCGCGCGCGCGTGTGTGTGTGTGCGTGATTTTTTTGTGAGTTTTGTATGCTACCCTTAGAAAATTCTAGTCACTTTATCAAATTCTGGCTTTTGTAACCTTATTGACTTACCATGAGCGTAACTGAAGATAGAATTTAGCTCCAGGATTGTATTTTACTGCTCTACGAAATATGCACCGTTCTATAGTATATCCAATTGACCTCCCATAGGTTTTGCATTGTATTTCTTTTGCTGCTGCTGAGAATATTGTAATGTCTTTTGATTTGACAGATATTATTTCTCTGTGTGTTTCCCCTAATGATTATGATTTGTGCATTTATTCAAACTCAGTGCTATGGATTGCCTATTAGGATGACTATTTAAATGATTTGCTGTATTTTGGTTTAGTAACCTCTTAATTTTTTGTGTACCAATTTCAGCAAAGTTAGGAACTTTGCTTTTAGTACCACCCTCTAGTGATTTATATAAATAATAAAGCCACTAAAATCTCCTCTTTGTTCCCAAAGTTACCCCACTGACCTCTTTCTATTTTGAAAAGCTTCCATCTACTGCTGATTCCTTTCTTTATTCCTTTCTAATTGCAGCTTTTAGCCTGCAGTGCTTCTTTTCATCTGTTTTCTTGACTTAATAATTAATTATTTAAATTTCTCAAGCATTTGCTGAAAATATATCAGGTTATATTTCTCCTAAAAGCTGCTCTAAAAGTGATAGGAGAATTTCCAGCCCTGTATATTTGCATATTAAGGTTTTGAGGGGAGGGGTTGGCATTCACAAATACATAGAACTATGTAAGAATTAGGGATGTCAGCATGTAGTTCACTATTCAATTAACCAATAAGCATAGGGTTAGCCGTTGATCTTGTGGACTGCACACTTCCTCCCCCTCCCCCTCCCTTGCTGCCTCTGTATCAAAGGCTGTGAGAGGGGAAGAATGGGAGCTGGTGCCTATGAGGAGCTGGATTACAAGACAGTTTCCTAGGAGTACCGGCTCAACCTGTCCCCTCCTGCCGCCTCTGATTAGAGAGGTAGCAGTGCAGAGGGTGAGGAGAACAGGTTGGAGCCAATACCTGTGGGGAACTGGCTTTTAAGCCAGCTCCCCATGCATGTCAGCTCTGCTGACCTGAGAGAGAATCAGCAGTGTGGTGGGTAAGAAATACAGGCTGAAGCTTTCAAGCTAGCTCCCTACATGTATCAGCTCAGCAGACCAACCTAACACACACCAGCCCCTTTTCCTCTCCCCCATCCACCCTCTGCTTGCTGCCTCTTACCGAGGTGGGGGGTCAGGCAGGAGCTGGTGCTGGGGGAAGCTGGCTTGAAAGCCTGTTCTATGAGAGGTATCAGGGAAGGGGGAGAAGGGCAGGAGGGCTGCCAAAAAGCAACCTCTGTCCATGGTGGGCCTGAGCTCCCCACGGACAGAGGCTGCTCTGCATCCCACAGAGCAGCTTCTGTCCATGGTGAGCCTAGGTCTGCCACGGATATGGGCTCCTTGCAGCAGCTCCTCTCTGTCGGGGGTCTGAGCTCCTTGCAAACAGAGGCTACTCTGCACACCTCTGTCCATTGAGAGTTTGGACCCAGCATGGACAACCGCTGCTGCCACACCATGCTACTGACTCTATCAGAGGCAGCAGTGCAGGGTGGTGGGAAGCTGGTTTTTAAACTGGTCTCTACTTCTTATCATAGAATACTAGGACTGGAAGGGACCTTGAGAAGTCATCAAGTCCAGTCCCCTGTCCTCATGGCAGGACCCAGTACTGTCTAGACCATCTAGACTATGTTAAGAGAATAAGTAAATACCTCCTTATTTGCTATCTCTTCACCATTCATGATGTTATAGTCTTTTATCATACATCCCTAAGTTCTGTTTTCTAAAAAGTTCCAGTCTCTCCTCATATAGAAGCTGTTCCATTCCCCAAATTATTTTTGTTGCCTTTTCTCTGTAACTCTTCCTTTTCTAATCATGTCAATAATATTAAGTTGTATACTTTCAGAAATGCAAATAGACATTCTTATACTGACTCTTTGACCACTAGTTCTGTATTTTGATATAGTTTGTCTCTTTGGTTTGAAAAGGTTACTGACCTTTATGTTTGCCCTGTCTCTGACTTTGAGATGCTGATGCTATTTGATCTCCTTTTCTGAGTAGGCTATTGCCCAGGATATTACATGGTTGATACTCACACTCTCTCGCTTCTATTGCTGTACCCTTGTGCCTGCCTTGTTTTGACCTATTTTTCCCTAATTTTTAAATGATTACGCTTCCTGTGTACTTTCCTGACATCTCTTCACTTTCCATAGCAAATGGCCCTTTTGTAAGTGCCTCTGTGAAGAGCAAGAAGTCCATCCCAATGGGAGTCCCTGAATTAGATGGCAGATCAGAGATTCCTGCGTTAAACTTATAAATCTCAGCTGGAGCAAACCATATTTTTTTCAGAAAGGTCACAAATTTATGATTGTCTATTTAGAGTGTAACACTGTAGATAATTCTAGCCTCTTGCCTCCATTGCAAAAAAAAAATCTGCTTTAACATTTCCAATTTCTTTTATAAATCCTAGCACATTTGCACTGCATCCTAGTGCTTGCTTTGCTGATTCCAAAGCAAACTGTAATATTGTCAGTCTTTTTAGATTCATAAAACCTTCAACCTTTTGAATAAATTCATTGTTTAAACTACTGTAATACTAGGGTACAAGTAACTGTCTTTTAAAATAACAAAGTACAGTAAATTTATTAATGAGGGGAAAAGTTGATATGGGTAAAACATAGGAATGAAACTCAGGAGCAATATTCTCTGTAAGCAGTGTGCCTGTTTAGCTGCTCACCCATAGTTAGGTTTTTTTGTTGCTACTGGTGGTGCACATTCATACATGCCTCACTGCACATTAAAAAAGTTATTCTGCATATAAGTGGAAAAATCCACACGTGGATGGAAAAGATGAGAGAACATTGCTTAGGAGGACTAGATTCTCTTTTCATTTATGTCAATGCTTTCCTGTGTTAGTTTGATAAGGTCAGTTTTAACGTCCCCGACTTAGTTTCCCAGTCTGTAAAATTAAAATGTTTCCCTCCCTCTCAGGCATGAGGGAAGTTTTAAATAATTTAATTTTGTAGTATTCATGAGACTGATGTAAAACCCTGTATAATAGGTAAGTATTATTTGTTCTGTTGTGCAGTAGGAGTTGTATGTATACTATAAATTATATCCCCTTAGGAAAAAAAGTAGAATTAAATGTATAATCTGATAACTGTTCTTTAATACAATTTTTTCAAATTTCTGCATGCTGCCAAATCTAGTTTTAGCCTATAGAGCAGCAATAGAGAAAACATTTAACTCCTTCAAATATATTAGACTCCTCTTCTTTCCCATACATATGCATGAGTATTAGGCAACACAGAGATCTTCAGTTTCATTAAACACACATATGAAGCATTGGGCCCATTTGAGTCATCCTCCTATGTCCTGATCTTCCCAATATTCACATGTGCATGAAGTTAATCACATAAGTAGCCCTGATGAAGTCAGTATGACAACCTGTATGCTTAAATTAAGAAATACTTGCTGGAATTCAATTACCATGATGATTTTGGCCTGTTCTTTTGCACTCACCTCTCAAAGCATGGGGTATATGTGACTTCACACACTTGAACCTCTAAGTCAGAACTTTCTGTAGTCTTCTCCATACAAGTTATGCTGTTATAAATATCTTAAAATAAATGTAGAGATGGGGTTATATAGTTGAGCCAGTATTAGCCACTTCAGTCTATTTAAGCTTGCTCAAGAATAATGAGTTGTTACAGATACTTTTTCTTGTTGTTGGCAAGTCTGGAATTTTTATTCTGAATGACAGATTTAAATATTTAAGACTTCATTTTCTTTCAAACCTATGCAAAGATACATTCCACCTCCCTCATAGATCTTTCTGCTGTAATTGGAAAAAAATGGCCACCCGTACACTGTGGGAGAGAATTAAAATATGAAGAAGTTGGAACAAATACTGGTTTGAGTGCATATTTCATAGCTTACTCTGAGGCCTACTTTCAGCTGGAAATAGCAATATTTATGTTAGCAAAAGATTTGAAATCCATGTGAGGGCTTCTGTATATGGTATGTTTTGCTATACCTCCTGGAAATGAAAAGATTGGGCTCTTATTCACAAGATGTTCAGTGATTGCAGGTCTCTGCATTTGCACAATGATGAATTCTTGACTCTCCACATACATACCAGGTGTAATGTCCTAATATGATTGGTAGTCATCCACTGTTTTCAGCACAACTTTAAGGCAAGTGTGAGGTGGGTGAATAGGTTAGACGTGGCGTGGGAGCTTATGCTCATGCAACATAGCATCAGCTATGCAGTGGTTCTCGACTCGTTTCAGTCCACGGACCACCAAGGCAATCAAAATTTGTGGACCACCTCCTTTTTGAGACATGATATAAAAGAACAGACAATGAACATTTTGGTTTGAAATTTATTTCTTATTAACAGATTTTTGGATTCTCTTCTCACTGACAAGCTTTTCAAAGTTTGGAGTGGTACTTGATAATGCACAATGAATATTGCTTTCCACTGCAAGCCGATTCCTCTGTATGGACTTAATATGCAACAAACATGAAAATCCAGTCTCACATACATATGTTGTTGCAAATGGCAAAAGAAATCTGACTGGCTGTGTCTAGATTGGCAAGCTTTTTCCACAAAATCATCTGCTTTTGCGGGAAAAACTTGCCAGCTGTCTACACTGGCCATTTGAATTTCCGCAAGAACACTGATGATCTCAAATTATTTGCACAAGAGGGCCAGTGTAAACAGCACAGTACTGTTTTCCGTAAAAAAGCCCTGATTGCGAAAATGGTGATCGGGGCTTTTTTTGCGGAAAACCGCGTCTAGATTGGCAGGATGCTTTTCCACAAAAGCATTTTTTGCGGAAAAGCGTCCGTGGCCAATCTAGACGTGCTTTTCAGAAAATGCTTTTAACGGAAAAGTTTTCCCGTTAAAAGCACTTTTGGAAAATCATGCCAGTGTAGATGAAGCCACAGTGTGTGCTAACAGATCTGGGTAACTCCTGGTCACGCTGGCCCAAAATTTCTCTATGGTAGACTGCTGGTACCATCTTGAGTTGCAAAATCATTTTCAGATTCAAGAATTCCTCCTACGGATGACACTTTGGATGACACACCATGTGCTTGTGAGCACAGCATAAAACAGCCTAACGGCGGTGCCTGCTCGCACCGTGTGACTTTGGACAATGTTCCTGTGGACCACCGAAAGTCGCCATGGACCACCAGTGGAGAGCCACAGAGCTAGAGAGATGGCTAGCAGGAAGGATGTTTGTGAGATTGAGAGTGGATTGGAGGGTGTTGGTTAGAAGTTTCACAGCTGCATTTGGCTGGATCTCAATGAGGTCTGTGGAGGTGCGCAGTACTCACTGTGGAATAAACTAAACATAGTGTTTCTGCTTGTAGTATTTGAGCATCACACTTCCAGCTACAACTTGCTAGTTTGTGGACTATATTAATGTGACCTTTTTTTTATGGCTCACTTGCTTTAGATATTGATAGCTAAAGCTGTAATCAAGGGACTTTCTTAGGTAGCATGGGTTAGGATTGTGGGAGATTACCTTGTTCTAAAAGTTTGTGCTCAGTGGCCTCTTTGCTTGAGAATTACAGAGACCGGGAAACTGAAGATCCTGGTTTTGAGAGTTTGGGTTTGAAACACTAGTAATGGAAAATAGTTTTCCATCCTCTTCAGATCATCCTTAAGGGTGTCTTCTGCTTTCTTGAGTGTGGCTGCCAAGTCATTTGCATAAATTAATTTGTGGCATGTCACTTTAGGCAAATCACTTATGTGTGAGCTAAGCAGGGATAGTTTTAGTCCTGAACATTTGGAAGGCCCTGGGTGCAGCTTTTGCTTTTTTTTCCTCTAACTCTGAAGTCACTTTAGCATGGAACATTCTGTCTGAAAGCATTGACCTAATGAGTCAAAATGCCTGGTTGTACTGAAGAGGTTGGATAGCTTCCGCAGTAGGCTCTTACGCCAGACTGTGCCATAGGCAGATGACACGTCTATAAAAGCTGCAACTGTTTTAAGCATCCTCTGATCTGTTTCCTGTACATCTAATAAAATATCCATCTGTCACACAGCATCTGATATTGAAAGATGCAGCAACATGATTATTAAGAAGTAGCACGTGTTTGATTAGCCTGTATGCATACCTTTGCATGTACCTCAGTATATGCTTGGGCTTAGTTCCCCAAAGCAGATTATTGAAAATTCTTTTGTACTCCTTCTCTAGTATTCTCAAAAGCTATCAAACATCTTCTTAGTGAATCCATTGCTCCGTCTTCTATATGTTCAACAGATGCACTTTAAAAATCCTTAATTCCTATATTTTTTTGTATTTTATTAGACATTGCTGCAAGTGCAGCAAATGGCTTTATTTGGTAGTTCTACAATATACACGATGCTTTGTCTTTAGAAATCTACACTTGGGTCTAGCTCTTCTCTTGTAACTTATATTATATTGGTTACTTTCTTGTTGTCCTTGTGGATTGCTCTTGTACTAAATGAGTTTATATACAGGCAGCCCCCGACTTGCGACATGATCGGTTCCTAGGGAAGCGTCATGTCGGGGGCATCTTAACTCGAACCTGCATTTATGGTAAGTACCATGCACCATTGTAAATGTGGGCTGAGGATGTAAGTCAGTAGTTTTTGGCCCCTTCCGCACTTACAAAAACGATCATAAGTGCAGGGGGGGTCACAACTTGGTCTGTCGTAATCATGAAGATTCAAGAGGTATCCCTAGCTTTGTTGGAAAAGTCTTGTCTGTTTTATTGTATGGCCCTTTTTCCCAGATGCTTTTAACTTTCTATAATTCCTCTTTGTTTGCTGCTTATTTTCTAATTTCTCATGTTTTGTCTCCGAGGGGCAAGGGGAATATCCATATTCCTTTATTTTCTAAGACTTGTATGCAAAATTATTCTGTATTTTGTAGTCCTCTCTATCTACCTGCTATTCTGAAGGAAAGTGAGCTTCATCCAACATCACTTGTTTGTTGAGTCTACATTTAAAATCATCATATTACTGTCTGAAACATTCTGTGCATTTCATTTTCCACTTTTGTTCCCATAGTGCAAAAGGATGTCAGAGGACTAATGAAGCTAGGAAACCACAAATGAAGTGTTATGGGTGTGGGTTATTTTTTTGATGGCATAAAGGTAGATATAGCCAGGCTATATTGAATAATATTTCTACTAAGTGTCTGTACTTCTAGATGGAAAAGAATGTATTTGTCTCTTGAAGTAGAAATGTGTGTGAGATGACTAGTAAGATGGGCACTTGAAGAAATAGGATTCTACTATTGTCTGGCCTGTGGACTTCAGTCTATGACCTTTGAACATCTTTGTAAAATGAATGATTTCTTCTATAATATGTTGGTGTAACATGACAGGTAGACTTAAAAGAAAAGGGCAAGTGAGAATCTTATACTGTTCAATAACCAATTCAAATGCCTTAAGGTATTGGTTTTTGCATTTTTTTTCATTGTGTGACAGAACACATGTACACACTGAGGCAGTAAAGATGAAGAGAAAAAATGCTTTATATCATTTTTACAAGTTTTTTTATATCCAGCGTGAGAAACATAAAATAAACTAATCTGTAAGACTATACTATAATTCCAAAATAGTCATTTTAGTACTAGATCATGGGCTCAGAGGGCTGTGTGTCCTTGCACTGCCCTAAGAGCAGGCTAGGGATTGAATTGTGACTTGGCAAGTCACTGCGATTCAGCCCTTGCTCTGTGGGGGATGTTAACTCTGCCAGCTTTTTACTTGGCTCAGATTACTTACCTCTATGCACAAGCAAAACTGAGATGAGCGATGCCTTTGATGGATGGAGACAAGGCTATGCTCATCTGCTTTTACCCATTCATTTCCTCTCCTACTGTGTGTAACAGGTTACCCCCCCCCCCCCCCCAAGCATGCTACCTGGAACTAGGTAGCACTGAGCACTCTGACCCTCCCACCTTTCCTCTCTTCTCCCCATCCCCAGCTGGGATCCCTCTCACACTGTACTGCTCTTTGAAGCCCTCCAGCCTGCATTTTTACCAGCATTCCCACAATCAGGGACTCACCCAGCTGCAGATACATGCAGGCTCTGTAACCACTGGCTTCCTAGTCTGGGACCTCAGAATAGTACCATCCTGCCTTGGCCAAATCTGGCTGATATATGGGTCTAAATACCCAGTCCGTGTGTGTCTCAATTTGGTTTTCAACTGGAGCACCTGGTCAAAAAAGTGACTCTGGCAGTTCCATTTGACACAGCCAACTGGGCCATTAAAATTCTAGTCGTTGGAGTGACGAGGCATAGGTTGAAAGCTGGCTCCCTTCCTGCTCTGGCTCCATGTGGCTCCAGGAAGTGGACACCAGGTGCCCATGACTCCTAGGTGTAAAGGGCACTACCATCATCCCCAGTGCCATATTGCAGCTCCCACTGGCCAGGAACTGCAACCAGTAGGAGTTGCAGAGATTGTGCATGCAAGCGTGAGGGGAGTGTGGAGTTTCTCAGGATGTAGGTTCCACAAGGACCTGGTGGCTGCTTCCTGGGAGCCACAGTAAGCACCCCTGGGACTGCACACCCTGCACCTCCAACTCCCTACTCCTCCTGTATCCAAAATCCCTGATTCCACCCCACAGCCAGAGCCCTCATCACCCTGCACCCCAATCTCTTGGAGCAGGCTTCCACACCCTGACAATGTCTACCACACCAGACGTATCCCAGAAAAACTGCCATATCCAGAGAATGCATCTGCTCTTCCGAAAAAAATTTTTAGAAGAGCAGATGTGCTTTTTCAGCATCCCTGTAAACCTCATTTTACAAGGAAGAAGGGATGTTCCGAAAAAGGGGGATTTTTTTTTCAATATTTGGCCCAGTGTAGATGGGCCAAACATCAGAAAAGCCTCTTGCAGAAAAAGGTACGCAAATTGTGGTTCGCAATTTGTGTAGCTTTTTTTGGAAGCACAGTGCAATGTCGACATAGTCCCTGATTCCCTCATTTCTGGCTCCGCCTGGAAGCCCAAACCCTCAGCCAGAGCTCTTAACTTCCTGCCACAGACCCAAGTCCAGATTAAAACGAAAACAAGTTTAAGTACAAAAGTTCAGAGCAGATTACCTAGTAAATAACAAAAAAGCAAACTAAAATTAATATATTAAATAAATTGGATATGAATTGGCAGATTCTCACCCTGAGAAATGATACAAGCTGGCTACCTCTTCTTAAGATATTTGCTTTACAGCTTGGATTCCACAGGTCATCATTCATGGGCTAGAAATCACTTCAGTCTGGGTCCAGCACTTTCTGCAGTTATGGCTTTGTTTCTTACATGTTTCCAGGAGTCTTCTGTGGGACGGGGGTTTGAAGAACACCACATGATCTCATTTTCTGCCTTGTATAGCATTAGCATATGGCAGGAACATTTTGCTTCAAAGCTTGGTTTCCAGACTAGTTTGTGGAAAAATATGAACATCCAGATATGGAGTTTAGCATCATTTTGCATGGTCATGTGTTCTTGTAAAGCCATAGCAGCCATCATTTAGGCAGTTTTTAGCATTCTCGGGAAGGCTTATCAGGTGTGGGAAAAGCTTCTGCTAAGGCCTACTTTTTTTTTTCCTGTCTCCTTAACTAGACTCTTCCCAACCAGTTATCTATATTGAAATCATCTTAATTACTGGCCATTGCCTGGATATGGTGAAGCCACTGAATTCTCAGAGCAAGACTTCAAACTATGCATTTCTGTGAAGTCAATACTTGTGGTTCCTGTCTTGCACTGGAGAAGTGGTGGTCCCAATAAGAGATTCCAAAAGCCTAAAAACTTTATGTATGGTGTATGTAAACTACAGTGTCCTGGGCTGACTTTATTTCCTAGAGACCGACATTTTTCCTTTGAAGAATAAAGGCTTATATCTGCTGTCATTTAAGGAGCTTACTTCTGTGTTATTAGGAAGCCAGGGCAAAACTGGGTATGTGGAATTGAGGCACTGACTTTCTAATGTGGTGTGGGGTTCTCTCCCCTTGGCTCTGCCCCACACCTAGCCCCTATTCCACCCCTTCCCTCAAGGCTCTATCCCCCCCCTCTTGTATCTTCCTACTTCCTGCTTTACCCCACTTCATTCCACCCCTTTTGCTGAGCTTGCCCTGTCCTTGTTCCTCCTCTTTTCCTCCCAGTGTCTCCTGCATGTCATGGAACAGCTGATCTGCAGTGGGCAGGAGGCACTGATCATCAGGGTCCAGCTGCCTACCATAGTGTCCAGAGGCAGCAGAATTAACCCACAGCTACCAGCCCCATCATGGGCAGTATGGGTGCTCATGGAAGGGAGGATCCTGGCTGCAGCAGAAGACCAGGGGGATCCTGAAGCTCATGTAGTAGGGGCCCAGTGCTCCTAGCCACCCTGCAGCTGCCTAGCCCCTTCCCATTTTATTGTGGATATTTTTAGTACAAGTCGGGGACAGATCACAGGTCTCTGTGAATGTCTATTTTGTCTGTGACCTGTCCATGACTTTTACTAAAAACAAATTTTAGCTTTACATGGGACTAGAATCCTACCAAATTCACTAAGTTTTGGTCAATTTTTCCATCATAAGATTTTAAATTAATAAATGTCATTATTTCAGCCATTTAAATCTGAAATTGCATGTTGTTGTAACAAGAGTCCTCGCCCAAAAAAGCAGTAGGGGGATCACAAAGATATCTTGTGATAGGTTGCAGTGCTACTACGCTTACTTCTGCACTGATGCTGTTGGCAGTGCTGCCTTCAGAGCTGGGCAGCTGGAGAGCCGCACCTACTGTGCATGAGCCCAGCCCTCAAGTCAGAGCCACTGGCAGCAGCAGCAAAGAAGTAAGGGAAGCCTGGCGTGATAGTACCACTCTTACTTCTACACTGCTGCCTGCAGATCTGGGCCCACCATTATCAGCTGCTGCTCCCTGGCTGCACAGTCAGAGAAACCAGTGCAGAGGTGAGGGTGGCAATACCACAACCTCCTTCAAATAGCTGTGTGACCTCCTACTCCCCATAATTCTTTTGGTTTAGGACCCCCAAATTTGATTGATGCTGGTTTTCCCCCTTGAAATAAGTATAGTATAGAGCAGTGTTTCTTAAACTTTTTAAGACCGAGGAACACCAAACAATATTTTTTTTTAATGGGGAACACCAAGGACTTTTTGATGAGCAAAAAAAAAAATGTTGGGGGGAGGGGGTGAAGGTTGCCTGTCCCTTTAAAGGAGGCCATTTTGAATTCTGTTCTCCACGGCACACTTCCGACTGCCTCGCAGCACACTGATGTGCTGCGGAACACCGTTTAAGAAATACTGGTATAGGGTGAAAGTGGTCCTGGGCAGGGAAAGGAGGAATGACATCAGATTTCGTGGCCCAGGATGCATTTTTTCATGGCTGTGAATTTGCTATGGCCCTACCCATGACTCCAGTTGTGTATATCTAAAAATAATTACCATATTTCAAATATTTTCCACTATTTTTAGCTAAATTTAATATTATATCTTCCACTTTGTCACCCTATGGCACGCTGGGCATAATGGTGGTAGACCTGGCCATGTACAGTTCCGGAAGTATCTGGTGTCTAGCAAACAGAAATTGTAACATTTAGTGAAAGAACATCTGGTATTGCATAATTGTTTTTCTTTATGGCATCAGTTGTATGTTCAAACCAATTTGATGCAGTTATTGTACTACAATAAACACTAAATTAAAATTGTGAAAAGTTAGCCACTCCCAATCCCATATGCTGCATTTTTGCACTTGAGTTGCTCTGAGTAGCTCATAATGTTGCCATTGGTTATTTCAAACCCTAGGGTTGAATTTCTAGTATTTTTTCAGTTGTAAATTTCTGTAAAATTAGCATTCCTGTTTGTACAGACTGTCATTACTAAAGATTGATTTAGTGGAGGTGGAACAAATTTGCTGCTGTGTAACCTATTGGCTTCACTCAGATATTTCTAACAAACCTCTGAAGAGAAAAGCATTCTGTTCTTCGCATTCACAGAATGGAAGTTTGCAACTCCCACTTTGCCTGTGTCTACTCTATGAACTCTCATCGAACTAGCATGAACATAAATAGCAGTGTAACTGTGCAAGCGTGAGAGTGGGCCAATGAAGACATTGCAACAGAAAGCATGACTGTAGCATGGATAGGCATACCCATGCTCACTTTAGTTTAGCTGCAAAAGGCAACAATACTAGTATAGACGTGGCTGAGCAGGCATCAATGTATCCTAGCAACTTGACTCTGAACGTTTGGTTCTTGGTGGGCTTGTACATGTGCTACTACATTTCACTATTATGATCTTTGCTGGCTACATTAAAGCAAACTTGAGCATGTTACCCATATTCCAGTAATACCTTGTAGTGAATACACTATAGTGAAAAGCAAACAGCATTCACAGTGGCCATAATTACACGCATCAGTGAAAGACTAGTAGAATGGAAAGGGTTCATCAGCTCCTGCTCTTAGAGCTGTTCACTGTAGAAAGGAGAGGCTTGGGGTTATGTGGTGTTAAGTAGCTGGGAATCTACCCTGGTAGAGGAAAAGGGAGCTGTAAAGACTTTCCACACTGCCAGAGTCTCTTCCTGTGCTGGGGGAAGTCTCTAGCAGTGGGGAATTGATGGATCTGTTCTGTTGTGCTGGAGCCTTTCTTTATGGAAGGCTGCTGCCTGAGCCTTTCTGTGCTGTTCATCCTCTGCCAAGGCCATTTGATGCTGCCAGAGTCTCTTCCTAAGGCAAGCAAAAATTTCGGAAGTGGGGAGGCACCGAGACCCTACACTGCTGAAAATAGTGTAGCCAGTGTTGCACTGCTTCAGCAACTAGAACTATGTAGCATATATACTTCAGGTATGTCATTACACTACTTGCTAAGCCAGGCCTCGTAAGCTACATTGTTGTTTACACCTGGCGGGGCGGGGGGAAGGGTATTAAATAAACATATGTACACACCACCCAAAGAATCATGCAGTGTGGGTGTACCTAAAGCAGGATTCAGGAATGCCTACAATATGATGACCGAATAAACAAAAAGGACTCAGGAAAGGAAGCAGGTGTGAAGAGGAATGCAACTCTTAGCAAAAGTGAAAGGGACTGAAGTTATTCTGAAGGTACCGAAAAAGAGGACATTGCAACTTTTCAAAATAATGTTGAGATTCTTATATTGCATGAGTGTATCTTGGATCAACTTTTCTTATTATCAAGGGCTAATAATCATAAACTTTAGGGGCATCTGGAAACATGATTTCTCCTAGAAGAGTACTATGAAATGAAAATTCATGATATTTGGATGGGAAAGCAAACTTGTTTCTTCTGCTTTACGTCTATTCTGTGTATTGAAATAAAGCCCCATAAGCCAAAAGACCTTCCCTTGATTCAAATCACGAAGTGTATCAATTCATAAAGCACTTTTTTATATGTTAAAATGTTGTGATACTTAAATTTTCAAGAGACACAAACTGGTTATAATCCTCACTGCTCTCAAGGAACAAGATCCCTTGCTGAAATTAAATATACATGATGGAAGAAATATTCAAATCTGTATGGCAGTTTTTACATCCACAATTCCATTATTGTTAATGGGATTTGGATGCATAACTCTTGTATCGTTATTTGAAATTTTACTCAGCTGTGTCCTTGAAAAACACATGAGAGAGAAAATAATTTTATCTGAGCAGGCACTCTTCAGTTTTGTCCATTTGTATGTTGATGGCAGTCCTTAAAATGTTGGATCTTTGTATACAAAAGAAAAGGCACTATTTGTCTGCTGCTTCCTGAATGACTCACAAGCACTCTTGAACTCTAGCACCTCAGCACAGTTCTGGTACTAGAACCTGCTGCATAATTCATTATAAAATAACCTGAGGCATTCAGCAGTCAATGCTCATTCAGAGGTGTTCTGCATTATTAGCAGCACTAGTAAATATGCCTTCTCCATACATAATTTATGGTTAGCAGCAGACTTAGTTTTATTCTAGCTTTGATTCATTTAAACTTGTTTGTAAAACTTAAGCTTGGACATAAAAAATATATTAAATATTTTCTATATTGCTTGTTTTGATTTCTATTTTCATAGGCTAATATGTCTGAAATTGATTCTGGACCATTTCCTAGGAAAGAAGCTTTGCTACAATGGATTTTTTTTGAGAGAGAGATTTAATTTGTGAATTCCTTCATTCCTCCCCAACCCAGTTGGGAGCAGATTTAAATTGGTTGGAAACCTAAATTGGATAGTCAGTTTTGTACTTTTGCTTTAAAAACTCTTGTATTTCTAATTAGAATTGGATAAAAATGCCACCACATTTTCTATTTAAAACCTACTTCTTGAGATTCAAATAAAAATGGCCATAGTTACTAAAGCAAGCCAAAATAGCAGAAAAGGTTGAAACTTGGAGTTTCTGTTCTATGTGAAATTTGACATAAATGCATTCTAACTCTGAATACAAGCTTAATTATGAAATTTTCATTAAATCATTTTTTTTGAAAAGTCTGTTTGAATCAAACAGACATTTCAAATTTAGCAAAATTTAATTTTCAGTAAGTCAATCAGATTTTAGAGAATAAAATATAAGAATAGAACAAAGTAATAGCATTTTTAATATTACTTTATCTAAAATCTTTTAAAAACTAAAAATGGAAAAAGTTGTGTCTGACAAGGTTGGATGTTACATTCATAGCAAAACGCCTTGTTTTGATTTTTGTTTCCAGGATGAAATATCATAACGGACACATTTCATATGGAATGCTTTGATTTAAGACATTGGTATTTACTGATAATCTGTTTTGTAGAGCTGATCAAAAATATTCTAAGACTTCTAAAGATACTTAAGTAAACCCATTTGTTGTACCCCAGAAAGATGAACAATTTAATGAGCTCTTTGTACCTCATTCAGATCATAAAGATCTTACTAGATAGAGTGAAAAGCAAAATCCTTGTTCTTTATCAGTCTATAATATTTTACAAACTGAACTCCTTATTTTTGTGGTTAATCTCCTTCCTCTACTTCCATTCTTACCTATCTCCAGCATCCTTCCTGTTTTTCCCAATTGTCATCTTAGTGTAACATTTTTGTATTTTTCCCTCCCCTGCCAAAGCCAACATTATTATCCTCTTTATTTCCTTTTTCCATTTACAGTAGTTGGTCACCAAAATCCAAATTTGCCTCCCTTTCCCCATTCCTTGTCAATGGCTGGATCCTATGCGAAAAAGTTAACTAGAGCCCTGGATGGCATGCCTCTGGGTAAGTGCAGCGATGCAAACTAGTGCTGCTAGTAGTCACCCCAGTACCCTGTTCAGGGAAGGTGGAACTTCTGGGGCTCCCCTTAACAGACCAGGCTCCTTGAGGGTTCTTACTATTGCCTGGCCATGGCTTTGTAATCAGAGGGAGTTAAGGTCCACCTTAGCCCCCATCAAGAAGAGAGGCTAGCTTTGCCCCTGAGCCTTGGGCAGACATAGAACAGTGTTGCAAGGAATCCAGGACAAATGCTGTCCCAGAGTTATTCAGCCTAGGACTGTGACTAGAACTATCCATTTTGGAACTGTGTACTGCCTAATTTGGGACAGGTGGTCAACGTATCCCTCAAGTATACCTCCCTTTTCCCAGGGAGTGACTTCAAATTCCGTCCCTGAAGCCCTCTGTGCTTCTGGGCCCTTGGGGGGGAGGAGGGAAGAGGAGGAGCTTGGAATGAGGACACAGCGGGCCAGGGCTTCTGCATGTGTGCCACTTTTGCCTTTTCAAAAGGTGGTCATGCGTTTCAAAGTTACTCCCAGGAAAGAGGGAGTGAAGGCATTTGCAAAGCTAGCATACTGAAGATGACCAGGAGGTATGGAAGTGTCTCAAGGAAAGGTAGTAAGGTGCAGGGAATGGACTCCAGCTACTGTGTAGAGGGTCCTTGATACATAACCCAGAGTAGAGGGTGGCCCAGGTTATTGCAGAAGTGTCACTCTGAGGCAGTGAAATGGAACCTTGATACACTCCTACCCACTCCCGCTCTTCTCCTGCAACCAGAGACCACAATAGTGACCATGGCAGAGGGTTCAGTCATGAAGACACTACAGCGCTCTGCAGAGCGACAGAGGGATTGCAGTGGAGATGTTGATTGGATATAACTGTTGAAATGGGTGTCATCCTAGCTAAGCTAGTCCCCAGAATGGCCAGAGGGAGGCACCATAACTGCAGTGGGCAGAGTACCCCATCACACTACCCCTATATTTCTTTTGGAATTTGGTCTATTTCTTCTGCTTTTTCTCTCATAGTCTTTTGGGTTGTTGCCAACCATTCCTTTCTTTTCCTCCTAGACCTTGAAAAGATCTTGTCTCTTCCAATTATATACAGTACCTCTCTTTCTCCTCTTATATATTCCTTCTTTAAACTTGTCTTTCAAATGCTCCTTCTTAACATCATCTCCAGAAGCAACCAAAGATTTCTTTTTTAACTGCTGCCTTCCCTAATAATTTTTTCAGAAATGTCTAAGACCTGTTTGCTTTCTGAGGGACTTTGGCTCCTAAGGGACTTAGTCACTTTTGAAAATGCACCTTAGACTTCCATGTCACTTAAGCCCACTAGAAAATTTCAACCTGTCTTTATATATTGTCAACTTGGAGGCAGAGAACATGTCATTGTAACACCATCTAAAATTATTCCATGTCATTTGTAATAATAATAGAAGACTGCATACACCATAAATCCAACAAGGAATGCAGGAAAACCTTTGTGGTTGTGTCTATTTGACTTCAAATTCTGTATTCAGTAATCTGTAGATGATCATACACTAGCAAGCCTCATTCCACCTTACTAGGAATTTGTTCATTTCATAGATAAATGTAGCATGTTCAACTCATTTTTAATAGTAGATTTTAGACAAATGTATGTGTGCTAGAAATTGCCTTTCTATTCCTTATTGTTTCATTTGTATTGTCATTCCTTTTTTATTGTTGAGCTTGCTGTAATCAACATGCTTTATATGTCTCCTCTTCTTGGATTGTATTGGTGTGTACCTACCAAATCAGACAAATGTTGCCAGCAACAGAATTTCTTGGTCTGACTTTTCAACCTGATGGCAACCGATTTTTTTTTCAACTATTTTCAGGTATCATTAACATATTTACATGGAATTACTGAAATTTGTTTAATTTTTAAAATATGTGGCTACCCTCACTTGTTCATATCTTAGCTTTTATTTTATTGGAAAAGATTTCTTACTGTATTTAGCACACGGGGAGAAAGAGAGCTTCTTTTTTTGTTTTTCAGTCACTAAGAGCAATATTACGGAAATCTTTTCTACAAGTATAGAAAGTGATTCACAATTAATACCTTAAAACCAACATATACCCTATAATAAATTGTAAGATGCAGAAAAACTAGTCCTTTTAATTAATTTTAATTCAGTAGCTGGTGGTAGTGACTACTATTCACCTAAAAGCCTTAGTAAGTGAATATATTGGTTAATTCAGATTCAAGTCTGTTTGCCATTGGTCTAAACTTGTGCAACTTGCATGGTTTTAGGAAGTTGGAAGACATTTGTATTATAGCATAATTTACTTCAAAAATGATGTCCTCCAACCATCAAGTGAGACTTCCACTCCACTGCAGTTCAGCCTCCATCACCTGTAAGCCCCAGAGCTATTGTGGTGATCTATTTACCCCACCTCCTTTGGCATAGTAAAACTTAGAGTGATGAATGAGCGTGTCTGAATTTCACCAGCAACTCTCCATATGACAGCTACATTCACATTTTAGTGGGGTATATTAGTAATGTTGTCAACTCTCATAATTTTATAAGTTTTGCAATATTCCATGTTTTTTTAAAGCCCTGACTCACAGACTATGTCTACACTGGCGGCTTCTTGCGCAAGAACATCTTGTGCAAGGTTCTTGTGCAAGAAGTCTTGCACAAGAAAATGTCCACACTGCCATGTGCAAGCTGTGCTTTTGCACAAGAGCACCTATGGCAGTGTGGACGCTTTCTTGCACAAGAACGCTCTGATGACCATTTTAGCCATAGGGCTTTCTTGTGCAAGAAATCCCTGCTGAGCATCCACACTGCCCTCTTGCGCAAGAGCTCCTGTGCAAGAGGGCTTACACCTGTTAAAGAGCATAGCTCTTGCGCAGGAAGCCCTCTCTTACCATGCCGTACTGTAAATTTCCTTGCGCAAGAGCGGGTGGTCAGTATGGACACGGGGGATTCTTGCACAAGAACGGCCATACTTGTGTAAGAAGCCACAAGTGTAGACATAGCCACGGAGTCTTTTGAACATATACACAAGGCAAACTTCCTTGTGCACAAGGAGGAAAATTTAAAAATATGAAATCAAAACCTAATATTTATTACTTAAGATTCCACTACTCCTTTGGGCCTGTCAGATGTTTTAAATGCATTAGTTTGCAAACTCTGTTGATGAAGGATTACTGACCTTATGACCAGCAAGCAAAATGTCCATTGGCCCTTCAGTGCATATATACATAACTATTTTTAAGAGTTCTTACTGAACATATGCACAAAACAAATTACCTCTGCTGCCACAGATGGAGCCATTAAAAGACATTATTGTGGAGGACATCTTCTGAGCGTCCATGCATATTCCCAGAAAGAAAGACAGTCATACATAGAAATGAGATTCACATATACCAGCCGTGATTTTATACTTTCAAAATAATTGCTCAAAAGCTGTGTAAAGAATAGGTTTGTCAGTGAAACTGACACTAACAGTTGCCTTGTTTTGTGCTGCTATGAAGACAGGGCAAATTTTGTGTCATAGCAAAAGCTATGCAGTTTGTACAATATAAAAGCAGGTCGTGAAAATATTGAACTAAGAATGCTTAAGTGACCTGTATATGTGAATTTAAATGGCTTTGAACCATTTTTGATGTTCACAATACAGTCTTATTCAATCCATATTCTCCACAGACAGACAGACACACACACCAATTACACAGAAGAGGTGTTGGTAGAACACTCCAGGAAACCTCTTTTGGCTGGTGGAAGGTTTTGTTTGTTTTTTGTAATATCACAAATGGAATTATTTCTCAACTTTATACAGATTGAATTAAGGTTGTCATCAGCTTGAAAGAGCCAATTCTTGTTTTCCTGATTTATCAACAGATTATTTTAGAATCTGAGAGATTTCCTGCCCTATTCTTGAGTGTCTTTGGCATTGTTTGTTTTACAGTGGTTTAACTCATTTTCATCGATGGTTATTGTGCTGGGAAGGGGAAAAACAAACTGAAAAATGAAGTGGATGTGTTAGAAATGAATTGGAAGTATATCTAACAGTCTGTAGATCTCTCTCAAACTCCTAATCATTCATAAGACCCAGAATTAACTCAGGCTTGTGGCACACACTGTTTTGTTCAAGGGCTTTTCTACTACTGTTCTTGATCTCAAATCTTTGATTCCTCTACGCATAGGTAGGAAACAACACATAAAAATGAATAGAGTATTATTAAATATTACAAATGCATACATACCTACAAAGGGGTTATTTTACTGTCCATGATATGTAAAGTTATTTATTGGTTTTTAAAATATTGTTATGGTAAATGTTAGATGATGCAGCCTTCCACTTTTTGTAGGACGCAAACAAGTATTCAGACTTGGGAAAATATTCTGTGGTGGTGGTGATTTTGTTGTTCAAGATTCTAAAGAAAGTGAGCTTCACAAGCAGCAGAAGTGTTTGTTCACAGCATTGGTCTCTCTACTCAGGTCTTGCGACAGAATCATTCTGTGAGATTTGGGCTGACAGTTCTGAAAGAAAAGGGTTGCCTGTGTGCTGTTTGGGTCCACCTCCATTTCAACACTAGAATATATATGTAAATAAAGCAAGTTTCAGTTATTTCCCTCTACTGGGAAATACACTGAAAGGCTCAGGACATCTGGTAGCTTTCGGCAGGGGGCTGTTATTAACCTATTCTGCAAGCAGTTCTTTAATATCAAGCAAGCATACATATACAAAGGAGGGGAAAAGGACAAAAGCAAGTCAATTTAAAAAAAAAAAGCATCCATTTCCTGCTGCTCTGTAATTATATATAATTTCCTCGCATATGGCATATGACATGGTTTAAACTCAATGAGCAAGTTAAAACAAATTTGGATCTCTGCTCCTTAATATGAAGTACATCCACCTATGATTCATAACAACTAGACATCAAATCAGTATGTGTATGTCTTGTAATTTTTTTAGCTGCTCTGTGTGATCTTTGACACATTGCTTTTTCCTGTGAAGGGATGAATCTTTCTTTGCATTATAGTTGCTAATGGGTACTGCCATTATCACATAATATCACAGCAAAAGAAGTAATTCTTCAGCTCTACTCTGTGCTGATTAGGCCTCAATTGGAGTATTGTGTCCAGTTCTGGGCACCATATTTCAAGACAGATGTGAAGAAATTGGAGAAGGTCCACAGAAGAGCAAAAGAATGATTAAACCTTTAGAGAACATGATCTATGAAGGAAGACTGAAAGAATTGGGCTTGTTTAGTTTGGAAAGGAGAAGACTGAGGGGGGGACATGAGAGAACTTTTCAGATATCTAAAAGGTTGTCACAAGGAAGAAGGAGAAAAATTGTTCTCCTTGGTCTCTGAGGATAGGACAAGAAGCAATGGGCTTAAATTGCAGCAAGGGAGGTTTAGGCTGGACTTTTGGAAAAACTCCCTAACTATTAGGGTGGTTAAACACTAGAATAAGTTGTCTAGGGAGGTTGTAGACTCTCCATGTCTGGAGATATTTAAGAGTACGTTAGATAGACATCTGTCAGGGATGATCTAGATGGTATTGGGTCCTGCCATGAAGGCAGGGGACTGGACTCGATGATTTCTCGAGGTCCATTCCAGTTTAGTGTTCTTTGATTTCTAATTGTGGTTTCTTTCTTGTCAGTTCTAAAAACAAAACAAAAACTTCTGTAGGCTATTCATGACTTTCTTTTTAGGAGTTCAAATCACTTAGTATTGGAGCTGAAAAATACTATTCTTGTATCAAACATTCTTTCTCTGGAGTCTTGTGATTCTGCAATGTACGAATTGTGAATCTGGAATATTTTAAAGCTTGTACCAGTCCACAAAATGGCAAACCTTAGATATTCTGGATGAATACGCTGCTCAAATAATTTCTTTCTGTGATTTTCTCTGGTTTGGCCTAAAATTGGAAATCTCAAATGGTAACGTAGCTAAGATAGATTGATCAGAACCTTTTGCTAAGAAAACTATATTCAAATGTTACATGCAGATGTGCCTTTACAGCTCAAATTGTTCACTCCCATTACTATCCACCTTCTAAACTATATGTCTGTGTCTACATTGGCACCCCTTTCCGGAAAAGGGATGCTAATGTAGACTTTGGAATAGGCAAATCCGCGAGGGATTTAAATATCCCCCGCGGTATTTGCATTAACATGGCTGCCGCTTTTTTCTGGCTTGGAGATAAGCCGGAGAAAAGTGCCAGTCTAGACGTGATTCTCCAGAAAATAAACCCTTTTCCGGAGGATCTCTTATTCCTACTTTCAAGTTTCAAGTAGGAATAAGAGATCCTCCGGAAAAGGCTTTATTTTCCGGAGAATCACATCTAGACTGGCACTTTTCTCCGGCTTATCTCCAAGCCGGAAAAAAGCGGCAGCCATGTTAATGCAAATACTGTGGGGGATATTTAAATCCCTCACGGATTTGCCTATTCCAAAGTGCTACATTAGTATCCCTTTTCCGGAAGGGATGCCAGTGTAGACACAGCCAATGTGTAATGGTACTGGTTCCAGGACATGAGGGACTCAAAATGGATGAGGAAATATTTTTTTTATTGGGCCAACTTGTATTGGAGAGGGTTTAAGAGACGCTTTTGAACTTCACCCAAAAGTGTGTCCATCTGAACAACAGCAGTTTATACAATAAAATGCATTATTTGATCTTCTAAGGAGATAACACCACACTAATACTGCTATTTATTTCTCTCGTTTGTCTAACACTGCACTTTTAAAAATATCTTCAAATGTTTTCGTCCTTAAGAAAATTAACGAAAGTACTCAAGTGAAGTTCTCACTGGTATGAGTCACAAGACTTGTGCTCCTTCTCCCTCCTTGATTCACAAGTGGGACTAATTGTCCTTGACACCTCAGCAGTTTTTCCTGATTACTGAAGTGAAACAGAATATTTCAGAGCAACCTCCCTTTTTTAAAATGCGGGGTTTGGCATGTGAGTATGTATCTTGCAGTTGTTCATACTGAGACACTAAAATCTGGGCACTTGCCAGCTGCTTTCCTTGCCAGTCTTTACAGATACTGCTACAACTGCACTCATTGTTACACATGATAAAACACTGTTGCAGTTTACTCCTGGAAAATCCCTTTTCCATATACAAAATCACAAAGACTAAAGAGACACTGATGAGATCCAAAATGGAATTTTCCAGCTACCCTGAAAATTGAGCCTTTACTTTGATTGCTATTAAACATATGCGAAACAACCTATTTCTTGGTAATATGCGGAACAAATTTAGCTGTGTTTAGAGGCTGCAGTTGCTTACAAAGAAACCCATTCAACTCAACGTTTTATTAAGTACTAAATCATCTCTAAAATAATTTAGTAATTTATAAAGTAAAAGTCTTCAACTAAAAGATTTTTAGAGCTAAGAAAGTAGTGTTATTTTAGCATAGGCAACCATTTCTGACATGGATTCACTGAGCTAGAAAATTACTTTAATGCATATATCAGTATATTCACCAGCTTTTTACATATGTAAAAATCTACTAAAATTTATCTCTGTAAATTTTCTCTGTTTTTATACATTTTAAATTTTGGAATCTTTTTATGTTAAAGTAACAATGGCTATTAAGTTAGTTGTGTTTATTGGAATTTTAATAAACACAAGACAGCTTTAGAAATGGCTGAGTGTATATTTGCAGTTGCTAGGTAAAACTGCTGAGCAAAAATTAATTTTATTTTTTATTTGCAAGGAATCCTTTGTACAAGCAGACATACCAAAATTGCAGGATTCTAAAGAATAATGGGAGGTTTATGCATGATATAGAAACATGCAATGACATTCCTGTTGTAAAATGGCACCACTGTGCCGTACAGTAGAATGTGCAGTGTTTGTAATGAATGGAAGCTATAATGAAAAATGTACAGCTCTGGATTGAAATTGCAAAGGCATCTAAGGGGTTAGGCATACAACTCTCCACCTATAAAAAATATGTGGGTTTTTTTTTTTTTTTATTTAAAGGAGAGTTGTGGGTGGGATTCGTAAAGGGGCCATGGGCTGAGTATTGCCTAAGTGTCCGAGCATGCAATTTAGAGAACACCCATGTGGCCTAAGGTGTGCTCTTAAAAGAGAGTTAGATATCTAACTGGGCTGGAAGGAGGTGTCTTCTTCCACTCAGGGTTCACAACTGTGAACTTTCACCTGTAACTAGTTGCCTAAAAGAGAGAATGAGAAGAAGATGCTTGCCCCCTTGTATCCAAGATTGCATTCATTAGAACTCTCACCTTGGATTGGGGAGACTTAGGTTCAAATCCCCAGATGAATCTAGGGGCTATGCCGTGGATCTATCTTAATCACTGGTGTCAGTGATTCCACTTGAAATGAAATACTTGAGTATTCATGGGGTCATTGAGGAAAGAGTGATTTTGTTGTGCAGTGCTCAGGTCACTCAGCTAGGATGGGGGAGAGCAGCATTCAAGTCCCAACTCCAGTGACTACTTAAGTGGGGGTGGGATAGTTGGTCCATATCAAGCAGAGTTCAGCCTTGAACTCAGTGCACCACATTCTGGGTGAGTGCAATAAACTGTGTATATTGACTGTATAAAGCCTTTTACTGTGCTTTGTGGAAAGGTGGCCTCTGAGTGCATCTGTTGGACTAGGAGCAGCAGAACATCTAGTTTCTAAATCCTGCTGGGGCTTGGAGTTTGTGCAAAGCACCAAGCTGCTTGGTGGTTGCAGGACTGAGGTAGCTATGAATATATTTACTAGCATAAATTTAAGAACCTAAGGGACAGCACTATTGAAATTTTAGATATCCACAATGTTAGATGGCATCTGAGCAGAGCTTCTGAGAATCTTTTTTTTTTTTTAATTCAGTGTCCTAAAGTGGCACTTAAGTACTCATGAATCCCATCTTGTGTACCTAAATCCCCAAATTGTATGTTTATACCTCTCCTGCATAATGTAGGCCTGCTGTTGAAAACAACTTTCAGATTTCTGTATGCACTTAAAGTTCTCTCTTCTCTGAGGTTACAAATTGTTCAGATGCAAGAAAATATTGTACAGATTGTACCTCCAAAATCCTCCACTCTCTGGCCTGGCAACATCCATGGTCCAGCAGGACTACAGATGTTCCTAGAGCAGAGATCCCAGGAACATCAGGACAGGAGGACCAGATGGGCAGGACAGAGTGGTCTGGGGCCAGAGCCCTCTCTCAGCCCCCAGGAGCACGGGGCTGGGGCCCTGTGGCTTCAGACTGGGGCTGTGTGGGGATGAGGTCAGAGCCTCAGCCCCATGGCTGCTCCCGGCTGCACAGGAACGGAGCCCTGCAGCAGCAGCCAGAGCCTATGCTGCCCAGGGAACCAGCAATAGTTGGGCAAGCAGCCCAGCTAGGTTGGAGTGGGGGGAAGGCAGGGGTGCCCTCTGGGGCAGCCTACCAGCAGCAGGCAATGGGCTTGGGGGACAGTGGCAGACCTCCCCTGGTGTGTCAAAATCCCTTATTTGGACCTGGTCAAGTCCCGATGATGCCAGACTAGAGAGGTCCAACCTGTACTAGTTTACCTCTCTGTGGTCCACTGAAGCTTAATTCCACAGAAGGCTGAGGAGCCCATATGTAACTTCAAAACAGGAATATAATGTGGAAGGGATACAGCAAGTATGGTAATTATAAATAATCATCTTAGAGATAAACAAAGCAAATATGAGCTGTGTACAATACTGTGCTTATAGATGCCACAGCAGCTTTTCCTTGTCTTTGTTGCTGTATGGCATACCTCCAGATATCTGTTGTTAAAATTTGCTCCTGGGAGGGGATGAAGAAGAAAGGGCTCTAAGGTTCCCATTGGCCTAGACAACAGAAACATCTGCTGGATTCGTGAGCAGCTTGCTGACCTAAATCAGCAGGGAGACTAGCACTCCTTAGCTCTGCCATATCAGTAGATTTTTTTCATAGGCCATAGAGATAAACAAGAAAAACCAATACAATAATGTGAGTATTTTGTATCTATAACTAAGGTTAAGATTGTGTCATGGTTACTTGTAGTAAAAGTCAGAAACCCAAAATTTCATGGGAGCACTGAGCTGTCTTGACATTTACTAAAAATAACAGAGAGGTTTGGAATGATGCCTAGATTCCTATGGGGGAACTTGGTGGGGGAAGAACCCAGATTCCAGACCCTACTGAAGCCATGAGCCAGGGCCACAGCAGAGGGGACAAGAGGGAAGGTCCTGTTCCAGCCAAAGTTGAGAACATACAGCCCACTCCTGCCACTGACAGCTACACTTAGACTGAAGGAGATCTTGTAAAGTCACAAAATATATATATTTTTTCTGCCCTCCATAACTAAATCGTATCATTATCTATAGGTATATGGAATTGACACCAATTAGGATTGATCAGTAACATCAGCACACACAACTCATAAGGTTCTGTGAATAAAAAAGTGGTAGGACCTCCCCTGTTAGAGACAGTTGAGTTTTAGTGGCAGAGATGTCTGTTAATGCTAACAGAAGCAAGCCAAATAGTCTCCCCCCGTCCAATTCATTTAAATCAAAATTATAAAATCTGCACAGTTGCATTAACTCAGACTTGTAGAACCATAAAGAAGCTTTCTCAGTCTCCTGTAGAAATGCATAATATTCTGATGGTGGTTGGGACAGTGTTTGCTATGTGTAATGCAGGATAATGTTTGAGAGCAGTTGTTCAAATGGTGAGAATGAGAGACCCAATCCTGAGGTCATGCAAATTGTCATATTTCGGAAATGTTATTTTGATGTAAATTTTCAGTGCTCCAGAAGTTGAAGTTCTAGCCCCAGTGGATTTAGTAGCATTTGGTCATAAGAGACAGTTGAAAGTGTATCACAACAAAATTCCCAGCATGAAATCCCCTATTCTGTATTTACAAAATATCAAGTTCTCTGTTAAATTAACAGTTGTTTTATTCAGCAAATTCCATTTGCTTAAACAGAGTAATGTTTCAATAGCTCTGGTTTGGCACTACAAAAGACTTTGAACATCAAAGAGAGTAAACATTGACATGATGGGTGAAATCACCAGAAATGAAATCTTTGTGAATGAACAAATGATCAAAAGTGGAAAATATCTTATTAACCACTGTGGCTTTCGCTCTTTGAAAAAACAGAAATGGTTCCTTCAGGGAATGTTCTGAGTTTACTAGGCTATAGCTGCATATTGATCAATGCAAAGTCACTGAGGTATTGCTTGTTGAGGTGAAATATCTGTATAAATCAGGCTCTTCGACTAGTAGGGTTCTGATTTCTATTTTTTTCTCCTCTCCTTTGACACTGCATTTTACAATAAAGAATATTTGTTATTACCAAAGTGTTCAAAGACTTTTAAACAAAGTTTATTAACTCTAATATGTAAAACTTTATTACATAACTTGAAGATCTAACTACACAATTGTAATATTTAGATAGTCATAGTTTATCCATCCTTAGTTTATTGAATATTTCACTGATAAATGTGTTTGGTAATCATATAAGAAATTGGTATGTTGATACAGCCTCCAATAGCTTTAAATACACCTTAACAATTTTTCTCCTCCAGAGGTCGAGTCCAGTTCACTGCTCTCATGGCAGGATCAAGCACTGTCTAGATCATCCCTGACAGGTGTCTGTCTAGCCTGCTCTTAAATATCTCCAGTGATGGAGATTACACAACCCCCCCTAGGCAATATTTTCTGGTGTTTAACCACCCTGACAGTTAGGAAGCTTTTCCTAATGTCCAGCCTAATCCTTCCTTGCCGCAATTTAAGCCCATTGCTTCTTGTCCTTTCCTCAGAAACCAAGGAGAACAATTTTTCTCCTCCTGCTTGTAACACTCTTTTAGATACCTGAAAACTGCTTTCATGCCCCTCTTAGTCTCTTCTCTTCTAAACTAAGCAAGTCCAATTCCTTCAGTCTCTCCTTATAGGTCATGTTCTCTAGGCCTTAAATTGTTCTTGTTGATCTTCTCTGGACCTTTTCCAATTTCTTCACATCTTTCTTGAAATGTGGTGTCCATAACTGGACAGGATACTCCAACTGAGGCCTGATCAGTGCAGAGTCAAGAGGAAGAATGACTTCTCGTGACTTGTTCACAACACTCCTGTTAATGCATCTCAGAATTATGTTTGTTTTTTTTGCAACAGTGTCACACTATTGAATCATATTTAGATTGTCTTCCACTAGGACACCTAGATCCCTTTTTTCAGTATTCCTTCCTAGACAGTCGCTTCCCATTCTGTATGTGTGAAAATTGATTGTTCCTTCCTAAGTGGAGCACTTTGCATTTGTCCTTTTTAAATGTCATCCTGTTTATCTCAGACCATTTCCTTGGTTTGTCCAGATCATTTTTAAATTATCACCCTATCCTCCAAAGCACTTGCAACCCCTCCCAGCTTGGTGTCACCTGCAAACTTAATAAGTGTACTCTCTATGCCAATATCTAAATAGTTGATTAAGATCTTGAATAGAATGAGTTCCCTGAGGAACCCCACTTGTTATGCCTTTCCAGCATATTTGTGAACTATTAATAACTACTCTCTGAGAATGTTTATCCAGCCCTAGTTTATTGATAAGAAGGTCATGTGAAACCATATCAAATGCTTTATTAAAGTCTGGGTACTTCCACTGCTTCTCCCTTATCCATAAAACTCTTTATCCTATCAAAGAAAGCTATCCAATTGGTTTGATGTGATTTGTTCTTTACGAATCCATGGTAGCTGTTACCTATCACCTTCCAGATGTTTGCAGTTTAATTTCTTAATTATATGCTCCATTATCTTCCCTACCACAGAAGTTTAACTGAGTGGTCTGTAGCTTCCTGGTTGTTCTTACTTTCTTTTTTTATAGCTGGGCACTATATTTGCCATTTTCCAGTCCTCTGGAATTTCCATGACTTTTCAAAGATGATAGCTAAAGGCTCAGATACATCCTAGAGAACTCAGGGAATTGATAAAGGAGGTATTTCATCAGGCCCTGGTGACTTGAAGACATCTAACTTTTCTAAGTAATTTTTAACTTTTTTCTTTTGTCTGGCTCTGGTTCTTGTTCTGGTTTAGTTAAGGAGAGTCTCAACTGGAGAAAAGGACTATTGGCTCTCTTGGAAAACAATATTGTCTCTTCCAACATTTTGAAAAATATACCATATTGGTTTACTTGTGTACATTAAAAATACTCAAAACCACTTGCTTACATTTTATAATTTGGCATGGTGTAATGTGTTAAGATACATTTATTTTTTTTCATTCCATTTACCGTCTAATAGACCAAATTATGCATAAAGGAGGACTTAAAGACTAGATAAGATTCTGCATTGGTATATGTAACTAAAGCTAAGGAGTTCAATGAATAATATTAATTTGTGAAAAGTCAGTTTTGTTAGGCTTAAAGAGCAAGCTTGGTGATCTTATTCAGAAAGTCTGCTAAAAATAATGTGTTTGCAGGTAATGACTCATGCTGATATCTGTCAAAGAAGGGTGCCTCAGGGAGCAGTAGCCCCCTCTGAAGTTGGAGCCCCTGATTTCATTCTTGAGGTCTGCTTAAAGCTTCATGCCCTGACTCCGGAGGCCGTTCTTAAATACACCAGAATTTGAGCTGCTTGCAGTTTTGCCTTTGGGGCAGAGTTTGTTATAAAAAGCAGGAGGCAGGGTGATTTAAAAATAATAAAAGGCTGAGCATTAAAAATAATTGAAGGATTGTTAGATCATCATGAAACATTGCTGGGTACTCCACTTAAAGATAGGAAGGGGAAAAACAATAGGAATGAGTGTTATGTTGCTGGGATTTGCATTAGGATCACTACTGTTAAACTTATAAATGTTCTTGAAAAAGGGGTGAACAGTGACTAATCCAAAGCAACTGCAAAGAGATATAAAGGGATCTCTCAAAATTCGGCAAGTGGAATTCAGTGTTAAATGCAAAGTGTAATGCACATGGAAAAATATAATGCCAACTATACATACAAATATGATGGGGTCTAAAATAGCTGATACCTCTCAAGAAAGAGATCTTGGAATCATTGTGGAAAGTTTCCTGAAAACATGTGCAGTGGCAGTCTAAAAACTAAAAAGCTAACAGACTATTAGGAATTGTTAGGAAAGGAATAGATAATAAAACAAGTACCATATTGCCTCTATATACATTCATTGTATATACAGATCTGGTCACCCAATATAACTTTTTTAGATTGGATTTGGATAAGATACAGAAATGGCAACAGAAATGAGTAGGGGGTAAATAATAACGTCTGTATGTGGAGAGATTAACAAGACAGGGACTTTTCAACTCGGAAAAGGCGGCAGATTTAAAACAAACAACATAAATTTTTTCTCAGTCAGCTAGGGTGTGTCTAGACTACATCCCTCTTTCAACACAGCGATGTAAATTAGGCACTTCGAAATTGCAAGTGAAGCTGGGATTTAAATTTCCCATGCTTCATTTGCATAATTGCATCAGGGCGCTCTTTCGAAAAAGTGCCAGTTTGAAATTGAAGCCGCAGTCTAGATGCAGTTCTTTCGAAAACGGTGCTTTTTCGAAAGATCCTTTAAACCTCTTTTTTTGAGGTTTACAGAGTCTTTCAAAAAAGGCTTCCGTTTTCAAAAGATGCATATCTAGATTGCGGTTTCAATTTTGAAATAGCACTTTTTTGAAAGAGAGTCATGATGAAATTATGCAAATGAAGCACAGGAAATTCAAGTCCTGGCTTCATTTGCAATTTCGAAGTGCCTAATTTACATCCCTCTATTGAAAGAGTTATGTAGCCTAGGCACAGCCCTAGTCTCTTTGCTAGGAGATGGTGGAAAAGCTCAAACCATAACTGGGTTCCAGTGAGAACCCCATTTTCCCCATGTGGTGGTTGGCTTGTACTGAGCATGTTTGGTAACACTGCTGAAGCCTCTGTGCTCTGTCCACCCCTCATGCTCTCATTCTCTTCTTCCTCCCACATCATGACCTACAGATTTCCCTCCTTTCCCTCTCCCCCCACCAAAATCTGAAATGGCCGCCCTGCAGTCAAACCTTCCAGAACAAAACTCTGCAAAACTGTAGAGACACAGACACTTACCTTCCTTCCTTCCCCCTCCCCTGCATCCCCCTCCTGTTCTGAAATGTGATTTGTCCTTTTCATATGTGTTCATTTTTTTTAATTGTATCCTTTGGTATATATGGTTGTGACTATTTTCTTCCACTATTTGATCTGAGGAAGTGGGTCTGGCCCACGAAAGCTCATCATCTAATAAACCATCTTGTTAGTCTTTAAAGTGCTACATAGTCCTGCATTTTGCTGCAAAACTGTGGATGCTTACAGTTATCTTTTTAACCTTGGGCTGAATAAGGCATTATTGAAACATATGCTTTCCACAGAGTAATGATTTGACCCAACTGCCTTTGCTTCTATTTTAAAAAGAAGTGGTGGGAGGGAAGGGGAGAGGAAATCTCATTATCCTAGATTAAACCCTGCATCTTTGCTCTATTTCCTGAAGTCAGCTACCTATCACTCTCCTTTTAAGAATACTTTCTCCATGTTGACACCTCCTTTGTAGGACATAGCTGAGTGAGTGAGTCGTCTAGTGAATCTGCCTGTGAATATGAGATGTGGTCATCAGTCCTTCTTTTGCTTTGTTCCTATCTGCCTTTTCAGGGTTCTTCATGTTGGAAGGGAAAATAGTCACCTTTAGGTATTGATTGTTGACTGTTTGAATGACATTACAAAAAGAGTGTGTTTTATGAATAGAAAGTAATTAACTGTCTGGGCATTATTGAAGTTCCATTTTAGTGCTGTCTCCTTTCTTTTTGGCAGTTCCATCAAAGGAAGACATCTTTCATCTTTAAACTTTTCCACTTGTATTATAATATAACTGCTTATTTTTTAGTTTGTTCTGCAAAACTGATTTTAGATGGCATATATATGAAGAAGGGATGGCTTGTATGCATAAATACTGCATTGTTTCATGCTAATTAACATTAATTTCCCCTTTTTTTTTTCATTTCCACTGAGAGGATTTCTAGAATTTAAAAAAAAAAAAACAGTCTATAGGCTCACATTACTCTTAGCTGAGGTTTCATGTTTTAAATCATTCTTAAAAGAAAAATGGTGTCAGGGAGAGTGCTGCTCATATAATCATGGTTTGCATTCAGTGAAAATAACCACCAAAAGTTCTGGATGATTGTCTGTTCTCTGTACATTTTTGAGTTTACAAAATCAGTAAGAAAAACTTCACGTGATGATAGTCCCGACATTTTATGCAATTTTTCAAAAGCTGAGTGTATGATGACTTCTAGGGTTTTTAAAATTAATGGTGGATTTTTAGAGGATAGACTGCTGGGTCACTCCGTCACACTGAAAAACTGATTGCCTGCATAGTATCAAGAGAGAATGGGACAGGTGAAAATGAGTGATAATTGGGCACCGCATGATATTGAACTGTGTCTCATTAAGATCTTCCATGGCAAATTATCTGGCCTACCTGTTTCAAGCTTTTTTTTTTTTTAATTTAGGTTTTAATTGAGCACTTAGCAGTATGGTTTGTAAATCCTGATAATTGCAAGTGTAAATATTTTTAAATGATCATAAACACTTTTAGGATTTCCATTTTTTAACTCATCCGTGGCATAACTATTGGATAGAGCAAAAATAAAATAAAGCCAAATCCCAAAATATCCAACAGAAAACCAAACCCCATGTTTCTGAAGTATTTTGGACCTTCAGTCTCGCATTTTAACTTCTAACATTTACAAGCCAGTGCAAAAAATGTGGTGGTTCCAAAGCATCAATATTCCTTTTGTGTGATTGCAGAATATTTTGACTTTATAGATGTGTAATTGTTCCATTTCCCTTCTCTGATTTCAGTACTTCATGGAGAACAGAGATGCACACGTTGAAAAACACCAAAAATATGAAAGCCAAAATAATTCATTTTGAATGTGAAGTTGTTGATTTTGTTGTGAACATTATCTATACCAGCTTATGCACACTAAGCTGCTGTGTATCACCTCTATCCTTACCTCCATGTTAGGAAAGATTTGCTAATCTATGTGGTTTCTCGTCCAAACATTATTCCTTCACAAACATGTCTTGTGTCAAATTAGAGGCCCTGTAGTTCTAGAGCTCTAGTTGTGCTGGAGGCTGAACTTAAGCCTATCTGTTCAATGTTTGTCACTACAAAATGATTTTTACCTAATATAGTTACAGAAATTTTCTGTGTCATGGGTTGCTTTTGTGATGCTGTGGGTGGTGGTGTGTGGGAACGTACTGCATTTTTCAGTGGCGTTCACAGGTTTGTTTCTCTAAAGAAGGATCTAGTAATTTCCATTAGCAGTGATCATTGCTATTCTCCATAGGCCTTTACAGGAAGCAGAAACATGGATCTTTTTCACATGTGATGTCTCAAGTATTTCTAGGGGCTTCCAGAACTCATGGTATGTTGGTAATGTGATATAAACAAATTCCTTCAGGACTGGTGAAGTGGTTTAATGCCATCTGGTCCAGGTTTACTGTTCTGCCTTGAGCTCTTCAGAGGTCAGTGCATGAGTCTGAGGCTTGGGCACCACCTTGGGCTGAGTAGCTGGTTCACTATGCAGTGACTGCGAGAAGAGCTCTGCTAGCTGTGAATTGAGGGTTGCAACAACAGAGGTTCTGTTTGATTTTGTCACCATAGTGTTGCATTCCTGTAAAAAAAACATAAAACAAAAACACATTTGTGCTATTGGTGATATATTCTTTTTTGCTGGCAACATCTAGTCTTTCTGTCTATGCTTTTCATGCCGCAAAGATTTCCATGATTCATTAACAAATTGTAATAGTTGTGGAGAAGAGGATATCTTGGGTCAAGAGGCTAACTATGAGGGACATCCGGTGATTGGTAATGCACTCTAATTTATTGTCACATGAGCTTTATATGTTCCAATGCATCTAGCTTCCCAGTACCTCTGTGAGGCATGTGAATTTTATTGTCATGTTTCTTATGTAGAAATTAAGACAAAAAGAAGTTGCATCACTCACTGTAGTTCACACAGGAAGCCTGTAGCAGATCTCAAATTAGAATGCTGAGTTTGAACCATAAAAAAACATCTTTTCTGACCATCCTTTTTAACATGAATTTCCACGCATCATTTCAATACTTTTAGTTCAGCTGAACCCAAGGTATACAAGTGTAAGGAAATGTAAGAGTTGGTGAGGCAATCACAAATTAAAGGTTTAGTTCAAACCCATTAAAATAAATGGCAGCTTTCATATTGATTCCAACAGGTTTTGGATAAGGCCTTAATAAGTATCCATCTTCTAAAAGGCAAATGCAAAGCATACTCATTATTTCAGTGGTGAGAAGAGAGAACTTTCCATTTTAAATGATGCAGTGCTTATCTGACAATAAGCACGTATGTAAATTAGTTTTGACTTATTTTTTGGAAACTCAGCTCAAAGCAAATTAAAAACAATAGAGATATGATGAACTATCCAAAACATATTTAATCAGTTTTTCAGGATTACTTTATGTATATATAATCTCTCTAAATGAAAATCTCTCTAGAGAGAGAGAGCTTTATTTTGCGAGAACATCACAAGATGTTGCAATTAGGTTAGCAGAAATTATATCCAAATCTCAAATTTCGATGCTATAAATAGCCTAAAATTGGGCAAAACTCCACGATTGGATTACTTGTTAGGTTTTGTTTTGTTTTTGTGTTTTAGTTTTCTGGCAGGAATTAATGCTTTTGTTATGTAAGGTTATACCAAAGGCACAAGAGAAAGGTAGAATCCTGGAAGCTGTTGCAAGTTATTCAGCATACTGACACACAAAGAAGGGTGATGATAAAAATAAGTGTTTGTCCTAGTATCTGATTTCTCTTTTTCACTTCTAAATAGAGGTGCTACAAATTGATTATACAATACTGACAACCAGATTATAGACCACAGTTAAACAATTTACACATAAAAGTCTCAAAACTTTTTTACTTAGAAGGAAGCTCTCAGACATTTAAGATACACATTTAATTACATCGCTTTGGCTTGGTCAAAGAAATCAGAATTTAGTTTAACTCTAGAAGTTTCTCAATTGGCTATTTTGAAATATATATATTTAGACTCAATTTCAGAATGAGGAATTTATGTGTAACAGAAATGGAAGGTGTCTTTGTAACTTGCCTGGAGGTATTGTAGTCTCATGCCAAGAAAACATTTTTGTTTTAATAGGGGAATTAAAACTGAGAGTTTATTTTGATGGCTTTTCCGCAACTGCTCCTAATTTAATTTGTTCAGAATGTCATTATTTAGGCAATAAAGTATTTTAATATATGAGTATTTGTGAAAGATGCTGCTTCAATTTTTTTCCCACAAAAAAAGAACAGCATAAGCTGCAGCAGCAAGCTTAATTAGTGACCATCCAGTTTATTCCCACACACAACTGGATGGTCCACTTGTAGTTGTGAGATGCTAGTTAGTCTTCAAAGTCAATTTGCTTTTAACACTTCTTGTGAGACTGCCAAAATGGCTATCAGCTAGTTATTTTTGTTTTTATTTTCATTTCTTTTTTTGGTGGGGGGTGTCTTGAATAAAACCACAAAACTCATTTTGCGTAAGCCCGCCTTGGTTTTCATCTTGTCGTTATAACCATTTCAAAAAATAGGGTGTGCCTCTCTTCTATTTATCTATTCACTGTGTTTCTTTGCATAATTGTACTTGTTTTTAATCATTTTTGCCTTCTATGTAAGCTCAACCCCAAACCCTCATTTATTTGGGAAGATTTCTATGTTGAGTACCATTTAAAATATGATACTTATCTTAAAGTTTATGCTTAGTCTGATAATTTTTATAACTACTGTTATATTGTAAGTTAAGTTCATGCTTATATTTTATATAAAACATATTATCTATTTGTTGAATTGTAAGGATGTTTTCCATCTCAGGCTTTTCTCACTTTTTTGTGCCAATCGGTGTGTTGTACTTCTCTGTCATAGGAATCTCTATGCCAGTGATTATAGCAAAACAAATATATTCTATTTGTAAGCTTTTCCCACTTCTCTCTCCCCCCCATATTAATAACTGTAGTTCTTCTTTGAGTAATTGCTCATGTGCATTACAATATGTGTGCACACAATATGTGCATGTTTATCTGAAAACTCTTCCCTCACAGAACCAGTTGGGTCAGCTGTAGCCCCTCCTGAAGAGACACCTCATGGTGTCACATATATGCCCCCTGCTGACTTGACTCCTGTTTCAGTTGCTTCTTTCCACCAGGGATGGTTACTGGAGCTTCTGACTTCTTGCCTAGGAAGCAGTTCTTCCCTAGTGCATAGTTTAGAGTTCTTTGTTGTATAGATAGATTAGTTAGTAGTTCTGAATGGGGGAGGGAGGAGGATTCTCCTCCTTCCCAGCTGTCTGCAAAGCTAGTGGGACATTCAGCGGCCAGAAGGATTTAAACAATGTGTTACGTGTGGGAAGGGTATGCTTACAGGCAACCCACACTCTGAATGTTTCAAGATTCTTGGGGAAGGCCAACCTCAAGACAAATGTTGCTTCTGCAGGGGATTCAAGCCCTGCATTAAACATGAGAGACCACGACTTAAGTTGTTGCTAATGGAGTCAGCCCTTCAGCCCCATGACACAGCTTGAATTCTCTTGATACATAAGGCAAGCTCCTTGGCAGGGAACCACTCCCGTTTTCCAGGGACTAAGAAGATGAGTGAGAATGCTCTTCCTCCAGGAAGCCTAGTAAGGCCCCAGAGGCTGCCTGCATGGTGCAGTTCCTATCCAATTCAGACAGCTTGGCCACATCACAATTGAGTCAGGCACCCATGGTGGGGCCATCCAGTCTGGTGTTGGTTGACTCTGGAGCTAATGATGATGGAGGAAGACCTGGATTTGCCCTCTGTGCCTGACATCTTTGAAGCTATGTGGGACCTCACTGAGTTTACGGTGCCTACGTCGGCAATGCTTGAGCAGACCCATCATCTACCAGTGGCACTGACCCTGGCACTGCCTGTGGGGCACCTCCTGGACCAACAGACAGCTCCCATTGTGTCAATGACAGGGGCACCACAGAGCACCTTCCCATCAATGACAGTTTATACGGACCCCCTACTCTGACTCCTCCATCCCCCTCAGCACTGGCCCCTTCTCTATGCTGACACTGAGACATCATGGCAAGCCCACCCACATGCATGATATGTCACGGTACTGTTCACTGGCACTGGCACTGTCGGGTTCTGCTCCCCTGTGATTGGTGTTGGATTGAGCTTGGAAGCTGAGTCTTTTTGTGTCCCGCAGCTCTCAGTACTTCAGTACTGCTCTTGCTCCAGGCAACATTCCTGCCTCTCTTCTTGATACTGCAGCTCTTTGTCAGCACCAATGTAGGCTTTGCCACCCTATTGTGGTAGCTGCTGATGCATTGACCCTTCTGGACTCCATGGGTGTACCACCAGAACCAGAGGCAGGGCTCACCTTCCAGGACTGCACTGGTGGTAGCTTCAATGCTAGCTTCCCCCCCCCCCCCCACTCTGGTGCTTGAGACAACAGTTGAGCCAAGTGACGAGGTGTTCGAACACCTTCACCAACCTGTAGGAACTTTCCATAGAAGAGGAAAGCAGTGGAGGACCTGCTGACTTAGGAAGACCTCTCTCCCCACACACACTCTTTGTGGTATCCTGATCATCATCCCCAGATGAGATGTTGATGGGCTCATCCCTGTGGGGATGTTAAATTTAGATTAATCAACTAATTGAATAGTTGATGGAGTTTCCATTGACTAGTTGGTGAGGGTTTCTCTGCCTTTGAAATGTAGCAAGAGCCTCTCTGGCTCTTGCTACATTTCAAAGGCAGAAGCACCATGGGGAACATGGGGCAAGTGTACATTTCAAAAGCAAAGTGTGCAGGGAGCACAGAGCCAGTGGGGGGTGCTTGAGATGCACACTCACACCGTGCTCCCTGCGCCACTTCTGCTTTTAAAGTGTAGCAAGAGCAGGACTCTTGCTATATTTCAAAGGCAGAAGCACCACCAGTCCCCTGCTGTGCCCGTGCCAACCCCCCATGGAGACAGTACTGAGGGAAACCAGCTTTTAAGCCAGCTCCCCCCAGCACTGGCTCCTACTCCCCCTCTCTGCGCCTCTCTGACAGAGGCAGCAAGGGGTGGGAAGAAAGTGATTAGTTGAGTCACTAGTTGACTCTCCGATAAGCATATGCTTATCAGATAATTGACTAGTTGCTTACAACCCTGTCCATGTCTTTGATGGACTCTTGTGCCCAGCAGGACCTTCTTCTGTGGGAGGCCCCAAACCATAGTCTCCAGGTGGTGGAGGTAGATGTCCTCTCACCTGAGTGTCTGGCAAATGTCACCCTTCCTATTCCCAAGATGATCTGGATGATCACCAAGGTCTTGTGGCAGACATCCGCATCCATTGTGCCCACAGCCAAGGATGTGGAGAGGTAATACTTTGTGCTGCAGCAGGACTACAAACACTGCTTCACCTACTTCCAGCCAAGGGCTCTTGTAATTGATGCTCTGAACCATAAGGAGTACCAAGGGTAGCCTGGGGCCCACCACCAAAAAAAAAAAGGAGATTAAAGTGCCAGTCCTGCTTGGGTTTAAGGTATATTCCACTAGTGATCTCCAGCTCAGGGTATCAAGCCAACAGATGCTCCTTAGTCAAAATGACTTTAATTCCTAGGATGTTCTTTTGAAATTTCAAGAGCTTTTGCCTTCAGATGTGAAGCAGGAATTTGCGGCAATGGTATAGGAGGGCCGCACAGTGTCTAAAACAACACTGCACGCAGCCCTGGATGCAGAAGACTCGGTAAACTATATGATGGCTATGGGGATTGCCATGAGGCATAACTTTTGGTTGAAGTCCAGTGCACCATCCGGGACTATTTGCAGAGAAAATGGTTTTCCATCTCCACAATTTGAAGGACCCCAGGGTTACACGTCAAACCCTGACTATCCATATGCCTGCCCCACTTATTTTTGCCTGGTTCTCCCAGGCAAGACCAAGGATGTCATAGGGGTTGAACCAATATCAGGAGGGGACCTCCTTGATCTTCCTTCAGCCAACACTAGGGCACCTCTAAACAACCTCCCCCTCAGGCCAAAGTCCCAATTTTGAGGTTTCTCTGCAGAGAAACCAGACCCACTTCTGGATTCTGTCCCTCCCTTTGGGAACAGTTTGTCCCACTTTCACCGTGTATTGTCACAGAACACCTTGAAACAGTGAGTCCTAAACACACTAGAAGTAGGATACTCTGTCCAGTTCCATTACTTCCCTTCCTACAAATCTCCCATCCCCATCCCTCTTCAGGGATCATTCTCACAAGCACCTTCTGATACAAGAGGTCTAGTTGCTCCTCACACTAGGAGTGATAGAGGAGGTTTCTTGGGAATTCAGAGCAAGGGGGTTCTATCGCTGATGCTTCCTTATCCCCAAGTCCAAAGGGGGTATACATCCTATCTTGGGCCTCAGAAACTTTAACCCCCTTATACAAAAACTTCTTTGGTTCTATATGGTCTCCCTGGCCTCAATTTGTCACTTCCCTGGATCCAGGGTACTGGTATGCTACCCTCAATCTTAAGGCCACATGTTTTCACATAGATTATTCCTGTGTTTTCTTGTGGCAGGCAGACCTTACCAGGCACACAGATTATTCCTGTGTTTTCTTGTGGCAGGCAGACCTTACCAGGCACACAGATTATTCCTGTGTTTTCTTGTGGCAGGCAGACCTTACCAGGCACACAGATTATTCCTGTGTTTTCTTGTGGCAGGCAGACCTTACCAGTTAACAATGTTGACATTCGGCCTGGCCTTGACACCTTGAGACTTTATGAAGTGCATGGCGGTGGTGGTGGAAGCATTTTTACATTATCAGTGGGTGCAGGTCTTCCCGTACCTTGATGATTGGTTGATCAAGGGTGGGTTGAGTGACCAGATGTTTAAGCATATGGACCTGGTCAAAAACATGTTTACTTACCTGGGCCTGATTTACAATATGCCTAAATCAACAGATGGGCCTACACAGAGAATCAAGTTCATTGGGGTCCTTCTCAATTCTACATAGATGACAGCATCCCTGCCTGAGTCCTGTTTTCAGACCATGGTGAGCTTCATCTTGGAACTGCATGAGGCTCTTGGGGCACATAGCTCATGCATGTACGTTCTCAAGTATGTCTGTGTCTACCTGCTCCCACTCCAAACATGGCTGGCATTGGTGTTCATGATGTGCAGGAACATAGTTGACCAAGTGTTCACTGAGCCACCAGTGACCTCGATTGATGGACACAGCCCCAGATAATGTTTGTGAAGATATAGCCAGAGGTCACTATGGTGACTAAGAATGAGAATGGTTAACTGGTTAGACAGTAGGGGCCGGAGCAGCTGCCTGCCTGCTGCGCTGCAGCCCACTTCCCCTTTAATTGGTTAACTGATGAAACACTACATCTAACTGGTTAACTGATTAAACCCATTTTCCCTACAGACTGCTAAGTCACATATTGAAATGCACATGAGCAATCACTCAAAGAAAGAACGGTTACTTACCTTTGTAACTGTTGTCCTTAGAGATTTTGCTCATGTCCATTCCAGTTCAACCCACCTCCCCTCTGTTAGAATGTTCCCGCAAGAAGGAAGCAGAGTTAGGTTTCCAGGGCTATATATGCAATGTCGTGAGGCATCACCACTGGGGATGCTACAACTGAATGGGTAGCACTAAGTCTTCCAGTGAAGCACTTGCGTGTGCGTACACACACACACACACTGGAATGGATGTGAGCAACACATCTTGAAGAGCAACAGTTACAATGGTAAGTAACCATTCCTTATTAGTTTTATTACCATTGTTCTTTGTGCTGCCTTGACAGTGTGGAATTTAAGTATGTATGGATTTTTCCAATAAGCAAAATTGTTCTTGATAATAAATATGTAACTGTTAATATCTCTGAGGTATTTTGGACTGCTGCAAATTGTTAGTGGGCTTGAACATTTTGTGATAAAATCATAATAGTTGGACATGTGAAAGGACTATCACATCAAGTCTATCCTGAAACTACTTTAAGTGATACTTCCTTACAACGCACTTGTTCTTAGACAAACTGACAAAACGGACAAACAAAATCAAGAAATGTATCAAAAAAATTGTAAAGTAATCTTTCTTTCAGACTAAAAGAAGAGTTTCATGGGATGGGGTTTTTTTTTCTGAAAAATATTTCCCCCTATTATCAGATGGTTTAAATAGTCTAGGAACATTTAACCATGTCATTCATAATAAGAAACCTATATAATACATTGAAGCATCTGTGGACAGGGTTTTTTGTGTGTGCACCTGAAGGTGGAGGGTTAAGGATTGTAAGATGGATGCTTCCTAGAAGATAATGAACATTAAGTAATCTACAGCTCTTAAATTAACTTGTCTGTTACACCAGAAATATGTTCTTTGTATCTTCCCCTTCTCTTTCGCTCCCCTCTCCCCCCCCCACACACACACTTTGGTATGACTGTTACATCAAATTCAGACTCTGCAGGCTGTGAGAAGTTAATGTAATAAATTTTGTTCCATAACTTTCATGTAATTGGGGTTGTTTTTTTACTTTTTTGTTTTCTTTAATCCCCTTCAGGCAGCCAAGGGCAGTTTCCACTCACACAGAATGTTACAGTTGTTGAAGGGGGAACAGCAAATTTGACCTGCAGGGTTGATCAAAATGATAACACCTCCCTCCAGTGGTCAAATCCAGCTCAACAGACTCTATACTTCGATGACAAGAAAGGTGAATATATTTTCTTCAATAATTTTGAAATGTATTATGAGACATAATGAATATTTTAATTAGACCGATCATTCATTTATTCCCACACTGCTTTAACACAACTGTATTTATGTTAATGTTTTTCAGCGAGTTAGGCATAAACTTTAAAGAGTACTTAATTTTCAAATACACAATTCTTCTCTCTCTTTGAAGATATTTTTAATATATATGTTGATTTCTTATGTAATTTTCATTGCTTTCATTAAGTGGTCGGAGAAAAAGAAAAACATTTTCGTGATTATTGCAAATTGAACTGGAAATCCTTGTTCAGATATTTTGAAGGACTAATTAGAGGGCTATGTGAGAAGGAGAAGCAGTAGCCTGTAAGCACCATATCTTCTCTTGTTGGAAAGATAAATTTTGCTTAGGTTTATTGGAGTTTGTTTGTTTATATTTTTTAAACCATTGGTGTGCAGTTACCATCATATGATTATTCATCCAAACTACTGTTCAAGTAGTTCACTTATATTTACTGTCGTAGCTTTACTATGACATGATTACATGATTCACAGCTTGTTTTGAGGTGCTGGCCTACCCTGATGAAAAAAAATAGGAACAAATTCTATTCCTTTTTATAAGGCAAACTTTGCTGAATTAGTAGGGTTTGCTGCCAAGATTTGTGCATCCATCTGACTTGAATAAGACAAGAGATGTATCGTTTGTGGTAAAACATTAACAAGAGAATACGTTTAGATTTTGTAAGTAAAAACATTTGCAATTTCATAAAATCTCTATTTGGCTTCAAAACTGCACTAACCTTGATGTTGACTCCAGCAGTAGCCAAGCTTGGTGGAGTTTATATTTAATCCTTCAGCGAGGACTCAGTTCTGCAAAATACTGAGCACTCTGGCTCATAGCCAGCAAATGGGAGCACTCAGGAGCTTTAACTTAAGCACTGATTAAGTGCTTTATTGTATGATGGCAAAGGTGCTTAGCATCTTGCAGGATCAAGCTTGAAGAGCAGGTTTCATGTGGATCTGTGTACTTGATTAAAAACAGATTTGAAAAGCAGTTGTATTCTGTCTACAGAACTTGCAATCAAAATGTTTTCAAAATGAGGAGGTTTCATTGCTTCTAATATTATTGACAAAACAGAATCTAATTAAGATACTGAAATGGTTCCTGTTTCCTTTTTATAGCGTGTGTGTGTGTGTGTGTGTGTGTGTGTGTGTGTTTTGTAATGTGTAATCATTTGATTTGTAATTTCCTTTAAGTCTTCAGTATATGAAGATTACTGAATGTTGGATGTGGAAGATGAATGTTGGATTAAAGATACATAATGAAGGATTTACATTGTGTTAATGTTCCTAAACCCAGTCCTGCAACCCTTACTCATGTGAGTAAGCCCACTGATTTTTCAAAAGTAAGGAATACTTACATAAGTAAGAGTAATGGGTTTGAATTTTTTCACAGAAGAAACAATATTGAGACTGTCTATATACTGAAGAACATTTAAAAGATTCTAGGAATAAAAGAAACAGGTTAATTTCATGTATGAATGTGTTCTGGCAAGAGTTAAATGTACTGCATGAAGTAGAAGTTCACTAGGAATACTTAGTAATATGTCTCTTAAAATAAACTGCAGCAATAGCATTTCTGAGCAGCTTGTTGCATAGTAAGTTATTGTGAGTAATTTATGTTCTCTACAGAAGACAGGAGGCTAAAGTAAACTTAAAGAACAGTAGTTTTCATTGAACTTTAAGCTCTGTCCTAAGGCTTTGAGGAATATGTGAGGATTTATTCAGAGGAGCTACTGTGCTTCTGTAGCATAGGAAAACTGCAAAATTGATTCAGAAATATGCTTGGTCCTTAAATCATGCATATTCGACTATATTACGTTTATAAGGCATTACATCCTGTTCACATGACACTCCCATCCTTGACTAATGGGGGCAAGTGAGCAGCAGTTTGAAATGTCATGCAGAAGTCATTGCCACTCTCTCCCACTTCTTCAACTCAATTAATGGTTTCACAGCCTTAATCAGCAGCTCTGTTGTGTGTGCTTCCACTTATACCTGAAGGAAAGATGCTTCCCTTACAAAATGTTTCCCTTTTAGGCCTTGTGTTAGAATGGAATTCTATCTCTGAAAGCTTAGAAGGATATCCTCAGAGACAGGATATCCAGGGCTGAAGCAGAAGTTTGAGTCCAAGACCTCTTCTCTTCTTACAGGCAATACATTTGGATATTGCTTTCTCTTACATGCAGTAGATCTGCTTTATCCATTGATTCCAGAACCCAGATGTTCAGAGCTTTCCATTAGTTTTGGCCTTTCCTGTTTGAGACCTCTTGTCTCCCTTTGTGGCTATGTAAACCTCCTAGTAGAGTTGTGTTTATCAGACCCATAAAATCAGTGAAAAGGATTAGGTGGTGACACAGACAGACAACTCTTTTGGGAACTGGAGCTATGAAGCTCACACCTATGGGAGATTAGAATGACTGCAGAACCCGCCACATTCAGAAGTCAATTAAAAAATCAAATATGCTATTGACTTAACCTTCCATCAGTAAATGATGCAACATCACCCCTCACACAACCATTAACGAATCAAGCTTTTTGATTGGCTGGAAGAAAGAGAGAGATTGCTATTGTTTCTGTTTTTAAATTCTTGGAAGATGCTTAGGTACTAAGATGGTGGGGGGCCAGATGAGTATCAAATACATGGCTGGTGGATATAGCAGTAGGAGAGTAACAGCATGCAATAGGACATGTTTCAGAAGTAGAAAAGTTACCTGTGGATGGGAAGGTCTGAAATGCCCTCTTCAGGGTGCTGTTCTTCATGAAGGCCCAAATGTTTGCAAAACCTAGGATTACCAGATAGTGACATAAAGGAACCTTGATCTGGGCTGTCTCATTCAAAGACAATTTCTGATGATAAAAATTCATGTTGAATGTAAATGTAGTGTATTTTTGTGAACTAAATCAGTGAAGTATTTGAGAGAGCATTTTTCACTTGATTTAGGACAATAGGATTAGAAGGAAGGAGAGGGTAACATTGTTGAATTCACCTAATGGTACTATGCACCTAATGGTACTATTATTCAAGGCTTGTCTAAAGGACCACTAAATGAATCTACCCCACATTGTGGTATTCACTAAGTAGCTCCATGGACTATGCTGACACACACTTCCTGTTCCCTAGTGTGCTTTAATTTACTCCCATTTCAAAGTGTGATAGTCCAAATGGATGGAAATATGTTTAGTGCACAGTGGCAGGGTCCACACAGAGAATTAACATATGACAGGCAAGTGTGGGGTAGATTTACACAATAGCTTGCAACAAAACAAGTGGCCATTTAGATGAGCACTGGTAGATGTCCAAACTTTGTAAGACTGAACAAGTAGTCAGTTTGATCTCAAAGATGTGTTGCTAATTAGTTTTCCTGTAGCTGTCTCTTGAAATCTGATTTATAAACTTGGTCATGTCTGTCTGAGTCTCCCTCTTTCTAGAATAATGTAAGTGATACTATTTCCTAAATTTTATAAGCTTGTAAACAAAACATGGGAAAATATTAGACTGGGATTCTGTTTTTAACTTGATTTGTCCTTGTACCTCTGATTCTAGTGTCTTTGGTCAAGGCACTTAACAGATATCTTCATTTTTCCATCTGAAAAATGTACTGTTAACAGAGACCTGCCCCAAATGGGGCAGTTGGTAATATTGTCCAATATTCTTGGGTGGAAAGTGCAATAAAAAGTTACATTATTTAATCATTTTATGAATTATAATTTATTCATTGTTTGCAACCAGAACACCAAAGATATTAATCACATTTTCCTTTTCATTTCCTAGATACATCTCAAAACTTAATCCCCACCCCAAATTCCCCTACAGTAAAAGCAAATACTGTCAATTAATATTTTAGTTGGTATTATCCCTGTATTTAATTGCATATATATAGTCAATGCACAGGAAGATTTTGTGCTCAAGGATGCTTTCAGCTGAACTGATTAAATATTTATGAATAAAACTAGTTACACAAGTAATATTTTAGCTTGAGAGATGTTTGATGGTCTGTGTGTATAATATTAAAATGAATAGACAACTAAAAAGCTATGAATAGATTTTGTTTCTGAAAAAAATGAAATAGTCATCTGTTTAGTGCATGCATAGTGCATGCATATATCAAAGTTGATTGCTTTTAGAGTCTCATGGCTTGGATTTGATCAAATATTTGTTATAAATTTGAGGCTAGAGTATGATTAGCCCGATCTGGATGCACAGAGTGAAGAAGGGAAGGTACCATGAGCCTTTTCCTTTTTGTATGCACTTATAACGGCAAGACACATACAGATTAGGGAAACTGATCCCTTGCTAGGGTTGACCAGGACCAGTCACATTTTTAAAAACATTAAATGTACTTGTTTTTAAACAGGACCTGGCAGCAAGTGAAATCCATGTCACTTAAAAGGAGTGAGTTCACATGCATTAAACCACAACCTATTATGCTAGTTTAGACTTGGCACCAGAGTGCAAGAACAGGGAGAGACCAATAGCCATGGTCAATTATATGGTAAAAGAATTTTTAAAATGGTAAATTTCATTTTTCAGATATTTACATCTGAAATTTCACAGTGGTGTAATTGTAGGGGTCCTAACCCAAAAAGGAGTTGTGTAATGGATTACATGATTATTTGTATGGGGGATGCAGTATTGCTACTCTTACTTCTCTGCTCCTCCTGATGGCAGCTCTGCCTTCAGAGCTGGATTCCTGGCCAACAGCCGCCGCTGTCCAGCTGTGAAGGCAATGCTGCTGCCAGCAGCAGTGGAAAAGTAAAGATGGTATGGTATGGTATTGCCACCCTTACTTCTGTACTGCCATCTGCAGAGCTGCGCCCTTAGTCCGCAGTTGCCACTCTGGCTGCCAAGCTCTGAAAATAGCAGTACAGAACAAGGGTGACCTGGATATAGTGTTATTACCTTGATTGCTGTACTGCTTCTGGCAGGGTGCTGCTTTCAGAGCTGGGCACCAGACTAACATTACAACCACTGCTCTCCAGTTGCCCATCTCTGAAGGCAGCACAGAAATAAGGGTGGCAATAGCAGGATCCTCTTAACATAACCTTTTGTATCTTTCCTCTCCCCTCGTCCCCCTTCCCCCCACTTGCAACTTGTTTTGAGGTCAGGACCTCTACTTTGAGAAATGCTAGTCTTCCCCCATGGAATCTGTATAGTATAGAGTAAAAGCACACGAAAGGACAGATTTAATAGGAAAACTCCAGATTTCAGACCATGATGCATTTTGCATGTCTGCGATTTTGGTAGGGCTCTACTCATAGGCCTTGTCTTCCTAAGGAATCTAAATACAGATATGGCTCTAGTGTCATTCTGCTTTTTCACTCTCTCTTCCTCCAAGCTGTGGCTTAAAATCACATATAGCCATTTGTTCATTAATTCTTCTTAATCTGTTTTAATTTGAAGTATGACTATGAAAATGAAAGTAGACAACAATCTCATTTTTACCAATAAATACCTGGCTGACTTTTCATTGGACAAAGAGTTGTAGAGACCAGTTGCGGGAAACAGCTTTTTGTTGAAGACAACAGTCTTCACTAGTTCATCATCACAGCAAAAAGTGAAAATATAAGAGCATATATTCCAAGAAAATATGAATTCACAGCTCACCATGTACAAGTTAAAATTCTTAGGAAGCAGATGCAAATTACATCCTGCACATGAACAGAGATGTTTTTTCCTACACAATTTTCAATTAAAATGAATAATTACCATAGACACCTCTGTATCACTTTATGCACACAAGTATGCTTAATTATATAGCTGCCTTTCAAAGAAGTACAACATACAACAATGCAGAACTGGCAGAAATGTGATTTTTTTTTTAAACGAATGTAGGTGTGGGGGGGATCAGCTGTATTAAAGAATGAAAGATGAGCAATAAAGGGAGAGGCATAAGGTAAGCGTTGCACCATGGGAAGATACAGATCTTTGTAAAAGAGAAGATTTAACATACATCCCTCATTTAATTTTAAGCCTTATTTTTATAGTGTAATATTTTATACTTCGTTTGGTGAGGGGTGATGGCTTGGCTAGATGAGGATATTGAAGCAGGTGGACCCCATATGTACCATACAACCAAATGATGGATAATTGATGCCAAGATTTTTTTTATTTCATCAGTTAAGTAAGTGATGCACTCAGACTATTTAAAAATGAAGAGACTGGTATCTGGCTAGCACACCTCAGTGTTTTTGTTTAGTCTGCCAAACTAAACTGCAGGAAATACATGCTCTTTATTTTGACAAGGATTTGGCATGTCTGTTGATAATAAAATGTGCGCTTCTGTTGACATTGATCATAATGAGTTTGCCATGAACTGACATGCCAAATCTTTGACAACAGTTATGTCTGATGCTAATCATTGTTGGGTATGTGCTCTCTTATACTGTCATCAAATAATAGCACTTTGATGCCTTAGTAACACATTAGTGAACAAATTTCTACTTCAGTATTATTCAGCCTTAAGAGGGAGAAGATGTTTCCCTAGATGACCTTTGTTTATCCTGCATGCAATAGTACTTGGCGCTTACATAACTCTTTATCATCAGAGGCTCCCAAAAGCTTTCAAAGATGCTGTGCATTAAATTTGGGGTACGGGTGTGCACTGCACTGGTGGCACCTCCTCGAAGCATTCTGCGGTGGAGAATGCTGATAGGAACAATGGCCCAGTGAACCTTCAGAAACACCTATGGGTATTTCAATTGACATTATTTCACTGTTTGCTGTCCCTCAGTGACAGTCTTGCATAATTAGCCCGTGTGGGATGACGGTAGGCTCAGACCATGTCTTCATTTAAAAATGATGCCTCTGAAACAGTGTTCCTGGTAAGCTCCCAGCCAGGGCAGCAAGTGAATGGCGGGGTGAGTCGGCGCCAGGCAGCGTGGGGTCCTGAAAGCATGGGGCCCAAGGCAACCACCCTCGCTTTGCCCTAAAGCTGATTAGCTGAAAGCCCACAGCCAGCAGCATGTGTCTATACTGGTGATGCACATCCACTTCAGTGCACATAACCAAATTTATGCCACCGATGGATGGAAAAAACTTGCAACACAGCTCTGGATTAGGTATTCCCACTATGCACCCCAAGAAAACATCTCCTAAGTTTTGTAGTTGTCTTGTTATATAGTATAATTCAAACTCCTTACACCGATAACTGAGTGTGAAAAATAAAGTGGTGGGGGAGGTAGCATAGAGAGAAAGTAACACCAACAAAAAGTGAAGATGTGCTGGAGTCCACACCTGACCTCCACCTGCAATTGTGTGGGTTTTCTAATATAGTGAGACAGTTACTCTTTTTGTTGCAAGTGTTTAGGGCTGTGTTTGTGTTAATTTTTCCCTGACCCAAACAATTTTAAATGTTAAACAACCTTAAACAATGGTGGAAATTTTCAGTGTGCATTGTAAAACAGAACTTTTAGTTTTGTGATTTTTTTTTTTTGTCTTTTCCATAGTTTTGGGATAGTTGTTCACAGATCTTTGATAAGGTTGGATGGTTTGATTTGATAGTCTCAGTAGTTGTTGATATCTCATGCAACTTAATATCAAGAAGCCAGTCACACTAGTAATCTGGCCAATTCCCATTCTTAAGGCAAACATATGATGTATTGGGCTAAATAAGTTTGGCCAAGAATTTTGGAAATGACTGGTGATTTGAGTGTCCAATTTTAAGACTCTTTAAAGGAACCTGATTTTCAGATGTTGGTGTTCAGTGCTTGCTGAGAAACAAACCTCTTTTTAAGGTTTTTGGTTCTATGGGTCACTGCTTGAGGTATTGAACTTCGTTTGTCATGTGCATGGTTTAAAGGATAACAAAAAGGAGAACAGGTTGATTAAATGTATCTCCATGAAAACATTTTATAAACGAAATATGTGACAATATGTACTTGCATTATAATAAATCAATGGAATTGCATCCACTTCTGCCATTTATTCTTTCATCAGGTTCTGGTGTAAATACTTCAAGCTATTAAGAGAGAAAATAAACATTTTGTAGCAATGTTAGTGAAGTGAAAGAGTTTGCATTATTTTGTGCTGAATGTGAGTGTTTGCACAAATTAAATCCCCTAGCTCTACAGCTAGCTAAATCGAGATGAAGTTGATTCACTGAAATATGAGGTGAAGCAGTGGTTTTGGTGATATTGCTAACATTGCTTCTTCATGTAACTTCATTTTATGTGCACTGGTATTTTCTTCTGTGTGGTTCACTATAATTATCACAAGAAACAGCAAATATGTAGCTAATTTAATTGTTTTTAATCCACATGCCATACATATGCAATAGATATTGTGGATATTGATTTACAATTTTTTTTCTTGGCATTGAAAAACACTTAGTGCATTAAACTGAATTCTGAGCCTTTTTTTTTTTAACTTAGATGTGACAGTAGCCCCTAGTCAGCAGATGTTGACAGTTGTTTGTATGAACTTTGGTAATCCTGTCAAACTCATGTGAGTTTGGCCAGGAAAGAGTTCAGTTTCCAGAGTCTTTGCATCTTGCTTACTAATTATATATCAGAAGTAAATTAAGTATTTCACAAAAAGGGAGAAAATGAAGCCATATTTTTTTTTCATTCTGGAAAGAACCTTGATAGAGATATTGAAGAAGTCATTGCAACTCTCCCAAACTTTTCTGAGAATAGTTGGTATTCAAGAGAAATTTGAGAGGGTAGAATCATGTGAATTACCATAGGAAGCAGACCCAGCAGCACTGGGTATCTAGAGTGCATTTAAGTGGGCCACGATGGATACTGAAAACTGATATACAGGTAAGTATTTTTTTTTTTAAATCAAGAAAACTGTGACCCATATCTCCTAGGAAAGTCAGTTTTCTTTGGATGAAACTAGCATCTGAATGAAACCATTGATTTTGTTGTTGGTGTTGCATAACTACTTAATAAAACAGTCATATGAACTGAACAATTAATGGATGGATGGAATGGAGACTGAATTATTTGTAATTTGAGCAGCTACTGTGCCAAAGAATGATTCCTGTGATAAATCGGCTTGATGTTAATAGGGCTAGTGAAACTTGTGCTTCCCACACGTAAGTGCTAACAAGCAGAAGAAAAATTCATATGTTCAGTTAAACATGCATACAAAGAGACAAAAGTAAAAAAAAAATGGCAGGGACCAGATTTATTTCCCATATACATGGTGACAATCACAACATCTTATAAGATGTCCAGCACAAAACATAGTAGAAAAAAATATTAAAAATAAATGTAATACATTCATGACCATTCAGCTGGAAGATGAAACTCTAATCATTCTGCCAGAACAGTTATTTGTGTTCATTTAATAAATTCACAAAGCAAGGTTCTACAATAGATTGGTTTGTAGTACTGGAAACAAATGAACTAAACATCAATTTCAAACTACACTGTACTCCACTTCCATTCCATATATAATCAAAGCAATCATATATACATAATGATTGGGGAATGCCTGTTAAAAGAAAAGTATATTTGTTTCAAATAGCCATTACTAAATAAGCCTATGTGGCAAAATCATGTTGCCTATCTTTATATGCTAGCTATCACACAGTTTGAAACAATCAAGTGGAAATTCCATATATGTTTTGGATGAAGAGCAGTCTGTAAAAACAAATTATTAGAAAGGTGTATAATTTGACTACCAAACTAGAGGCAAAAGACATTTTAAAATAATTTGAGATATTTATCTAACTGGTGTACATCACTATTACACTCTTAGGCTATGTCTACACTGGCAGGTTCTTGCACCAGAAATATTCAAATGAGGCTAAACATGGAATATTACCAACCCTCATTTGCATACCTAATGAGCCGCCATTTTGCAGAAGAGGCTCTTGCGCCAGAAGGAGTGTCTACACTGCCCCTTCTTGCGCAAGAAAAACCCTCTTGCACAATGCTGTTATTCCTGAAAATAATCAGCGTAGTGGCATTGCGCAAGAGGGTTTTTCTTATGCAAAAAGGGGCAATGTAAACAGCTCCTTCTGGTGCAAGAGCCTCTTCCGCAAAATGGCGGCTCATTAGGTATGCAAATGAGGCTCAGTGATATTCCATGCGTGGCCTCATTTGCCTATTTCTGGCGCAAGAACCCACCAGTGTAGACATAGCCCTCAAGTGCTTGCATATGTTCATTTCATTTTCGGGTGTCTGCACAACAGTGAACTGGAGATGGAGAACTTTGTCCCAAGGCAGTACCTTTTGGGGTGGGCCCTCCTCCCTTGCTGCTAGCCTAAGAGTGTAACGGGTAGCATTGCCCCAAGTCCCTTCATTTTCTTAGGATTTACCATGATTGGTTGTCTGGGCTAATTGGGGTTCCTTGTGTGTTTTATCTTAGAATATTGTATATAATGTATGTTTATGTCTCTCATGTAAGTAATAGTATTTTTTTTTAATTCTACTTGAATGACATTCGTTTTCTATTCTGTTTGGATTTTTTTGCTTCCATTTGAGTTTTGGATCTGAGCCTACTCAAACAGAAGTCCCCAGGCTTCATGTACTATTCTGGCAATAAATTGATGCAAGTCTGTGATCCCGTTCCAGTTTCTTCAAGTGTATAAGTAAGAGACATGTTAGACACAAATGCCCATTTGCAAAGAGTTTAAAACATGTACTACGAAACTGGGGGTTGTTTGACTTCAACATGAAGGCAGTATTATATCCCTACTACGTTGTTTGGTTTGGAAGTACTCTGACATGCCACTTTTCCAGATTGAGTTGCTGGACTTCGTGACTTTCTCACAATAAAGGGAACCAGACCAGGCTTACACTACTGGCTAACTTTGCACTGCTGCAAATGATGCAGCAAAATCAACTTACTGTGTCTGGTAAAGACATGCAAAGCAGATTGGAGAGTGTCTCCTGTAGACATAGTGCAGTGTAGGCATTGCCAGAAGTCATTCTAAGTTACATTAGGGGCCAGAGAAGGAGTTCTTCCTCAACACTGAAAGATGGGATTTGTATTCCATTTTCTCATTTCAGAGTCGATAGGATCCCTCTGACCTATTTTAAACTATCAAAATCCAACCAATACATAGAAAAGATTAAGTTTTGCATAGTTACCTACTCTTCTATTATCTCTTCCCTATCTCATAATAACTGGTTTACTGCCCTAAACTTAAAAGATGCATTCTTCCATTTGGCAATACACCAGAGTCACAGGAGTACTTACATTTTTTTTCATAGCAATTGTTGTTATCCTCGCTCCTCCTGACAGCAGAACTGGCCTTTCAGAGTTCACATGGACCCATATCTGGATGTTTGGTTGGCCCCGGACAGTCTAGCTAGCAGGTGAAAGGAGGTGTTGAGTTATTCCATTCATCAGGTATCAGCAGCTTTCTCTTTGTACAGAAGATCAAATTTACAGGCTCAATTCTTGACTCAGGGAGAGCTTGTTTCAAGCCAGACTTCATGAAATCTGTGTCCTTTACAGAGAATTCCAGGTTGTTATCCTACAAAAGTAGGGAACTGCTTGAAATTTTGGGATGCATTTCAGCTTGCACATATGATAGTCACCATACAAGGCTTCACCTCAGTCTTAGAGAGCTGGTAGAAGTCTATCATCTCTCTTGTCAGCTGCTGGACATGTTGAAACATGTATCTGCAACTCTTCTGTCCTCTGAACATTGCCTAGTCACAACTCAAAACAAGGCATGATGCATCTGTGAACGTAGCCACAGATGCATTATCCTTTGGGGTGTTCAGCTAGGAAACATTTGAGACTCAAGGTCTCTGGTCAGATCAGAACTTCTCTCTCCTCATCAATGTCAGGGAGTTTCATTCAATTTATCTGCACTTTCTGGTATTTCTTCCCCACATTGTGGGCTAATCTGCTCAAATATTCAGACAGCAAGGTGGCAATGGTTTATCTCAATGAACAACTAGGGGTCAGGTCAGACCCCTTTTGCTAGGAAGTGGTGACCCTCTGAAATTTCTGTATCAAGAACAGACTTTCACTTAAAGCACTTCATCTCCATGGATCTTATATCTCTAGTAAATTATCTTGGCAGCCTTTCAGCAGAATCTTAAAGGGTCCCTCAGGCCCAATGTAGTAAATTCAATTTTTAGATTTGTGAATCAGAGTGGATCTGTTCAGCACCTATCAGAACAGGAAATGTCACCAGTGCAAGGGATGAGACGCCAGGCCTATTATCACAGACGGAAACTTCTCTTTGCTTCCCCCCCCCCCCCCCGCTCCCCAGTCTATATGGTGCTGAGTGTGCTGGCAAAACTCAGGCAAGATCGTGGAATTCCAGTGTTGACAGTGCCCACTTGACCTTGCCAAAATTGGTTTGTAGACCTGTTGAATGTCTTTGTTTTGGATTAAATTCACTTTCCTCATGACTCAAATATAATTTCACCATGTCCATACTCTGCATCCCAATCCCTTCATATTGCAGCTAACTACCAGGATGCTCAGTGATTAAATGTTCCACTGCAGTTTGGATTGTTTGGAATAGAAGGAAGTTCTCTACCAGAGATGCTTACCTTATGAAGTGGAAGAGGTCTTTTCTATGATCCCAATAGAAAAAAATCTCTCTCCCTATACTTTCATTTAATTTATTTTAGGTTACTTGTTGGACCTAAAGGAGAAACTGCCTCCTATCTTGGCATTCAGTCTCTTGTAGATGGCATGTTGGCGTTCTCCAACCCTATAATGGTCAGATTCTTAAAAGGTTTGGACAGACTTTTGCCATCTATTAAAGATCTAGCTCCACCTGGGATTTGAAATTGACTCCACGTTTTTGAGTTCTCAGCTACCTACTCATCATCTCCTCTCTTGATAAAAGTAATGTTTTAATAAGTCACTTAGGCAAGACTGGTTGCAGAACTGCAAGCTTTGATGGGCCAACCCTTGTTAAACTAGGAGCAGATTGCTTTGCTGCCATACTCCTATGCTATGTCTACACTATAGGGTCTTGCGCAAAAGCATATGTAAATGAGACGAAGCATGGAATATATCTGCATCTCATTTGCATAATTGAAGAGGCTCCGTTTTTGCACAAAACCCCTTTCTTGCACAAGAGCTGTTCTTTCTGAAAAAATGCGGAACAGCTCTTGCACAAGAGGGGGGGTTTGTGCAAAAAAGATCAGTGTCAACTGCTCCTTTTTGAGTAAAAGCTTCTTGCGCAAAAACAAAGCCTCATTAATTATGCAAATGAGATAATGTGATATTCCATGCTTCACCTCATTTGCATATTGTTTGCGCAAAACAGGCGCAGTCTAGGTATAGCCCTAATTTCTGACCAATGTGATTTCAGAATTTCATGTGAACCAGGCAGTGTACTTGCCATCTTCTTTCTGAAACCTCACTCTCTCAAAGAAAAGGAAAGACTCCATAATTTAGACATTATCTGGGTGTCAGTGTTTTCCTAAACCAAGGAATTTTGATAATCTCTAGCATTATTTATCTCTTCTGAAGAAAGGGTAAAGGGAAACCTGATGCCTCCCAGAGACTTTTTTTTGTATGGCTTTCTTCCTGCATTTGTCTGCATTCGTCATTTACAACGTTGATGATGTTCCTCTGTAAAGCAGTGTTTCTCAAAATGGTCCACTAACCGATTCTGAGAGAGCTGCTACTGGGCCACTCCATTTTGTTTACTTACCATCTCTGCAGCCGTGGAGCCTCATGGCTCCCATTGTCTGTGGCTCGCTGTTTGCAGCCAAAGGGTGCCTTGGGAAGCTGCGTGACCCCGACTGCTGTATTCCATAGCTCCCATGGCTGCAAATGGGGAACCGCGGACAATAGGAACCATGTGGCTCCATAGTTGTGGAGTAGCTAAATAAACAAGCTGGTCCAGGAGCAGCTTCCTCAGAGGGGGTCCACAGACTGCCTTGAGAAACACTGCTATAAAGTTTTAGCATACTCAACAACTGTTGAAGAAGAATTATCTGCTTCCCTCATTCAAGTCCCATTTAGTGACCATTTCAGTACTGCCATTTGGTCTTCAATTAATATGTTCACTGCTCATTATTTACCAGACCTCCAAGGGACAGTGCTACGTTTGAGACAGTAGTATCATAGTCCTTGTTAATACAGACTCCAATACTCACTATCATCCGTAATAGCTTATTGCATCACCTGACATGGAATGTACACATACAAGCACTTAAGGGGAAAAAATGACGATTTCATAAGTTCTATTCTTTGAGCTTTGTTGCACATCAACATAGGCTGTCCTGACAGGTACTGCTACTGAAATATAAATCCTTTTATATTTCAAAGGATCCCAGCATGTCACCACAACACATGAATTATGTAAAAAGTTCTGATTCTGGTGCACTGGGGCACAGGTGCCTAAAGTGGAATGGACACTCTACCACATCTGGAGGAACAGCAGTTACAAAACAGAGGTGCAACCGCTTTATATTTCAAAGGATCCCAGCATGTCACCACAACACATGAATTGTGTAAATTCCATTAGCACTGAAAAATAATGTAAACACTGAACTTTACTTCATTGTAAAATTATGTTTCACTGATCCAATTCAAATTCCAGATGACTGGATTACAGTATGATGGTCATTAAAATCCAACAAGTTAAAGATTTGTATAGATCAAAACAATTTCAATAAGGTGATGAAAGTGAACACTGAGCAGTAGTTGATTCATCATACCTAAATATCAAAATATGGTTATTTTCCACTTTGAATGGAAGCCAAGGATTTTAACGTGTCCAACTCAATAAATGAAGTGCTAAAATCCCTCCTAGCTCTTTCTTTTTTTTTTAATGGTGGAACATGCTTAAGGGACTTCCCTTCATCATTGCCTCAGGATCTGAAGTGTAACAAAGCATCATGTCTTGGAACTTTAAAGATCTGTGTGGGATTTAAGTAATTGTAGATGATCTGCGGATACAGGGAACATGCTAAACACTATGAGGCTGTACAAGGTTCTATGAGCCAAAGAAATAACCTAAAATTGGACAGAAACAGATGCCCAATCAGGCTGAATGAGAGAGGATATGTTCCCGGGGAGAAGTTTGAACAGACTCAAAAAACATTGAGTTAAGCATGCAATTAGAAACCCCTACATAAAACAATATGGTTTTAGTGAGTTGTGAGCATGTTAATGTATCGTAGAAAATGTACTCATTCATTAAGTGTTCCTTTCACAATGCTGTTTGAAAGGCGAAATGTCACACATCCCAGTACCATTTTGCAAGAGAACAACTTTGGAGATTGTAACAGTCCCCCTTCTAAAACAAACATATATGTTAAAAATGAAGAAATTTCAAATTTTAAAAAGATTAACATTACTCTCCTGTACATCAATTTAACTGCTGATGCATAGAATCATAGGACTGGAAGGGACCTCGAGAGGTCATCGAGTCCAGCCCCCCGCCCTCAAGGCAGGACCAAGCTCCATCTACACCATCCCTGACAGATGTCTATCCAACCTGTTCTTAAATATCTCCAGAGAGGGAGATTCCACCACCTCCCTTGGCAATTTATTCCAATATTTGACCACCCTGACAGTTAGGAATTTTTTCCTAATGTCCAATCTAAACCTCCCCTGCTGCACTTTAAGCCCATTACTCCTTGTCCTGTCCTCAGAAACCAAGAGGAACAAATTTTCTCCTTCCTCCTTGTGACACCCTTTTAGATATTTGAAAACCGCTATCATGTCCCCCCTTAATCTTCTTTTTTCCAAACTAAACAAGCCCAGTTCATGAAGCCTGGCTTCATAGGTCATGTTCTCTAAACCTTTAATCATTCTTGTCGCTCTTCTCTGTACCCTTTCCAATTTCTCCACATCTTTCTTGAAATGTGGCGCCCAGAACTGGACACAGTACTCCAGCTGAGGCCTAACTAGTGCAGAGTAGAGCGGCAGAATGACTTCACGAGTTTTGCTTACAACACACCTGTTGATACAACCTAGAATCATATTTGCTTTTTTTGCAACAGCATCACACTGTTGACTCATATTCAACTTGTGGTCCACTATGACCCCTAGATCCCTTTCCGCCATGCTTCTTCCTAGGCTAGGTGGTGCTGGTGGCTTTAAGTCTTACCATGTGTAATGATTTTTGTATCACTCCATAGGAATGAAGGACTCACAACAGGGTTGCAGCCATCCCAGACCAACTGACTTGGTCTTGCAAGACTTGGTTGCAGGGCTGAAAATTGCTGTGTGTGTATATACATGTTCAGACTCCGAATGGAGTCTGGGCTTTGGAGTCCTCTCAGTTGCAGACTCCCAGAGCCTGGGCTCCAGCCCAAGTTTGAATGACTATACAGCAATTGTTCAGCCCTGAAAGCCCAAGTCAGCTAGCATGGACCCACTGTGGATATTTAATTATTGTGTAGACATATGCAAAGAGTCAATTCCTGGGCTACTGTATAGCAAACACCACAAGTAGGTTTTAGTAACCGTTTCCAGGCAACTTCAAAGAACGAGTACAACATAATTACATAGTAAACAAGTATTTACATTTTATGCAAGCAAAGATATCTGAAAATACCCTTGAAAAATTCTTTACCTAACAGCTTTTGTTTTACAATTTAATCATCTATTGATGTGTTCTTTCTGTAGACACTTGTGTTCATTTATGGAATAAAAGCTGGGTATGTGGAATTTGCATCACATATGATTTTAGCATGACACCTACATTTTTGGACTCTATCCACACAAACATGGTTACTCCTCTAATTTTCTTTTCAGATTTCTCTGTTTTGGGACCTAAAATTGAGTGTGTTATCTGGATCCTTCAGAGCATGAATGAAACTGTGAAGTGTATTAGTCCAAATTCCAACACTCCTGTCTTGGTTGTTCAGTTTTGTTGTCAGATAGTTGTTCCAGGGAAGCATCTGTCTGAGTTGTGACATGCTCCTCTGACACAGTACAACTTCATTGCTCTTCTGCTATCTGTACTAGGGCTTTTTTACCCAAATTTGCCTCGTGGAAATGAGACACACCTCTTGTTGAAGAATGAATGTTGTGCAGTGCATGTTTGTGTTCAATCCTGAGACTGTTTTACTTTTGTTAAAAAAAATACATCACATGTTTAAATTTCAGCCATTTAAAATAATAGAGAAAAGTGTGATTTGTTTGCTGTTTTGAGTAATTGAATTTTTATCCTTCACAGTTTTATCATGTAGTAAATGGATGAAAATATTGTAATCTCTTAATAGACAATGGTTGCTAAGGAAAAACCTGAAAGTCGTATTCCATTTCTTATAACAGCATGATGAAAAGTTTTCTCAAACTGTTAATACAGTGATGGTATGAAAATAAAAGATAGGGGCTGAGAAGAGTAAAGAATTGCTCTTTTCATTTGAACCATGGGGAATTTCTGGAAGATTTACAGCTGTATTGGCTCATTGCATAATCAGATGGCAGAAAGATGTTCTCAGTGTGTGTTCTTTTCTTCTAATGAAAAAGACCATTAGTCCACACCAAGCTGTATATTTAAAGTCTTTTCTCTGAGTAGCTGGCAAAACTGGTTTAACCCATTTTGGGGTGTTCTACTTATGTACCTTACTTACAGCTGACAAAGTTAGTAACGCATGTTTTAAATAATTTTTGATTTCTAGAGGAGCAGTAAACATTACTCTATGTAGTGAAAGGAAAGTATTAAAGGAGCCACTAGTGCAGTTTTAGAGAACCATCGAAGAATCGTTCCTCATGCTCTAAGCCACACCACAAATAGCATGGACTGATTTTCAGAGATGCTGAGGATTTGGGTCTCCATTGACTCATATTTTTTCTGAAATCACTTTTACGTCATCTCCCCACTGTGCTTTATGCTGGTTTGATGACTTCTAGTCTCTTCCTAGTATTTAATTTTTCTTCTATCCTTCAACTGAGAGATACCTGAAACAAACTTTCCTTGATTCATCTACCCACCACTTCCATTACTTCCTCTATATGAATGCCCAATTGAATGTCCTTTTGCAGTGCTGAAATGGATCATCAGTCACTTGAGTGCATCATCACAGTTGAGGGGAGTGGAAGCCTTGAATTCGCTCAACCTGATTTACACTTGGTTTGCTGCTTCCATGATTCATACACCAAAGAACCTTCGAATTTCTAGCTGGTATACCAATGTCTGCTCTCATTCAGTAGTATTTTATTAAAGAATACAATAAATCTGATGACCTATTATCGTCTTCTTCATGGCTTCTTCACAACTCATAGGTGAAACTGTGGGTGTATCGTAGGTCAAATTATTATGTTTTATTCACAGTATTCAAGTATTTTGCTATTTAAAATTAACTATCAACACATCAAGCTTCTGCTGATCCATGTATATCCAATTGGTTATTTTGAACAAATTGATAAATTAAACAGTAATAAGTCACCAGGACCAGATGGTATTTATTCAAGAGTTCTGAAGGAACTCGTATGTAAAATTGCAGAACTACTAACTGTAGTTGTTAAACTATCAGCTTCTGTACCAAATGACTAGAGAATGACTGATGTGATGCAATTTTTTAAAAGGGCTCCTTACATGAGTCTACCAATTACAGACTAGTAATCCTGACTCCAGTACTTGGCAAACTGGTTGAAACTACAGTTAAGAATAAAATTGTCGCTCACATATACATGAACATAATTTGTGGGGGAAGAGTCAACATGGTTTTTGTAAATGGAAATCATGCCTCAGCAATCTACTAGAATTCTTTGAGGGGGCAAGCATGTGGGGGGGGGGGGGGGAAATCCAGTGGTTATAGTGTATTTAGATTTCCACAAAGCCTTTGACAAGGTCCCTCACCAAAGGCTCTTAAGTGAAGTAAACTGTCCTGGGATACCAGGGAAGGTTCTCTCATGAATCGGTACTGATTACAGTATAGGAAACAAAGGCTAGGTACAAGTTTTCAGAATGGAGAAAGGTAAATAGCAGTTTTTCCCCAGGAGTCTGAACTGGCACTAGTCCTAGTCAACATATTCATAAATGATCTGGAAAAAAAGGATAAATGGCGAAGTGGCAAAACTTGCAGATGACACAAAACTACTCAAGATAGTTAGGTACCAGATAGACTGTGAAGAGCTAAAAATGGATCTCTGAAAACTGGGTGAATGGCAGATGAATTTAATGTTGATAAATGCAAAGTAATACATACTGGAAAACACAATCCCAAGCATACCTATAAAATGACAGGATATAAATTAGCCATTTCAACTCAAGAAATATATTGGAGTCATTATGTTTTATGTTTACAATGAGTACACGGGATCTTTTTCAGGGAAAAAGGCAATGTGCTCTGTTTAAGAATACAATAATAAAGCAGTTATCACAGTGCGCCCGTGCACACACGCACACACAGTCCCATCAGTCGATGTTATAGTTACCAGTCCAGTGTCTGGATCGATCTAATGGCCAGCCATCTTGATCACAGGTAGGGTAGAGCTGGGTTCTGTCAGTTGTAGCACAATGTTCCGAGAGAAGTCTTGACAGGACAAACCCCAAAACCAAGGCCAAGCAGCCTATTTTAAAGTAGTTTTCCTTCATTGAGATCAGTGACTTTCATACTGTCATGCTGTAATCAGTTGCCGTTCGATGAATGCTTGTTTTCTTATTTTGTTCTTCTCATCCTTTTATCTATTCTTTCATCAGTTCCTCAGAAAGTTACCCCATACTGCTTTTGATCACAGCAATTTTGTCCCAATTTATAGGTGCTTGCATCATCTTTTAAAGTTGTCAAACTGCCCTCTTCTTGCATCTCCACAGGAATATTCAGCAATATCCTGACACCTTTATGTCTGTTCTTGGCTTCTCCCCAGAACAGTGATTTTTTTTTAAACTTGTTTTTTTCATGTCCCAGCTGAACAAAATTGTTGATGGAGAATCCCCCACTATGCCACAATATAAAATTGAAATGCCTCGAGAGAGAGATGAATCTATAGTAGAACCATCAAATAGGAGATGCTGTTGGATGTAGATGATTTCAGGCCATTTTTGCCAGTGAGTGGAGCTGAAGCAGTACCTGCTTGAAGGAGGGGTATCCTGGCCTCTTTCCAAAAAAAAAAAAAAAAAGTTGGCCCTTCCGTTGGTGGAAGAGTAAAAGTTAGATCTTCAAAAAAGAGATAAAGAGATGATCCCTGTAGCCAGCTCACTCCCTTTCTCCCAACCTCCTGTGCAAAAGACATACACAGTACATAAAATGCACAATGTTTTCACACTTTTGAAGTGTCTTAATTTTCTAAAATGCAGGAGATTGAAGCAAGTATTTCAAACATTCAAGGGAAATGTCCTCTCCACTTCACCACAAATGCTTCTGTTTTTGCCTGCTGTTTTATTCCAACAAAAACACCCACTCGTCTTGTTTATATAGCAATATTTATTCTAATTCTAGGTAGAAATTAAGATGGCGGGAGGAGACCCAAGGATATAATTCTGAGATCTGCAACCATCTCGTCTCCAAACCCCACTCATATTTCTGTCTGGCTCTGACCTTTTTAAGGGGACCCCTTTGCAGACACATTTTTTTCTTGTCTCCATTTCACCCCGCCAGACTGGACCTGTATGGTGATGCAATGCCACATCCATACATGATGATGAGACCATGGGCGCCCTCTGCTATTTCCTTATACTGTGGCCATTTGTTTTCAAGATGCTAAATAAGAATTCAAAAAAACTAATAAAACTTGAGTTAGCTCATGATGTTTCCCAGTTTTTGAAGCCTCGGTGAGTTTAGGCGCATCCTCCAGATCAATGTGCCCTATCATGTATATTATTTTTTTTCAAAAATGAAGGGATTTATTGTCCATAAAATGTCAGTCTTATTGTTTAAAGAATTCAGGAAACCGTTCATCTGTGATAAACAAAACATCTTGACATCATTGCTAACTTGCAATGAAGGAAGTTAAGCATTACACATAAAATCCATGGATGTATCACAGCTTATTGACAAAATGTTTTCTTGTCAACCAGAAATAAACCCATTTTATTGAAAACTTCATTTCCTTTCTTTCTCCCGGTTAGCAGATACAAATGTCCTGCACCCACATTCTATGCTCTGTCAGGATGGAGAAAGAGGAAGAGGGAAAGGAAATAAATGTGGAATTTACATGGCTAATAATTCATTCTAATAGGAAAAAAAGTTCACACATTCACATATTGCTGCTGGTTCTGATTACTTCTCCTTTCTGTTAACTGCTTGCAATAATTAGAAATGTTTAATGTCAAACTGATCAAGGCCCAGAAGATCAGAATCTTGCTTCAAGAGGAGATTGAGGAGGTCATGATTAATTTGTTGTTTTAAAATGTTGAAATTATTCTGTGTTTCAAGAGCAGTATGTGGCCCTCTCCCAACTATGTGATTAAAAGGGGCCTTGAATCTCACTGTACATTCATGACATAAAGAAGATCTATTTGGAAAGATTTAATGGGTCTCGAATAGAGGGTAATAGACATTGAATTGGAGTCATTTATGTTGAGTGGTGAAGATGTTGGTCTGTTAAAACTTCAAAGATTATCCTCTCTGTTGCATGGTTCAAAGTGACCAGACATTTTCAAATAGTTTTCTTTCAAGTCGCATAGTGTCAATGTGTTGATTTCAGAGAGTAGGTTTATTTTTGTAACTTTTAAGATTGCATTGAGAAACGTCACAATTTGAATATACACTCCAGAATAGCATAATGGTCCGAGGTTTTCTATACAAGAATAAAAATACTATGAATTTTGCCTCTGAATCAGTTAAGATAAATATATAATTGTAGTTGTGTGGATTTTTTTTAAACAGTGTTTACGTATAAAAAGACAAACTCAGACCTCAAATAAGCCAGTGTATTCTGTTGACTTCACTAGAGTTTCATCTGCTTACAAGCGAACTGAGTTTGTTCCAGTGTTTCCGCTTCTTAATAAGGCCCTGCACAAGATAATGAGGAAAAATATAATGCTTTTGTGGAACCCAAGGCAGAATATGCTTTGATAAGAATCACCACTAAACAGAGTATAGGCTACACTGCAAGGCAATAAGTTTTGAAGGGGAAAATCAGATTTTAGGATTCTGTGCTCACTAAAATAAAAGGAAAAAGGTTATACTATTTTTTTCAGTGGGTTTAAACAATTTCATAACAGACTAGAGGAAAATATTATGGATTAAATGTTCATTTTAATGATATAAACTGTCTCCAAGTAAAATGGGCATTTGGGCCATGTAAGGGCAAGCATTTTTTATGAAAATAAGTAGAGCTGAAACACTGTACAAGTAATGAGACTCTCTCCCACTGCTAAAAATTCCTTGGGGGAAAAATGTGCTAAAGGAGAAAGTCAACATCATTAGAACAGACTAACTTGTTACTTTATGCTTAAAAACAGTGCCTGGGTTTATGAGTACGTGAAGTTATCACATACAGAAATCTTCCCTGGGCATGTCAGTAACATCTGATTATTGCTCTTTGTAATGCAGTGATGTGCTTTGGCAGTCGGTTTTGACATACTGTGAACTAAAGACAGGTAGATCTTTTATTAGAACAGGAAGCTGAATGTAAAAGCACTGAAATGAATTATGGAAAGCTTTTATTTTTCATCTAAGGAAAACATTTTTGCTGGGATACAGAATAACATGTCAATCAGATTATTCAGCAGCCATGCTGTCTCTGGCTGTAGTCTCATTATACCTCATAAACAGAGTGGTGTTGTGCTTGTTTGGTATATGGGTAGGAGACTTGTGAGGAAAACTGAAGTTGCTGAAGGAAGTTGTGTTGATCATTTAGTAGGTTGATTCAAAGTTCCAGTATGGAGAGAATGGAAATTCAGAAGAGGTTTTTTTTTAATTAGATGTTTAAAACTGAGGTTCTGTCTGATTATTAAATATCATTTACATTGTGGTCCTTTCCATAAGATGCCCTGAACAAATTCTAATTGTGAAATTACATTTTTTCCTTATAAAAAATAACACCTAATTTGAGTTGACTATAGAAGTCAGTTTCTTCAAGTGTTTGGGTGCTGTGGAATATATATGTCCACAATGTACTTGAGCTGGAGACATTGGTCAGCAGTTCCTGCCAGGGTAGGACATCTGCCATCAGCACTCTCATGTCTGCATAAGAGGGCAGAGCTTTCCTGACCTGCTTTAAACAACTTCTCACAGCACAAGGCTAGGAGCTGGAGGGATATGGAAACTTAGTGCTCACTGGTTTTAATTGCTTATGAGCAGTTTTTTCCCTTATACAACTAGTTAGTGTGAGCAAAGTCATTAGCTTTAGCTAGTGTTGGTTTTACAGGTTTTTCTTGGTTCACCTCTTTAGGGGGTGGTGGTTCTTTGTTCCTGGGACATAACCCTGGAATCATCATAGTTGTGCATAAATCCTGGAGTTTAAAAACTGCGTTTCATGTGAAACCTCTATGTAAGTGAAGAGCATACTATTGACAAATGTAGTATTTGCAAATCTTTTTCTAAGAGAACACACATCTACAGAGGCCCATCTGAGCAAGTACTTCATGAAAAGGTCCACATGCCTAGATCTGAGTGTGCTTCACCACCACTCTCCAATACTATCTACATAAAAGTATTAATTACTTAAATACAGATCACTTTGGTAATGGTGAATCCAAGCATTTCCACTTCTTTGTTTAGATGACCCCAGCACCATTGCATAGACATCTTCAAAATTCATGCTAATAACTCTGGCACTACTGTTCCCTATATCATTGACACTGTTCTCTGTATCACTGATCATACACTTATGGCAGCCATGGAATTATTCTGCACATAGGTATCAGGCTCTCCTATACAAGCCCATCAGACAGAGGCCTCAGTACCAAAGCTGGCATTGAAGAAGCCTGTTCTATCACTGAATTACTCTGGTACAAAAGCTTCAGGTTCACCTAATGTACCACATCTACCCCATGAATACACCTTTTCACCTTCAGATGCTTGAAGTAGTAGAGAGGCTTCTCCAATGAAAAGATAGGAATCCATATTTTCCCCACCACTCACACTGGGGTGACACACTAGGGAGGGGACTTGATATCATAGCAGAGGTTGTTGGCTAAGGGTAAAACACCTAATCTCTATTTTGTTGTCCATCAGTTCTTTATGCTTTCTACATACACCCCATTTCCGCCCACATTTAAGCCCCAAGATTTGTCTTAACCACTCAGTCAAGATCAAAGTCCGTTACCACAGTCTCCAGAAAAGATTATATGCTTTTTCAAGTCGCTCAGCCTGTTTTCAACTTGTCTGAACATCTCATCTTCCTCACTGGATGAGGGCTATAATAGCTGAAACCTTTGTTGGTTATGAAAGACTACCAATATTTTAAGAATTTCATGAGGAGGGTTGCTTAATCTTTTGAGGTTTCTATTGAAATAGTCCAAGAAACCATCACAAACTACTAAATGCATCTGGGATGAGAGAGATAGTTTTACATATCAAGGATGGACTTGTGGACCTTATAAAGATCATCGAGCTAGCACCAAACTCAAAGGAAGTGGGCCTCAGCAACCAGACTTCAGGTTTAGTAGTAGTGGCACCATGAAATAAGAGGACTAGACGGGGGAATTTAAATTTGCCGGTAATGACAAGAAGCTCTTGTTTGGAAGGAAGGCTTATTCTGTGTCCTCCTTTGAAATGAGAATTATGTGCTCTCGGGTCCTGTTGTCAAAATATGACTTTTATTCTCTGAAAAAATTGGCTGAGACATTGCCTCAGCGTATAAAAGGAGGAATATAAATCCACAGTGAAGGCTAGCTTTTAGAGAAGTCATTAGGGATGTTAACGTATGCTTAAGTAAGTAATTAACAAATAAACCTGGGCGTATTGGTTAATCCTATCAACTACACCCCCACTCCCCTTGCTGCCTCTGCAGAGGCAGCAAGTGAGGAGAGGTGGGAGCTGGTGCCCATGCCCTTGAAGCCCCCCCCCCCCCACCTGGTGCTATTGTCTCTGATAGAGACAGTAGTGCAGAGGGTGAGGGGGAGAAGATAGGAGCTGGTACACATCAGGAGCTGTCTCCATAGAGCTGTCTGTCTTCTCCTCCACCTGGCTGCCTCCCACAGAAGCACAGAGCTGGTTTAAAAGCTGTATCAGAGGCAGCAGCATGGGTTGGGGAGGGGGGGGGGGAGGAGACAAGTGGGATGCTGGTACAGTCCTTGTCCATAGGAGTCTCTGGTCCTCTGAGGAAAGAAGCTGCTTCAGCAGAGCAGCCTCTGTCCACAGGGGGTCCAGGCTAGCTGCAAAGGTGGATATCCCCACCAAGACTCCGGCAAGCTCCTTCTCTAATATAGAGGCAGAAGCATAGGGTGGCGGGGGGGCTCCCAAGCAGTAGGGCCGTGAGAGTGCTGGCTGCCGGCCCCATTTCAGGGACTATCGAATAATTCTGTAACTGCTAAGATTTTGTGCCATTGCATAATTATTGAATTAATTGATGTCTAACATCCCTAGAAGCCATAGCTTCAGGCATCTCTTGACACTGCAGATTGCACTTACCATACAGGAATCTCCCTAGCTCCAAATCTTATGCATACCTAGGGGAAGTTCAAAATGCCATTTGGAGGTTTGCAATTTGAGTGGTGCAATCTCTCCAATGGGAAAAAAAATAAGACTTTACACTTCCTCAAAGACACAAGATCATCCGTTAAGATGTCTAGGAGTATATACTCTAGCCCCAGGAGGAGGCATATAGGTCTTAACAGTAGCATCAGTCCTCTTTTTAACCTAAGCACACTGACCTCTCCAGAAAGTGGTACAAATTTCTATAATGAACTCCTTCCAGTTTGACTACCACAAGGTTGGCCAAACATCTTTCAGGTACTCTCTCCATCCAAGACTGAGATTCGGATATTCTGGGCACCGATCAAATTTAAAGAAAACAGATCAGACTTTCTGTGAGTTCAGTAAAAAAAAAATGACTTTATTCCTAATTTTGTCATTCACATTGAGGTTCTTGGATGCTCTGTTTTCTCCAGTCCCATGGCAGGGAGATTTCTGAAATGTTTCACAGGGGTTTGCAATTCAGTAAAAAGAACCTCTCGCACATCATCAACAACTATGGGCTCAACTATTTCCTTCCATCTTTCCCTCTCCAGTGTGGAGTGGCTAAGTTTCTGTAGACTGTCTCCACACAAATATACTATATCATCTACCCATTCTCTGTGGGTCTGCCTCTCCTATTCGGACCATCTATTATGCTGAATATGAGGGTCTTAACTTTTCACTCGTCATTCATTCTGCAGATATGCCTGAATAGCTATAACTTCCGTTGTATAACCTTCTGCAGTAGGTTCTCTTTCGGCTGTATCTTCCTATATAATTCCTCATTGGTGACCTTCTGCATCCATCCTAGTCTCAGGATCTTTCCATAACAACTCTTCTTGAACTCCAATATCCTTCTCTTCAAATCACCCATGTCTCACATCTATACAACATGCTGCTAAATACACAAATTTTTAAGATGCTCAGCTTCATTCCTAAGTTAATTGCTTTACTTTTCCAAATCTTATCCATCACCTTCAAACTCACTCTTGCTTTCACTATTCTAGTTGCTCTTTCCTTCTTACAGTCTAGATCATATGTCATGTTGCTCCCTAAATACGTGAACTTCTCTACATTCTCTAGTTCTATCCCATCTACACAGAACTTCCTTCCTATTTCCTTATCTCCAAATACCATTGTCTTCATTTTATCGATATTCATAATCAGTCCATACCAGTTCCCTTCCTCATTTAACACCTGCACCATTCTCACTAGCTTCTCTTCATCTTCCTCAAAAACTATATCATCTGTGAACCTCAAGTTGTTAATTCTGATCCTGTGCACAGATATCCCTTCTACCACTTCCTTGATCTTGGCCATTGCTCTATGTGCATGATGAAGATACTCTGCAATATCGGATCTCCTTGTCTCGTACCTCTACTCGTTCTAACCCAACTTCCCAACTCTCTGCGTGTTCTCATAGCTACCTCTGCATTATTGTTGATATGCTTCAACAACCATATCAGTCTGCTATCCACACCATATGACTCCAACACTGCCCAAGTCACTTTCTGATCTATACTCTCAAATGCCTTCTGAAAATCAACAAAGCAGTTGTAGGTGTTCTTGTTCTTTCACCGAGCCTTCTCCGCTATCAATCTTAGTGACCAATATCTGCTGTATGATACTTCTACCTTTCCTGAATCCCTCTTGCTCATCCACTAGATGTTCTTCTATCTGCGATCTCAATCTCTCTGTCAGTATCGTCATCAGCACCTTGCCTAGATGACTCCAACCCCAATGGCTCGATTGGTATTCTGGACCTTGTTTATTCGGGCGACGTCCAAGCCGGTATATTTTATCAGTTAGTAGTACTGGCATCATATTTCATTCATGTTGTTTTACAGCCAGTCTATTGACACTCATCTGACCAACCCTCCTCATTTATCCAGGCTTGAGAGTGGCATGAAACCCCTAGATGCTTCATGTCAGAGTTAACCTGTCTCTCCCTGGGACCTAATTTTAGTATTATCAGGGTTTATGGGACTTCCACTTGAACTATTGGCTTTCTGTTCTTTCTTCCTTTCATCAGATAGGACTGCCTTTCAAATTGTAGTAATATTGGCAAGGAGAGTGGGAGAGCTTCAGACTGTAATGACAGGGACTCCATATATAGTGTTTTATGAGCGAGGCCTTAAGGTCTCATTTCTGAATTTTTTTTAATTGAAAATAGTCTCAGAATTTCACCTGAAAATGAAGTCCTCCATTTACGTACCTTATTTCCAAAATTGAATGCACAGAGATGAGGAGAGGCAGTTAATCTAGTTGAAGGCAAATGGAATTCTCCTCACTTAAGTGGGGAATAGGGATGTTAAGTTTTTTCTTTCTTTACTAGTATGCCTTGGAGGAGAAGTGAGACTTAGTGGATATTTTCAGGTCACTCTCGTTTTTCACAGGCAGAACTAAACAACTTTGATCCTTAGATGTTTTGCAGGTTATACAGAGAAACTAAGAGGCCAAGTGGTATCAACACAATGAATTTCCAGTTAAATATCTGCCTGCATCAGAACATGTGATGACTTGTTAGTGGTGATACCATCAGCAAGTTGCACATTCTGCCAGGGCTTAACTTAGTGTCTTTTCTCTAATGTTCTAGTCATAAACACTTTCATAGCAATAGCTTGGTCTTTCATGATAGGTGTTATACAATAGTTTTCATTGTACCCCTGGTAAACATCATTATTTTTATTAGTTCTTTTAAAAACCAAGACAATGGTATCTGGGCTTATCACATAAAAAATGCTGTGCTTCTTTATATTAAATGTAACTGCCCACTAAGGGTATGTCTACACTAGCTCATTAATTTGAGGTAGGTAGACAAATCAGGGAACCGGGGTTGCAAATGAAGCCCGGGATTTAAATATCCCGGGCTTTATTTGCATGTTGCCATCCGGCAACCATTTTTAAATCCCCCTTAGTCTGAAAGAACTGCCCGTGCCTCCTTCCATGTGGAGTAACAGTTAATCCGAACTAAGGACTTAGTTCAGATTAACTTTAAACTTCCTCGTGTAGCCACAGGCAGTTCGTTCGGACTAAGGAGGATTTTAAAATGGCGGCCGGATGGGAACATGCAAATAAATCCCTGGATATTTAAATACCGGGCTTCATTTGCAACCCGAATTCCCTGACTTGCCTACCTAGCTTGAATTAACGAGCTAGTGTAGATATACCCTAAGAGTAGCATAAACACCTCACCATTTACAACCTGAAAATTATTAGAAGAATCTTTCTGGCAAACAGTGTTATGTTAAATAATACTTGTCCACAACATCTATGTCCTGCATCATGGTCTAAAAGTCAAATCTCTGGGGCTATGTCTACACTACAGAGTTTTTCCAGGATACGGGATTCCGCTCTTTTTGCGGAAGAGCAGATGCGCACTTTTGGAAGCCCTGTCTTCCTCCTCCTTTGAAGAAGAAGGCCCTTCCAAAAGAGGAGGCTTTTCCAAAATTTGGTGCAGTATAGACAGGCCAAATTTTAGAAAATCCTCTTCTGATTTGTGTACCTTTTTTCAATAGATCCCTGTAGTGTAGATGAAGCCTGAGATACTAATTGCTTGCTTAAAGCACAGAGTTATTGAGGTTTAAACCACATATAAGAAATCAGGAGTTCCTGGCTTATGACAGCCCTATAGGAAAAAGTTTTCTCCTAAATTTCCTATAATAATTAATACTAAGAACATTTATAACAACAATGGTGTATTGTTTTTGGCTGATGAGTCATATGTGTTTGTATACAATACTCGGGCATCTCAACGTTTCTACATTAAGATCTATTTTTATAATAAGCAGTTTAGCACAGCATGTCAGTCCTTTTGTCTTTTGAGGTAATGACTTGAATCTTATTCTGGAAGTGTCACCCAGAGAGTAATTATCTTCGTGTTACTATTGAAAAACAGAGTTTGGTTGATTTCTTTTAACTTGACAGCCATGTGTCTTTGGTTCAATAAATGTTATCAGGCATTCTTTAGCTGCTCCTATTGCATCAACTTTAATTAGTTTTTGATTGCTGTTAATTTCACAGCTTTTTCTCTTTAATAAATTGCATCAAAATGGTTTCAATTTTGTTGCAGCAAGTTTAATTAGTTTTGTACTTTTGCTTACTCGATTTACTTGCTCTTTTTTCAAAAAATTACCCCACAATTTGGTACCTTGAAGATACCCTTGAGTCATAGATTCAGATGCTGATGATTAAAAGAGCTTATAGAAGTTCTGAACATTGAATGCTTGTCACAAGTACCTCTGGGAGAACACTTCTGTCTATTCAGGCTTCATTACAAAAATGTGGGGGTCACCACCTCAGTAATGAGCTTTGATTAATAGAACAACTTACACTTTTGTGTCTCTGCATAAAACCTTTAATGGGATTTTGTTTTCATTTTTCTGTCTGTTTCCCAAGACCTGTCTTCGGGTTTCCCCACTATTAGTGGAAGAATGGCATTCCTCATAACCAGCAATGTCTTTGTGGACTCTGTGGTTATTTAATCTAGTGTCTTCCAAATGGTGGTGGGGAGGTTGTAGATAGATGTTGGGCATGGGGTGGAGATTGCCCACTCCAAGGGGATGAAGGAGTTTGAGAACAAGCCTACTCTGAACTAATCCTGCAATAGTGTCTCCTATCCCATGGAGCTGGGCCCAGCTCTTTGCTCTGAGCTTTATGACCTGGTGCAAAGAGTTCCAACTCCACTCACATTGGCCTATCATGATGGAACAGTGGAAGAGCCAAAACTCAGTGCTGCTGCAGTCCCATGCACCAGGTTACAATGCATTGCATGGAGAGCTGGGCCAATCCCTATGGGAAAGGAGAAACTGCTGTGTGGCCTGGTTCTCTAACCTCACAAACTTAGGTCCTCACCTCTGCCCCATGCTAGAATTAGCATCACTACATTGAGATGAGTGCTGCAGAAGGAGGTCAGCACTCCCTTAATGGGGAAGCGAGGAGGAAGAGGATATTGGCCTATCACTTTTGCCCTCATCCCTTCCATGTACTGGACCCTGATTGTGTTTCAAAAAAGGTACAATGCGAGTGGTCCCTTATTAAATCCTTTGGGAACCACTGTTCTTAGCAACTACCATACTTGTTTGATTACTATAGAACTCAAGATTTGAATAGAGTATCTTAGGAATTCATCCCAAAATTATAAGAGATGAGTTGTTCGTATTGCTTCCTTCCCTAGTAAGAATTTCTGTTAATAGGGGTGCTTATGAAGGTGGGAAATCAGAAACCAGGGCATGGAAATGGTCAAGGAAATGGATATTAGTTTTTGGAAACAATTTTCCGGGAAGAGTGGTAACTCTCAGAACTATACATTGAGGAAACACAAGTATATATCATGCAACATATTATTCAGAGGAGAGAGCTGAATTTATGCTTTAGACACTGGACTAGGATTTCAGAGATCTGGATTCAGCACCCAGCTTTGCAAGAATCTCTGTGACTGTGATCAAGTCACATAAGGAAAAATTTGTGAAAGTGCCTATGTAACTTAGGAGTCTCAGTTCCATTGACATTCAGTGAGTTTGAGGGCAAGATTTAGGTTTTCTACTTCCATAAGCACCAAAGCAGTTAAGTATCTTGACATTCAGGGAGTGGTCTCCTCACCTGCCTAGGTTTTTTGGAAATATCACTAGGTGCCTGTCTGCATCTTTAGACATACACATATTTTTGAAAAATTCACCCTTAGGTGACTAAAGTTTCTTTTGAAATCAGAACTTAGGAGCTCAAGTCACAGAAGCACTTTGGAAAATGCCCTTAATCTCTGTGATTTTGTTTCTTTTCTGTTAGTCTTTCTGGGTCTTATCTGTTGAACTTGTAAATTATTTGGGGCAGGGACAGTCTGATAGTATGGGAGAGTACAGGTGAGCTGACAGACTTGCTGGGCCCTGGCCAGGTTGGGGAGAGGGGCTTGGATGGAAAGAGATGAGACCAGGACAAACCACCTTCAGCATTGCCGGAACCCTACCGTGCCCCCCACCCCCGTGATCTTAGGAGAGTATGGTCTGGTGCTCTAGTAGTAATGTAAAGGGCCCAGGGCTCTGGCTGCCACCGTTGTTACAGTAGCAGTAGCATAAGCCAGGATCCCCAGACCAACTGGATTGCTGGGCCCAAAAGCAGTTGCCCCATTTTCCCCACCCCCTGCTGACCTCCCTCCCTCAAGTGGCCCTTCCTGCCACAATGGGATCCTGAGCTTGGATGCACAATTTCGGTTTTTCTATAACCTAAGTATTAAACTGTAATTTTTATTCTCCTGACTGATTACTTTAAAACTGCTTTAGCTTATGGAAGTGGAAAACCTGCATCATGAAATAGTTCTAGTATAGCAATTGTTCAAGGCCATTTTAATGAAGTTTCTATTGTATAGTTATATCACTGCTAAGTTGTGTCTCCTAAGATTGACTAAATATTTAAAATAACCTTTGCCCCTGTGGCTTACTCAGTGCCGTTGTAATCAGGCTCCAAGGACAGTTAACTACTCCCCTCATGAAGGTGGCTTTCCTACTGTGCTAGAAAATGTCCAAAGTTTTGCTGGTTGTTAGGTTACTTGAAGACTCACACTTCACTTTTACACACAGAAGACGGAGAGTTTAATAAAATAAGAATGTTTATTAACAAAGAACAGAGATTTCAACTAGAGAAACAAAACATAACATACTTTCTCTTGACTAAACCTTAGGATAGTACAATCTTTGTCGAAGCAGTTGTCTTATTCATATCAAGTTACGGGCATCTCTAGTCCTCTAGACCAGGAGTCCTAATTTTCACAGAATCAAAGCAATGGATAACTAAGATGTCGTCTTGCTCATCTTATTACCCCCAAATAATTGTATCAACCTCAAAAGCCAGAAAGGATTCCTGGATATTTAAACTGTCCTCCAGTATTCTCACTATGCTGTTGCTTGATAGCTTTATTGACTGTATATTTAAATGTACTTTTATTGTCTTCTGGCAGAAAAGAAGCCATTCCAACATGTAAATAAATATGCCTTGTTTTATACACTGCCTCCAAAAGTCACTTGAAGAACATGTTTCCATCATGCACACAACCCATACCTATATCATTTTAATGCATTTTCAGAGCCAGCACATAATGAATTATGCTACTTCACATGATTCATTTTAGATACATATTGTGACAACAGCTGATGGTGGTAATGAATGTATCAGACCTGACACAAGTTACAGTCTGGTGAGCCCTGTGCCAGTTGACACTGAAGAGTGCCTAAGTTCACAAGCTGTTTCCAAACTCCATAGGTAAAGTTAAGATTTTTATCATGGGTATTTCTAGCAAAAGTAATGGACAAGGCAAAAAAATCACATAAGCCTGTGAACCAGCTGGAGCTGCTTCTCCAGCCCTGGCATCTGGCTGCTGCTCTAGCTCTGCTGCTGCTCTTTCACTGGGGGCCAACAGCTGCTTCAGTTCTGTCATTCTGGCAGGGGCTGAAACCAAAGAAGTCACACAGAACTGTTGGACATAGGATCTGTGACCTCCATGACAGAATTTACCTTACCCATAGGATACAGTATTCAAAGTATAAAACTGTCACTCAGGAGCTCTCACTAATTTAAATTAATTAGTGTCTTTTAACTTCCAGAGTCCAAGACTTTCCTGTTACATTTCTTTGGAATGACAACACGTTATTCAAGCTATCGCTTGGTCTGTGTTCACCAAAATACACGTGCACTGAATGCTGAAGAGACCTGATTAATTGGAATGAATTGTGGTGTAGATTCTTACAGTGCTAGCTAACAGCTTGCTTCAGCACAAGGGAAACCCTCAACACTATGAACTTGACTTTTAAAGTTAATTTTCAGTACATACAGTCACTTTAACTCCTGGTTATTAACACTGAGACAGCCCTAGTGTTACAAATAGGTTACTTAACAGGACTGTCTGAATAACAATTTCTTGAAAATTGATGGTTTCCATTTGTAAGTTTTCATGCCTCCACCATTGAAATTTACGGATTATTCAGAAATTGCTATGCCTTCTTCTGACAAACACAGGTTTTTGTCATGTTTAGTCAGAGGCATTATTTTTGGCTGTCCATTCCATTTTTTTTCTTTGCTAGTGGAATAAAGAAAGAAGTTGTAGTGTTTTCTAAGATGATCAGTTTGATAAATTTTCCATTTGAAATGCTCACTGTGCTTTTCATCGTAATGTGACATTTTGAATTTTCTGTTTAGTATTACACCATAGATTTCTTTCTGTAGGTACTGCACATGTGGAACTTATATTCCCTTTCCAAAATTCACTGTGAAATTACCTATGGGAAAATATTTTGCCTGGGAAAAAAGAATCAATATCATTTTCAAGCAGTCATGTTATGGAATTAATTTGTTATTGGATGGAACCAAGTGAAGCTGCAGTTGAATGCTGAGGGCACGATTATGTTCTTGGCTCCAGTCATCCCCAAAAAACAAAGAATTAAAAAAAAAGACATCCAGTATTTTGTTCTTTAATTTATATGGAAGATGCACATTCACAAGCATCAATATTTTGGGGCTGATCTCTTCATGATTCTAAGACTAGAGAGTTCAAGGATAAGAATAGGTTACCCAAAACTCTAAAGAGTACATTAATAAATATGGATATTTAGTGTATATAATCAAGCAGCAGAAAAGCTCAGAACTAGATATAGAAGGAAATAGAGTCTGATCTCTTTTGTCAAACAAGAAATAAACATGGACCAATGGGCACATTAGTAATAGTTAACCTAAAAATCAGATAAATTATTTACTTGCTGTAAAAGTTTTGAAAAAGGGATTTGTTCTTTGCTTTTCAGTCATACATAGTGCTATACAAATAAATCATAAAAGGGGTCTTGGCAGGGGCAGATGATCATTTTGCGGGGCCCAGGGCAGCCCAATTTTGCGGGGCCCCCCTTTGCCACGACGCATGCACGGAGCTTCTTGAATTGTAGGGCCCAGGGCAGCCGCCCCACTCGCCCTGCCCTATATCCGCCCCTGGGTCTTGGATGTTACCATTAGGGTTGCCAGATACTTTCACAAAAAATCCCAAATATGGCGGGGGAGAAAATTGGTTGAGCAAAAAAACTGGGGGACCAAACTTGTTGAGCAAAAAGGAAAAAAACCACAGAAAATACAAGACATTTTACATGTCCGGCATTTTCTGGGTTTTTTTTTACTGGACTGTATGTGGAAAACCGGACACCTAGCAACCCTAGTTAGCCATAGAGCATGGCTGCTGACCCACAGAAAATCCAGTCAGGGGCTGGGGACTACAGGGAGGCTTCATGGGAGAGTGAAGTGCCAGCGGGGGCTCCCCAGTGATGGGGGAGGCCCTAACCCTCGGGCACTAGATCCAGGCAACCTGGGGGCTGCATCCAGCCCTCGGGCCTTATATTACCCGCCATAGGCGTGCACAGCACATTTCATTAGGGTGTGCACCCAAAGAATTTTTTTTAAATGCACTTTGACCCCCCCCCATTAGTCACACCCCTGACCCCTGTTAACCATGCCTCTGGCCCCCATTAGCCAGGCCCCTGGAGGTAACCCTCTCTGGGCAAGATGGGCACATGACCAAAAGTAAAAAGTGTTCTGTGACCCCCGACCCAAGGACTTTTCCCACCATCCCCCTACCAATAGGGATTAGTTTGCCCTCTCCAACCCCCTTCCCCATGCAACTATCGTGCAATTACATTAATCCAATGTGTGTGACATTAATGCGGGGGTGGAGAGGCTGGTGGAGGGGAAGTGTTCCGTCTAAGAGTTTCCTCCCATGAGCAGAATGAATTTTGTGTTGTGCACCAGTACCGAATTCATGTGGCTTGTTTGGATGTGCCATTGTGGCACCCAAGTTATTAATAAATATCTACCTTTCCCCTCTGCTGCCATGTCTCCTCCTCTTGCTCCATCAACTCCCCTGGTGCCTGCTGCCCCCCAACCCCTCACCCTCCTCTCCTGTCCTAACTCCTGCCCTTCCCACTGCCCTCAGCCTTCCTGAGACCTGCCCCACCCCTCCACCAGCCCTTCTCTCCCCACTGTGCCCACTCCTCCAGTAACCCCACTCTGATCGTGTGAGCTACCCCTCCTCATCCCTTCATCTAACACCTCCCTCGCCTCTCTCCTCTGGTGCTGGTCCCTCCCCTGCAGGTTTCTGCCCTTCTGCTTCACCCCCAGAATCCCCTGGCACCTGCACCTTCCCTTACCCCTGCACCTTCCTGGTGCCTTCCCTTTCCCTCACTGTCCCTGCCCCCTTTTCCCTTTTTTCCCTGATGCCCATCCCTTTACCACCCTCTGCCCCCATTCCCCTCATGCCCCTGTGCCCTCACACATGACTTGCTCCAACTCCACCTTCCTCGTGCCTACCCCTTCTGTCAAACCTTCTCCCAGCACCTCCCCCTCCAATCCCCAATGCCCTTCCCCTCTCCTCTTCCAGCATCACCCTGTCCCCCCTCCCACTGACACCTCCCCTCCTGCCCTTTTCCTCGTTGTCTCCACTTTCCCCCTAGCATTTGTGTCTCTTCTACTCTGTCCCTTTGGTGCCTTCCCCTTTCTTCCCCCTCTCCTCTTCCCCTACGTACAAACCCCTGCCACCCTTTCCCCTTTCTTCCTCCTCCACCTTCCCCCAGCACAAAAAGCCCCTTCCTCTCCCACCCCTTCCTCTTATTCTCCCCCCCTTGCCTTCAGCTTCTGCCTTGCAGCTTGCAGGGCTGCAGTCAGAGCCAGCCCAAGCTGCAGGGCCGGGGAGGGGCACCCCCAGGGTGCCGTATGGTGCTGCCAGGACAGGCGGGGGCACCCCCAGGGAGCCACGCAGTGCTGCAGGGCCGGGCGCCGCGCGGTGCTACCATGGCGGGCAGGGGTGCCCCTAGGGCTCCGCGCCGTGCTGCTGGGCCAGGTAGGGGTGCTGCCGGGCACCTCAAGGGTGCCGCGCCTTGCTGTCGGGCTGGGCAGGGGCACCCCCGGGCGCCTTAAAGGCACTGTGCCATATTGCCGTGCTGGGCGGCGTTGCTCCTGGGCACCTCAGGGGTTCCGCGTGGTGCTGCAGTGCTGGGCGGTAGCATTCCTGGGCACCTCGGGTGCCGCCCCATGCCGCTGGGCTGCGCGGTGCTGCTGAACCAGGTGGGGCCCAGGGCGCAAAAATGGCTCAGGCTAGCCAGCCTGAGACATTAGGGTGTGCCTGGGCACACCCGGCACACCCTGTGTGCACGCCTATGTTCCCCGCTCCTGCCATAGAGTAAAATAATATTGTTTCATAAAAGGTTTGTTATATCCTTTGGCCAACAGAAAATAACAAGCTGTAGTTAAATATGCTTGGCTTTATCCTGAAGCCTTAATTCTAGTAGTTAGTCTTAAGGACGTGAATACACAGATTGTGGTGGTCAGCCTACTAGCCTGGATTGACACACTGGGCATAACAGGGCCTGTAAAATGGCCATGCTCTGAAAATGGCCATGCTGTGAAGTTGCAGCCCTGTCTGGAGGTGGGGCTCTGAAGCCCATCCCTTTTCCTAAGCTTCAGAGTTCAAACCCCAGCAAGTAGTGAATCTTTAAAGTGCTTTCTATGGAACTAGTTTTAGAGTGGTAGTGGGAGCTCGACTAGCTGTTCTGTGATTCCAGGGTGGGAGGCTTGCTGCCCTGAGTCGTGTGGATATACACTAACCAAGGATACAAATCACCAGAGAAATTTAGAATTGATGAATTATCCTTATTCTAAATGAGCTTGGGAAGAATCTTTTAAATCTTTGTGATCCGAATTCTTTCCATTGTGTTTGTGTAATGGTGATAACATGCCTTATGATGAAGTACTTATGATGAAGTACACACATAAATATAATGACAGCAGATTTTACAAAAAACAAAGCTGTTGTATGTATTTTTTATGAAGGCCCTTTCTAAGGCTAAAGTGGCAGTTTTCTTTTTGATCATTTATAATAGATATTGTTTGTTTTTGTTTTTTTCCTGGAGCTTCTAAACCTTGACATTATACAGTTTCACTTTCAAAAAGGATCAGAAAGGTTTTCTAGGTTTTTATTTGTAATTCAAAGTTTTTATGCTTTTTATTTCTTTCACTATGGATGCTTGATGTGTGTTGTCTCTGCAAATACCATTGAAATAAGTATTGTCATTTATTCTTTTTTATGCTTTGGGTGGGCAGGTGCTTTAGGGTCAAATTATAGCTAATTCAACCAGAGCTGTGGTAACAACAATTGCCAGCCTGAGGCTACTTCTTGCAGTTTAGATTTGTAGGGCTGCAATCTGTGATTACTTGGGAGTTCTTATACTTTCACCAACATTTATTGCGGCATTGCTGTATCTTATAAAAGAAGAAAAGAGACAGCACCAAGTAAAGTTTAACTGAAAAGCTTCTGTTGGATCTCTTAACTTAATCAGACATGCATCTGACGAAGTGGGTCTTTGCCCACGAAAGCTTATGCTCCAACACTTCTGCTAGTCTATACAGTGCCACAGGACTCCTCACTGCTTTTGCAGATTCAGACTAACAAGGCTACCCCTCTGATAACTAAATCAGTGGCTTTAATTTGATTAATAATAAAATGGGTCATTAGATTATTCTTATTAATTACCTTGCTAAAATGTGCTAGGTCCTTCACAGTTCATAGAAACAAGTAAATGCTATTCATATTCCATGTGTACAATCCAAATATAACACGCAACTGCAAGAGAGGGTCAGAACTAGGCTATGAAATCCCAGACTAAGGCTGCAGTGAGCTTGGAGGGAGGACACCCTGCACCCACAAAGAGACGACATAAATTGACTGAGGTTCTGTCTGAGGACACAGATCCATATTGTTGGCGTTCCTTGCAGGATGAAGTCATAAATGTGGAATAAGAAAGGGCGGTCAAAGGTAAATAATAAAGGACAATAATAAAATTACAATAAAAAGTGTTGACCAAAACACTTGACGTGTGAGTTGCTATGTAGATCGACTCCCCTTGGTCTCCTCATAGGTAAGACTACAGAGATGAGTTTTAGGAGGGGTTAGAAGGAAATGGAGAAGGTGCTTTTGTGAACAGGTGTCAGGCACCACAAGCATGAACAAAGGTACCGGAATATTTGTAAGAGGAGATGAGAGAGGTGTTGTTGGGAGAGATTGGAAAAAGCATGAAGTAATACAATAGGAGAGGAGATCAGATGTGGTCAGGACCAGTACATTGTAGGGCATTAAAAGTGAGAAAAAGACTCGGTGCACAACGTAGTGAGGAACCAGGGAACGCAGTCAAAGAGGGTATGTCTACACATCAAAGTTACTTCGAAATAACAGCTGTTATTTCGAAATAACTTTCCTAGCATCTACACAAGCCAACCGCTATTTTGAAATTAAATTGAAATAGAGGAGGGCTTATTTCAAAATTTATAAACCTCATTCCATGAGCAATAATGCCAATTTCAAAATTGCTATTTTGAAATAAGTGCTGTGTAGACACTTATTTCAAAATAGGGGACCTCCAGCCCTTCCCAGGGTGCCCTGGTGGCCACTCTGGCCTCAACCAAGAACACGCCTTTCCCTCCCCAGAGCCCTTAAAGGGGTAGACTCTGGCTACAGTTCCTGTGGGCAGTTCTAAGCCTGCCAACCCAGAGCCAGCAGTCACTGCCCCTGACCCAGTGGCCCCAAAACATGAGCCAGTAAGCCACTGGCAGTCAGCCCTCCACCGCTCCCCAGGAGCAGTCTGCCAGCTCCCAGGAGCCTGATGGGGCCTGGAGAAGGCAGGTGCCTTCCTGGTCCAAGGTGGAGATCATGGACCTATTCAGGTTTGGGGGGGATGCCCCCAACATCCATGATCTCCGCACTAGATGGAGAAACACGGCCATCTGTGACAGGATAGCTGCCAGCCTGGCCACCAAAGGCCACTTGCGAACCCAGGAGCAGGTTTGCATGAAAATCAAGTTGGTCCGGCGAGACCCCCATCCCTGAGCTTCCCCTCCCCCTTCTTCCCCCTTCCAGATCCCTCCTCCCAGGTTTCCTCCTCCCCTCTCCCACCCTCTCTTCTCCCCTCTCCTGCCTCCTTTCCTCAGTTGCACCAGAGCTTCATTCCTCCTCCTCCCCAGTTTTGTTAAATAAAGAGAGTTTGTGTTCATGAAAATACATGTATTATATTTGACTTTAGGAAGGGGGGCTAGGGAGAGATAAGTGGAAGGACGTGAGGGAGGAATGAGGCACGAGCCCCCAATGGGGCAGACCAGAGAGGTTCTTAGTGCTCCTCAGGGTGGAAGCTCTCCTGTGGATGTGGGCCTCCTGGATGCTAACAGCCACCCCATGGACCTCCCAGATGGCAGCCTGCAGAACATGCAGCAAGGCTCACATCCAAGAGAAGCACCAGGGTACCCAGGGGCAGCTCTGGCTCCATGTTGCAGAATGCCGTGGTGTCCCAAGTGAAGGCAACCAGAGCACGCAGACATATAAAATGCTTTGCTGTCCCTCATCGAGGTAGGCAGGCAAGCAAGCAGGGAAAGCTGAGAACTGGCTGCCTGGGGGGGGGAGGGTCCCTTTTAGCACAGGACTCAGATAGCTTCAGGCAGCAGCCACACAAGGTAACTCCTGACCTGATACCCTGCTGTACATGGTTCCGGCTGGCTTTAAATGTGATTCAGCATCCACTCAGTGTGGACACGCTATTTTGAAATAGCCAAATGCTGTTTCAAAATGCATTTTGTGTGTAGACGCGTTATTTCAAAATATCTTATTTCGAAATTTGAAATAACGCTGTAGTGTAGATGAAGCCAGAGGGAAGTGATGTGGTTAAGCTGAAGGCAAGAGGAATGATTTTGGATGGAAGTAATGAAAAGTAGACACAACAGTAATAAGCCAGGAGGGGAAAAGTGTAAGGCATGGATCAATGATGTTGCCTTCAGAACAGAGGAATAAGTAGATTTTTAAATGTTATGAGGGAAAATGGCAATCTGATTTGGCCACAGCCAGGTATAAAAGGCAGAAGAGTACAGGAACAGGTGAGATGAGAATTGGAGGCTGGATGTATATCTTCTATAATTAGTGTGTAATGGGTCGAGCTCCCATGGGTCTTCAGGCCATGGTTCAACAACACCCGTAGGGTGTTTAAATGATGACAACTTATCCCTTCACATTTAGTGTGTAGAAAGAGATGGGCAATATAGGGTTTCCTAAAAATGTCCTTACTAAAGTTCTGCATTCTTGATGATCCTAGCATGGTGACCTATAACCATTGAACTTGGCCCTACTTCTCTGTTTCAGAAGCAGCCATCTTTGTAGGAGAAGATAGGCTAAGTACTTGTGTCTTGAGTTTTACCTGTAAGGTGACAAGGTCAGGTGTGATATGTGCTCTTTCACTTTAAAATAAGGTGTGCTGAAACTTTGTAGGTTTATGCTTCAGGGTAGGTTTTAAATATCCTGTCTATTCCTATTCTCACAGTGTATTGTTACACAACATCAATATAAAATTTTTCTTTGTATTTTAGATACTCATTACTTTATACTGTAACCCTTTAATAAAGATATAAGTATGTTACATGGCACTGGTGATCTTTTGCCTGTCTGAGATTGAAGGCTAGAAGGTGGTGAGCTTTCTCAGGTCTGTAGAGAGAAACAAGTTGAAAATATGCAGTATATCACACAAATCTCCTCGTACTTTGTGGGATTTGATTCTCATTATCAACTGAATGAATGAATAAACCCCTTGATCTCAATCGCCTCCCCGTTTTTTTCAGTGGAAAGCAGGGGTCTCAAGACAAAAACCCTAGTGACCCATGTATAAACATACACACACACACACACAAGCTCTGCACAATGGATAATGCTAGATATTAATTGGATCTCACAAACTAAAGTAGACAATGTGTTTAAATAAGTTTTCATAAATAAATACATTTACAAAGTCAAATATACACACATTGAAAATAAGAAATGTTAAGAGGGGAAAGCACAGATCATATATTCTACAGCAGAATTTTACAGTTAAATTTACAGCATAAAATATTTAGGGTAAGCTGCTGTTAAACAATATAGCTCCACTGACACACAGAACTAGACCAACGTTACTAGAATCACATAACATTAGGGTTGAAAGAAACCTCTGTAGGTCATCTACTCCAATCCCTACTCAAAGCAGGATCAACCCTAAGTAAATCATCCCAACCAGGACTTTGTCAAGACTGTCCCTAGGAACATCCAAGTATGGCGTTTCCACCACTTCCCTAAGTAACCCATTCTAATGCTTCACCACCTTCCTGGTAAAATTCCCCCCTAATATCCAATCCAGAAATTTCCCACTGCAACTTGAGACCACTGCTTCTAGTTCTGTCATCTGCCACCACTGAAAATAGCCTAGTTCCATCTTTGGAACCACTGTCCAGATAGTTGAAGGCTGTTATTAAAGCCCCCCTCGCCCTCATTTGGTCTTCTGTAGTCTAAATAAGCCCAGTTTCCTCGGCCTCTCATTTTAAGTCATGTGCCCCATCCCCAATCATATGTCCTTACATCAATGTAAATGACCTGAGGAACTGATTCTCATCTCTCACTTTTCACATAAAAAACTAGACACTCTTTTCTGGGTTTTTGTTCTTCTTCTTAACTATTAAGTCTTGCTTATATCAGTTTCATAGTCTTGCTACCCCATTTTTAATCAGGCTGGAGAGGGCTCAGTTTTCTCTTAAGAGGTTTGGCTCCACGTTAAACACAGGATAATTGTGACATCTTGCATTTGGGTCTTGTGTTTAAATGATAAATGCTAAGGATAATGAGGTCTTTCAATTACTGCATATCTGTCATAAAACATTAATTATTGACTAATGAATATTTTAAATGATTTAATTGTCAAATTTATTCATATTTTCCACAAAATAAAAAATAAGCAGATTTTTAGCTCTTACAATTCATAGTTCGTTAATCCCCTTTCTAAAATCCAAATCTAGTTTTAAACATGCATTTTTTAAATTCCAGCCTAAGTTAATGATTCCCTTAAATAGCAACATTCTACCAAAATGTGAATGAAAACATATTTATATAACCGTACATAAATATCCAATATCTGCATTTTGTTATCGTTTCTCAATTCATAGAAATTCATAGGACTGCTTGGTATGTACAAGAATAGGTATATAAAAGCCAGTATAGAGAGGGGCTTATCTTTTGGTGTTAGGCCGTTTGTGTTTGGCCTTGCTCAAACATGAATGCTATTTGGGCTTTTCAAAATATCCAATCTTTTATAGAAGATTACTAGAAGTCGAAATAGTAAAATGGGTGAACTAAAGTGCCTAGTTTTAAAGGAGGATATTGATATAGGCATCACAGAAATTTGGTGGAATGAAGATAATCAATGGGACACAGTCATACCAGGACAGAACAGGTCATGCTGGTTGGGGAGTGCCACTATACGTGAAAGAAAATGTAGAATCAAATGAAGTAAAAATCTTAAATGAGCCAAAATGTTTAATAGAATCTCTGTGGATAGTAATTCCATGCTCCAATAATAAGAATATAGCAGTAGGGATATATTATTGACCGCTTGATCAGGACAGTGATAGTGACAATGAAATGCTAACGGAGATTAGAGAGGCTATCAAATTAAAAAACTCGATAATAGTGGGGGATTTCAACTATCTACATATTGACTGGGTACATTTCACCTCCGGACAGGATGCAGAGATAAAATGTCTTGGTACCTTAAATGACTGCTTCTTGGAGCAGCTGGTTCTGCAACCCACAAGGGGGAGAGGCTATTCTTGATTTAGTCCTAAGTGGAATGCAGGATATGGTTCGAGGTAAATATAACTGGATCGCTTGGAAATAGTGACCATAATATAATACAATTTAAAATCCTTGTGGTGGGAAAATCACCTCAGCAGCCCAACACTGTGGCATTGAAAATCACAGTTCTAATCTTGAGGTGACTGAAGTGCACAATTATAGTAGCAAGCATTAAAAAGGAAGGGGTCATACGAAGATGAGAAAAAGCCTTTCTCAATATTGGATCTGTATAATCCTCCAAGGGAAAAAGTATCTCCATATTTTGAATCCTAGGAGACATAGGTGCCAATTCCATGGATGGTCCAGGGCTGGAGTATACATGGGCAAAAATTAGTGGTTGCTGAGCATCCACTGGTACCAAGCTGCTACTTTCTGTCCCCTCCCCCTGCACCTCTCCTGAGCCAGCTGCCCTGTGCTTACCAACTCCTCCTTTTCCCTCCCAGTACTTCTGGAGTGCTACAAACAGCTGATTTGTGGCATTCAAGTTCTGGGAGGGAGGGGGAGGATGGAGTGTGCTAGGAGGGGTGGTGGCGGAAGAGGTGTGGGCAAGGGTGGAGGCTTGAGGGAAGGAGTGGAGTGGGGGGCAAGGCCTAGAGTGCGGTTGGTTGGGGTGGGGGGAGATGGGGAGTTGAGCAACCTCTGCCAAGATGAGAAGTTGGTGCCTGTGCCTGTTTTATAATCCTTACGATATTTCCAGTTGCTTCTCTCAATATACCAACATTATCTCATCTTTCTCTCTCTCTAACTTCAATATCAACTCCTCATTTATGCCTGAATATTTGCATAAAGGTAAGGCATTGAGCAGCAATAGCTTAGTCAGATGAGACACAAAAATAGAGTAGCACAAGTTTGCTTCCTACAATATATTTTCCTCGTATAGTCTTAAATATAATTTTGAATTCCTTGGAGATACAATTGTATTGTCAAGTATACTTCACTGTTAAAAAGATTTTTTTCCGACGCATGTGTTAAATGTTGATTTTTTTCAAGAAAATTCTTATTTATTAAGCCAAAAAAGAGATGTTAATGAAATGTATTCAGCAGCATGATGGCATTGTGAAACTCATTATATGATAGCTTTCACATGCCATCTCATTTTTAAAGCATCCCAATAAGATGTCATGTGGTGACCATACACTGTATATTGTGAATTTCAGGATAAACACTAAATATTTCACTTTACACTTTTATTACTGTCATTAAGGTCATATATTATCATTAATTCAAACAAATATTTTTTTAAGAAAAAGACCAACAAATACTGTATTGAGAATAGAAGGTAAAGGATCAGCAAAAGTAAAGGAAAATAAGAGCAAGTGTAAAACACTGAAGAGCAATTAAACTCTCCTCTCCTCCCACCATATATCCTTGCAAATTCTAAGTGACAAAGTTAATAATAGTATTACCTCACTAATCTATGTTAGGGAAAAAATAAAAAATGCAATGGTTGACATAAGAACAAATGCAGTTAGAGAAAATAAGCTAACGGATTTTATAATTAATTATATGAAATATAGATAGCAGAATTTGAGAATTGTACTTTGAGCTGTCAGTGTTATTTAAAAACCTTGTCTTATGTGTAGAAGTGAAATCACAGTTAGACATATCTGAACTTGTCAGTCAAACCTCTTTGTTATATCAATGTTAGCTTAGATTCATGTGCACCAATTGTTTAATTGGCAGCTCAAAACAGAAATAGATTTTAGAGTGGAAAATGCTGTTTAGAAAGGTTCAGTGAAATGCCTGTCAGTCAGTGGCTTTTAACTCCTCTTTTAGCTGCCAAACTGATTAGAAATATAATTGCTGGCTTTTGCTAATGTTGAAAGTAAATGCTGGTTTTAGGAAACAAGTTTTTAAAATACAGGTTTCTAAAAATATTTACATCAGAAACTCAGCAGTGGCAGCAGTTTCTGACAATGCTAATGTGAAATTATTAACGGCTTTTAACTAGCACTGCCTGGATGTGAGAGTACGAGTGGAAAGTCATTTTGCTATTGTAAGCCCAGTGAAAAGCCACAGCTGGGCTAATAATTTTATTTTCAAACATTGTTTTTGTTTTATATTTTTTAAAAGTAACACTTTGGCCAACATTTTCATTAGAACATTAATATCAATGAAAACCTGAAGTTGAAATTCTGGTTGGCTGGGCATGTATATGTGTTTATATTTCAGTGCCAGCAATCAAATAGCTGGAGAAAGAGCAGTAGAAGAATGAGGGAGATGAGGGGGGGAGTAAAGAGATGACAGAATATGAAGGTATTCTCTGAGTTTTTTTTAATACCAACTGTAACTATCACAAAAAACATAATATATACAGCTGGTCCCTGAGTTGCAAACGGTCGACTTATGAACATTCGCAGTTACAACCGAAGCTGTTGTAAATGGCAGACCCCGAGTTATGAACACAATCCACGCTTACAAACAAGGCTGTCACGTGTAACTCTATGGGGTCCAACTTACGAACGAACTGAGTTACGACCAATTGCTTGGTCCGTAACCAGTTTGTAAGTTGGGAAGAGGCTGTAAATAACCATGTATTTTCCTTTGTACTAATGTTTAACATGCCTACCACCATGGTATCTTGTAATGGAAATTTTATTTCTTATTTAGTAGTGCATCTATGATCAAGGACCCTTGTTGTGTTTAGGCATAAACATAGTAAACCTACGGTCTATGGAGGGGGGAAAATGCCAAAGTACTACTGTCCCCATTTTATAGTTGGTAGTAGAGAGATGTGAAATTACTTCCTTAAGTTCAGTACATAAATCTGTTGTAGAACTGAGAACTGAATTTAGGTTTCTTGAGTCCCAAAATGGAGCTACACTCAGAGAATCTTGAAGTGCGTGTTAGGTTTATCTCTTACTTTATATCTCTAAAGACAATAACAACACAGAGACATTAAGAGCAAAAAAGAAAAACAAGAAATGATCAAAATATAAACAGAGACAAAGGAAATTAGCAAAACTCTGTAAAAGAAAAAAGTGGTTCATGGGTATACAAAGGTAAGAAAAAAAGAGACGGTAAAAATCAAAGACAAAGAAAATGCTGCTCCTTCAGCAGATGTAATATTAGGGAACTAGAAGCCAGCTGTGATAAAAAATATTGTGATGGTATCACAGGTGGAATGCACAGATGTGGGCAAGGTAGTACCACCAAGAACAACATCTGAATTCATGCCAAAACTACAGCTTAGCAATCAGATCTGTAAAACAAAGGGCAATATGAAATTCACATATCATCCTTCTATTTCACATAACTGATTTTTTTGCCTGAAATGCAATTACGTTTATCTGTGGTATACATTCCCAGTGCCAAGCCATTAACCTTTTATGGTGCATCGGTTCTATTAGTGAGAAGAGTACAAACATTATCTTGTACTAATAAAATCATTCCTATTTTCTATTTCCACTAAGAGGGTTAATAACTAGTTTTTACTCCATGTAATAAAAACAATTTGTTCTAAGAATCAGAACTCCCAAAGTGACCTGAAGAGACAATGAACTCTTTATTGCACAGATAACTGCTTAGATATGGAGTAAAAATTGTAACTGATGTCTGCTAAAGAAAAAGAGCAAATATTTAGGCAATCAGTGGCCTGTGAATCCTTACTGTGAGACTCGTCCTCTTTTTTTAGTCTTCATAGGGTTATCAAAGCTGTTAATGGCATAGTACAATGTCAGCAGGCTGAAAGATTGTTTTAAAATGTACATTACAGGTTATTGATTAGAAGAGTAAAATTACTCTTTCTTTTTTTTCTCATCTGTCAGTATGCCATTAAAATCAGACACAACTTATGGATAGAAAAATGTTTGAACTCTGGCAAGAAGACTTTGATCTTTTCTTTCTGATGCAACCCTTGCCACTATAACCATGTAGTTCTCCCCTTATTACAAAGAACACCTTCTGGAGCTACCTTCTTGAGAACATTCAAGACCATTCAGAATATGAAATTAGTACAAGGAGTGGCTGTCAGTAGGCAAGGAGTTCATACACCAGCCTCATTTCTGACCATGCTCAGTATTCTGTACTTGCTTTCCATTAACTTCTGCAGTGGATTTTAACCTATTGTTTTTTATCTTTAAATGCTATATCACTTAGTCCTGACTGGATGAGAGATCACCTCTCCCCTCTATGTGATACTGTGGCATGTTCAATCATTAGAGGCTTTCAAGCATACCCACTCCCATCACTTTAGAATTGAAAGTTTGCCTGCCTGGACATTTTCCACAAGAGGTTCTGGACTCTGAATTTGCTCCTGTGCAACTGAGGTTTATTAATTCTTGAAGCATTCCAATCCTTTTTTGGGTGGGAGGGGAGAGGGAGATATTTTGAAAGAATGGGATTGAGATGATTATGATATTCTTGGTGAATATTATTCATTTATGAATTATATAACATTAACATGTTGGATTTTATTAGACGTGTGTGTGTGTGTGTGTGTGTGTGTGTGTGTGTGTTTTAAAATTGCAGAGACAACACTTAGCTAAGCGCTTTAAAATAGTTAAAGTAATTTCTTGAACTGTAAGAATCAAGTGAAGTTATAATGATCTTTAACCTTTATCTTTCCATCTTCAAAGGGATTTACAAACATCACTTAATTTTCTGTATGACTGTGATGTAAGCTAAACTTGTCCCCAAGTGTTATATACAAAAACGAAGAGATTTTTAACTGATTTACCCGATCATAGAGAATTCAGTGTTGTTGTTGAGATTAAATCTCAGGAATTCCTGTCTCCCTTACCTATGCTCAGATCACATTTCTCACTTTATATACTGTGGTAGTAAATGGGAGGTCACATAAATCCCCTTGAGATTGTACTGATCATGCCATTGACACCCACCTTCTTGGTCTCTAGGGTTCCCCACCACCCTGATCTTCTGGTCTCTACCAGACAAGGCACAGGGTCAGGGGTTACCACCACTGAATAGCAATGCAGACACTGAATCACTTTAGCTCTGGGAAAATGCAGTTCTAAGGGCTCAGGACCCAGGAAACCAACCCCCAAAAGGGGTCAAAACGTCAAATATATCCATCTTTGTGTACAAGTTTTATGCACAGTGGTTGCTTCCCCAGTTTACAATTATTTATACTGGGCCTGATAGTAAACAAAAGTGAAAACTATACATATATTTGTATTAGTCTCTAAGGTGCCACAGGATTACTTCTTTTATAAAAGTTGTTTTTAAATTGACAGACTAACATGGCTACCCCTCTGAAACTTTTATAAGTGAAAATAGGTCAAAGTAAGTTACTAAATGAAAATTAATAGAAAACGCATAGCTAGTTCTAATTTCACTAAAAAACTTCTTACATGCAAATTTTCACCCTAAACAGCTATTATGTCCGATGTAAGCTTAAAATCAAAGACAAACTTTTACTCTGACTTGAGTCTCCAGCCTTTCAGAGTTTTTCAAGTACCCTCTTAGGGTGTGCTGGGCAGTTTCAAAGGACAGCTGAAGACTAAGTGCTGAGAGTTTCCCATTGCTTAAATAGACTCCCTGAGAGAAAGAATCTTTTCCATGGCATGCCCTTTCCTATGGGAAAACATCAGGTTCAAAATGAATTCCAGTACCCCAGGTGATATGGTCACATATCTTCCTAGGACCAGCCACTGTTTGGGGTTACAGGGGCAAACAAGGCTGTTTATAGGTTGTTAAAACTTAAAAACAACAAATAGGGTACGTCTAGACTACCGCGTTTTGTCGACGGAAGTTTTGACGACAGATACTGTCGACAAAACTTCCGTCGACAATTTGCGTCCAGACACATGGAGTTCTGTCGACAAAGCAAGCCGCTTTGTCGACAGAACTCCATAGTCTGGACGCAACGTTACAGGCAATAACACCTTCTGTCGACAGAACTCTGTCGACAGAAGGTGTTTTGCCTCGTAAAATGAGGTATACCAGCGTCGACAAACTAGGTAGTCTAGACACACCCATAGTCTTGCAGCATCTTCGAGACAACAAAACATGTATATGGCAGCATGAGCTTTCATTGACACAACCCACTTCTTCAGATGAAACGAAAGATACTCATGAAAGCTCATGATGCCATCCACATGTTTTGTTAGTCTTTAAAGTGCTGGGAGACTATTTATTGTTTAAGTTTTTCCAATTACAGACTAATAGGGCTATCCCTCTGAAATAAGTTAAGTTGATCACCAAGCCATTAGGCTTCCAGGGCACCAGTAATGGCTTTCTTTAGCACATTTAAAATTACAAACAGATTCATGTGTTATATTTCTAACTTCCTATTTTTGTGCATGTATCATTCTTGTATGTGATGTACAAACCCCAGCAAATTGTAACATTGAACTTGATAGGTTACATGAGGTATTTGATTTAAAGCATGTGAGAGTTATGCAGATTAATATTTAGAAGCCAATTTTTGTAAAGCATGGGGGGAAAGGGGGTCACAGTGGTGTTGTAGGCATTTGGTCCAAAGATATGAGAGTAAGTTAGCCAATCCTCCAGGATTATCCTACGTAAAAATTAATCTTCAATTTGTAAAGATTGTCATGTAGTGAAACCTCCAGAAATATGTCTGTCCAAAGTTGGCAACCGTATATATGAGAGAGAGAGAGAAATAAGTGTTCAAGCTCCTCAGTGTTCTTCTTACAGCCTGGGAAATGAAAGCAGTGTGTCACAGCAAAATAAAAGGTGGACCAGATTGTCAAAAATGAGGCACTCTTTTCAATCTTATTTTATTTATGGACCCCAAAAATGTTGCATCACGGTGCAGACTGCAGACCGCTTTAGACATAGTCTGTGGAAACCAATTTCATAATGAGTTAATATGTATTAGAAGAAATCAAACTGAAGTGTGCAATTAACACCTCTGCAGTCATGGGACAAAGTAGAGCTAGGGGCTTACAGGTTTCCAGAGCCATTCCTAGCCATTTTGGTGCCCTACACAGCCGGAGCACTTACACCCCTGCGGGGGGAGACTGTTTCATGTGTGGAACCATGCTGTGAGCCACAGGGGCAGGAACTAGGGGTAGCAGGACCAGAGCTGTGTGGCGGGGGGGACAAGAGCAGGGCAGAGAGTCAGCAGGGTTGGCCCCCTCTCTGAGCAACCTGGCTCCAGCCCATTCCGCTCCCTGACTCCCAGCCACATCACTTGGGGGAAGTCTAGACTACAAGTCTCTTTCAAAAGAGATCTATTTGACAGCCACAAGAGTTTCGAAAAAGCAGCTCTCTTTTTCAAAAGAGAGCACCCAGGCAATCTGAATGCTCTCTTTTGAAAAATCCCTGTTTGCGTTCAAGAATGCCTTTTTTTGAAAGAACTCTTTCAGGAAAAGGCATTCTTCCTGGTAAAAGTAGGTTTACCAATTTAAAAAAAAATGCTGTGGTCTTTCAATTTAATTTCAAAAGAACGCTACCATAATATAGATACAGGTAAAGGATTTTGAATGAGGAGTAACAGTTAATTCGAACTAAGGAGTTAGTTCAAATTAATGTTTAACTGCTGCGTCTAGCCTAGGGCAGTTAGTTCGGACTAAGGGGGATTTAAAAATGGCGGCGCCCAGGAACATGCAAATGAAGCCCGGGATATTTAAATCCCGGGCTTCATTTGCAACTCTGGTTGCCCTCATTTGCCCACCTAACTCGAACTAACAAGCTAGTGTAGACATACCCTTTGGCATTTGAGCATGTGATTAAGATGAGAAATGTATTAATGTGCTTTATTAAAATGAGACCTGAATTATAGCTAGTGTGCATGCATTGGCTAATCATAAGTTCAGTCCAACCAAAACCACATAGTCAAAATGAAGTCACTGTTCCTGAAGTTTAATGTATTAACACATAAAAGTACTTTCCTTAGATTCTTGAGTCTAATCATCTTTAATGTTTTTAGATTTGCTTTCAAACCACAACTGTGTATAAAGACTTCTGTTTAATTGTGGCTGGCTTGATCTCAAAATATGGTGAGGAGTAATGATACAGTACTTTAGTTATATGGTTAAATCAGTTGTGTATCAGGGAATTGTATACAACAGAATCTCAGATGACAGAATGTTCATGATTGAATTACTACTAAAATATAAAATATTTCAAAGATCTCTATTTGCTCATCAAAAGTTCAAAAAATATAAAGACACATTTTCCTGGTGGTGTGTGGTGCTTTTCTCTATGTAGTGTGGCATGTACACACAAATAAAAGATAGTGCTCTCATTAAGAAAACTAACAGCTGTAATGCAATACAGAGTAATCATCTATTCTAATGCACACTACAACAATTAAAAAATAACTGCATTCAGCTCATATATTTCATTTATTAATTCACATATTTTATTTGTATCTGCCCTGAGGCTAGATGGCTGAAATACCAGCAGACTTCTGTACCTGAAATGATAATAAAATACTGTTATTACCTAAAATACGTGAGTTGAATCCTTTTTTTTTTTTTTTAAGCTGCTGCTGTTTTTCTCTGGCTAGACAGGTTTTTATATTACTCAAGCTATAAGAGAGATCATTACTGAACCTTAGGTGGATTCAGTTTCTGAGACATGATCTAAAGGAGCATATAACTTCAATTATTGAAATGAGGCAGTAAGTATGACAGGGTGACTTAATGCAGTTATAACATGGTAAAAAGAAGTGAATCTTTTTTTCAAGGTGATGATATTGTACTTGGATTCAAAGGGTAAATATTACACAGTGTCAAAAGGTTTGGGATGAAAATGAGCAGATGCTATTGAAAGCTGATATATTAACCACAGTTATAATGGTTGTCCATCACGGTTACTTTAAGGTTTTCCATCAGAACTCCCCTTTTTGCGAATCCATATCTTTTCAAAAGATTGAGGATATGTATTGAACTTTGCAATGCCAAGTCTGTCTAAAGATAATAAATATATCAAAATCCCTTTAATTCTTTTTCTAATTATGTAAGAATGGGGAGATGTTAATATTTCCCCCCACTGCAAAAGAATTGCTCTGCTCCTTTATCTACAGCAAAGGAGAACAACTCAAAAAGTAGCTGAACTTGTAAACTTAGGATCAAATATTCAGCTAGTGCAAATCAGCAAAGCTCCACTAACTTCAATTTAGGATTTAAAGGTCAAAAACTTTTAGTATTTGTATTAAAGATGAAGAAACTTGAACTTGTCTTCAAAGAAGCTGCATCTAAACCAGTTGGGGATCTGGCCCTTAAAATGGTGCATATCAATAATGGGTAATAACAGTACAGCAATAATTATACAGCAATAATGTGTACAGCAGATGGAATGGGATGTTTGAAAATATAAGTTGATAAATCATGAACACTTTAAAACATGTCCTCCATAATGGGCACTATTAATTTGTTACTGTCTCTACCAGAAAGGTAGAGATCATGCAAATGGAGCTTTTGGATTTAACGGCACAATGCAATGCCCAGTCAGCTGATACTGTACAAAGACTCTTTCTCTTGTTGGTACCACATTGGCCACTCACAGGAATGAAAAGGACTGGTAGAATGTTTTCTGCTAAATCTTTTTAAAAAAAACATTACTTCATTAAAATGTAGTTTTTCAATTAAAAGTTAACATTCTCTGTGCAAAAAAAAAAAAAAAAAAAAAAAAAAAATTTTGACCAATGATAGGAATGAGAAATTTTGAGTTAGTCCTATTTTTTACATATATTTGCCATTTACATTAACCTGGCACTAACTAAGTGAAATTCTTCTCTACTGCAGTAAATTGTTCTAACTTATGCAACTTCAGTTCTGTAAATAATGTAATTGAAGTAATCATTGTTTGATCACTTGCTGCGGGGGCTACACAATGTTGTATCAACAAGACAGCATCTCCCGTCAACTTCTCTTTTCTTTCTCAGGGAGATGGAGTACACGAATCGATGGAAGAGCATTCTTCCATCGATTTAGCAGATTTTCACCAGACTCACTAAATGGACACTGGCTGCAGAGATTACAGCAATGCCAATCTACTGTCAAGTGTAGACCTATCCTAACTTAATGTCATTGTCCTTTTTCTACAGATTGGAAAACAAAGGTTCAATGAGGTTATGTGTCTTGCCCAAAGTCAAACAATAGATCAGGGTCCAAACCAAGAGTCTGGGCTTCTTGACCACTGAACTCATGCCTAAGCCCATAACCACAGCAGCTGAGTTGGCATAGCCTCAGTGGAGAGCACACACATGGTTTCTTGCCACTCCCCCTGTGTATGTTAGCTTCCCTATGGAAAGATGGGTTGACTAGAACCAGAACTCTTGACTTCTTCCTTGTGTATCCAGCAGAGGAGTTTGCAGGGCACCAATGGGAATACATTTTGCATCCCTTTATAGCAGGGGTGGGCAATAATTTTGGAAAGGGGGCCACTTCACAAATTTCTGAAGTGGTCAGGTGGAAGGGGCAGAGTTGAGAACTACCTTGCTGGGTATGGTGACCTTATTTTCTGAATTAGCTGCTGCTAGTAATAACAGTTTAATTTAAATTATGAAACAGGTTAAGCGTTTTAACTTTCTCATGTTAATCAAACTTAATTTTAAATAAAGTAAAATATTACGTCCAACACAAAAGGTTTTAATGTTTTCTTTATTTGTTAGGGTTGGGGAACCCCTTTTCGATCTGAGGTCCCTCCCCTTTCCAAAAGAATCAGTTGGGGGCCACACAAGTGAGAAGCAAAAAAATTTCTCCAAAACCCTCCAACGCTCACTTATGTGGCCCCAACTGAAACATCTCACTCCACTGGTGCCTTCCCCCCCCCCCCCAGGTGAGGGGAAGGGAAGGGTGGGAGGGGACCGAGGTTCAGGGCTTCTCATAGACCAGATTTACTTTTCTGGTGTTCCAGAGTTAGTAGATTTTATGGACTTCCTTAGGCTCTGGGGTAGGGACAAAAATAAGGGATCCAGTGTGGGAGACAGGGATGCCAGCAAATAGGATAGGGATGGGGTGCAGGATCTGGGAGGGAACTGGGGTGCAGAAGTAGGCTGGGAGTAGAGTGTCTGGCCAGGTGGAGGGAGCAGGAACAAGGGAGAGTGCAGTGTATGGCCAGAAGAGAGGGTACAAGAACAAGGGCATGTGTCAGAGCAAGGGAGGGTGCCAGGTCTTGGGGAAAGGGAAGGGATGGGATTGGGACGGGGAAGGTCTGGGCATGAGGGGGAACCTTATCTGGCTTCTTGCCCCTTTGCAGCAACAGCTGCAGCCACACTGCCATGGCCATGGAGTCCTGGTGGCCGGAGAAATCACTGCCACAAGGACACAGTCCAGGAGCTGGGCCCAAGGCATCACAGCCACAGGCCACCCCAGAGGCTGTAGGTGCTGCTGCCATGGTCATGCGGCCTGGGGTCAACCCCAAACGCGCCACAGGCCATCCCAGAGGTGCCCCAGGATGCCCCAGAAGTGCTGCTGCTGTAGCCACACAGCTTGGGGTCGGCCCCGGAGGCACTGAAACCATGCGTCCCCAGGCTGTCCTGAAAAATGGAGGTCTGTGGTCTGGAGTAAGCCCCAGAGGTGCTGTTACCTACATGCCCTGAGGCCAACTCAGAGACATGGAACCATGGCCCGGGGCCAGCCTCCGAGGTGCTTCTACAGAGGTCAGGTGGTCTGGTGCCAGCCCCAGAGGTGCCGCTACTGCACCCATGTGGCATGGGGCCGGCCGGAGGCGCACTACCATAGCCCGGGGTTGGCCCCAGAGGCACCCATACAGTGACCAGGAGGCCCAGGGCCGGCCCCAGAGGCACTGCTACTGTGCCCATGTGGCCTGGGACTAGCCCTGGAGGTAGTGTGGCTCCTGGGCAAGTCCCAGATTGTGTGACCATGGTGGCAGCGCGTCCGAGGCTGGCCCTGTTGAGGAGCCTCAGCCCCAGCTCCAGCGCTGCATCATCTCCAGACGTTGCACGGGCGTGGAGGGGGCTGAGTTCCTTCCTCCGTGGCACACGCCGGTTACGGGGCAGGGCCTGGACTTGCCTCGGATGCCCGATCAAAGCTGAGCCTGGGCCAGATCCGGCCCGCTGAGAGGCTTTTGCCCACCCCTGCTTTATAGGATAGCAGACAGGGGCGGATTTAGGGCAGGGCAAGCGGGGCGGCCGCTCCTGGCCCCGCGCTTCAAGAAGCCCCACGCATGCGCCGTTTCAAAGGGGGGGTCCCATGAAACTCTGCTGCCCTGGGCCCCGCAAAATCATCATCTGCCCCTGATAGCAGATATATTTCTGCAGCATAGGGCCCTATGCAAAATCCCTCCAGTAACAGCAATGATTAAAAAGTCATTGGTTAAATGTGGCTTTATAGATTGAAAAACAGGTTGATGTTCTCTAACTGTATACTATTTCTAAATAATGAACTGGAATAATTTAAAGTGTATGCCTGCATTATACATACTACTTTTTGTCTCTTCTTTGGCAAAGATTTAAGGAACTTCTGTTATATGTAACACAGGCTATCCCTGTTGAATTATTCTCTAAAAATATATTTTGTTTTTACTATGAGAATTTATGTAGTACTCTCCACTGAAAAAACTACATTGCTACAGAGTACTTCACATAATAAACTAATGTAATCACTTTATTTTTAGCAATGCTTCACTGTATAAACTGTCCCTTGTTCTTCTTTGACAGTTTTCACTGTTAGGTTTATGTAACTGGATCTAAATTCTGCTGTTTTATTTACTCTGTACAGAGATCTGTGTCCTCAATTTTTCAGTTAGGAGAAATCTGCATGTGATTTCTCCTGATCTAGGAAAACTGCATGTGGACTTGGGTTTTTGAGAGTGATGTCTAAAAATAAAAACATTACAATACTCTTTCATTATCTTTCAATATAATCTTAAAGGAACTACTTTAAACTTACCCTTGACTGAACCAGGCATAATCTAGTTGCTCAGACTCTTGGAAAAGTTAAGTTAATTGCAGTGCATGCAATTATGATTTAATAATAAAAGTACATATGTTTGTAAAAAGTTGTCATTGCAAAAGTTGTACAAAAGAAGGTAGCGCTTAAAAAGGAAATAATAAAAATGTCAAACCTAAAACCATCAATACATTTTTCAAGCTGAAGTGCAAACTGTATGTCTAGGACTATGCCCATGTCTGTGTTCTGTCAATCACCCACCTTCTTTTATTAGTCTTAGATAGAAGATAAACAACAAGACTGACAGCTTTGTGTCCTTTGGCATTTTTGTGTCACCATCACTGAGAGAGAGGGTATTATGTCATCACTCAAGCCTGTCAGGTTTGGTTTAGTCTGCTGTTTGTCTTAAAGATCGTCTTCCTCATATTTTTCCCTCTGAGTTGGTACACGTACCCAATATAGATTACATAGTGCAGGTTTTGTTGAAATCCATACTTTGGACTTTCCGGTATCTTTCACTTGAACATTGGTAATTTCACCTCTTTCTCACCCATATGCCTAGACTGAAATTATAGAAGTAAAAGTCTCTCTTTATTTTAAACCGTAATTGACATTTCTTGGACTTTTACTTGGGACTTTTATGACCATCATTTATGCTTCAGTTGCATTAGCATTAAAGTGGAGGAAAGCCATAGAAACACTTCAACTATGTTTTGGCGAATCCAGCACAGGTATAGATCCAGTCGGAATTGTAGAAAGTTTGTGCTGCTTTCTCACAGACAGATTACTAGACCGCTGAGAACTTCTTCCTCACTAGATGAGCTTCAGCAATAGAATAGCCTCTTTCTAGGGGAGCATGAAGCCACTTTTCCCTAGAGATTTGCTTCAAACAACAATAATCTAGCCTTGTTAGTTTTTGGAAAAGTGGACTGGGAATGGGAATTGAAGAGACAAATCTTTGCTTTTGTTTAATGAAATTTCACAAGTAATACAATGGTAGGGAGGTGAAAACTATAGATTCTCACTGCAGGAGACACAGTGCTTAAGGGCACTGGCAGTGAAATTAGTGGGGTGTATGTCAAGTATTCATGCTTCTGGGGTGTGCTCTAGTTTTAAGAAACACATTACAAGTCCATCAATGACAAGAGTTGCTGCTTTTCCCGTGATGAATTGACAGAAGTGTTGAAGAGCTTGTATGGGGTGTGAGGGACTTGTCTGGGCATTTTAGTGGCTTTTTTGACAAGTCTATACTGCTGCCAGATTTATTCCTCTAGGGATCACCTTAAAAATGACACTTGACTTAGAGAATCTGATTTGTTCCACAATAGGGGGAGATCAGGGTACAGTCTTTGATTTCATCTACAATGGGAACAATATCTATTTAATTCTAAAATGGATGATCAGAGACTATATTCATAGAATAATTCAGGATGTCACTTTGGCTACAGCAATTCTCCCTTCAGAATGCTGTAATCACCATCCCTTCCTATTTCTTCTGTCTCAGCAGTAATGTTTCATCTGGTCTCAAATACAGATGCCTTTCCTGGATCTAGCTAGACTAATTTGGGCCAGAGTCTGCTGGCATCAATCGGTACACTCCTATTGGCTTGCTTTTTCCCCTCATTTAACATAAGCAACCTCTCAGGAACCCGAAGAATTTATGTATTGGAGTGGGGAAACACTGTAGTTGCCCCTTTCTGGTTTCATGCCGTTTTATATTTTCCTTTTGGGAGAATCAGGAACACACTAGTTTAAAAATGTTTGTTTTTTCTTTCCTCTTGAGATTGCTATGAACTATGATTATATATTTTTCTAGTTGTTGGTGTAAAACTCATGATCTGGGCTTTACAGTGGCAGCATCCCTAAGGGCTTCTCAAGAATTTGGAGTTCACAGTATTTTCAAACTACAGATGATTCATCTGGTTCTGGATGTAAAGGAAAATATCCAGATTCTTATGAACTATATGACAATATTCTGTGTCATGTGTTGTTGCATATATCTTTAAACAGTGATCCTTCTCTGGATTTAGCTAAAGAAGAGTAAGTATATTGAGAAATGTTTATGCTTATTGAACACTGAAGAGAGGTCAAATTTCTGTCTACAGACTCTGTTTCACTTTTTTTATATTTTCTACTAAGAGTTAATTAGTGATGTATGATTTTTCCCCTCTTTGGAAGTTGCTTCTTGGAAAGAAAATAATCCCCTCTAATGCTCATCTGTCAGACATGGAGAATTCACAAGTGTAATCAGTCAGAATTTCAGGAATGTACCTTTTAATATGAAGCTTTATTTATTTATTTATTTATTTAGTTGCTATTTATTTGCACCATAAGGATCCCCTCAAATGATTTCTTTGTCTCTAGCTCAGCTCAGATAACATCCCAGGGACAGAGCTGCCAGAGATGGGGTAGTTTGTTGAGGGCCCTCTAAATGACCGAGGTCTGAGTGGACCAAATCTGAATGAGAAGCTTTGTGAAAGCTCATGGGGTTTCAGTTTCATTCAGGTTAGGCAACTGCCATCAACAGTGTATGGAGTGATTTGCTCCAGTGATCAGCTGGGCCCAAAAACTACAGTTGACACTACTACTATCACACCAGCCCAATGCAATCCACCCAGCCAAGAGCAAGGAGGTAAGAGGAAGGTGGACATTAGCTATATTGCTCCCACCAGCAGTAGGACCAGCACTGAGGGAGAGGAGGAATCAGAAGTAGCTCCCTAGCAGCATGCAGAGCAGAGCTCTGCTATCTTCTCAGGGAGGTCAGCAATCCCAAATGACTCTCTGACTACTTTGTATCTATGGTATTTTTTTTAAATGGTGAGGGGGGGCCTAATTTTCAGATTTTGACCTGGGTTCACAAAAAAGTGTGTGCAGGTAAAGAGGGAAGATCTAACTAATTCTGACTATAACATACCTCCAGGATACACCCTGGAACTGTGGGACCAGTCTGACCCCTTAACTTTCCTCCCTCGGTTGTTTCTTGCAATGCTGTGATACTGATCAGCAGCAAATCACTTCAGGTGCTGTGATCACTTGGCCAAAAAAATCAAGGAACTCACACAGCTATGTCACCTGAATGCTCTTTAAGTCATTCATGAACTTATATAGAAGGGCACATCAGTCAATTCTGCCTTAACCCAAAATCTTGCACCCCCAAAATATATCATCTTCTACTTGAACAATGAAAGCTATTAAATAGTTTGCCAATTTATCAAAAGATCCTGGACATGTACCAGCCTTTGTAATCTGTATACATTCCCCGAGCTCTTTAGACAAACTCACTGGCAAGGATAAACCATTGAAATATGTTTAACAACTACAGAAAGATCAATTTTAAATGATTATATCATAAAGGACAAAGATGGTTACAATTGAAAAAAAAATCATAATCTAAATTCTCAATTTTATCAACCTAAGGAAGATTTCAGTTTTTCTCACCACGAGGCGTTGTAAGAGCAGTTCAAAGTTCTTAATACACAAGCCGAATTCACTACTCAGCCCGGGACTAAGCGCCTCAGTATCTTTGTCTTCCCAATGTTGTTGCGTTCAGAGTAGGTGTGGGAGGAAAGAGGCCTGGGGCTGATGTCACAGACTCCAGTTTATACACCCCAATACATGAGCATGGAAGAAACTGTTTCAAATAGGGAGTCATGTAATTCCGTGTACCCCGCTCAGACACTGGGCCTCTGTTGTCTACATACTTTAGGAGGGGCTCGCTAGGAGTGTGGATTCTTCTTAATGGCCATCAACACATGTCTGGCTAGTCCTAATGAAAATCTGTGTGTGTTGTTCCTGCGTTCCTCACAACATATTTCAAAAGCACACACAGCAAAACTTCATAACTTCACATGCAGTGGTAACGTGTACAATTCAGCAGGATAGTAGCATAAAGAGTTCATAAATTCTCAAATCATACCTCGCAAGACATACTTTGTACAAAGCAAATCATAAACATATCAAATATGGAAGTTCCAGATTGGAATTTTCAGGTGCAGTGCATAACACTGACATCACTCTTCATCACTTCATCCCAAGACTATGTAACTCATCAATACTTATACAGACCTAGACTTAGAGTGTCCAGAAATTATCTTTGTTTAGTAGACCATATTGCCATGCTCTTGTCATCCTGATACTAGCCTATTGATGTTCCTACTTAATGGTTAATCCAAAAGGTCACTTGGAAAGCTAACGGTTGGAACAGCATTCAGTATTCACGTGGGCTACGTCTAGACTGGAAAAGTTTTCCGTTAAAAGCATTTTCGGAAAAGCGCGTCTAGATTGGCATAGCGTCTAGACATAGCCCCAGGGAAGATCAGATGGAAACGTATTAGAGCATTCTAGTGCTCCTCATTAATCAAATGAGTACTCGAATCACATCTAAAGTCTGTTTCAAGATCTTTATTCTTTCATAGGTACTTAATTGACGGATCCCAAGTTTCTGAGTAACCTTCTCTCCATCTTCACTCTTCCTGTTATACTAATTCAGAACACTTCAATTGATGAGCCAACAAAGTTTTACTGAGTGGTCTTGGGACACGACTAATTTCTCAAAGGATCAAAAGTTATGGAACTAATTTCCACAGGAGATCAGTAGGCATAACACTTTTAGAATAGGCTGCGCGATTTGTTGGTAGTTTGATGTGCCCTCAGACAATTGTACCATGTATCTGTGGCTCAGCTATCGGCTACTAGCATCTGACCATTATAAGAATGCAGTTAAGAAGAAGAAGAGAGAGGGAGAAGAGCTGAATTATCTGTTTATCTGTAAGGCATTATGGCAATGAGAACAGTGGGTGATTGTATAATAATATGAAAAATAATAATTTGCAACATATGTCATTGTAGCACATTTGCAGTTCTGTTCCAGAACAGATAACATGCACTCAGGAGTTCTCGTCCCTGGATGCTGATGGTGAAGGCTTTTGTTTGTTTTGTCTTCTTTCTCTTCTCATGGGTATTCAGAAAATAAAGTGTAGCAATGCTCATGCCATTCTCTTTTTAGTCAATTAGGTAAGCCTTTTTTGAGTCTCTTGTCTTTTAGGTGACTCATTTCTGTATCAAAATCCTCTGTTGTACAGAGGAACAGAATTATTTACTATAGAGAATAAGAAAGCTGTTACCATGGGGATTTCAGACATAAGTTTAAATATGAAGGAGGGGATTGATATAGAATGATAATTGAAGGGATAGGTGGAGTCAAAGGTAGCTTTTTAAAGGATGCAGGTTACAAAAAACACGGCTCTATGGAAGTCAGGAAAAATTCAAATGAAAAGCTGGCAGTTAGGTTGGGAATAACAGAAGTAAACAATAAGGAGGGTTTGGGTTCATAAAGGCAGGGCACACAGTAAGTTTTGGATGTGGAAAGTCAGAGATGTCAAAGCTAGTTACTGGCTGTAGTAAGTCCGAACAGTAATGTAGTAAATTCAGGTTTCACTGTCGTGGTGTCCTGACAGGTCTCCTGTTCCATCAGTGATGATAAACATTCAGCTGCATGCATTTTGTATGGTCCCTCAGTATATCATGCCAGCTCTGGCAGGTAGCTAGTGTCACAAACTTCACAAAAGCCCCCAAAGAACACAGACTCAGATAAGATACCCAAGTCAGGTTTATGGTTGAACAAAGTACATTAATAGTCGTCAGTAGCCAAATGAATGCAGCTGTGACAATGGACGGTAGCCGTGACAATAGATTCAGCTCAATTATTAGTATGGATTTCTCTATTGCCCCCTAGGCCAGCCAAAGAGTTAAGTGCTATACTTCAACATTTATAGACAGAAATGAACAATCTATGATACACACCATATGTATTATCTTAGGCACTAATGGCATGTTTGGTACCTCCCCTTGAACATTCCTCCATAGCATTCACTACCCGTTGTTATACTTTCACTTTTGTTGTTTCAAACTATTTTATCTCATACTCAGCTGGGTGTCCTGATGAAATGTTTTTACATATTTCCTGTGGTTTTTGTTAGTGCTAGCATTCTAGTGCCGAGAGACATTGACTTGCAGGCAAATACCTCCTTTTTGACATGGCCTTTCTGTTACTCATAGTATAACTCTTGCTTACTTTGGTTCAAGCGCCAGGCCCATGCTTCAGGCTCTTTTTTTCTCTCCTACATTCCCCCAACTTGTCTTTTTATGGGAAGGATGTTTATCCATCATCCTGGAAAAAGTATAATACATAGATTGAAGGTGACCCGGTGGACTAAACACTGTTACGTGGACATCTTATATTACCTTTCACATATTCGTGCCCCATATGCCCCTTAGTTTGCACATTTTTTGTATGATCGATAGACAGATTTTATTTGCCAATTGCGTTTAGTATAAATTGTGTTAACCTGTCAAGGGTTAAGTGAAATATAATGTAGGATTTTGGTTTGTCTTCTCCTTGAAAAAGTCAGCAAGATCCTACCTGGAGAAGGGAAGTGTGTGTTGTGGCTGGCACGTGGAAGCTGTGAGCGTCTAATCAAGGTTTGAAATCTAGAAGCCTCTGTTCATTGGTTGAGCTTCAATCAGGAGGAGGGCCTATCAGGCAGTCTAGGGCTTTATATAGGAGTTAGTCAGTGACCAGGGAGCTTGTGAACAGGGGCTGTTAACAGGGAGTTAGGAAGGGGAGTGGGAAGAGGGCACGATACACTTGCTATTCTTTAAAAAATCCTTTCATTAAACTATTATCAAAAATTCCTGAGCTCTGGTAGACCTTCAGGGGTAGATTGCATCAGAGGCAAGGCTTTGAGCTGGGCCTAGTCTCAGCCTTCTAAAAAAGGCAGCCAGAGTGAACGCAGATAGCAGCGAACAAGGCAGTGGCCAATGCGGGAGTTTGTCTGGGAATTCACACTGGGAGTCTCCCGTAGTGTTTGGTGCTCTTTTCCTTGAATTTTTTTTCTTTTCTCTCTCCTGCCCTTCAATGAGGCATTTAATAAAATCTGAGAATTCTCTCAAAAGGAAGGCAGGTATGGATGGTGATAGGTCTGCCATTGTTACCTGCACAGCATGTGCTATGTTTGTCTTCCTCCCGGAAGAAAGAAGGGATTTAATCTGCACTAAGTGCAAACTGGTCACCATTTTGAAAGAGAGGACTTGAGCCCCAGATATTTACCCTACGTACCATCATAGAGGATAAAGACTTCCTTGATAGAAGGCAATGGTTAATCCTGCAGGCACAGCAGGCTGAAGAGCCAATGAGGGCAGTACAGGACAAGGAAGAGAACTGGCAGCATGAAACCTCGAGAAGAGGGAGGCAGCTAATTCAGGTATCCCCCATTCCCGTAGAGGTAAGTAACCACTTTCAGGCTCTCTCCACAGGCACTATGGTGAAGAATGCTTTGGCAGGGACCTCTCAGGGAAGAAATCAGAAGCAAACACCGTCTACTAGAGGGCATGGCATGCACATTCCTAGGGATGGGGGTTCCATGACCACCACTCCCAAAACAAGAAGACGGGTGGTGATGGTTGGGGACTCCCTCTAAGAGGGACTGAGTCATCCATCTGCCATCCAGACCTGTAATCTCAAGAAGTGTGCTGCTTATTGGGAGCTCACATTCAGGATGTGACCGAGAGTCTTCCAAAACTGATCAAACCTTCAGATCGCTACCCCTTCCTGCTTCTCCATGTAGGAACTAATGATATGGCTAAGAATAACCTTGAGCAGGTCACTGCAGATTATGTAGCGCTGGGAAGAAGGATCAAGGAATTTGAACTGCAAGTGGTGTTCTCGTCCACCCTTCCAGTTGAAGGAAAAGGTCCGGGTAGGTATCGTCAAATTGAGGAAGTAAATGCGTGGTTGCACAGGTGATGTTGGAGAGAAGGCTTTGGTTTCTTTGACCATGGGACTCTGTTCCAGGCACAAGGATTGCTAGGAAGAGATGGGATCCACCTAACCAAGAGAGGAAAGAGCATCTTTGCAAGCAGGCTTGCAAACCTAGTGAGGAGGGCTTTAAACTAGGTTGGTTGGGGGATGGTGACCAAAGCCCTGAAGTAAGTGAGGAAGCCGGCTACTGGGAAGAAACACAAGGAGGAACGAGCAACAAAGGAGGACCCCAACTTGAATGGAGACGGTAGGGTGATCAACTGGTTATCTAAGGTGTTTGTACACAAATGCGAGAAGCCTGGGAAACAAACAGGAAGAATTAGAAGCCATGGCCCAGTCAAAGAACTATGATTTGATTGGAATAATGGAGACTTGGTGGGATGACTCGCATGACTGGAGCACCATCATGGAAGGGTATAAACTGTTCAGGAAGAACAGGTGGGAGAGAAAAGGAGGAGGAGTTGCATTGTATGTAAGAGGGCAGTATGATTGCTCGGTGCTCCAGTATTTAGAGGGTGAAAAGCCTGTTGAGAGTCTATGGGTAAAGTTTAGAGGTGGAAAAACAGGGGTGATGTTGTGTTTGGTGTCTGTTATAGACTACTGGATCAGTTGGATGAGGTAGATAAGGCTTTTTTCGGACAACTGAGAGAAGCATCCAGATCACAGGCCCTGGTTCTCGTGCGGGACTCTAATCACCCTGACATCTGTTGGGAGACCAATACAGCAGTACACTGACAATCCAGGAAGTTTTTGGAAAACCTTGGGGATAACTTCTTGGTATGAGTGCTGAAGGAACTGAGCAGGGTCATGCACAGCTTGACCTGTTGCTCAGAAACAGGGAGGAACTAGTAGGGGAAGTAGAAGAGGGTGACAACCTGGAAAGCAGTGATCATGAGATGGTAGATTTCAGGATCCTGACCAAAGGAAGAAAGGAGAGTTGCAAAATACACACCCTGGATTTCAGAAGAGCAGACTTTGATTCCCTCAGAGAACTGATGGGCAGGATTCCCTGGGATGTTTACATGAAGGAGAAAGGAATTCAGGAGAGCTGGCAGTGTTTTAAAAAAGCCTTATTGAAGGCACAGGAACAAACCATCCAGATGCGCAGCAAGAAAAGCAAATATGGTAGGCGACCAGATTGGCTTACCGGGGACATCCTTGGTGAGCTTAAACACAAAAAGAAGCTTACAAGAAGTGGAAAATTGGACAGATGACTAGGGAGGAGTATAAATATATTGCTCGAGAATGCAGGGGAGTTATCAGGAAGGCGAAAGCGCAATTGGAATTGCAGCTGGCAAGGGATGTGAAGGGTAACAAGAAAGGTTTCTACAGTCATGTTAGCAATAAGAGGGTGATAAGAGAGTGTGTGGGGCCCTTACTGGATGAGGGAGGTAACCTAGTGACAGATGATGTGGGAAAGTACTCAAAGTACTTCTTTGCCTCTGTCTTCACAGACAAAGTCAGCTCCCAGACAAATGCACTAGACAGCGCAGTAGGGGAAGGAGGTGGACAGCTCTCGGTGGGCACTAAAAAGTTAGGAACTATTTAGAAAAGCTAGACATAAAGAAATCCATGGGTCCGGATTTAATGCATCTGAGGATGCTGAGGGAGTTGGCAAATGTCATTGCGGAGCTTTTGGCCAGTATCTTTGAAAACTCGTGGAGATTGGGAAAGATCCCGGATTATTGGAAAAAGGCAAATGTAGTGTCCATCTTTAAAAAAGGGAAAGATAGTCCAGGGAATTACAGACCTGTCAGCCTTACCTCAGTGCCTGGAAAAATCATTGGGGGGATCATCAAGGAATCCATTTTGAGGTACTTGGAAGAGGAGAAAGTGATCAGGAATAGTCAACATGGATTCACAAAGAGCAAGTCGTGCCTGACCAATCTGATTAGCTTCTATGATGAGGTAACTGTCTCTGTGGATAGGGGAAAGTCAGTGGATGTGATATACCTTCCCTTCAGCAAAGCTTTTGATGCCGTCTCCCACAATATTCTTGCCAGCAAGTTAAGGGAGTATGGATTCAATAAATGGACTGTAAGATGGATAGAAAGCTGGCTGGACTGTCAGGCCCAATGGATAGTGGTCAATGGCTTGATGTCACATTGGCAGTCAGTTTCTAGTGGAGGATCGGTTCTAGGGCCGGTTTTGTTCAACATTTTTATTAATGACCTAGATGAGGGGATGGATTGCACCCTCCGTGAGTTTGCAGATGACACTAAGCTAGGGGGAGAGGTAGATGTGCTGCAGGGCAGGGATAGGGTCCAGAGTGACCTGGACAGATTGAAGGATTAGGATAAAAGAAATCTGATGAGGTTCAACAAGGACAAGTGTAGAGTCCTGCACTTGGGACGGAAGATTCCCAAGCATTGTTATAGGCTGGGGACTGAATGGCTAAGTAGCAACTCTTCAGAAAAGTTATCAGGAAGATAACCTGATAACCAGGACCTGGGGATTACAGTGGATGAGAAGCTGGATATGAGTCAACAGTATGCCCTTGTAGCCATGAAAGCTAATGGCATATTAGGGCGCATTAGGAAGAGCATAGCCAGCAGATCTTGTTTAGTCTGCAGAAGAGAAGAGTGAGGGGGGATTTGATAGCAGCCTTCGTTTTCCTGAAGGGAAGTTCCAAAGAGGATGGAGAGAGGCTGTTCACAGTAGTGACGGATGGCAGAACAAGGAGCAATGGTCTCAAGTTATAGCAGGAGAGGTCTAGGTTGGGCATTAGGAAAAACTATTTCACTAGGAGGGTGGTGAAGTACTGGAATGGGTTACCTAGGGAGGTGGTGGAATCTCCATCCCTGGAGGTTTTTAAGTCTCGACTTGACAGTGCCCTGGGTTGATTTAGTTGGAATTGGTCCTGCCTTGGGCAGGGGGGTGGACTTGATGACCTCCTGAGGTCTCTTCCAGCTCTATGATTCTATGAAATGGGAAATAAGTGTTGGAAGAACTGAATGCAGGATTAAAATGGTTTTGTGAAGTAGATGACAGTAGAGGAAGATGCGAGAATTTATAGCAAAGGAACTTGGTTTGGCCTCTGGAATTTCTTCAGAGGTGTTGACCAACCCAGAAGTATTAAGTAAAGGAAGAGAATGTTAAGAGTCAGCCTGGATTGGGAGAATGTGACTGTGTGTTTACATAACAGAGCCAAGGGAGTGAGAGTGGAGGATAGAAATGGGCTAAATGAATCAACTAGGGAGTTCAGAGAGGTAAGGAATGAGAAGTGTGAGTTAAGGGCAGTAAAGAATTAGAGGTTGAATTTTATACTGGGAGATCAAAATCTTCTCAAACCCAGCACTTTGAATTGTCACTGGGGACTATTTATCAGCTCTGATACCACTGTTTATGTTATTCTCTGAATTTGATATTAATATCATTTCACAAACCTCTCTCCTGAAAGGTCAAAGAAATAGAGCCCGTTCTCCTGCAGACCAAATGCTTCCTCTGCTTGAACTATGTCTCAATTAGCCTATGAAGCTCAAATTGAAAGTCACTCCTGGTCCATTATATGTAAGTATATGTGTACACTAGTCCCCTAGTTCGAGCTAGGGAGGCTAATGTAGGCATTCGAAGTTGCAAATCAAGCCCGGGAATTAAATATCCCCTTTTTGATTTGCATCTTCCCGGCCGGTCGCCATTTTTTAAATTTACAAGTCCGAACTAACTGCCCACAGTTACACGTGTCAGGGCCCCGGTATTTCAAATTAAAGCCCTAAATCGAACTACCTGTTATTCCTCCTGCAAGAAGGTTTAACAGGTAGTTCAATTTAGGGGCTTTAATTCGAAATATCAGGTCCCTGCCGTATGTAGACACGGGCAGTTAGTCCGGACTTGTAAATTTCAAAAATGGCGACCGGCTGGGAAGATGCAAATCAAGCGTGGGATATTTAAATCCCGGGCTTGATTTGCAACTTCGAATGCCTACGTTAGCCTCCCTAATTTGAACTAGGGGGCTAGTGCACACATACCTTAATATAGTATTATGCAAAATATAACAAATTGCTCTTATAATGCATCTTCTACCTAATATATTGTAAAGTGACTTAATAGTAACACAAAAAGATTCAGTAGAAGAATTCCTCCTAGCTCAGTGATGAACGCTGGATCTTTTCCATACTTATGGTATTCATACTTAAAGGATTTACCCTTCAAAAGTAATAGACTGGAGACTTGTATGAATATATGATGTTTTCTTGGCAAGTCACAGCTACAGTGGATAAGAAAAACAACTATTAATTAGTATAAGTAAAAAAAAAAGTTAACAAATGAGTGGCCCTATGGCACCTTAACCCCAGTCTACACGAGGGAGTTATTTTGAAATAACCCCTTTATTTTGAAATAATAAGCAGAACATCCACACCACCAAGACTGTTGTTTCGAAATAGAAGGCTGGTTATTTCAAAATCTGTACTGCTGCTTTCCTGGGCAAATAAAGTTATTTCAGAATAGTTATTTCAGGAGATGTTATTTAGTTATTTCAAAATAATTTCCTAATGTAGACATACCCTTATAGACTAACAAAACAATTGATAGTATTTCCCATTATCTGAAGATGTAGGTTGTGCTCATGAAGGCTCATCTATCTATCTATCTATCTATCTATCTATCTATCTATCTATCTATCTATCTATCTATCTATCTATCTATCTATCTATCTATCTATCTATCTATCTATCTATCTATCTATCTATCTATCTATCTATCTATCTATCTATCTATCTAATTTGTTAGTCTCTAAGGTGCTACAGAACCACTTGTTTTTTGTTTTGTTTTTTAAAGTTACAGACTACTCCTCTGAGAATTTACTAGTGTAAGTGTGTGTTATCATGTATTCAAGTCTGAATACCAGTCTGCCATTTTGCATCCAAGAATTATGATTTCTTGCCATTGCATTTATTTTCTGAATCTCATCTGTTTTAATTCTGACCATCTCTGAGCTTGTCAGATTGTTCTGTAATTTTAATTTTTGCAGCTGCATATTAGGAAAAACGTGATTCCTGGGCTGCTGGGTTATGGCACATGGCCAGTTCCATTAGCCTAATAGATTCCCCTGTAATTTCACACTGTTAGAAAAAACCAGATGATCAGAATTTGCAATACATTGCTTCATTCTATGGAGCATGTTCCTTTTTTGTGCACAATTAAACATATTCCAATTTTAGTATGAACAATTAAGCATATTCCAATTTAAAAAAAGTCACTATCAAGGGGCTATAAGTGTGCATGCTAGGATCTTGAGTCTATTGTGCATTTTTTAGTGAGGTAATGGGTAAACAAATCCCATAGGGCCATGTGTGTCATCATTGAAAACCAAAGTACCCAGGGGTTTGGGATCCTAGCTCTTTAAGTTTTTCTGCAGCTTTGAATTCTTCATTGCAAAGAGCAATAAAAATGTTAGCCTTTATATGTGACTAGCTAGAAGATGAGCCTCATCAATCTAGGCTAGGGTCTGACCACAAATATCCACGCATTTGGATTTGGCTATTTCAGCCCATTGTATCTAGAAATTAAGTAACACACCCTGAAAAGACTAGAGCTGGTTAGCCAGAGTGTTTTTGTTCTCTACTTTGACTTCTGAGTGCTAACACAGCCAGTTTCAAGATTTCTCTGATAATATCATCATTCTGACCCCAGCTACCTGACAGCTACCTTCCATGAACATAAGCTGTTACTGCAACCAGATTGGAATCAAGAAACTATTTAATTGTTTAATTGGTACTCAGGACAGTGGGTGATGGACATTCCACAGGATTTGACCTAAATTATGGAGTTCACTACAGTGTTGGGTGCCTGTGATGGGACAGAGGCGCCCCGCACTCCGATCCCCCTGGAAGCTGCCTTCACGGCAACACAGGGGTCGGAGCGAGAAGCCCCAGCGCCAGCCGCACTACGAGCGGCGGCGTGCGGACAGGAGCCGGAGGCGCCGGGGACAAACCAGGCAGCCCCAGTGCGGAGCGAGCGGCGATGTGCCAGGTGCTCCCAGGGTGCGGCGGTGGCAACACACCTGCACCCGCCGAGACTTCGCCTGACGTCACACGCGGGGTGGCACCAGATGGCGGGTGCGCCGCCCCACCAGAAGTAGACCCGCGTACCGGGGTCGGAGCCTTCCCCCCGGGCCACAAGCAGCATGGGGATTTAAAAAGCCGGACACGGCTGCCTGAGGAGGAAGGACCCAAACTGCGGAGGTAAGCCCCCGCGTTGGTGAGACAGCGGGGCAGGGAGAGAAAGCAGCCCAGGGCAGGCGAAGGGAGCCTGAGGGCTGGCGCGTTACGGCAGATGCCCCGCCAGCCGGACCGGATGCCGTAAGCATTCTGAGTCCTTAGGGCCCTGGTCTGGGGTCCGTGAGAGGGGGCGGGCCCGGACCCCCCTTATCCTGCTACGGGAAGCCCGGAGACCCCTGGTGTTAAAGGGGCCCCCTGAGCCAAGAGGATAGTTGACTGGGGATGCCAGACGGCAGACCACTGGGTGAGGGAAGCACGAGACTCAGGCGGAGAGCACGGGGTGCCGGGGACGCCCCGATAGACTCCTTTACACATGGTGGAGAATGTGGGCATCGTAAGACCCCTGAACGAAGAGGGGGGGGAAGAGGGGGAAGCATTGTAGTGGCGGTGGTTTTGCCTTACCCCCCTAAGGCCAAAGGCACCAAGATGGACCCAGGAAAATGGTGAGGGACCCCGTACACCCCCTTCCTAGGAAAATGTGGGAGACGGTGAGGGAGGAGACCCAGAAAATGCTCCAATGGGGAGTGATTGAGGAGTCGCAGAGCGCATTTCGGAGCCCTATCGTATTGGTCCCAAAACCCGATGGCTCGACGTGCTTTTGCATCGACTTCCGAAAAGTCAACAGTATATCACGCTTCGACGAACTATTGGACTGACTCGGGCAAGCGCGCTACCTGTCGACCATCGACCTAAGCAAAGCAATCCCCCTCACCGCCACCTCAAGAGAGAAAACAGCCTTCTCGATGCCTTTCGGATTATACCAATTCGTTAGAATGCCGTTTGGCTTGCATGGGGCAGTAGCCACGTTTCAACGCCTAATGGATAACGTTCTGAAGGACCATCACCAGTACGCGGCCGCGTACATTGACGACATTATAGTGTACAGCGAGTCGTGGGAAGAACATCTGAGATGACTCCGGGCCATCCTGAGAACCCTGCAGGAGGCAGGGCTATCGGCCAACCCCCACAAGTGCCACTTCGGAGAGCGAGAAGTGACGTATCTAGGCTACACGGTAGGAAGGGGCCGTGTAAAACCCCTAGTCAATAAGATGAGGGCCTTACGGGAATACCCCCCTCCCAAAACAAAGAGGCAGGAGCGGCAATTTTTAGGCCTAGCCAGTTATTACCGGCGCTTTGTACCACACTTCGCATCCCTGGCCGCCCCTCTAACAGACTTGACCGGAAAAGCGTGCCCCAACAAGGTGCCATGGATGGAGGCCTGTGACCAAGCCTTCCGAACACTTAAGAGTAAGCTGACCGAAGCACCGATACTAACCCAACCGGACTTTCACAGACCCTTTATAGTGCAGACTGACGCTTCCAAGATTGGGTTGGAGGCCGTCCTGTCCCAAAGGCACGCAGAGGCAGAACATCCCGTGATCTACATAAGTCGCAAATTGTATCCACGGGAACGTAAGTACTCGACCATAGAAAAGGAAGCGCTGGCCGTAAAATGGGCAATAGAGATGATGCGATATTACCTATGGGGCAGCCAGTTCACAGTCGTGACCGACCGCGCCCCGTTATGGTGGCTGCACAATATGAAAGACACAAATCCCCGAATTATGCGATGGTATCTTTCGTAACAGACGTATGCCTTCAACGTAGCCCACCAAGCTGGGGCCACGCATGGACACACGGACTTCTTCTCCCGAAGTGACGGCCAAGAAGGAGTCATGGATCACGGGGTAAAGGGACATTTAAGGGGGGAAGTGTGTGACGGGGCAGAGGCGCCCCGCACTCCGATCCCCCTGGAAGCTGCCTTCGCGGCGACCTAGGGGTCGGAGCGAGAAGCCCCGGCGCCAGTTGCACTACGAGCGGCGGCGTGCGGGTAGGAGCCGGAGGCACCGGGGACAAACCAGGCGGCCCCAATGCGGGGCGAGCGGTGATGTGCCGGGTGCTCCCAGGCCATGGCAGCGGCAACACGCCTGCACCTGCCGAGACCACGCCTGATGTCATGCGGGGGGCGGCACCAGATGGTGGGTGCGCCGCCCCGCCGAAAGTAGACTCATGTACCGGGGGCGGAGGCCCCCCCCCCCGGCCACAAGCAGCGTTGGGATTTAAAAGGACGGACACGGCTGCCCGAGGAGGAAGGACCCAAACTGTGGAGGTAAGCCCCCGCATTGGCGAGACAGCGGGGCAGGGAGAGGAAGCAGCCCAGGGCAGGCGAAGGGAGCCTGAGGGCTGGCGCGTTACAGCAGACGCCCCGCCAGCCGGACCGGACGCCATAAGCGTTCTGAGTCCGTAGGGCCCTGGGCTGGGGTCCATTAGAGGGGGCAGGCCCGGACCCCCCTCTCCCTGCTACAGGAAGCCCGGAGACCCCTGGTGTTAAAGGGGCCCCCTGGGCCAAGAGGATAGTTGACTGGGGACACCAGACGGCAGACCACTGGGTGAGGGAAGCACGAGACTCAGGCGGAGAGCACGGGGTGCTGGGGGCGCCCCGATAGACTCCTTTACAGTGCCACATAATTACCAGTCACTTAGGGAGATATGGAAACAACTGGATAAAGAATTAGATATTGACCAAAGATTAAATGAAAATTTGTAAGGTCTAAATGAATGAATGAAGTTTATATGGGAAATCTGTAGTGAAATCAGGAGGGGATGAGAAAGCAACAAACCAGTGTCTAATATCACGTGTTTGTTGGCATCCATGTCTACCCCTCATCTCTATGTTTGTGTTCGTAGACTGCAAATGTTTCAAGAAAGGGATCTATTTATTTTATGCCTATAAATCTTGTGTGAGGCACTATCAATAGTAAATGTGGTGGAACACGTTCTGCTTTGTGTGTACATGCATAGCTCCCACTGCGGTCAATGCTCAAAGTCAAAGGGACTTTCATGTGCCTATGTGAGTTGAATTTGGCCCTCTTGAAACACATTTCAGGTTCGGAGGCAGTACTGATTATTTTGGTTGTGTAGTACTGAATTTTGAGGGATTCATCATGTTCTGTAGAATTCTAGGACTCTAGCTGGTTCTAGTTAGTAGTTGTGTTATCCTCATGATATAGAGAATAGCTTTAACATTAGGAAGATAACTTTGAGGAGCTAGTTCCTAGATTGTAAGGAATGTCAAATTAGCATTGTCAAACTCTCTGGGAGTTATTCTGAAGTTATTTCATTTCAGCGCTTCCAATATCTGACTCCAAACATTTTCAGGATATAGTGACTATAAAGAAATAAGATTACAGGTGCCAGATGCCAGCTCCTATATCTAACAAGTCCAGGTGCCTTTACCTCCCAGTGTGTATTATGAATGTTTTTTCCATGATAGTATGCATTTCTAATCTTTCTTTTTCTTTGATATAAATGCTGTATCACGTTGATTCACTACAAGACGACACATGGCGGTTATACTATTATGCGCAAAAAATGGATTTATGTGATTGGGTGTTAGAAGACCAGTTAATGGGATATGGTTGCCAGCCAGTAATGATTGCTAAAAAGCGTAGCTGAAATACAGTGCTGTATCCTCTACTTACTGTATAACTAGGCTGTGTAAATTAAGGTAGTTGCCATCTAGGATTATCTTTCTGTCTTGGAAAATGTTCTGAAAGGAAATCCTTTCTAAAAATACATTAACTGGTCAAATAAATGAAATGCTCATATTTTGAAACAAATGTTTTCTGTATATTTATTTGATATACATATGAATTAGTTACCTTATACAGCTTTTGAGACTTGTTTTATACAGTGTAATTCATATTGGTCACATTTTGATTTTCATCTGAGTTTGAGACTACCCAAAAACTGTTGAAATATTTGAATTCCCTGAAAGGAAAAAAATTTAATCTATATTTAACCTGCTCTATGTCTCCTTACGATAGATTTGTAATTAAAAATGTTCATGAGACTTTTACATTTAAACCTGTTGAATAATGTACTGTACTGCGTTAATGTAATATTTTATATCTTTAACACATGTGTTTTCCAGCCCTGAGGGACAACAGGATTGAGCTGGTTCGAGCTTCCTGGCATGAACTGAGCATCAGTGTCAGTGATGTGTCTCTGTCAGATGAAGGGCAATACACCTGTTCTTTATTTACTATGCCTGTCAAAACTTCCAAGGCTTTCCTTACTGTTCTGGGTAAGTATAGCTGGCTAAGAATACCAAAGTGAAATGAGTTAAGAGATGATTTTTTAGGCTTCTTAAGCCTCAGTAAATATTTCTAGTGTCAACTTTCAGAAAACTTAGGAGAAGTATGTAAAACACCCACTCTTGCTTTCACTGAAGATTGCTTGATGAAACCATACCTAGGAATAGCAAGCTCCTTAACGTGTGTGATGTGGCAGGATCATGAATTACAGTGCACATGAATGCTTCGTAAAATGGACATAACCTCTATAACCCACGTACCAAAAGGGTTAACAGGGTGCATGTGTTCATCTTCTAACAATGTACTGTATAGGGCAAAGGAGACAAAATCAGAGAGTATGAAATCAAAAAGGAAAGGGCTTTAAGGGACTCATAGTTTTGTCTTAGCTATGCATTTTCCTGGCTCGTTCTATTTTCTTTTTTTCCCTACAAAGTTCATATTTTCACTGGGCTTGCTTCTTTGATGTTTCATCCTCTAAATGTTCTGCTGTTTTCCCCAAAGGCCAGTCGGTCACTCTCTCTCACTCACACACACACACACACACACTCAATCTAGATGCCTGGATCTGGCCCATGAGGCTCAGGGACCCTTCCAGCACTGGGGAGCCCACACTGGTGCTCCTGCCCTCCCCCTCCTGCTCCACTGCAGAGCTGAAGCACACAAAACCTACTAGGCTGGGCCCCCTAGACTCTGGGGGAATATGAGGAGTAACCTTCTCCTTCTCAGTCAGGGGCCATGTCAGTGAGGGGTTTGATTTGTTTTGTTTTGTTTTATGCTTCTCACTTATGCGCAGTCCCCAAATGATTTTTCTGAGAGTCAGCAGCCCCTAACCGAAAGAGGTTCCCCGCCCCTGAAGTAGATTCGTATAGATGCCCAAGCTTTATGTGATTCTGTCAATGTCAGTAGCCTAATCAGCTAAAATTTGTGGTGTTCACTGTAACACATTTGCATGCCTAAAATCTTTACGCTTTTAAAGATTGATTTTTTTTATTTTATTTTGTTTTGCTTTTTATATATAGAAAAGCAGACAGTTGAATTTAATAGGACTAATACAAGATGTTCCCTTTGCTGGCAATATTAAAGTTAAACCACTCAAGGAATTGATTTTGTGCATAGGATATGAAGTACAGATACTCTGTGAATCCCACTGAGTCTGTTTTGCAAAAATCTTCTCAAGTTTGCTATCAAGGACAAAAATATCCACTCAAAGCAGAATATTTGGGGATAACAACTGCCTAAGGGTTAATTTTTTTCTGTTGAGTCATCTCAAGATCCAAAGAATAGGTGATTAGTCAAATTTAAACTATTAAATGACAGTGAGACACAGAAAAAGGGTATTTCAAAGTTAAAAAAAATAAACCCAAGACATCTAACCAGTAGCTTCTAATCAAGGTAGCTTGCTCTTTTAAGGTCTATTTAGTTCTATTTTTTGTTTGGTTGTGAGGGATTTTTTATTATTATTATTTTTACATGATTGCTTTCCAACATCATCTGTTTTCTTTCTAACAAAAAGACAGCAGAAAGGTTTCAGAAGCATCTGTCTTACTATAATTTCATGTAATTGTCTATTAGAAACTCATATTTAAAATTCTAAATATGACCCTACATAAGAGTAATTTTTTATTTGAAATTGAGTCCATGCATTTTTAACAGAGAAATATTTCTGCATATAAATAATCTTTCTAGTTACTGGTCTGATTTGGATTAGAAGATTTTAATGTAGATGGATTATTAAAGATGCCATTTCATGCCCTAAAAAGTGGGAGTTGTTTTATTACAGAAACTATATTTGATTGGTGCTGTTGCTTTTGTCTGGACTACTGTTTAATTAGGTACTGGGTTTATCAGTTTCTTTTGGCAAAGGAAAGATATGAACAAATCACATTGCTAAATGCAGACCACAAAATGGAATTTCAGTGACTTATCCTTTTTTCCTGGAATAAAAATCCATGAATTAATTGAAACTTTTGAAATGTAAAGGGTAAACCTAATCATAAAATGAGAGCTTTTAGAAACTGTGGTATGACACATCTTCTCAAAATAAGACCTTTCTATGTGTTACTAAGCCAGTCATTGACAATAACTAAATATTCTCAATTTCATTTACAGCTCTATATTTTAGGTCTCCCTCCAATCCTCAAAACATAATCTTTCTCATCCCTAATATTCTGTGTATGATGATTAATTGGCATAGACCCTGATCCAAAGCTCACTGAGTCAATGGAAGGATTTCTATGAATTCTGTGTGCTTTGGACTGGGCACATTATTTTACTACAGGCAGTCCCCGAGTTACGCGGATCCGACTTATGTCGGATCCGCAGTTACGAACGGGGATTTCTCGCCCCGGAGAACTAGAGCAGCGGGACGCCTGGTCCCGCTGCCCGCCTTCTCCGGGGCGAGAAAAGCTGCTCCCCGTCTCCCTGGTCTGCTGGTGGAGCCAGCAGACCAGAGAGACGGAAGCAAAGCGGCGGAGCACCGGGGGCCGGACCCGCAGCCGCTTCCAGATCAGCTGGAAGCGGCGCGGGTCTGGCCGGGTGCTCCGCCGCTTTGTTCAGCGTCTGCCTGGTCTGCAGACCAGGCAGACGCTGAACAAAGCAGCGGAGCACCCGGGGCCGGACCCGCGACCGCTTCCAGATCAGCTGGAAGCGGCGCGGGTCCGGCCGGGTGCTCCGCTGCTCTGTTCAGCGTCTCCCTGGTCAGCAGACCAGGGAGACGTGGAGCAAAGCGGGGGGCCTGTGGTAGAGCAGGTGGGGCACTGCCGGTTGGCGCTACTGGACCAACCCGGCAGCACCCCAGCTGCTCTGCCCCAGGCGTCCTGATTCAGCTGCTGATCAGTTTCAGCAGTGGCTGAATCAGGATGCCTGGGGCAGAGCAGCTGGGGTGCTGCTGGGTTGGTCCAGTACCTCCGAGGAGCGGCCGCGCTACTGGACCAAGCCAGCAGCACCCGAGCTGCTCTGCCCCAGGCGTCCCAAAGTCAGCCGCTGCTGAAATTGACCAGCGGCTGACTACAGGAAGCCCGAGGCAGAGTTGCTCTGCCCTGGGCTTCCTGGAATCAGCTGCTGATCAGTTTCAGCAGCAGCTGACTTGGGGATGCCTGGTGTTCTTACCTTGAATCTGTATGTAAGTGGAACTGGTGTCCAGATTCAGCGGCTGTTGAAACTGATCAGTTTCAGCAGTGGCTGATGCCAGTTCCAACTTACATACAGATTCAACTTAAGAACAAACCTATAGTCCCTATCTTGTACGTAACCCGGGGACTGCCTGTATATATTTTAGAAATGTGCATCTGATCTGTGAGTCTGTTTGTTCAAGAACTCTGCCTAAACGTTAAGAGCTAGGACCACCAAATTGGCAGTAGCTTCCTCCTGTCATAACTTAAAGCAAGGCCAGTATAATGGGATGTTTGTGAAATGTGTTTGTTTCTCATAAAATGGAAAAGGAGAGGTCTGGTAAGAGGGACAGTTATTGTGCAGGACAACCAGCAAGGGGACTGGGACAACTATAACCCCATTGGGGCAGCAGGGACTAGGAGTGGAGAAAGGATCAACTATCAACTATATATTTCAGAGAGTTTGTCTTTTTGTGTCTGTCTCCCCCAGCTTGGGGATATGCACCCCGTCCCCCAGCTGCAGCGGACATGGACGGATGCTTTTCATCTGGCCCCCTGCTGCAATGAGAGATAGCTGGGGCTGTTTCCTTTACCCTGGGCAGCCTACATACTTAACCCCTCATCCCTAGCCCCACCCTGAAAAATGATTTAAATGAAGAAAAACAAAACTTATTTTGTAGGGGTAGGAGTCCTGGAATTCATGCTGGAACTGTCTGTTGAAATACATCTGAATCAATTTGTTGTCTCATTTTAACAAGAGTAGTTAATATTTTTCACACCTCCCACTCAAAATAATCTGCTTTAAAATGCAGCTATCCTTTATATGTCTAGCAATAGGAAATCAACTTAAATTTGAACATAACGTGTGAGACAAGCTAGCTTGGTTTAAAATGAACATTAAAACCTGTTCATTTTCGTAAATTAAAATTTAGCATGATTCTGAGTCACTGGTCAATTTAAAATAGGAAATAGAATTCAGTGACACTTGTTGATAGGCCTGTCAATCATAAAGTGAATAAACCTATCTGTTAATTACTTTACCTATAATGCTAAGATTGTTTTGAAAATTGACCTATAATAGGTTAACCTTATCAACTGATAACTCTGATCAAAAAGTTTATAGTAGCTGATTGGCAACATGCTGTATCTTTTATTTGCTTGATTATTTTCTAGGTGTTCCTGAGAAGCCACAAATTAGTGGATTCATTTCACCTGTTATGGAGGGAGAGAGGATGCAGCTAACCTGCAAGACCTCTGGTAGCAAACCAGCAGCTGATATGAGATGGTTCAAGAATGATAAAGAGATTAAAGGTATTGAAAAGCAATTGCATGTAATTGTGTGTCAACATCAAAACTAAAGTATTTAATGGGCTAGACTAGGATTGCTTGCTTGTATTATTTCCATTTTATAAAAGAATGGTCATTATCTAAATGTGCAAGAATCAATTATACTCTGAAAATGTGAAAGAATTGATCAACATTTATCGTGATACCTATATGATTGTTTTTATATGTTACAAACTATAACTTTTAATTATAATAGTGATCTTAAGATCATAATATTACCTTAATTGAGATGATCATAAAATGCTTTACAACAGTCTTTTGCAGCAGGAAAATGTCTTTCTCAGTACCCCTGCTATTTTGCCATTTGTTCCACTTTTTTTCTGTCCCCAGAAAACTGGTATTGATTTTTAATAATGTTCATCCAGTATGCTAAAAGATCAGGTCCATGAGTTGTCAGAATTGTGACTGTTTCTTTATAGCTTTTGTTTTAAAACCATTCCTTTAGTATCCATGTATCTCTTCCACTTGTGTAGTAGTATAGTTTGTGTTAGGGAATCAAAAAGCTTCTTTGAGTAAAGTTATGGTGGTAGTAAGAGAAACAGTTCATCTTTCTTCCGTATCCACCAACACAGAGCAATACATAATAAAACAAATACTAATATACAAAAATAATAGCATGGTTGGTATTCACAGAAATGCTTCTTTTAAATGTACCGGTCTTGAGATGTTTCCAATTTAAAATCAGAAAAGTGGATTGGAAAGGAGCAAGGACTTTGGGCTCAAATAGACTAAAATAAATTGGAGTTGCTGTGGTCAAGTGAGTTGTGAAACAGGAAAACAAAGTGGAGTCTTTCATCCTGCTGGAAGGTAGAGGAAAATACCAAAAGAAAAGTAGTACCTTGTGCAATACAGAGGATATAATTTACATGCTGTACTATGCCAGCAAAGCTGTTATTCAAAAGAGATGTCAAAGTGAATGTATGCAAGAAGTTCTATCAAAAGATGGAAAATAAACTTAGGTAGTGACAGTATCCTAAATGAACTACTGGTATAAGCAGATATATCAGCAAGAGCAACTCAAGGCACCAGGTTTAAAAAAAAGTTACATCTATCAGGCTTCCACAATAATTATGCCGTTCCTGTTGAAATGTAATAGCAAAGCAGACAATTTAGGGATTTCAGTCTTAACATACAACTTTCTGAGAAGTTACTAAGAGATGGACATAGGAAAGAAAACTCGGTAGAATGGATGAAGTAAAGGTTTAAAGAGAAGAGAAATAGGAGGTGAAGAAGATACAAATGAGGGAAAAGCCTTTAGTTTTCTAGGTCTTCTGAAGAGCACAGTGCCATTGTCATGAAGGTTACAAATAAAATAACCTAACTAGCTTGCAATGGCATCAGCAGAAGGAACATTAACTTTTGTGCACTGGAAAAGGTGAAATGATAAATCTGAGAAAATAGATATGAAATGTTATGCTAATGTATCTGACATTAAAGGTTAGAAGTTCTGCTGTCTAGCACCAGTAAATTCAATTGTGTTACAGTATATTATACATGGTGGAAAAGAATGTGAAAAGTGAATACATTCAGTTCAGAGTAGGAATGGGGGTGGGGAGGAGGAGGAGGGAAAAGCCAGGCTAAAATTTTGCTTGCATTTCTCTTAGCAGAAAGAAGGAATCATCATCTAGTAAGAGAGAACTGTTTTAACAGGCTCAATGTCAAGAATGGTGTTATGCTTATAGGAAGCACATGGGATCTTTTTCAGGGGGATAAGACAACATGCTGCATTTATTGACAATATAACAAAGTAGTGTGTGCATGCACGCACACACACACACACTGATGGAATAGTTACTAGTCTATTGCTTGGCCCAACCTATTGGCCAGATAGGTCAGGTGCAAGGTAGAAGCTGGATTCATGTCATTCTAGACTGATGCCCCTCCTGGTCTTGATCTTAGCAGGACAGAACCCGAAGAACCATACAAGACACCACATCCTTTATAGGACTTTCCTTCCATGGAAGTCTGTGCATTTTGCCTCATCAGGCCTTAGTCAGTCATTCAGCATCAAAATCAGTCTTCCTACGATGTGCTTATTGGGAAGAAGTTGTTCTCACAGACATCTGATACCAGTACGTTGACGACCGCTCGGGGGCGTTGTCCTTCCATCAAAAATTGTGATTGGTTCCGTATCAAGGGGTTCATGCCTCTAGCTTCAGGGTTTGTCAGTCTGCCCTGGTAGTCTGCGTCTTCCGTGTGCTTTGATTATTATTTGGTGCTTCTGAGTCTCCAGCCCTTCCTCTGACCATCTGAGCATGCAGTGGCCTTCACACTTATCTCTCCTAAAAAATTCTCTCTCATTCACATAAACAGTATATTTACAGAATTGCATCATGGAACAAAGGGATACTTCTAAAACACTTTAACAAAGTTACAATGTCTTTCAACATTAAACTTCTTTTAACTACTACAAGGCCTTATCTAACACTAATATCACTATGTATTACAATATTCCATCCCTTTACTTTAACATGCTAACATCTAATAAAGCCTGTCTGCAGCCTACCTCTTATATTTAAGTTTAATCCAAACCTTTGCTATAACATACATTTATTACAACTGATTTATTAGTTACAAAATTCCAATTCCAGTGCTACAATGGGAGAAGCTGAGTGTGAATCGTGACATTCCATATTTTAACATTCGGCATCTGATACATGCATCCATATTAGCACAGGGATGTGAGGTATGCCTTTCTGATCCTTTTTTATTCCTACGTGTACAAGTAATATTGCTGACTGTGGCATCCCTAAATTGAGCTTATTTAGAGCTACAAATATATAAAAAAGAAAATACACAATACTTTATTTCTAGTGTAATTTATTACACACTGTTTTGAAAATGTAACCTTAAATGTAGTTTGTTTTTTGAGAAATATCTTCAGATGATTTTCCTTTTTTTTTCTTGTGTGGAAAAAGTAAATTAATATTTTTGCAACTGAATGGCAATTTAAAATGAAGCTGTTAATTTTAATATGTGCAATAAGATCAGAAATGTGGTAATTTTTTTGTCTTGACAAAATTCCAGTGAAAGTAGAGTTTAATCTTTTCAGATTAATGCATGGATAAAGCAAAACTAGTTGAAAAATATCCAGAAGCTATTAATACCAATTTTATCCAGTTAAAATATAGAAAAAATATTTTCACTACATATATGGGAACATATAATTTTAAATAACCATGGAGTGATAAATAAACACGTTTCTATTATTTTCCTCCACAGAGACCAATAATACGGAGCTACGAAAAAAGTGTTAACCAGTCAGAGTGCATGTGCAAATGCATCCTGATTGGTTGCAGTGAGTTCCAGGAAAACTTTTTCCATGGAAGGCTTTTTTCTTGACTTTAAGCTTCAATTCTTGAATTAATGTGATTCTCAGAAAGAAAGAGAGAAAAAATCTGTCACTTGAAAAACATTTGGCTGTTACTGAATAACATATCAGTATTTTATATGATCCAGATATTCAGAGTTTATATAAAAGTACGTACAATGACTTTTCAGTGACGATTTAAAGTCAAGAATTTCAAAAAACAGGCACGTAAAATGCTCCTAAAGAAGTGCTCTCCATTTTTTCAAATGAGCTTGCTATCCAGAATCCGCCCGTTGAAGTGAATACATCTGATGCCTAGGAGCTATCCAACCTGCACTTAACTTGAAACTGCTGGGTGCTTAGCACTTTTAAAAATGAATCTGTTTATTCAAGTGCTTAAAGTTAAACTTAGAACACAAAATGTAGGTACTTTTAAAATCTAGGATAAAATATTTTCTTATTTTATGAATGTAATAACATTGGTTTAGCCACAGTCAATATTTTCCTCGGCTTTGTGTTCCATACATTTTGATAGTCACCTTAGGAAAAATTGAAATCATCTTAATGCTTAGCAACCAGCAGGAAGAAAAATGTAAGCGTGTAGAAGAAAATTATTTCTGAGGCAAAAATCAGAATTACTTAACTACCTGGATTCTTACATTATCTGAAGTGCATGAAAAGCCCATCTTTCTGATTCCGTAGATATTTGTAATCTAAAAAGATGTAGCTTATTACATTTTATATCTGCTTTCTAAAATTGACTTTTCATGGAAATTTTATTTAGGTCATCTTCCTCTCCCTAATGGGATTTTACAATGATTTGTAGAACTGAAACCTCTTGCATTTTCCTTTCCTTTGATTAGGAAATAGAGGACACATGCAATCTCAGTAGTACATTTCCTTATAAAAATTCATTTTAAGGCCTTCATTAGCCCAAATCAATATGGCCAGGTTGCTGTTTTGCTGAAATAAACACAAATCAATGAGCAATATAAATAGATGTGTACAAAATAAAATAAATTCAAAAAGTTTATAAGTGGCTCTCCCATTAACTTCTGTACATAATAACTTTTAAAGTTAAACACCTCATCTGTTGATTCTTATGTTTCGTCCTCATTTATGCATCCATCATATATACAAGGCCCCAGAGGTCTTGAAATGAGTTGTGTAGGGAGTGCTATGCACCCCCTGACCTGAAGTCATTTCCGTTATACACAGGGTTTAGAGATGACTTGAAGTCATTTCCATTATACACAGGGTGTCTGTTGGCACCTCCACTATAAAAATTGTGCCAGTACCCCTGCCCATTACAGAGAGAAGCTAAGGGTTCACAACTATGTGAAGTCAATTGAAATTGCAAGTGCACAGCATCCTAGAGAATGTCTGTACAACAGCTGGACATGAACATCTCAGCCATAGTAGAAAGACTTGTTCCAGCAGGGCTACAGATTGCACACTAAAAATGGCTAGGTGGGGTTGGTAGGCTTGAGATTGAATGTTCCAGCCCAAGCAGTAGCATCTACACTGTTATTTTTTTAATGTACTAGTTTATACTCTGCTAATGTGACTCAGGCCCAAATGGGAGGCATGGTCCCAGGTACAGAAGAGATGAACACTCAGGGTACGTCTAGACTATGCTGTATTTTTGAAAGAGGATATGCAAGTTCCGTGGGGATTTGCATATCTTCCGATCTCTCTTTCAAAATCAGGTCTTTCGAAAGAGAAAGTAGTCCGGATGCATTTTTTTGGGGAGGGGAAAAAAAACCCTTTTTCGAAAAACCATGTAAACTTCATTTTTAAAGAAAGAGTGGTGTTTAGAAAAAGTGTTTTTTCCCCCAAATAAATGCATCCAGACTACTTTCACTTTCAAAAGACCCACTTTCGAAAGTGAGATTGGAAGAAGATATGCAAATTCTCATGGAATTTGCATATCCTGTTTCGAAAATACAACATAGTCTAAATGTACTCTCAGAGCCCAAACTGAAACTATGTGGGGTTACTAATATACTTGTATCACATATCTATAACAGACTAGATACCTAGACTTCAAAATTTTTACTGTAAGTAACTCTATAAAGTGCTTTAAAAATGTGTTTTTCTAGTGGACTTCAGTGGAAGTTTATTTCTAATTGGGATGTATATATATTCATGGTAATGAGGAGATGCAAGGTATTCTTGCCTTTCAGTTGATTTTGGTTTAGTTCATTGCAGATTTAATTGATTGTAGATGTCCAGCCATCAGTTCCAGTTCAAAAGCTAAACTGGCTTAAACAAAATTCTTGCTTATTCTCCTACCCTTTCCCTCCTATACTCCTTTCTTGATGTCTGAAGATCACTACCATCATCCATGTAACTCGGGCATATAAGATCAGCATCATCTTCAATATGGATCTCTCTATATGTCCTCAGATTATGTCCATAGTCAAGCTGGAAGGGCATACCAAGTGGGGTCCTGCAGGGATCAATTCTGGGACCAATTCTATTCAATAACCTCATCAATTATTTAGATAAAGGAGCAGTGAGTATACTTACAGAGTTAGTGACTTATACCAAGCTGGGAGGGATTGCAAGTGCTTTAAAGGGTACAATTAAAATTCAAAATGATCTGGGCAACCTGAATAAATGGTCTGAAATAAATAGGATTCCAATCAATAAGGACAAATGCAAAACTACTCCACTTGGGAAGGAACAATCAGTTGCACACACTGATGGGAAACAATTGCAAAAGATTTGATGATCATAGTAAATGAGAAGCCCAAAATGAGTCAACAATGTAACAGTTGAAGAAAAAAAGAAAAAGCTAATTCTGATATGTTTTAGCAAAAGAGTTGTAAGCAATACACAAGAAGAAATCATTATGCCACTGATTAGCTTCCCCTGGAGTACTGAGTCCACATTTAAGGAAAGATATGGACAAATTAGAGAATGTCCAGAGAAGAGCAACAAAAATGATTAAATATTTAGAAAACATGGACCATGAGGGAAGAGTGGAATAAATGGGTCTGTTTAGAGACAGTAGAAGAGAAGACATGATAACAGTTTTCAAGTACATAAAAGATTGTTAAAAGTAGAAGGAAGAAAAATTATTCTCCTTGACCTCTGATGATATGACACAAAGCAATGGGATTAAATTTCAGCAATGGCAGTTTAGGTTGGACATTAGGAAGAACTTCCTGTGAGGTTGGTTAAGCACTGGAATAAATTGCCTAGGGAGGCCGTGGAATCTCCATCACTGGAGATTTTTAGAAGCAGGACAGCCAAACATCTGTCAGTGGATGATCTGGATAATACTTAGTCCTGCTATGAGATCAGGGAGCTAGATGACCTCTCAAAGTCACTTCCAGTCCTGTGAGTCTGTGATCGATCTTACAATTTCATCCTGCATGGCCTCCTTGAAATACAACCGTTCCTATTAATCACAACAAGTAAAAATCTTGTGTGTAGGCTCTCATCAGTTGATTTTGAAATTGCTTTTCCTAAATGCGTATTTGGCAATGGCAGTATTGGTTCAGACAAAAAATGGAATATCTGGCTATAAAATGTAGAGGTGTTTAAAGCAAATAGGTGAACCATTTTTAAAAATCAGTTTGCTATACACTAGAGCCTCCTAATTTGCCTTGTGCTCCTTGAACATCATTAAGATAAAATTGTTTCTCTTGCAGATGTAAAATATTTAAAGGAAGAGGATGAAAATCGCAGAACATTCACTGTTAGCAGCACGCTGGATTTCCGAGTGGATCGGAGTGATGATGGTGCCGTTTTAAGTTGCAGAGTAGACCATGAGTCCCTAAATTCTACACCTCAGATAGCAATGCAGGTTCTAGAAATACACTGTAAGTAATACATAATCTACTATATATCTGAAAAAGTTTGTGCATCTGTCTGGTCTTCCTATCTGTGTTTCTCTCTGTGAGTCTATTTGTTCAAGAACTCATCCTAAACATTAAGAACCAGGGCCACCAAATTTGGTATGTAGCTTCCTCTTATCATAACCTAAGTAAGCAAAGGGTTTGGTTGTGCCTATCAATGGGATGTGCATGGAATGTGATTTGTTCCTCATTAAACAGAAAGGTAGGGGTGTGAGAGCAGAGACAGTTATATTCCTGAGGTACCACAGGAGGGTAACAAACACCCCAACCCCTGAGGAAGCAGCCAGGCAGTGTGACCTTCTGCTCACAAACAGAGAGGAACTAATAGGGGAAGTAGAGGTGGGTGACAACCTGGGAAGCAGTGAACATGAGATGGTAGATTTCAGGATCCTGACCAAAGGAAGAAAAGAGAGTAGTAAAATACACAACTTGTACTTCAAAAAAGCAGATTTTGACTTCCTCTGGGTATGTCTACACTACCACCCTAGTTCGAACTAGGGTGGTAGTGTAGACATACCCTCAGAGATCTGATGGGCAGAATCCCCTGAGATGCTAACATGAAGGGAAAAGGAGTCCAGGACAGCTGGCAGTTTTTTAAAGAAGCCTTATTGAAGGCACAGAAAGAAACCATCCTGATGCGTAGCAAGAGAGGCAAACATGGTAGGAGACCGGATTGGCTTACAGGGGAAATCCTTGGTGAACTTAAGCACAAAAAGGAAGCTTACAAAAAGTGGAAACATGGACAAATGACCAGGGAGGGGTTTAAATATATAGCTCGAGAATGCCAGGGGGTTATCAGGAAGGCCAAAGCGCAAATGGAATTGCGACTGGCTAAGGATATGAAGGATAACAAGAAAGATTTCTACAGGCATGTTAACAAGAAGGTGATCAGAGAGGCTGTGCGGCCTCTACTGGACGAAGGAGGTAACCTAGGCTGTGTCCAGACTCAGGGGTTTTTTCGAAAAAAGTAGCCTTTTTTCGAAAATACTTCCCCTGCGTCCAGACTCAAGCCGCGTTCTTTCGAAATTAATTCGAAAGAACGCGGCTTTTCTTTCGATGGCGGTAAACCTCAATTTACGAGAAAGAACGCCTTCTTTCGAAAGTTCCTCTTTCGAAAGAAGGCGTTCTTCAATGTAAATAGGGCGTCTTCGAAAGAGAGCATCCAGACTCACTGGATGCTTTCTTTCGAAAAAGCAAGCCGCTTTTTCGAAATTTCTCCGTGCAGTCTAGACGCTCTCTATCGAAAGAGTCTCTTTCGAAAGATGCTTTCGAAAGAGCCTCTTTCGAAAGAAGCCTGCAGTCTAGACATAGCGCATTAGTCCAGGAGCCCACCTTGTCCGTGAATACAGAGGCAAAGAAAGCATTGAGTACTTAAGCTTTCCCCACATCATCTGTCTCTAGGGCTAAGTGACTCAAGATGGGATGAAGATGGACAGCCCTTGGTGGGTAAAGAACAGGTTAGGAACTATTTAGAAAAGCTAAACGTATACAAATCCATGGGTCCGGACTTAATGCATCCGAGGGCGCTGTGGGAGTTGGCAAATGTCATTGAGGAGCCTTTGGCCATTATATTTGAAAAGTCGTGGAGAAATCCCAGATGATTGGAAAAAGGCAAATGTAGTGCCAGTCTTCAAAAAAGGGAAGAAGGACGATCCAGGGAACTATAGGCTGGTCAGTCTTACCGCAGTTCCTGGAAAAATCATGGAAGGGATCCTTAAGGAATCCATTTTGAAGCACTTGGAAGACAGGAAAGTGATTAGGAATAGTCAGCATGGATTCACAAAGGGCAAGTTGTGCCTGACCAATCTGATTAGTTTCTATGATGAGGTAACTGGCTCTGTGGATGTGGGAAAGTCAGTGGATGTCATATACCTTGACTTTAGCAAGGCTTTTGATACAGTCTCCCACAATATGCTTGCCAGCAAGTTAAGGCAATGTGGATTGGATAAATGGACGGTAAGATGGATGGAAGGATGGCTAGAAGGGTAGGATTGTGGTCGGTTTCTAGCAGAGTGCCCCAAGGTTCGGTTCTAGGACCGGTTTTTTTCAATATCTTTATTAATGACCTGGATGACGGGATGGATTGCACCCTCAGCAAGTTTGCAGATGACACTAAGCTAGGGGGAGAGGTAGTTACATTTGAGGGCAGAGATAGGGTCCAGAGTGACTTGGACAAATTTGAGGATTGGGCCACAAGAAATCTGATGAGGTTCAACAAGGACAAGTGCAGAGTTCTGCACTTGGGACAGAAGAATCCCAAGCATTGTTACAGGCTGGGGACCAACCAGCTAAGTAGTAGTTCTGCAGAAAAGAACCTGGGGGTTAAGTGGATGAGAAGCTGGATATGAGTCAACAGTGTACCCTTGTAGCCACGAAGGCTAATGGCATATTTGGTTGCATTAAGAGGAGCATTGCCAGCAGATCCAGAGATGTCATTATTACCCTTTATTCGGCTCTAGTGAAGCCACATCTGGAGTATTATGTCCAGTTCTGGGCTCCTCACTATAGAAAGAATGTGGATGCACTGGAGAGGGTCCAGCGGAGGGCAACCAAAATGATTAGGGGGTTGGAGCATATGACCTATGAGGAGAGGCTGAGGGAGTTGGGTCTGTTTGGTCTGCAGAAGCGAAGAGTGAGGGGGGATTAGATAGCTGCCTTCAACTTCCTGAAGGGAGGTTCCAAAGAGGATGGAGTAAGGCTGTTCTCAGTAATGACAGATGGCAGAACAAAGAGCAGTGGTCTCAAGTTGAGGTGGGTGAGGTCCAAGTTGGATATTAGGAAAAACTATTTCACTAGGGGGGTGGTGAAACACTGGAATGGGTTACCTAGGGAAGTAGTGGAGTCTCCATCCCTAGAAGTGTTTAAGTCTTGGCTTGACAAAGCCCTGGCTGGGTTGATTTAGTTGGGATTGGTCCTACCTAGAGCAGGGAGCTGGACTTGATGACCTTCTGAGGTCTCTTCCAGCTCTATGGTTCTATGATTCTATGAACTCAGACTGTCCCCAGGGAGTAGCTGTTGGCCGGGCAGCATGGTCTTGCCCCCACTCCCCAGGCCGGCCCTGGAGAGAGCCAGCAGCTGCCCCTTTGCCCTGCCCTGAGCCTCCCCTCATTCCCTACTCTGACTTCTGCACTCCCTACTCTGAGCCACTCTTGTCCCTCAACCCTGATACCTGCATTCCCCACCCGAGCCCCTCTTCAGCCCCCAGTCCTGACTCTTGCAGCCCCAGTCACTGTTCTGAGCCCCTCCTCGCACCCCCAGTCTCCTGCTCTGAATCTATCCTAAGCCCCCCAAACCTAATTCCTACACTCCCCCACTCACACCTCCAGCCCCCAGTCCTGGAGGATCTGAGCAATGCCAGGTAAATCTTCTAGTATGAATATACACACATTTTTACACTGTCTGGTTTTGAGTGAAAGTGTTCTGCCAGTAGACATTTAATAGATGTGTAATGTGAGCCATAGGTGGGCCTGCAGGGGTTAAATTTGTCCTCCTCTAGGCCAGCCTTGAAGACTACTAGCAAAAACATTGGGTGTTCTTTATCAGACAGCCTTCACCAGCCCAAACTCCCCTTGCTAAGACCCTCGTATGGGATAAATAATATGACCTCAGCTCTCAGCCCCGTGGGAACGTTGAAAGTGGCATTGGGCCAACTCGTGCACACTTGGTAGGCAGCTAAAGAATAAGATCTGCTGAGGGTCTCACTCCTCTGGGAGTTTTACCAGGGATGTAGAACTTGAGAGGTGCCCTGGATCCCCCAGCTGGAGCCACGTCCACTGCGGCCTGGTGCAAGGTGACCGGAATGGGACTTCCCGCAGAACTGAAGGGGCGTAAGCAGTTCTAAGTGCCTGTTGCTCACTTACATGCATTGCTTTGCCTATGCTAATTATTTAGATTATTTTGCAGTAGCTGTGTAACTATTTGGCAGTATTATGCCTGTAATAGTAATAATGTAGTGAGATTGTATTTTGCAGTGGCTGTGTAATTATTGGGATTACTTTGCAGTAGCCGTGTAACCATTTGGCAGTAATAAGCCTGTAATAATAGTGATGTAGTGAGATTAATAGAAGCAACTATCCTAATCAACTCCGTCTTGAAGTGAATCCACAACCCTGTTGGGCCCTGGCCCTGTGACTTGACAATATGAAATAAAATATCCTTAATGAGTTAAAATATATACACATCCATCTCTTCTAGCCCAATCCTGCAATTCTTCTAGCAATCAGTGAGAGATTTCCCAAAGTAAGGACTGGGAGATTGAGTCCTTAGTTTGTTTGGAAGAGGAGAGAGGACAAGTGTTTGTGGGTTTCAATAGTGTCTCAGGTTTTCTCATAGAGATTTTCAACATCAAGATAATAGTTTTATATAATATTCACTTTAGCTTGACAATACCATAGAAATATTAGGTGCTGTTAACAGCGGAGATTAAACCAGCAAATTTGTGCCCTGCTAATTTAGCTTTGAGTGATGTTCTTCATGTCAGAGCCCACGAGCACAGATTTAGTAATTATCCTCAAGGCTTGTCTAACAAGGGGATGTTACCTCAGAATAACTTTATTTGTTCTGATTAAAGTGCCTTGTGTCCACACACAGTTTAAAAAAACTGAATTATTTGGCACCAGAGGTAGCAGTAATTAATCTGTTTGGATTAAAAGAAACTCTTCTTAGCTGTGAGTTCGGGTGCTTTAAGGTTTATGTGAATGAATTTCTAAGCACTCTGCTTCTGGCAGTCTGCCCAGTGCTGTTCCACCCTTTATTGCTTCACACCTAGCTCAGCCTGTCTGTGTACCTTTGTGCCATCCACTGCTCTAAAGTTATCTTGACTGAATATCCTCTTGCTAATTAAATGCTGGCACGCAGCCAGGTGTGGTCTTTTTTTGATTTCAGATAGTGGTTAGTTCATGTGCCCAGAATTACATAGCTATTATAACACTGTGCTGGCACGTGCATGCTTGAAGTGCTCCAGTCCCATCTGGAGAATAGTCTCTGGAATGTATATAACTGCAAGATATCATAAGAGCAAATGAAGGTGAGGAGGCGCCAGGTCACAGCAAAGGAACCCCCGCCATGAGCACCCGCGTTGTGTTTTTGCAGTTAATGTTATCATTGCATCCACACATGAGGTGGCCAAGAACAGTATAACATGGCAGAGTAAGTGGTTACACAAGAACCCCATGCATACAGCCAGACTGACACTGATGTGCTCAAGAAGTCTACCAGCAAACAGACAGGAAATGCTTCAGGGGGTAGCTGAGTTAGTCTGTACAGGATAAACTTAAACAACAATGAATAGGCTGCTAGCACTTTAAAGACTAACAAAACATGTAGATGGTATCATGAGCTTTCGTGGACAGAGCCCACTTCTTGCTGCAGCTGGGAGCTCTCCCAGTAAGTAGAATATGCTGTATTACAGTACTCCTATGTAAGGGGATTCGAACAACTTTTTCTGCATATTGACAACCTTCTCAGAGTTACTCATATATGTAATTTCCATTTCACCTCTGCAACACCTGAGAGCCCCCCATCTTGGTAGATAGCAACTCTGCATGTGTTCCTGCCTTTCTGTATTCTGTGCCTCTTGAGGACTTGCCTCAGGGTAGCATCCTCAAATATAAGGATAGCCTGCAGCGGGATGTGTGTAATTACTAACGTGCCCCTTGCTGCCCTTCCCACCTACTCACTCACCTCACAGCATTAGCACTGAGGTAGAAGGAGGAAGTAATTTGGAAAAGATGTCATCCATCTGAAGCAAACCCCAGAGTGGGAAGAGAAGATGAGAATGGCATTCCAACATTGTGGGAAAGCAACATTTTTTAAAAGAACGAATCGTCTGGTAGCTGTTTATAGACTAACAATACATGTAGATAGTATCCTGAGCTTTCGTGGGCACAGCCCACTTCTTCAGGTGACTGAAGTTTGGGTTTTTTTGTTAAGCTTCTCAACATTTTGTAATGGGTTTGGCACAGAAAACAGCACCAAGACAATAAAAATGAAAGTATGCTTTCCCTGGCTGCCTTTAGCACCTTCAATGCCACAGCCTAAACACAGCGGCTTTATCATTCATTGAAAGTCTTACAAACCTTTGACTGAAATGAGAGACCACAAGAGATGTTCAGGGAACTAGTGACTGCATCCCAAGGGAGGGCCATCAAAGCAAAAGGGTAGAGGGATGGCTTATGGAATGATCCCAAAGGCTCAAAAGGGAACTGATGGCCCTGGAAAAGGACATGATACACCTGGGCTACGTCTACACTGGCATGATTTTCTGGAAATGCTTTTAACGGAAAAGTTTTCCGTTAAAAGAATTTTCGGAAAAGCGTGTCTAGATTGGCAGGACACTTTTCTGCAAAAAAGCCCCGATCGCCATTTTCATGATCGGGGCTTTTTTTTGCAGAAAACAAATCTCTGCTATCTACACTGGCCCTTTTGCGCAAAAGTTTTTCGGAAAAAGACTTTTGCCCGAACGGGAGCAGCATAGTATTTCCACAAAAGCACTGACAATCTTACATGAGATCATCAGTGCTTTTGCAGAAATTCAAGTGGCCAGTGTAGACAGCTGGCAAGTTTTTCTGGAAAAGTGGCTGATTTTCCAGAAAAACTGGCCAGTCTAGACACAGCCCAGATGCAGAAGGAAGTAGCTGTGCTGGAGCAAATTTTGTTACAAACCTCCAGCAGAGCATCCCTATGTAGCCCTGTCCAGATTGGGTCATACCTTTCAATCAATCAAATTTCAGTTCCTTCCCATATCAGTCAGCTCCATCCATACTTTGGGATGGAAAAGGAAAATAGTTTCTAGCAGAAATTTATGAATAACACTTTGGACGTGCAAAAAGTTCCACCGATCTCAAGTTTTCATCACATTCTTTAACTCTTTTAAATCCAAGTGATGTAGTTTGTTACCTCTGTTATGTTTGCTAACTCAATATAAAAGATTATAAAAGCACGAGTGAAAAAAATCATTCAGGGTCAGCTCTCCCTATAATATCAAACCCACTCTCCCAGTATCAAATCCTGATAAAATCAGTAAACCATCATATATTGGTAATTTCCTTGGTTACAGTATGTTCGTTATCCCAGAGTAGCTCCTGATCTCAAAGTAAGCACACATGCCACTTGAGGCATTTTTCTGAGGCAACTTCTCCAGCCGCCTATAATGTTCAGAAAGTCTTTCCTGAAAGTCACAGAATCCATGACCTCTGTGGAACAAAAACACTAACCCAGTGAAGCAGAAGGGAAGCTGGGTCTCTGAGAATGACAGGATGAATCATAACTCCATCAAATATCCATAGTGAGGTGCAGAGCAGGAGTTCCCTTGATCATTGCAGAAAACAGTCCTGAGCTTCTAAAGATCCTAGAAATACAGACGTTTCCAGACCACCTCTCATTAATACTGGTGAATGCTCAATAGTGATCAAGGAGGCCTTGTAGGCCCATAGGAAAATTCCTCTTCCTGTTGATGGTCTTGGTGTGGGTGCAGTGAGCAAAGAACAAGAACATCTGTAGCTTCTACATAGTTTGGAAATCCCATCACATCAAAACAAGCAATAACCTCTTTTATGGCCTGGCCTGGCAGCTGCTTCTGAGTAACACTGCATATCTCCATGACAACACCCCAATAGCTAATGTACCAACATCAAACTGGTTAGGCGATGACAGCTACACTCTTCTCCTTGCTGAGTGGTGCCCTTATGTTGATGTTCTGTCATTGTAGCTCAAGAGCAAACTGCACAGATGTTTAGTAAACTAGCTTTTTGTTGCCACTTCTGGTCATCCCAGTTGTGCATTCTGATCCCGTCCCAACAGACACTACTAGCTGGCTGAGCTCAAGTGACACTTCACTAAGTAAACGTGCTCCAGATAAATGCCCTGTAAAAACAATTGCCCGATTTCATCATCCTGCTCCTCTTCCACCTGCAGCTGTGTCATCACAGCACCCAGAAGCCTTCAAGGCAGCCAGCCTAACTCTACTCAGCTGTACAATTGTCAATTCAAGTACATCATCATGTTCAAATGAAACACTGTCCTGATCATGGAACTCAGCAGTGTGTCCTTGATCTCTGATACAATGGCACTGGCAAAAATACGATGAATTAGGGGCTTTCAGAAGTAGGATCATGGAAATTTGTTATTTTGGCGCCAAGTCCCAGAATTCTGGTAGGCACCATAGGCATCTGACAATGCATCACGATAAAAATTTCAGAATTCATAGAGCTGAGCAGCACAACGTTGCACCATAGAATATCTGCCCAGACTGCTATAGGGTTAATTTGAAAAAGTACATAGTTGTATGGCCACAATTAACAAGGAAAATACTTTAAACTCACATAACAGTGGTATGAATACCAGCTCAATATAGTATACTTAAAGCAAACCAAGATCATCTGCTTTAGCATCTTCATTTAGATGTGCCCTTACATTGTAAATTACTCCTTCAGTTAGAAATTTCTTACTTATGAGATTAACTTTTGTAGTTCAAATAGCACCATCAGTGCTTAGAAATAAATCATGAAGGTAAGTATTTTGGGCCCTTGCTTTCTTCTTCTATGAATTTTTTTCTACTTTATAGTTATACTTGAAATCAACACTCTTTTTGTAAACAGAGTGGCTAAGTACATGTGACTTCATCCAGGTAATGGATATGAGAAAGAGAAGATATATGACATTAAATGACAGGGTTTTATTGGTAACTTATGGAATGATGGAGTGAAATGAAATCTGCCCAAAATTATGGGGCTGTGTAAGATAAATACTCTAAATGAGTACACGGAAAGATTAAGTAAAGAAGCCTTTATAAGCCCATGCACCAGGTTTAGTTAGGAATTTATTGGACAACAACCTGATAAAAGTAAAACCTTTAATAGTATTGATATCAATATATATTTTTCATTTTCCCCTCCCACATCTTCTAATTTATTACTGGGATTGTGCAAACCAAATCAGATAAAACCAAATAAATCAGAATCCTGTCTCCACTTGAAATGAACTTGAGATTTATTTAAAAAAAATCGGTTAACTCTTTTTACAGTGCAGTACTGTTTTTGAGCACTTCTACTCACTCTCATTGTTATGGCCAGGTGCAAAAGAGCAGAATTATGGGATTGCCTGTTCTTGTGATACCCTGTTTCTTTTGGTCAGGTTGTAAGTATCTTGAGAGAGAGAACATGGTCAGCACTTAAAATCTGATGATAAAGTGTGTCTTTCCCAGCCCTATTTTGCAGACTACATATATTAAGAAAATGTACATAAAGTTGGAGGTAAACATCCAGAATTTTGGGTGATTATCTGAACTTAAACCCTCCAATTTGTTGAGATTCACCCATCACTAATTTATATTCTCTCTCACCTGAATCTAATCCATCCATATCTCATGGTCTGTTTGCCGGAAGGGAGTCTTACTGTCATTGTCTTGCTAAAGGATTTGGTGGCATGCTAGTTCATGCTTGCCCAATGGGGATTAGAAATGGCATGACATTCTTGCCAAGTCTATTTTTCCACTGACACTTACTGTCAATGATAAACTTAAGATCGAATAACATTCTCGGTGGCATTTCTCAGAAGTTTGTTGTTAGACTAGCTGCCACTGATTATTATGTAGGAGGGTTTTTTTTTAATAAACTATAAAAATAAAACAAAATAAATCTCAGGGAAATATTTAGCTGTATTATATACTTCTGTTCTCACACTCAGAAATCTTCTTCTGTTTTGTTATGAACTGATCAGAAGTGAAGTACTGTCCCTATAAAAGTTTGTTTGGTGCTGCAGTAATTTACGGTATTATACAGCATATTTTGACTCTCTCCCTCCAGGCACAAGTTCAGGAGGCTTTCTTTGAATCTTTGAAATGAAATCAAACCTGTTTAAATTTCACACACAATCATAGTGATTCTAAAATGGCAGCAGTAATGTGGCCAATGCCACAAGACACACTGAAAGATTCTTCAGCATGTCTCATAAGCTGACCATACTTCCCAAAAGACAACACTAATGCATTAAATATGTATTAGGTAAAAAAGATATTATGCTGATATCTGTGATCGCTTGTGATGCAATTTGGGGTACATTCTCAATCAGCAGTCTCGGAGATCTGCAATGAAATGTTAGCTTAGCAAACTTGTAGCTATCAGCTAGTGGTGCAGGTAAATAAAATTTCTTGCTGGCATGGGAAGGGTGGTCACACCAGCTAAGAGGAGGGCATGTGATCTCCCCATATGATACCCCTTGTGACTTCATCTGCTTCTAGTCTGGGACCATCATGTTCTTCCCCTCCCTGTCTCTCATTACCTGGGAGAGTGTTGAGGGCAGAATGGCAGCTGGAGGAGTTATCGCCAGTTCTGCACCTTTCCCCACATCCCTCCCAGCAGGGAAAGGAGCAGAATTCTTAGCTCTACCCCTTCATGGAGCTGCTGCATCTTTGTGTCCAGGGGCAGGGATGCGGCTGGCAGTTCTGCTGCTTTTCCCATTGGAAATGTCAGGGAAGAAAGGAGCAGAACAGTGGCAGGTCCTCTGCTGCTGTAGTGAATCCCATAGGGTTGCCAGATGGTTTCAACAAAAATACAGGACACACTTGACATTACATCACAATCTACATTACATCTTATTTAAAAAATACCGGACATTTATATTTTCTCATTTACATTTTCTCAATTTGTTTCCCAAACAGAAAGCTCAAATACTGGACTGTCCAGTTCAAAACCAGACACTTGGCAACCCTAAAATCCCAGCCCCTCCTGCCAGGCCTGTAAACAGAGATGCAACAGCCTGCAGAAAACAATTCTCCATAACTGAAGGTTACAGCCTTCTACATCTGAAAAAATAACTAGGTTACATACCATGAACCAGAGAATATTGCCAGTGGAAAAATATGAACCAATTTAGAGTGGGTTTTAAGCATTTTAGCTAGCCAGTTAGTGATACCACTTCAATCATAGATTTATTATTTTTTCATTCAAAGTTTGAGTGAATTCTGCTGTACAAAATGTGTTACTTTCACATTTGTTTATGTGAGATATGTCTAAACAGCCATAAAATTAGAATGTGACCAAGATCCTACTTTTATACACACAAAAAACTTCTCATGCAGAGGTCCATATATCATATCAATAATATTAATCACCTATTCATATATACTTTTTAATGATAATTAGTTTAATTATCTAGCTCACTTATTATGTAAACACTCTTAATAAGTAAAATTATCTTGTTTAAGCTTTTCAGATTAAAGAACAATTGAAACAAATGAAACAGAAGATACTTAGAGTAAGCAGTAAAGGATAATATCTGTGAACGTGAAAGTTCAGTGCCCTAATTTGCATGTTTAAATGAGATCAATTAGGTTAATGATGGATGAAAATAAGAAATGTATGATTTAAATGTAAAATAATTCAAAAACTTGTGAGTTCATTCAATGCCAAACTTCCATCTTTCAAAGGGGCTATCTAGATCAAAGGGTTAATGTACAACCCTCACCTTTACCATCTGGAGGCTTATATTTAAATATGGATTATAAGTGAAATATAATACAATGTAATTTATTTTTCTCTGACATCTTTTATGCAAAGATGTCACAGAATGTTTCATAGGTTATTGCATTCTGCATAGAAATACAAATAATGGTTGTGGGCAGAACATTTCATGCATATGTCATCTGTATTTATGACAGGGTCAAATAAAACAATAAGGCAAGCTTCAGGGAGAATGATTGAAAACACTGAAACTGGCAGGCTTGGTGGTGTTATTGTTGTTGTTATTGTTATTATTTTATTTCGGATGAATGAGTTAATTAATATAGGCCACAGAGACAATATTTGTCTTGGGATGGGATCTGAGAAAAGTTAAGCAATTGAAAGATGTTGTAAATGATGTTTGTAACAAGGTGCTATTTGTAACAAGATTAAACCTCTCATCTTGTAGATGAGCAGGGGGAATGATCAATTGCAAATATATATATATATATATATAATATATATATGAGGGATGAGGGGAAACAGAAAGAAAGAAGTCTCATTTTTGAGTACTAAACCAGTCGCCTATTAGATATTGTTAAAATTCTGTCTGATCCTGGAAACAATGCATGTCCTGAAAAACCCAGAAGATTAGAATAATGGATTCCCTGAAAATCAAATATTCCCACCCAAAGTAATGTATGTTTTTCAGGATGCATAAAATGGTCCTGTTTGTGATAGGCTGGCACAGGCCTTTCCCTCAAAAGCAGAACAGAGTATTTAGCACATTGGCAGTGAAATCTGTGTCTATAGGAGAAGGTAAAAACAACCATATTGGGTCAGAGCAATCGTTCACTTAGCTCAGTCTCATGTCTTCTGACAGTGGCCAGTGCCATGAGCCTCAAAAAGAATGAGCAGAACAGGGCAATTATTAAGTGATCCATTCCCTGCCTTCCAGTACCAGATTTTGGCAGTCAGAAATTTAGGGAAATCCTATTAATGAGTTTTCATCCCAGATCATCTTGGCTAATAGCTATGGATGAATCTACCCTCCATTAACTCATCTAATTCTTTTTTGAAATCAGGGGTATTTTGGACTTCAAAACACACAAGTTAATAAATTCCACTGGTTGACTCTGTGTTTTGTGAAGTACTTCCTTATGTTGTTTTTAACCTGCTACCTACTAATTCCATCAGGTGATCCCCTGTAGTGCCTGTGTTTTATGTGAAGGGGTAAACACCACCTTTTTATTCACTTTCTCCACACCAATCAAAATTTCATAGACATCTATCATATGCCCCATTAATAACCTCTTTGCTCAGCTGAAGAGCCCCAGTCTTTTAAATCTCTTCTCATATGGAAGCTGCTCCATACCTCTAATAATTTTTGTTGACCTTCTCTAAAACTTTTCCAATTTTGATCTATCTTTTTTTAAATACACCCCAGGTTAATTAATAGTATAGACAATTGGATCTATTTTAGAGGAATGGTAGCACAATGTATGCTTACTCGGAAAGAGCAATTTTAAGACCTGTCTTCTATGTCATCTCTGAAAATCTTGAAAAGCATTTAGACTAGATAGAGAAGGTAGAGTTAAGCATCCATATGATAGGTAAATGGTCATCCTAATGGAGAGGAACCAATGCTAAGATTATAGTTTTTTGGGGAACGATTACCATTATAAAAATGTATTCAAATGTTTGCTATGGATTTCTGAGAATCAAGTTAAACCATAGGATCTGTGATAGAAATGCAGCCATGTTAGTCTGGTGTAGCTAAAACAGAAAATAGGACTATATAGCACTTTAAAGACTAACAAGATGGTTTATTAAGTGATGAGTTTTCGTGGGCCAGACCCACTTCCTCAGATCAAATAGTGGAAGAAAATTGTCACAAGATTTATCACCCTTTCTCCTGATATTTTATGTATAGAGGTAGGTGGGTGGGCAACAGAGCATCTTTCTCTCCCCCACCCCCTTCCCTTCTCCTGTTTATTTTGAGTTTTCTTATCCCCTAGTCGTAACTCCGGTCATCTGAAGAAGTGGCTGTGCCCATGAAAGCTCATGATACCATCTACGTGTTTTATTAGTCTATAAAGTGCTACCAGACCATTTGCTTGCTGTTTTTTTCTGTAACAGACTAACTCGGCTACCCCTTGAAGCTCCTAAGAGTTAAAGTCAGACATGACAGTACGGTGGTGGGCCATAAACAAACACAATCCAAAAACTGATCGGAGGTGGGGAATAGACAAAAAAAGATTGTTAAAAGATGCTAGGATGTGCATACCTTTTTTGGTTCTGTTAAATTACTACTGTTGCTAAAAAAAAAATCATTGTTTTGTCATGTTACTTATGAAAATTTAATTCAAGTGAGATAAAAGAAAAAATATAATTAAATTGGCTTGGGGAAGCACAGACAATAAATGCAGTGGTGACGTTTTATATATAAAGAGAGATTGGCAAAACTGGTGTTTTATAGATGTAAAAGGCAGCATGAATTAAGAGCTTAAGTAATCAATAGGTTACAAAATTATGGCTCATGGTATACTTGAGGTCATAGAGCAGACCAGAAGCAGATTCTTCGAGTGATTGCTCATGTGCATTCCAATTAGGTGTGTGCGCGCAGCATGCACGCATCGTCGGAAGTTTTCCCCTCACCAGTACCCTTTGGGCCAGCGGGGAGCCTCCTGGAGTGGTGCCAGTATATCGGCCCATATATACCCTTGCTGGCCCCCTCACCCACCCAGTTAGTTCTTACCACCTTGACGGTCATTGGAATAACCCTCAGCTCATCTAGCAATAGTTGTCTTCAGTATTGTCTCTGTTTCTTCAGTTAGCTTAAGTACCTGCAGTTAAGATAAAGACTCTTTTGTTGTTGTTCGTTGTTTTCGTTGCTGTTCCCCGCCACAGCACTCCCTGGCATGCCCGGCCAGCAAGGCTTTAAGTCCTGCAAAAAGTGTCACAAGCCTATGCCCCATGGTGACCCTCATTCCTCGTCTTTAAAGTGCTTGGGAGAGACGTACCTCACTGAAGCCTGCAAAATCTGCAAGGCGTTCAAGCCGCGAATGAAATGCGCAAGAGAGTCGCGTCTTAAGATCATCCTTATGAAGGTAGCTCTCTGGCTGGTACTGGCTCTGGAGTCAGCATCGGGTCCTCAAAGTGCACCGGCATCCATGCGGGACTCCCCCATGCACCATGCCTCACCGGCACCGCAGAGACTTCGACACCAGTCTGTCTCCGGCACTACAGAAGAGGAGGAGGCCTAAAGGGCAGTCCCCTGATAGGCACACACCCTCCGTGCACCTTGCAGTGGGGCACGCAGCACCAGCAAGTCTGGACCCCATACCTTCCAGGTCGGATGGACCTTCCTCACAGCATAGGGAGCCGAGCCCCTTGGAGGACTTTCCTGAACCCTCCACAGCGGAGGCCTTAGAAGTGGCAAGAGTGCTCATAGACTCTTTCCCCTCGCCACCCCCTACTCCAACGCCTTCCAGGCAACACGGGACATCCCAGCACCAGCTGTTGAAATAGTCCGAGATCTTGGCACCAGAGGCCCAGGCCCACTGCCCTCTCCTCCCGGCACTGCCCGAGGCACCAACCAGCAGTGCATCCATACCAGGACATGTTACTGGATACACCGCAGTACTATACCCTGGCATCGGCTCACACCGTTCCGGCAACTACCTCTGCACCAGATGTCCGCACCACTATGCCACCACTGCCTTCTCGGCACCTTGCAAAGCTGGAATCTATGGCCAGGCATGTAGCCGCTCTGCAGGTGTCTGCTTCGGCTCCTTCGTGGTCCGCCTCGGAGTACATGTCTAACTCCGAGGCGGAATCTACCTGATCTTCTCAGGGCTCCTGGTTCCAGTTGCGGCTCCCCTCCCGTTCGCACACCACTCCCGGCACCATAGTCCACCTTGTTCATACCAGCAGCAATGGACACAACCAGTCCCGGTAATGGTGCTCCAGCAATCATGGCCTCCTCAACCTCCAGCCCAGTGGCCATTTTGGACTCCTTGGGTGTATTACCAAGCCCAGGGAAATCCTCCTTCCAGGTCAGCTTCGGTTGCATCGGGTCCTCGGGCCCCTCCCTCGGCAACCCCATTGGTCAGATCGTCAACCTCTGGCTAGTCACTGCCTCCCGGCCAGAAGTCTCCTGGTCCTTCGAGGAGTGCGGCTCTGGTGAGCCAACCTCCACCACCCTTTTCTGCTGGCTCGTGGCTTGGGGGTATCTGTCGGAGAAGTCTGAAAGGGATCATCACTATCCTCCCCTGACAAGGCTCTGGGAGACCTTGGACCATCCATGGCCTCTATGGTCACCAGCGCCCACCAGGACCTCCTCCAACGTCTGGCCCAAAGTTTGGGAGTCCAGACGGATAGGGTGTCCGATGACTCCAATCCCACGGTGGACATCCTTCTCGAGGACACCCACTCTAGAGTATCCCTCCCGATTAACAAAATGGTGGCCAAGATCTCCATAGCCTTGTGGCAGACTCCCGCGTCCATCCCTCCTATGGATAAGCGGGCCGAATGGAGATACTTTGTCCCCCAGGAGCGTAATGAGCATCTTTTTTTCCCACCCTCCACCAGACTCTCTTGTGGCACAAGCTGTGAATCAAAGAGAGACAAGGTCATCCTGCCATTGTTCCTAAGAACAGGGAGACTAAGAAAACTGACCTCCTAGGCCGGAAGGTCTGCGCATCCGGTGGTATCCAGTACCACATTGCAAACCAACAGGTCCTTTTGTCCTGATATGCGTTCAACACCTGGGCCTGGATGGACAAATTCACAGACCTACTTCCCTGAGAGTTCTGCACAGAATTCAAAGTTCTCCATAAGGAGGGGAGAATGATTTCCAGGGCGGCTCTCCAGGAGGCTCTAGACGTGGCGGATGCTGCTGCCCGAGTATTGGCCTCTGGGGTGGTCTTATGCCTGTGGAAGAAAACATTGTCCTCACTCTGAGTTTGTAAGCAACAAGTAGCCAGAGGCAGTTTTATTACGAGCTGCAGCAAGGGAAAAACTGGTTCGGATGGGGGGAGCCCCCCCCCCCCGAGGCAGATCTTCGAATACAAGCAATTATGAAGCAGTTTATATACTGTCTATTAAATATAACAACAATAACAATTAGTCTCCTTCCCATTACAAACACCAATGGCTAACAGTTATTTAGTTCCACCCAGATGCTCTTTATCTCAAGGTCCCTACCAGAGTCAGCATTCTATCCTTATCTCCATATGGAGGCGAGAGGTGAAGGCAGTGTCTAATTACAGATCTCGCGTTGTCATTCCACAGACTTAGCCTGACTCTTGCTCTCTTGTTAACAAGACCAAGATGGCTGCACACAAATTCCCTTATTCCCTTTTCCTGCCTCCACATGCCGCAGTTCCTGGCTACGGGGTTCTGGGGTTCCCCTAGAGCTCCAGACAAGACCTCCCTTTTGAAGGCCCCTTGCTCTTTTCTGAGCAAATTGACCAGAGGCTCCATGGCCTGAAAGACACCTGTGCTATCCTAAAATCATTGGGCATGAAAGACACATGGCTACCCTGAGGCATCCCTTCCCTATTAGGAATGTTCCTAAAGCACCTCCCCAGGGTTCGCGTACCAACTTTTCCCACCGTAGGAGTAGAAGCAGTAACAGCAGGAACAACAAGCGTCACCCTCGCCCAACCCCTGATCGCAACCAGGGGCTTCCCAACAAACCCGTCGGTCCCCATTAGGGGTTTTAATGTGTCCTGCAAGGGCAACCTTCCAGTCTTCCCATTTCTCTTCCAGGACCATTTATCCCATTTTACCCCAGCCTCACCTCGGATCCCCCCTGCATGGTGTTTTTTAAAGACAAGGTTAGTCTCCGTCCCCACCCAGCCTTTCTGCCTAAGGCAGTGTCTTCCTTTCACATCTCCCAGGACATTCTCCCACTGGTTTTTTACCCCAAGCCGCATGCGTCTGGGAAAGAACAAACTTTACACACTTTAGATGTGTGCAGGGCATTAGCTTTTTACTTAGAAAGGACAAAACCATTCAGGAAGTCACCACAACTCTTTGTGGCCATCACCGAACAGGCAAGGGGTCAACCCGTGTCCTCGCAGTGGATCTCCTCATGGATCACCGCTTGTATCAAGGAGTGCTATGCCCTAGCACAGGTACTGGTCCCACCCATTAGAGCGCATTCCACGAGAGCTGTGGCAGCCTCCACCACTTTCATGGTGCAGGTTTCCATCTTGGACATCTGCAGAGCCGTGACATGGTCCTCTGTCCATACCTTCGTCAATCACTATGCACTAATGCATCATGCCAGGGAAGATGCTGCCCTGGGCAGGGCGATCCTCCACTTCTCTGTAGCTTCAACATCTGGCCCTCCTCCATAGGTTCTGCTTTGGAGTCACCTAATTGGAATGCACATGAGCAATCACTCTAAGAAGAAAGAACGGTTACTTACGTTGTAATGGTGATTCTTCAAGATGTGTTGCTCATGTCCATTCCAAATCCTCGCCCGCCGCCCTTTCTCCAGATTATTTCGGTAAGAAGGAACTGAGTGTGTGAGGGGGCCAGCAGGGGTATATATGGGCCGATATACCAGTGCCACTCCAGGGGGCTCCCCGCTGGCCCTAAGGGTACTTCCGAGGCAAAAACTTCTGACGACGCATGCACGCTGTGTGCACACACCTAATTGGAATGGACCTGAGCAACACATCTCGAATCACAGTTACAAGGTAAGTAAACATTCTTTTGAAGAAATTATAATTTATATAGTACCATTGGTTTGTGTGGTCCTTCATAAATAATTGCTTATTCATATGCATGATTTTACTCACACAAATAGTGTAATCGAGCCTACTCCTGTACATAAAGTAACTCGTTCATAGGTGTTTGGAGATTGTCCTTGCCATATCTACATTTAAGTCATGTAATCAAAATTACACTTAGGTTGAAGTGTTTGCAAAGTTGAAGATATTACAATGGATTGGGAAACCAATACGGCAGTTTTTGGAGAATGTTGGGGATAACTTCTTGACACAAGTGCTGAAGGATCCGACCAGGGGCCGTGCGCAGCTTGACCTTCTGCTCACAAACAGGGAGGAACTAATAGGAGAAGTAGAGGTGGGTGACAACCTGGGAAGCGGTGATCATGAGATGGTAGATTTCAGGATCCTGACCAAAGGAAGAAAAGAGAGTAGTAAAATACACAACTTGGACTTCAAAAAAGCAGATTTTGACTCCCTCAGAGATCTGATGGGCAGAATCCCCTGGGATGCTAACATGAAGGGGAAAGGAGTCCAGGACAGCTGGAAGTATTTTAAAGAAGCCTTATTGAAGGAACAGAAAGAAACCATCCCGACGTGTAGCAAGAGAGGCAAACGTGGTAGGAGACTGGACTGGCTTACAGGGGAAATCCTTGGTGAACTTAAGCACAAAAAGGAAGCTTATAAAAAGTGGAAACTTGGACAAATAACCAGGGAGGAGTTTAAATGTATAGCTCAAGAATGCCGGGGGGTTATCAGGAAGGCGAAAGCGCAAATGGAATTGCGACTGGCTAAGGATGTAAAGGATAACAAGAAAGGTTTCTACAGGCATGTTAACAAGAAGAAGGTGATCAGAGAGGATGTGCAGCCCCTAATAAATGAAGGAGGTAACCTGGTGATAGATGATGTGGAGAAAGCTGAAGTACTCAATGCGTTCTTTGCCTCTATATTCACGGACAAAGTGGGCTCCTGGACTTCTGTGCTAAGTGATGCAAGATGGGATGAAGATGGACAGCCCGTGGTGGGTAAAGAACAGATTAGGAACTGCTTAGAAAAGCTAAACGTACACAAATCCATGGGTCCAGACTTAATGCATCCAAGGGTACTGAGGGAGTTGGCAACTGTCATTGAGGAGCCTTTGGCCATTATCTTTGAAAAGTCGTGGAGATCGGGAGAAATCCCAGATGATTGGAAAACGGCAAATGTAGTGCCCATCTTCAAAAAAGGGAAGAAGGATGATCCAGGGAACTATAGGCCGGTGAGTTTTACCTTGATTCCTGGAAAAATCATGGAAGGGATCCTTAAGGAATCCATTTTGAGACACTTGGATGAGAGGAAAGTGATTAGGAATAGTCAGCATGGATTCACAAAGGGCAAGTCGTGCCTGACCAATCTGATTAGCTTCTATGATGAGGTAACTGTCTCTGTGGACATGGGAAAGTCAGTGGATGTTATATACCTTGACTTTAGCAAGGCTTTTGATACGGTCTCCCACAATATTCTTGCCAGCAAGTTAAGGGAATGTGGATTAGATAAATGGACGGTAAGATGGATAGAAAGATGGCTAGAAGGCCGGGCCCAGCGGGTAGTGATCAAAGGCTCGATGTCAGGATGGCGGTCGGTTTCTAGTGGAGTGCCCCAAGGTTCGGTTCTAGGACCGGTTTTGTTCAATATCTTTATTAATGACCTGGATGAGGGGATGGATTGCACCCTCAGCAAGTTTGCAGATGACACCAAGCTAGGGGGAGAGGCAGATACGCTAGAGGGCAGAGATAGGGTCCAGAGTGACTTAGACAAATTGAAGGATTGGGCCACAAGAAATATGATGAGGTTCAACAAGGACAAGTGTAGAGTCCTGCACTTGGGACGGAAGAATCCCAAGCATAGTTACAAGCTGGGGACCAACCAGCTAAGTAGTAGTTCTGCAGAAAAGGACCTGCGGGTTACAGTGGATGAGAAGCTGGGTATGAATCAACAGTGTGCCCTTGTAGCCAAGAAGGCTAATGGCATATTAGGTTGCATTAAGAGGAGCATTGCCAGCAGATCCAGAGATGTCATTATTCCCTTTTATTCGGCATTGGTGAGGCTACATCTAGAGTATTGTGTCCAGTTCTGGGCCCCCCCACTACAAAAAGGATGTGGACGCAGTGGAGAGGGTCCAGCGGAGGGCAACAAAAATGATTAGGGGGATGTAGCATATGACCTATGAGGAGAGGCTGAGGGAGTTGGGTCTGTTTAGTCTGGAGAAGTGAAAAGTGAGGGGGGATTCATAGCAACCTTCAACTTCCTGAGGGAAGGTTCCAAAGAGGATGGAGAGAGGCTGTTCTCAGTAGTGACAGATGGCAGAACAAGGAGCAATGGTCTCAAGTTATGGTAGGAGAGGTCCAGGTTGGATATTAGGAAAAACTATTTCACTAGGAGGGTGGTGAAGCACTGGAATGGGTTACCTGCGGAAGTAGTGGAGTATCCATCCCTAGAGGTGTTTAAGTTCCGGCTTGACAAAGCCCTGGCCGGGTTGATTTAGATGGGATTGGTCCTGCCTAGAGCAGGAGGCTGGACTTGATGACCTTTTGATGTCTCTTCCAGTTCTATGATAAGGGGATGGTTTGATGAGATAACATGATCTTGGTAACTAATTGACCATTCATTATCAGTGGGGAATAGGTCAATGGAGGGATGATAGGAGTTGCTATAGAGAACTTTCTGGGTGTCTAGCTGGTGACTCTTGCCCACATGCTCAGGGTTTAGCTGATCGCCATATTTGGGGTCGGGAAGGAATTTTCCTCCAGGGTAGATTGGCAGAGACCCTGGAGGTTTTTCGCCTTCCTCTGTAGCATGGGGCACAGATCACAGCTGGAGGATTCTCTGCATCTTGGGGCCTTCAAATTATTTGAAGGCTTCAACATCTGAGACATAGATGAGAGGATTATTCTAAGAGGGGTGGGTGGAGATTCTGTGGCCTGCACTGTGCAGGGGGTTGGACTAGATGGTCATAATGGTCCCTTCTGACCTTAAAGTCTATGAGTCTATGATTGCAAGATAGGTGACTGTGGGATGAATAAAATGTTTATAAAATCAGATGAGGAAGCTTCTTTGGTTGTGTAGCTTGCACTGCATAGTTTCTGTTCGTTTAAGATGTTGAGTTAAATATTTAGCAGATGGTCTGTGTTAGAATCTGAAGAAGAGGATAGTAACAAGGAGTTAGAAATAGAGGTATGTAATTAAAATTTTAAGAGGTTTTATTTTTCAGCAGCTATGAGAAATAGGTAGGATAGAATGGACAGCTGAGATTTTTGGTTTAAGTGCTTTTAATGTTTACAATCAAATCCTGGATGACTACTAGGCATGTAAGTTAGGAAGTTAAAGGAATATCTGCCAGAGTTGTGTGCTCTAGTGTAGGTGGTCATACATTTTGTGTGTCAGAAGGGAACTTTTCATTGATTGTGGTTTGTTTTTCCTCTATATTGGTTGTGAACTTTGCTGTTTTGCATTCACAGGACTGTTTTCAACCTTTTATGGCAAAAAAAGGGGTTTTGTTAAATTTTGGTTAGTTATTTTGTTTTATTAGTTTACATTTTTAAAAGTTTGGAAAATGTTCAATAAAGATGGCAGAATTGTCATTAAAAAGTTCTTGACAAGGAGGCCCTTGATACTGGTCATCTGGTTTCACACCACTGTGTAAAATAATATAAAAAGCAATGTAGAAGAAAGCTAGAACAGGTAAAATTATTCCACCAAGTGTTCATTATATGGGCTCCCTTTAGTATAGGAGCCTCTGACTTTTACTGGAAGAATCATTGGTGTTGCAATCTAGCCTAGAGGCTTTGGGAAAAGGAGGGAAACTGTTGCTCTCTTAAAGGCAGTGCAGGAAGAGAGTTGGTGGGCACCAGTTTGGAGAAAGGAGCCAGATTGCTGGTGTGGAGCCTTTTCCAGTCCAAGAGCTGCTGCTGGAAGCTAGATCCTGCTGGAGCTTGGATCTAACAGGCTGCTTCACGGGCTGTGGGTGTGATTGTCCCTGGAAGGGAGAGACCTTGGCTGTGCTTGTGGCCGAGAATGGCCTGCATAGAAGTAACTGTGAGCAACTATGGCTATTTGGAATAGTGCTGCCTGGGACAGAGCGACTCTGGGTCCAAAGAGAAGCAGAGTGATCTGCTCAGGGAACCAGAGTTGCTGCCTTGCCTGGACTGGTAATCTAGCTTGGATTGATGACACGCACACCACCTGCACAGTGCTATCTCCATTCTAGCTGCAGCCCTGCAAGCACCGCCACACAAGCAAGTGTCTGGGACTCTGAGATCCAAAGGAGTACACACTTGGGTTACATGGTGGCAGTGTTAATGCTAGTTAGATAAATTTAATTTATTTCTGTGTACTTTACTCATTGTTTTTATTCAATTTCAGTCTGTTAAACTCCATTTCTTTAAGTTGTTAAGTAACGGTGTGTTAATTATAATTTAATCAATTAGATGTTTTGGTGTTAAATCCAGATTATTGCTGGAATTACTTTATTCACAGAGGCTCCCAAAGCACACTGTTAAGAGTGTACGGGGGCAGCCAGCTGGAGGCCCCACCCCTGCATATATCTTTAAAACAAGGGATTGCAGCAAGGGAGTGGATAGGGGATCCGCAATTATCCAACATCACTTCTGGGATACTCAGGATCTCCTTTAATATTAAAAACAGGTGTGCCCAGGCACACAGGTGAATGTTGCCTACTTGTGAGTAACCCAGGGAGGAAAGAGGGGGTTACAATTAAAACTAAATAGTTCATAAAATTAAGATGTTTAATTTTAAAACAGTCTTTTTTCTTCTCATTAAATGAACATATATGCTAATATGAAATGCCATTGCCATGATACCGCCTTTTGGCCTAGATTGCCTTCCCCGCAAAAATTAATAAAGTACATTTTCAGGCACAAAACACTGAATTTTCATCTTGTCTACTAAAGCAATGAGTCATTCAGTATATTGTGAAGCAGACCATCAGACATACTGTATCTCCCAGAGTAATTTTGATGAAGTTTGCCAATTGTAAAATTGCTTTGCATGTACTCTATTGCACTGAATTGGCACTGTCAGAAGCAGCACTTCTTCTCATTTACAAAGGAAGCCCAGATTTAGGGAGTACTGACTCACAGCTGTAGGATACCAGCAGCTGGTAAATTTAATCTATTAAAAAGTGATGAGTACTTTCACACAGCTGATTGGAACACTCCTCACTCATTCTTCACTTCTCAAATGGGAGATCCTTTTTGCAGTTGATTTTGAGTGGTTTCTACCTGGGATTTATTTAAGAAATCTTCTTTTCAATAATTACCTTGACTATTTAGAAATAAGGATAAGTTTATATATACAGAAGTCTAACATTCCATAAAGTTTTTGTGATTGCCTCTATTGGGAGAGACCATCAAGACTGAAGTTAATAATGTATGTTTGATCTCTCAAAAAGATATTTTAAATGTATCACATGCCTACCTACTGCTATGCTAATTGATCAATAAAACAGCTGAACCATTGTCTTCAAAAGTAGTTATTTATTTATTCTTTCTGCTGGGAAATTATGTTCTAGGAAAGGAACCAACAGAAGAATAGAATAGGGATATCATAAAAAAGTAGAAGAAAATGATGAAAATAAATTTCACATACTTTTTGTTTATGTTCAACAGACAAAATCGGGTACAAAAATAAATGAATTGGTCTCTCAGGAAAAACTCTGGCATTTATTTATTACCAGGTGGTGATAAATGTTTATTGCTGAACTATTATCTTTTTATAACCATTTTTAAAATGATGGCTTCTGCGTTTTTGTTATTCAATGGTATAATAAACCATAAAAACATCAGCATTTTATTAAAGATTTTCAGTGTTCCAGAGTTTCTAGCTAATCAAGTAAATACATACTGTTTGTAGTTTGCAATTCAAATAAACCTGTTAAAAGAAAAATGGATATATAGTGAATTAAATCGCACTAATACAAACACTGATACATGGAAGAGAACTGATGTTAAGACTACACAAAAATTAAATAGTAATACAAACAGATTAGCAAATGAGATGAGCAAGGCTTGATTCATGCATTCTATAAACCTGTGCTTCACACCCCAGTTCCTGGAATCATAATTTTCTTGCAATTTCAGCTTTATTTTTTTAAAGTACGGTTCTAGCCCTCATGGTTTCTAAGAAAAACTTAAAAGTGTAACTGATTCAATCATATCTGAGTCTGCAAGCAACCTGAGTAAGAGCTCTGAAAAAGGGGAGTGCCCCATTCATTTCTCAAACATATTAACTTGAAAATGCACTGCTCTGGTGGCCCTAACGTATAGTACTTCAATGGGGTTTCGCAAGAGGAAAAACATGATGTGGGCCCAGACAACCCACCCAAGTAAATATACCTCAGATATTGGGATAGGTATTGGGGAGCCCCTTGCTGTTTGTGAATAAAATGGGATTCCTGGTGCTCTGCATGGAGGAGAGAGAGGGAGCCCAAAACCATTATCTCTGCTGCATACGGAAGAGGAGGAAACTGCCACCATCCTCACTACAAGCAAGGACAAAGAGCCATGTTGTAAGAGAGGAATCACAGGAAGGGCTGATGTCATGTTGTGTTTATTGTGCTGAGTGGCCTTACTTTGACTTCAGTTCCAGAGTCAATGTTTTCTTCACGTGATATTGTTCACTACTAATCCTGTCTGTGCAAGCAGATCCTTGTATCCATGAGGCCACTGGGATATTGTACCAGAAGAGATGTTTGCCCATATGGATACAATTGAAAAATTATTTGATTACATAGATAATTGAATTTAATTAATCAGAAGTACTATAATACATTGCTAACTATTATATAGAGAAGAAATGAGGTACAAGCCAATGAAGGTAAATAATTACAGGGGAGGGGGACTATTGAGAAAGAGGTAAAAAATATCTTTAGATGGGAAGATTTCATAAGATACTGTTGCACAAGAGTATATCCTGAAGTGATTGGTATCTTCATTTCTCAATGAATTCAGTGGTTGATTTGGTCTTCCCTCACCATACTTGTGTAATTCCCATTAGGTTTCATACACAGACTGAGTTTGATAGGCACTATAGCTTTGGTTTTGAAGAATTCAAAACCATCTGCAGACAGGGATAGCACAAACTCTTGACATTCCATCACAGACACAGGAAAACCAACCTTAGAATCGAAGTACATCAGCCTGGGTCTGGGATTAAATTATGTTACTAGATTGTTTTAAAAGGGTGTAAGAGATTGAGAGGAAAAGGAATGCATTTATCCCTGCTTTGAAATATTTAGATCCGTATACAGTTTTTCTAATTTCTTATGTCAGATTTCTTCTTAATTCGTATGTAAGGGTACCAGGTATTTTACAATGAGACACAAATCTGCAAAGTACAATTTGTGTTTCCTGTACTTTGTTTGAAAGTTCAAGTTGGTTCTTATTTTGCCAGAGGTGTAATTCCCTACTTTAGTTCTTCTATATTCACCAGAAGTAACTTTTTTAGAAGTGTCTAATTTTCCAACTCTGTATATTCAGAGAGACAGAACATCTCTGGGTTTAGGATGTATGATATGCATCCTTCATAAAAAGCAAGGTAATCATTAATGGATTTTCCTTTCTTAACCCCTTAGGAGATCATACACAAAAACTGATAAAGAGATTTCCCCATATCTGTAGTCCTCATATTTCTTCATTGAGCTTCATAATTTTTTTATATTTGATATGATGTCTTCCTGCCCAACTCATCCAGTAGCTCAAAGAGGCAGCCTGGCTCTGTGGGGCAGGGTACCATACTGGGAGTTAGGGGACCTAACATCTCTTCTTGGCTGTCACTCTCTTGCTTAGTGACCTCTGACAAATCATTTGACTTTTGTTTATCCATGTGTGAAATTTGGCTGGCAATACTCACCACAGTGTGCTTTAAGATCTACAGATGAAAAGGGTTAACTATGATTTTAATTATGCAGTGTGTCATATACTAAAACTTAAATTTTAGGTGACATGGCTATGGATGGAGTTAGAAAAATGTCTTAACATATCAATGTTTAGTGAAAGCAAAGCTGATTTCCACCCAACTCAGCATATAATTTATTTTACTAATGATTTGTGTACAAGAAGGAGCATGATAGGGTAGGGTTTGTGGTCTTTCTGAAAGAAATATATTATTTAAAGGAAAACTTGAATAGAGGAAAGATGAGGTATAGTGGACTGGATTGTATTATTTTTAAAATGATAAAATGCAAACATAAATCCTTATCTGTTCTGCAGGAGAACATTGCCAGTTTGGAAAGAGCTTATAAAACTTGGGCAAACCGATGAAATGTATAATATCTGAATTCCAGTATTCTAGATGTCTTCAGTAATTTTAAAAGTTGTTTCTACCTGCTAAACACTGAAAATCTTGCATTTTTGGTACATCAAGAGGACATGTCATATTCCAAATAATTCAGCTGTTAAAAGGGGTTATAAAAACATTTCAGTGAGGGCTGTTGATTAATTGCAGTTAACTCAGGAAATGAACTCAAAAATTAATCATGATTAATCACAGTTTTAATCACTGTTAAAAATAGAATATCAATGGAAATGTACTAAATATTTTTAGATATTTTTCTACATTTTCTAATATATTGATTTAAATTGCAACACATAATACAAAGTGTACAGTGCTCACGTTAAATTATTTTCATTGCAAATATTTGCACCATGAAAATGATAAAAAGATAAATGCATATTTTTCAATGCACTTCATACAAGTATTGTAGTGGAATCTCATTATTGTGAAAGTGCAACTCATGATTGCATTCAAACTCTTCCCCCAGCTGCCCCAAAAAAGTTAAATTTTACAGTCTACAAGTCCACTGAGTCATACTTCTTGTTCTGCCAATTCTTCAGAGAAACAAGTTGTGTGAGCATCACACTCTTGGCAGCACTGAGGGCTGAGATGAGGGCTGGCACTGAGGGCTGCCTAGCCTAGTCTCTCCGCTTCTGCTCAAGGCCACTCCCCTTCCTCTCAAACCCTCTGTTTAGAACTTTCAGAATTGCATCCAATAATATTAACAGCTTCCATTAATGTATTTGATCTAATTCTGCAACTCAGCTCACTTTTGAGAGCTAACCAGGGTGTGTGGTTTTTTTTAATGAAAATTCTTACCGTGTTATCATGGCACATGTATCTGACCTGTCACCTTTGTTCTAACTCTCAAGCGATACTTATAAAGCAGCGAGTCACAGCCTAGGCTAGTGAGTTGACTATGACTGACCACTTCCTATGAGTGGTCCTTCTTCCTATGAGTGAGTAGTAAGATTATTGTAACTAAGAAGGTTTCTCAGGATAGGGTAGTTGAATTAACTGCATTTCCTTACCTAGAATTTGTGGGTGGTGCTGATTGAACCATAGAGCACTTGATTAGATGCAGAAGATGTACATGGCTTTCACAATGTTGTGTGCAATCAGCATTCACTTCACTTCACGGTCCGTTGCTTTACCTGTATGTCACTTTTTTGTAATACTGATGGGGGAAAAAAACAATAGGCAGGAAAAAAACCCCAGCAAAATCTGGCAACCCTGCATGTGAGCAATGGTAAACAAAATGTCTTAGGAGCCACAAATATAACCTCAGTGGGTCACATGTGACCCTTCGCTGTGGTTGCCCAGCACTGCTGTAGTGTCTTATGGTGAATGGAACTTCACTTGGACATTTGTGGGATCTTTGGTTAAATTAAATATATATCTAAATTATTCTTTAGCAAGGAAATCAGGCATGCCACAGGTTTGGTTACTACCTTCTTGCACAATATTGGTGTGTGAGTTTTGGGGAAGTCAATGAAGCTTTGTCTATCAAGGGAGCCATATAAAACATGGAAAGTCGGACTAATTACAAAGGATGACTATAAGCAAACAACACAGGAATGCAGGGGCAAGATTACAAAGGCAAAGGCACAAAATTAGCTCAAACTAGCTACGGGAATAAATGGAAACAAGAGGACTTTTTACAAATATATTAGAAACAAGAGAAAGACCAAAGACAGGGTAGGCCCACTGATCAGTGAGGAGGGAGAAACAGTAACAGGAAACTTGGAAATGGCAGAGATGCTTAATAACTTCTTTGTTTCGGTCTTCACTAATATAGTGAATGCTAGTGGGAAGGGGGTGGGTTTAGAAGATAAAATAAAAAAGCACAAGTTAAAAATCACCTAGAAAAGTTAGATGCCTGCAAGTCACTAGGGCCTGATGAAATGCATCCTAGAATACTCAAGGAGCTGATAGAGGAGGTATCTGAGCCTCTAACTGTCATCTTTGGAAAATCATGGGAGACAGGAGAGATTCCAGAAGACTGGAAAAGGGCAAATATAGTGCCCATCTATAAAAAGCAAAACAAGAACAACCCAGGAAACTACAGACCAGTTAGTTTAACTTCTGTGCCAAGGAAGATAATGGAGCAAGTAATTAAGGAATTCATCTGCAAACACTTGGAAGGTGGCAAGATGATAGGGAACAGCCAGCAGGGATTTGTAATGAACAAATCATGTCAAACCAATCTGATAGCTTTCTTTGATAGGATAACGAGTCTTGTGGATAAGGGCAAAGTGGAGGATGTAGTATACCTAGACATTTGATACAGCCTCACATGATATTCTTATCGATTAACTAGGAAAATACAACTTAGACAGGGCTACTATAAGGTGGGTGCATAACTGGCTGGATAACCATACTCAGAGAGTAATTATTAAAGGTTCACAATCCTGCTGGAAAGGATTGTGAACAAGTGGGGTTCTACAGGTGTCTATTTTGGGACCGGCTCTGTTCAATATCTTCATCAATAATTTAGAAAGTACACTTATTAAGTTTGCAGATGATACCAAGCTGGGAGGGGTTGCGACTGCTCTGGAGGATAGGGTCATAATTCAAAATGATCTGGACAAATTGCAGAAATGGTCTGAGATAAACAGGATGAAGTTTAATAAAGACAAATGCAAAGTGCTCCACTTAGGAAGGAAAATCAGTTTCACACATACAGAATGGAAAGCGACTGTCTAGAAAGGAGTACGGCAGAAAGGGATCTAGGGGTTATAGTGGACCACAAGCTGAATATGAGTCAGCAGTGTGATGCTGTTGCATAAAAAGCAAACATGATTCTGGGATGCATTAACAGGTGTGTTGTGAGCAAGACACGAGAAGTCATTCTTCCGCTCTACTCTGCGCTGGTTAAGACTCAGTTGGAGTATTGTGTCCAGTTCTGGGCACCACATTTCAAGAAAGATGTGGAGAAATTGGAGAGGGTCCAGAGAAGAGCAACAAGAATGATTAAAGGTTTAAAGAACATGACCTATGAAGGAAGGCTGAAAGAATTGAGTTTGTTTAGTTTAGAAAAGAGAAGATTGAGGGGGAACATGATAGCAGTTTTCAGACATCTAAAAGGGTGTCATAAGGAGGAGGGAGAAAAATTGTTCATCTTGGCCTCTGAGGATAGAACAAGAAGCAATGGGCTTAAATTGCAGCAAGGGAGGTTTAGGTTGGACATTAGGAATAAGTTCCCAACTGTCAGGGTAGTCAAACACTGGAATAAATTGCCCAGGGAGGTTGTGGAATCTCCATCTCTGGAGATATTTAAGAGTAGGTTAGATAAATGTCTATCAGGGATGGTCTAGACATTATTGGGGCCTGCCATGAGGGCTGGGAACTGGACTCGATGACCTCTCAAGGTCCCTTCCAGTCCTAGTATTCTATGATTTTATGTCAGGCCTACAATATTCATAATTCATCCATCTGATATAGTGAGTTAGTTTATGTATTGGTATATTTGTTATCTTGATTCCAGTGTCATTTCTTTTATCTTTATCCCTATTTGTACTACTACTTTTAAATGAACCCTATTCTTTCCCTTCCTAAAATGTTAGTTTCTTCTAAAAGCTGGTCAGTCCTTACCTCTTTTTAATGGTTCATATCCTACGTCTCCTTTATTCAGTGAAATAGTAGGTGGAAGCATTGTGTACAAAGAATGCAGTTTAGCTCTAGCATCCATCAAGCTAAGCATGGGGAACTGCCATCAGTTCAAAGAGCACAATGAAATCTCTTCTCATTAGCCATCAAGTGGGCCACAAATAAGCTTAAAGAGGAGGAATACTTAGACTCTATCCTTCTTGAGATGCCAGAAGTAGACTATGTTGCTGGACTAGCCTTCAGGAGATGTGATGAATTCTGTTCCTCATTTGGCCAATAACTTGCTGTGTGAATGTAAGTAAATCAATACATCTGTCTCTGGTCCTGGTTTCTTCTGCTCCTATCTCTGTTGTGTATTTAGCTTTTATGCTGCAAATACTTAACAGATGCCTAACTTGACTTACAGATTGCGAGTAGTTCCTTGGACTTCAGTAGAACTACTTACTATGCACAAAGTTAAGTATGAATGCAGTCCCCATCCCCCCCGGGATCAGGTCCCTAGAATGTAAGCTCTTACTGGGTATTTATACAGTGCCAAGCACAAAGGAGTTCCAGGTCTCAGTTGGGGTTCTACTATAATATACAAATAAGTGATCCCTTTACAAAGCAAAAAGACATGCAGATAATTGGTGCACCTGATGAGTGGTTCCCTGAAAAATGAAAGTTGTCAGATGTTATTGCTAAGAGAGCCACAAATGTCATGCTAAGGTGCTCAGCTTCTTCACGTCAGATAGCATTCATTACCAATATTAATTGAAATTATTTTTTCATTTGTGTTCACTGATTTTACATGTGGCTGATCAAATATTATTTACTATTTTAATATAGGTGGAATTATAAAAAAGATTAGTCTGATTAAAATGATATAAATCTCTACATAGTTTGGAAATGGCTTCTCTCCTCTTGTGCAATGGGATGCATCCAACTCCTAGAATGACTGATGAAATAGGATTTTTTTTAATGAAAGTTTTCCCTTTGTTGTGTTCAATTGGAAAAGGGAAGGTGAAAAAGAAGATGAATTTCATCATCTGAAACTGCCATTAAGATAGTGTTTACTGCAAAGTAGAGGTGTAAACCAAGTACTAATTTTTGGATGACTTTCTTACCCATAGAGGGGTCACAACACATTAGGGTTAATGTGTATTATTTGTGTGGCATGGGAGAGCTCAAACCTTCTCTGCCTCTATTGTAAGTGTCCTGCTGATAACAACCTTGGTCTCCTAGGCTGTATTCCATCACCACTAAACTTACTAGGCCAGATTCTTAGTTGATAAAAAAATAGTATAGGAATGGGGATCAACTGTGGGTCTGATCACTGTTAATATATTTATCTCTTGTTTTATAATGTAACTACAGAAAGTATGAGGGACTTTGTTATGCTCACCTATCATATAAATTGTGAAAGGAAAATAAATGTGTGTGGGAGGCGGGGGGAGGAGTTAGCTTTGGTTTAAAAAAATACAGGAGACTGAGAGTATGTCTACACTACTGGGTTATTTCGATATATCTTATTTTGAAATCGTTATTTTGGAATAGCTTATTTCAAAATAATGTGTCTAGACACAAAATGCATTTTGAAATAGTTTTGCTATTTTGAAATAGCACATCCACATTGATAGGATGCTGAATTGCATTTAAGGCCATCTGGAACTGGTTCTGGCAGGGCATCAGGTCAGAAGTTACCTTGTGTGGCTGCTGCCTGAGGCTATCTGAGACCTGTGCTTAAAGGGACTCCCCCCTTTCCTTCTCCCCCAGACTGCCGGTTCTAAGGTTTCCCTGTTTGCTTGCCTATCTCACTGAGGGACAACAAAGCATTTTTCTTCTCTGTGTGCTTTGGTTGCCCTCACTCAGCACAACACAGCACTTTGCAGCATAGAGCCGGAGCCGCCCCTGAGCACTCTGGTGCTTCTCCTCGATGTGTTTTTGCAAGCCTGGGAGCACATTCTGCAGGCAGTAACAGTCTCACCGGTGTGCCCCACTGGGGACTTGTGCCTCATTCCTCTTCCACTTATCCGTCCCCAACCTCCCTTCCTGCTGTACAAAAAAGATACGTGTTCATTACAACAAAGCCTCTTTATTGAACAAAACTGGGGTGGAGGGAGAATGAAACTGAGGTGAGACTGGGGAAAGAAGGTGGGAGAGGAAAGGGGGGAGGGGGAAACCTGGGAGGAGGGAGCTGCTAAGGGGAGGAAGAGAGAGGAGAAGCTCAGGGTTGGGGGTCTCGCCAGCCCAACTGTCTCCCAGCACCATGGGTGCGGGGCCCTCGGTGTCCCTGGGGGCATAGGGAGGGTAGAGAGGAGGAAGTGGGAGTGGAAAAAGAAGTGGGAGGAGGAGCAGTAGCTGGGGAGGCAGCAGGGGCTGGAGCAGCAGGAGGCAGCAAGCTCTGCCCCAGGGTCGATGACCAACTGGGGGGCACGGACAGTCCTGCCCCCCAGGATGCGGTCCATGACATCAAAATAGGGGCAGGGGTCTGGGTCTGCCCCTGGTTGAGAGCTATCCCCTGTGGCCCTGGCATACGCCTGCTGCAGCTCCTTTATTTTCATGCAAACATGCTCCTGGGTTCGCATGTGGCCTTTGGTGGCCAGGCTAGCAGCCATCCACATGTAAAAGGCCACAGTCCTCCATTTAGTGTGGAGATCATGGGCATTGGAGGCATCCCCCCAAAACTGAATTAGGTCCCTGCTCTCACACTGGACCAGGTTAGGCACCTGCCTTTTCCGGCCCCTGGCAGGCTACTGGGAGCTGGTGACTGGTCCTAGGGAGTGATGGAGGGCTGGTTGGCACTGGCTGCATGACTCCTGCTGGGGCCACTGGGTCAGGTACAGCGACTGCTGGCTCTGGGCTGGCAGGCTTGGAGCTGGTACAGGCACTGTGGCCCAAGTCTACCCCTTTAAGGACTCCGGGCTGGGGTGGGGTGGAGTGGAGAAGAGATTTCTTGGTCGTGCCCAGAGTGGCCACCAGGGCACCCTGGGAAGGGCTGGAGGCCCCCTATTTCAAAATAAGTGTCTACACAGCGCTTATTTTGAAATAACAATTTCAAAATTGGCAGTATTCCTCGTGGAATGAGGTTTACCAATTTTGAAATAAGCCCTCTGCTATTTTGATTTAATTTTGAAATAGCGGTTTGGCTGTGTAGACATTGGTAAAGTTATTTGACATCAGTGAATTGACATCAGTTGCCATTAACTTTTCTGGGTATTTCAGGTCAAAGCCTATTTTTTATCTTTGTCAAGTGGTTAAAATGATATTGTAACTCCAACAGAGAGTGATTTTTATTTTAGATAGTACAATTTTATTTCCTCAAAGAGCCATTAATTGGGAGGAGATATAACATTTTTGGGCTAATGTTGACAAGGATGTTCCTATACATAGCAGTTTAAAACTGATTAAATGTAAGAGATGTGAATAGCTGGTCTTTCAACATCTTTTGTAAGAGCTTATTTAAACAAAATTCAGGACAGCATAACAATGAAGGGAAGGAGTAACACTCAGAATGAAACACAAAGAATAGACAAGCATCTCTAGAGGTTTACCTGGGGGACTGTCCATAATAAATTAAAATTATAAACTCTTCTCTAAGGTTCATTAAACATCAGTACTTCTTAATTAGCTGGCATTTTTGCCTTGAAAGAACACTGGGCATTATATAATATTGTCTAGAAGATAAATACACTTTTGGTTACGTTTTTCTACATTACGTTGCTGTACTTGACAGGGAGATGAATGTCAATTTAAGGCTTAGGCCATTCTTTACCATTGTAGCTTCATTTTAATTGATCACACTGATGTATTGTGTTGCCATGGTAGATGTAGTAGATGCTGCATTCAGTAAACCTTCCATAAATATCAAGGGAGAAAATATTTTAAAGATATTAACAAGCAAGGTAAAACTTGATTTTAATTCTTGATTGTTAGAAGGTGAAGAGCTAATTTAGGTGAAGAGCATCTTTCCAAGTATTGAGAAATCTCCTTTTATGCAGAATTCCCTGTCTTGTTTCTAGTTCTTGCTTTCTAATAAGCATCTAGTATTTAGATCAAGGGTAGGGAACCTCAGGCCCTGGGGCCAGATGCAGCCCCCAGCTTGCTTGGATCCAGACCTTGAGGCTCAGGGCTCCCCTTCTAGTATTGGGCAGCCTGCACTGGTGCTGCAGCCCCCCACTGCAGAGCTGGAGCACACAGAATTTACTAGCCTGGGCCCCCAGGCTCTGGTGTGTAAGAGGAAATGTGAACAGTGTTTTTCTCCTTAGTCCGGGCCATGCCAGTGAAGGTTTTTGATTTTGTTTGTTTTTTTGCTTCCCATTTGTATGTAGCCCTGACTGACCTTTCTGTGAGTCAGTGGCCCGACAACCCCAAAAAAGGTTCCCTACCCCTGATTTAGATGGATGGAACTGAATAGGCCTATATATTTCTAGCTTCCAGAAATTTGGGCTGAAAATTAGTGTGGTGTTTTACATGCTGCTTGTAATTATTACAACTGGGAGCATTGGCTGTTGGGAAGCACAGGAAACAGGAAGGAGTGGGGAGAAGATTGGCAGGGGCTGAGTGAGGGCTACTGAAGAGTTGCAGTAGCTGTGTGAAGAGGCTCCACTTTTGGTAAATAAAGTCCTGTTGAAGTTTGTTAGTACCTTGCTTGCATGGTACAAGATTTTGGTGACAAGGGCGGATCTTCTGCTTCTGAACCCACCTGCACCCTTTCTGCAAAGCCCAGGGGAGCCTCCAATAGCTTTTACTGCATGGATTCATATGTTTGATACTTATCTGCTTGCAATCAGGGCTAAAGAGATTTCTGAAGTAAGAAAGTGTGCTCTACTAATCCAGGGTTAATTCGAGCTAGGTAGGCAAATCAGGCAACTGGAGTTGCAAATGAAGCCCAGGATTTAAATATCCTGGGCTTTATTTGCATGTTCCCATCTGGCCACCATTTTTAAATCCCCCTTAGTTCGAACAAACTGCCCGCGGCTACACGCGGCAGTTTAAAATTAACCTGAACTAAGTCCTTAGTTCGGATTAACTGTTACTCCTCCTGCAATGAGGAGTAACAGTAGTTCGAATTAGGAGCTTTAATTCAAACTACCTAGTCCGTGCCGCGTGTAGCCACGGGCAGGTACAGGCAGTCCCCGGGTTACGTACAAGATAGGGACTATAGGTTTGTTCTTAAGTTGAATTTGTACGTAACTCAGAACTGGCTCCAGATTCAGCCGCTGCTGCTGAAACTGACCAGGGGCTGACTACAGAAAGCCCAAGGTAGAGTTGCTCTGCCCCCAGCTTCCTGGAATCAGCCACTGATTGGTTTCAACAGCAGCTGAATCTGGAGCCTGGGACAGAACAGCTGGGGCGCTGCCGGGTAGGTCCCCCCAGGACCAACCCGGCAGCACCCCAGCTGCTCTACTCCAGGCGTCCACAACAAAAGCCTGGTCTGCTGGGGGAGGGGGGGGCGCACTAGCTGCGCCCCCCCCCCCCCCAGCAGACCAGGGAGGCCCAGAGCAAAGCCATGGAGGCAGCGGGGTCCCGCGCCTCTACGGCTTTGCTCTGGGTGTCCCTGGTCCACTGGGGGGGGGGTCCCCAGAAGACCAGGGACACCCAGAGCAAAGCCGCAGAGGCGGGGGGTCCCGCGCCTCCAAGGCTTTGCTCCGGAGCAAAGCCTTGGAGGCGCGGGACCCCGCCGCCTCTGCGGCTTTGCTCGGGGTGTCCCTGGTCTGCTGGGGACCCCCCCCCCCAGAAGACCAGGGACATCCGGAGCAGCTTTTCTCACCCCGGAGGACGCGGTGGCGGGACCACTGAGTGTCTGAGTGGTCCCGCCGCCTGCGAGTTCTGGGGCGAGAAAAGCCCCGTTCGTAAGTGCGGATCCGACATAAGTCGGATCCGCGTAACTCGGGGACTGCCTGTAGTTCAAACTACCGGGCTTTTAAAAATGGTGGCGCCAGGAAACATTCAAATGAAGCCCGGGATATTTAAATCCCGGGCTTCATTTGCAAGTTCGAATGACTGCATTAGCCACCCTAGTTCAAACTAAGGTGGCTAGTATACACATACCCTTACTGAACCCAAACTTCACTTGGTATGCTATTTGAAAAACCAAATTCCAGTACGTGGATGCCTGCCAGCAATGGTGACTTTTGGTGATTGCTGTGTAACTTCAGAGTTCTACATTGTCCACAGAGGCACTCCTATCCTTGGCAGAGATTTATTGGCTGCTTTAAACCTCAGGGTAGTTAATGGACGAATTGACCTTCCTCAGCAAAGCACTCTTGCAGTACACACACCTTTTTCAGCTGGGACCCAAGACCAGGTTGAGGAGAAACTTGCTTTGCTTATGGTTTTGTGCACAAAGTTAAAATGCAACATAATATGATGCCTGTACCACAGAAGTTACGGTACTTACCATTTTCAGTCAGGGAAGCTGTTTCAGAGGAACTTCAAAAACTTGTACAAAAGTACATTATTGACGAGATTGACACATCTGAATGGATTTCACCTATAGTGGTGACACAGAAGAAGAATGGAGACATTCGCCTTTGTGTGGACTTAAGGGAGCCAAATTAAGCTATTGTGATTGACAGCCACTCACTGCCTCACATAGAAGAAGTATTTGCAGAACTCTGTGGAGCAAAGATGTTTTCTACTCTTGATTTGCAGAACACATACCACCAGGGTATGCTGCATGAACACAGTAGAGATCTCACAGCATTTATTATACATGAGGGACTATTTCATTTTAAAGGTGTTCCATACAGTCTTGCATCTGCCCCAAGTGCCTTCCAAAAAATGATGTAATTGATTGTGAAGAATCAGCATGAAGTTCAGTGCTATCTGGATGATATTATTGTGTTTGGAAAGACTTATGAGGAGCATGAGAATAACCTGCAGTCTGTACTAAATTGCATCAGCACAGCAGGTCTCAAGCGCAACTTGTCTAAATGCAAATTTAGACAAACAGAATTCTCCTTTCTGGGGCATACAATTTCACTGGCTGGACTAAAACCTGATCCAGATCATATCCTAGCAATTTCAAAGGTTCCTCCTCCCAACAGATTTGCAAACCTTACATTCCTTCTTGGTTATTACCTCCTGGTATACAAAATGTATTCCCAATTATGCTTCTGTCATTGAACCTTTACAAGAATTACTATGGAGAAGTTCAACCTTGGTGTGGACAACGGGATGCACAAGCTAGTTTGGAAACTGTGAAAGACTTGATTTAACATAGTCCAGTACTTGCACTATTCAGTCCTGCATTGCCCACAATTGTGACTACTGATGCTTCTGATTATGTATTTGGGGCTGTCCTCACACAACTTCATGAGGACAACACAGAGAGGACTATTGCATTTGCTTCAAGGACACTGAGTGATGCTGAGAGAAAATATTCTACAGTTGAAAAAGAAGCACTTGCTTGTGTCTGGGCTACTGAAAAACAGAGAATTTACCTGTGGGGCTGCACATTCAAGTTGTGCACAGACCACAGCCCTTTGACAACATTGCTAACCATGAAAGGACTAGGAAGAGCAGGAAATCATATTGCTAGATGTTCTGCAAGACTACTGTCTTTCAATTATGAAATGGAATATAAGCCTGGAAACCAAAATGTGATAGCTGATTGCCTTTCTTGCCTGCCTTTGTCTTCACCAGATAGTTCACTGGAGGATGAGGATGAAGTAGTTGCACTGATTACAAGCACTCTTACTGCAGTAACAAGAGAGCAATTCCAAGCTGCTTGTTTGGCATGTCCAATTCAACAAAAGCTACAGGAATTTCTGACAAAGTGATGACCCAGTAACCCTAAAAATCTTGATCCAGTTTTGCTGCCTTATTTTAGTATTCAGGATGAACTTTCTTTGATTGATGGCTGTGTGCTATGAGGTACACACCGACTACTTGTGCTAGAAGAATTAGTCAAAACTCATACATCTGGCACACGATACTCAAGGAATTGTCAGACCCAAACAATGACTATGGGATCTGTATTGGTGGCCAGGGATGGACTCCCAAACTGAAGCAATCATAAAATCCTGTGTCACTTGCCAAATGCATAAGACAGCAGTGACATGTACCCCACCATTACAACCTGTTCCTCTTCCTGATTCTGCATGGGAAAAAGATGTGATTGACATCGTAGGTCCCTTTGCTACTGCATCAATTGACTGTCATTGTGCCATCACTTTAATAGACTATTTCAGTAAATGGCCTGAAGTAGCGTTTACATCAAAAATCTTTCTGCTGCAGTAATTAAGTTCCTCTCTACAGTTTTTAGCAGGGAAGGTAACCCCAAAGAACTGGTTGCAGATGATGGTAGTCAATTTACTTCCCTGGAATTTGAAACTTTTCTAGCAGAGAGGAACATTTTACATAGAAGATCATCCCTGTATTACCTTCAAGCCAATGGGGAAATTGAAAGGTTTAACAGAAGCTTGAAAGAGAGTTTGCAAATGGCTAAACTAGAAGGGTGATCATGGATAACCTTCACTACTGATTTCTTGCACGCATACAGGGCTACATGACATACTACAACGCAAAGATCACCCACAGAGTTACTGCATGGAAAACAGATGAATATTAAACTGAACATTGTTGGATTGTTAAAGTCCAGACCTGATGCACCAAAAGAGGATGATATGAGAAAAACAGTTGAACAGAAGCAAGCAAACTACAGCCGGTTCCCGAGTTGCAAATGGTTGAGTTATGACCATTTGCATTTACGACCGAAGGAGTCGTAAATGCGGTACCTGAGTTATGAACCCAATCCGCACTTACGAACAGCACGGTCACCATCTAACTCGATGGGGCCCAAGTTACAAACACTTCGAGTTACGGCCAAGTGTTTGGTTCATAACTCGGAGAGAGGCTGTATAAGGCTTTCACAAACAAACGGCGGGGTGCTAAAGAACCAAAGTTTGAGTGTGGTTCTTTCGTTAGAGTAAGAAAACCTGGAATTCTGTAAAAAGGGGACCATAAATTCACATCTCCTCTTAAAATCATTGAGAAGAGGTGGCCTTGCACCTATCAACTTTGATGGGTTTGTATGGAATGCTTCTTATCTTGTACCTGCCTATGCACCAAGAGGAGAGGAGGCCAACACCCAGCCCGTGTTGGATGACTTCACTATAGTACCAACACGACAAGGCATTGCACTAGAAATGGGGTTTGAGAGATGGTCTGTAAGACACAGATGACCACCTGTTTGGACTAGAGACTATGTTATGTACTATTTACAGTGTAATATTTCTGCCAGCTGTATAGTGGCTTGTTCCATATTTGTTGCAGTGGTTAGAACAACCATGTTTATTTTATAATTGAGAGCACTTAAGAGAGGAGGGAATGTGGTATTTTAGATGCTGCTTGTAATTACAGACAGTCCCTGGGTTACGTACAAGATAGGGACTATAGGTTTGTTCTTAAGTTGAATTTGTATGTAAGTCGGAACTGGCTCTAGATTCAGCCGCTGCTGAAACTGATCAGTGGCTGACTACAGGAAGCCCTAGGCAGAGTTGCTCTCCCTCCGGCTTCCTGGAATCAGCCGCTGATCAGTTTCAACAGCGGCTGAATCTGGACTCCTGGAACAGAACAGCTGGGGCACTGCCGGGTAGGTCCCCGCAGGACCAACCCGGCAGCACCCCAGCTGCTCTACCCCAGGCGTCCCGCAACCAAAGCCTGGTCTGCTGGGGGGAAGGGGTGCACTAGCTGCGCCCCCTCCCCCCCAGCAGACCAGGGAGACCCGAGCAAAGCTGTGGAGGCGCAGAGGTCCTGCCGCCTCTGCGGCTTTGCTCCTGTCTCCCTGCTGTGCTGGGGGAGTCCCCCCCAGCACAGCAGGGAGACCCGAGCAAATCCACACAGGCGGCGGGGTCCCCCGCCTCTGCGGCTTTGCTCTGGGGCAAAGGAGCAAAGCCGCACGGGCAGCAGGGTCCCGCCGCCTGTGCGGCTTTGCTCGGGTCTCCCTGCTGTGCTGGGGAGTCCCCCCCCAGCACACCAGGGAGACCTGGAGCAGCTTTTCTCGCCCCGGAGGACGCGGTGGCGGGACCGCTGCACTCTGGGCGGTCCCGCCGCCCACGAGCTCCGGGGCGAGAAAAGCCCTGTTCGTAAGTGCGGATCCGATGTAAGTGGGATCCGCGTAAGTCGGGGACTGCCTGTATTAGAACTGGGAGCATTGGCTGTTGGGAGTCTGGAAGAATAGGAAACAGGAAGGAGTGGGAAGAAGATTGGCAGGGGCTGAGTGAGAGCTACTGAAGGGTTGCAACAGCTTTGTGAAGAGGCTTCACTTTTGGTAAATAAAGTCCTGTTGAAGTTTGTTAGTACCTTGCTTGCATGATACAACAATTAGCCTTTGTTTTAAAGTGGATGAAAAGGGAGGGTGCAGCCAACACAAGGATGTCTCATCTCTCACACTAGTACAATGGCAAGGAAATTCAAATCAAATACTTGAAAAGATCTCTCTGCTTCTTTCACAGATTTTTACCTGGCTCCAAAGAGAATGATTAGGCTGACTGTTTCCACACTTATCTGTGTGATTTAAGATTGTGACTCAGATAAGTTAGAATCGCAGTTCTACATGGATATTAACTGTTTTACAAAATGATGGGTTTTGCATTTCTGCTATGCTTTTTTTTAGAGTGAAGGGGAGGGGGATTAAGCATCAGGCTGACATTTGCAAGAGGAACATAATCATTCCAACATGTTTTATGAGGATATCTTTACAAGGCTTGCTCTCTAAAATGCTCAACTACTTTTCAACACCAGGGAGGCTCTGGATTTATGATGAGGATTATAAGTCATGAATTTTCATGTTGTCTTATGACAGATACTGAATGTCCCCAAATAAACAGGGTAAAGGAGGTATTGGCAATTAAGATTTATGTTTTCCCTCTTCTTTGGATTTCCTATCAAATGCTGTTGCTTCATCAGGTGCTCGTGCCAGTTTCCACACAAAGTGGTATGAATTCTGCTAGTGGCACTGCATGCACTGCTAAATGTTGCTAAAGGATTCCACTAACCACTTGGGGCTACGTCCTGGTTTTTTAATCTTCTTAACATTGAATTTAGCATATATATACTTAGTGTATATCTAATAGAATGTAAAATAACATTGAAAATATTACAGTGCAATATTGGAAGACAAAAGAGGCTTAACATATCTCCAGCACAAGTCTGTATCAGTCAAATATGTTCAGCAACATACATCATTGATTTAAATCTCGATTTAAAAACATAAGAATGGCCATACTGGGCCAGACCAAAGTTCCATCTTACCCAGTATTCTGTCTTAAGACAGTGGTCATTGCCACATGCACCAGAGGGAGTGAACAGAACTGGTAATCATAAAGTGATTCCTCTTCTGTCACCCATTTCCAGCCCCTAACAAATGGAGGCTAGGGACAGCATTCCTACCCATAGTGGCTAACATATATATTGATTGACCTAACCTCCATTAATTCATCTAGTTCTTTTTCTTCTTTTTGAATCCTGTTGAAGTCCTGATCTTCACAATATTTTCTGGCAAGGAGTTCCACAGTTTAACTGTGCACTACCTGAAGAAAAACTTCCTTTTGTTTCTTTTAAATCTATTAATTTTGTTTGGTGACCCCCCTAGTTCTTATGTTATGGGAACAAGTAAATAACTTTTCCTTATTCACTTTCTCCATACCTGACATGATTTTATAGACCTCTTTCATATCCCACCTTGGTCTCCTCTTTTCTATGCTGAAAAGTCCCACTCTTTTTAATCTCTCTTCATACGGCCCCCGTTCTAAACCCATCATCATTTTTGTTGCCCTTTTGTGAACCTTTTCCAATGCAAACATATCTTTTTTGAGATGATACAACCACTTCTGTACACAGTATTCAAGATATGCGTGTACCATGGTTTTATATAGCGGTAATAAGATATTCTTTGTCTTATCCTTTATCTATTTTTTAATCATTCCTAACATTCTCATGCCTTTTTGGACTGTTGCTGCGGCACATTGAGTGGATGTTTTCAGAGAACTATCCATGATAACTCCAAGATCTCTCTCTTGAGTGGTTATAGCTAAATAGTCCCCATAATTTTTTATTTGTAGTCCAGATTATTTTTTCCAATGTGCATTACTTTACATTTATCAACATTAAATTGCATTTGCTATTTTGAGAGATCTTTCTGAAGCTCTTCAGAGTCTGCTTTGTTCCTGTCTTGAACAGTTTTGTATCATTTGCAGATTTTGCCATCTCACTTTTTATCCCTTTCTCCAGATCATTTATAAATAAGTTGAATAGGATTGGTCCGAGTATAGACCTTTGGGGGACACCACTAGTTACCTCTCACCATTCTGAAAACTTACCATTTATTCCTACCCTTTGTTTCCTTTTAACCAGTTATCAATCCATGAGGGGACCTTCCCTCTTATCCCTGACAACTTACTTTACTTCAAAGCCTTTGATTAGGGACTTTGTCAAATGCTTTGTGGAAATCTAAATACTCTTTATCCACTGGATCCTCCTTGTCCGCATGTTTGTTGACACCCTCACAGAACTCTTGGATATTAGTAAGGCATGATTTCCTTTACAGAAACCATGTTGAATTTTCCCCAACAAATATGTTTATCTATGTGTCTGACAATTCTATTCTTGACTATAGTTTTCGCTAATTTGCCTGGTATTGATGTTAGACTTACTGGTCTGTAATTGCCAAGATCACCACTAGTGCTCTTTTTAAATATTGACGTCAAATTAGCTATCTTCCCATCATTAGGTACGGAAGCTGATTTAAAGGTTAAGTTCCAAACCACAGTTAATAGTTCTTCAATTTCCCATTTGAGTACTTTCAGAACTCTTGGGTGAATGCTATCTGGTCCCAGTGACTTGTTACTGATGTATTTATCAATTTGTTCCAAAACCTCCTCTAGTGATACCTCAGTTTAGGACAATTCCTCAAATTTATCACCTAAACAGAATGGCTCAGGTTTGGGAATCTTCTTAACATCCTCAGCCATGAAGACCAAAGCAAAGAATTCATATATTTTTCCCCACAATGACCTTATCATCTTTGAGTGCTCCTTTGGCATCTCGATCATCTAGTGGCTCCACTGGTTGTTAAGCCGGATTCCTGCTTCTGATGTACTTAAAAATATATTTTGCTCTTACTTTCTGAGTTTTTGGCTAGCTTCTCTTCAGACTCTTTTTTGGCTTTTCTTAGTATATTTTCACAATTAATTTGAGAGAGTTTCTATTTTCCTTACTGGGATTTAACTTCCATTTTTTTAAGTATGCTTTTTTAAATCTGTCACTACTACTTTTACTTGGTTGTTAAGGCATAGTGGTACTTTTTTGGTTCTCTTACTGTGATTTTTAATTTGAGCTATTCCTTGAAGTTTGGCCTCTATTATTTGGGAAGTCTCCATGGTCTCTATTCTTTCAAAAGTCTTTGAAACGTCTCCATGCACCTTGCAGAGATTTTACTTTTGTCACTATACCTTCTAATTTCTGTTTAACTAACTTCCTCATTTTTGTGTAGTTCCCCTTTCTGAAATTAAATGCCACCGTGTTGGGCTGCTGAGGTGTTTTTCCCACCAGAGGGATGTTAAATTTTATTACATTATGCTTACTATTTCCAAGTGGTCTAGTTATATTTACCTCTTGGACTAGGTTCTGTGCTCCACTGATCATCAAACCAAGAATTGTCTCTCTTCTTGTAAGTTTCAGAACCAGCTCCTCCAAGAAGCAATCATTTAAATTATCAAGGAAAAATAATGGATTTAAATCAAGTTTCCCACTGATACTACTTCACATATTTCTTAAACAATGGTGCAAATCTGATGGCTCAAACATGCTAATGTACAATTCAATACATTTACATAATCTAAGAGGGTATATACTTTATATAATTATTAATTTGATTTATATTAATTTAGGAAATAGTACATAATACTCAGTACTTGAGTTAGGCTACAGATGCAGCAGTACGTTAGGATTAAGAAATAAATTGCACACACAAACATAATACGTAATATTTGTTAAACTAAATCTTAAATGTTACATAAATGTTTCACATTTGTAATTGCAGCAGTAATCAGTTGATGGCTTTCCTTAAACTCTTTATTTTTTAAGTTTTTAATTTTATTAACTCTACTGGGTATGTCGTCAGAATCCTAACTGTATTGTGTCCTTATAACTTCTACAACTAGCTCTCATCTTTCCCACTACCAGTGTCATTTTGATTCATTCACTGAAACAGAAATACAAGTGTCTATGCTTTTTCAACTCTCAGCTGATTCCTTAGTTTTGTGTGAATAATACCAAACAATGAAAATAGTTTCTCTGTGTCTGCAAAGGAAATTACCGTAGAGAAAAGTTGGCTTAGCAATTGAAGGAACAAATGATGCCCACCAATTCAACAGTTACTTTTGTTCAAAACTACATCAGTAAACATGTACTGCTTATATGGTTTCTCTCCAGCCCTGAAATATATTATGACTGGCATAACTGAGGAGTGATTTTGAGATGCCCATGCCATGGCAGCATCTTCATCTTCAGAAGTTGGGCATCTATCTTTTATATCTGAAGATAATGTTTGCAAGAAAATGAGGTGGAGTTAGTGTTTCATTATTTGCTTCTTTATTGCCTGTAGATTAACTTCCTGGTGAGGTATTTCTTTCATCAGTTTCTTTTGAAGTGCCTTCAAAATTTCCACAGCATCTGAAATAGATAATAGATTCTAACCCTAGTTAACTAATTAAAGAAACCATAAGGATTAGCTAAGCTAAATATTTTTTATAGCAACTTCCAGTATAACAAAGAGCTTAGGAATTTACTTGTTAAATCACACTTTTATTAGAAGATAAGAAGAGAGAGAGAGTCTTGAAGAATGATGTATTTCAAAGTGAATTATTTAAGTTACTAACTAATTGATCAACATTGTACTTCTGACATACCCACATCTTCATCCATATCATGTTCTCCCAATAACCAGTTTTCCTTATGATGTTTATTTTTGCAGCTAGGCTCTGCATCTTTTTTCACTGCTTACAGTAAACACATTTTCCTTTTTTATCCAGGGCATGAATTTCTTTAAAATATTCCTGAATAAGGTGTCACTTATGGGCAGAAAGCCATGACAGTTTTTCTGTGACAAAAGCGGGGGGAATATAGGAAGCTCTTTGTGTGCTGAATAATGTCTTCCCTTTTTCTTTCCAGTCCGCTCTACTATTCCTTTCTGTGCTGCTTCCGTTCCTTCCTGTATCTTGTGTCATTTGTCTTTAAAACAGTGTTCTGACTAATTCTTCTGCTGTGGTTGGCCGAGACCCACCACCACATAAGCACAGAACAAAAACAATTGTACTCAGCCTGTTCCTTTCTTTGCACATATTTCTTTAGTCTCTAGAGAAATAGAAATTGAAAGCCCAGAATTTTCAAGAAGCAAGATGCAACTTAATTATAATGGTTATTTTCAAATGAGAAATTTAGTATTCTATTGATGATTTTTTTAAAAAAAAATCCTATTTAAATAAAAAAGTCTGTCTTTTTTTTAAAAATAATTGCTTTTCATTCGCCCTGTTCAGCTATAGGAGCAGGATTAGGGGGAGGGTGCATCAAATTAAGTAGGAACTGGGAACCGCATCAGAATGTTGGAAACAGCATTTCATTGATCTGAACAACAGAACAGTGTACATTTAATTTGCTGAAAATCCCTCTACCCTCTTATTTGTATCATTCACAAACACTCATTTAAAAGCTTTTTTTTAAATGTTTTTATTAATTTCAGATAGTGATGCCAGCCTTCTTGTTCTTGTTACTTTCTTTAAATCTAGTGTTCATGACTGCTTCAGAACTATCCTTGTACTTGGAATGACTTCTCAGTCCCACCGCTCTTGTTTCCTCTCTTCCTTATTTAAATTCAATTCTGTGTTTCACAATTTGTTGCCATCAGAATGACTGTGATGTAGCTCTTTTGACATTGTCACCACACTGCCAGCTCAACTAGGAATTGCAAATTGGCAGGGACAATACAAACTCTTATTTCAAAGTAGAAATCATTCATAATTAGCAAATGTACCCTGCATCAAAAAGTCACCTGAAAAACAAGTGAAAGATAACAGAAGTTATATTTGCCTATTAAGTTGGAAAATTTTCCTCTGCATAACATTTAATGCCTAGAGAAAAATACATCCAGCAAAGAAATTGTCTGTGTGTTTGTGTGTATTACCTTTAAATTACATGATAAACTTTTAATTGCATTAAAATATGCTTACAAGTCAGCTATTAAAAGGATTTAAAATAAAAGTCCTACTTTCAAATGTCTGAATGCACATTTTTATGTTGCATACTTCATTGCAACAATAGAAGGGAGGTAATTACAGTATGCAGAAATAGTATTTTAAAGATTTTAGGACAGATTACACTCTTTTATATAGTAATCATAGCAGATGTTTCAATCAAAATGATTTGCTAACTGTACTAAAAATGAGATTCTGTTTTGGGGCCTGCATTATTGCATTTCAGAAATAATATTCTGCATAATGTCTGTAACAAGGTATTTTATCTAAGAAACCATTGTAGGTTTCTTATTATTGATTCCAGGCTCCTTCCACAATAAAAGTGTAATTCAAATGTACATTAATGCATTCAGTCCTTTAATAGCAGCATTCATATCCATCTATAAATAGACAAAGAAACAATTATATGGAGTACTTGTTATTCATCCTCAGTGCTTTCTTTTTGTATTTCACTTTTAATTTCCAGACTTTAGAGCACTAATACAGTGGAGTTGTGTTCAATACAGAAAACTTGGTTTAGTCTGAAAATATCTGTGGTTTCTAGGTATATTAAATTTACTTTTCCAGTTGGAGAGGTCATTTTAGTGCCATTTTCGGAATGTTGAAAACAGCTCAAGGCTTCAAATAAATGCAACTTCAACTGAAAACTAGATCTGGACTGATGTTTTCTGAACATAAGAGAACATACTGTTACATAATAACACATTTTATTGTCCTTCCACAAATTGATTTTTTTTCCCTTTTTTTCTAGATACGCCTTCAGTTAAAATCATATCTTCCAGTTCATGGCCAGAAGAGGGACAATCTATAGTTTTGACTTGTGAATCCAAAGGAAAGCCACTGTAAGTGATTTAAGAGGCAATATGCTTTTGCTATTTTCCTTATTGTGCTTTGATGGCAGACTGCTGCAAAAATCTGCTATTTTTGTTTTTCCTGGGGTTTAAAGTGATCTCCGGTGTATGAAAAACCCCTTGAAGCCTGTCTTCATTAACTGTCTGTGGAAGATTGTCTTTTACTTTGTCATCTGTTAGTTTTGAGAGAGGATTCCAGCAGTGAGATTTTTTTTTTTTCAGTGAAAGGAGTGCAGTCACAGCTTAGATCATCGAACTGATGATAGTTGAGGCAAAACATCACATGAAAAACATTTTAAATCACCATGCCTGTGAGAAAATATACTGAACTTTCTGGCTACTTTGTCATTTACATGAAAATTGGAAATGTAATGATATATGCAAATCAACTATTCAGTTCTGACCCAATTTAAAAATAAAGTGTGCATTAAGAAAATGAATTGTAGACATCTCAATGATACTTGAAAATTGGTAACTATATCACTTCCAACATTCTTTTTAACAGCCAACTCTGTCAGTATTGAAATTGCACAGAATCTGCTATTTAAAAAAAATGTAAGATGCTTTCTTTCCAATTACAGTAAAACTCCAAGGCTTAACCCCTGATTAGAAAAGTAAATTCCCAGTTGTTATGTGTTTTGAGTTTAGACATGAATAAGAAGAACTGAAATGAGATGCCTGAATATATATCTAGGAATTCAAAATATATCTTTCATGTAACTGGAAAATAATATGCTTTGGAATATTCAACATAGGCATTTGTGGAATCACACTTTGATAATACTTACGTGCGAGATGCATGCAAAAGGTCATTTAGCACTTCAGACGAATTTTTCCTTGGTATAATATCACAAATGGCTTTGTGGGTTTACTTAAAATAGTATTTGGCCTTTGGGGTCATGTGGGTGAGGGTGTATTTATGGGGGTTTTTTAATCTCATTTGTACGAAATATGTATGTTCTGGTTTTTACCCATCCTTTAATTATTGAAGACAAAGAATATATATTTTGCCCTTCGGTCTTTAGAAGCTTTGGTATGCAGCAGATAACTATAGATCAACAATCTTATTGAAAAAAGGAGTCCCTTGTTTTACATGACAAAAGGAAAAGGCTCTTTTACTGAAGGAGGAAAATAATCTCTTCATTTTATCAGGAGATTTACTTCCAGACTATGACTTTGCAATTTCAGTGCTGTTACGGATGGCATTTTATGATGGCCATAAAGAATGACGTATTTTATCTTGATGCATTAATGATCATACATTTCAAATTCTTTATATGTTATGAAGGACCGTTAGCAGACTTCAGCGATATCCATTTGTACGGAAAAAAATTTATATCTTTATTTTATCAAAATATGCTGGGCTACATGTTCAAAATTTTTTAAATCAAATGGAGTGTTTGCATGAGTGGACTTCGTGCTTCTGAAACATTTTCAAAGAGGGCATAAGTAGAACCCCACTGGATTCTAGTGTAAAAATGTGTATGTGGTGGTATAGATGAATTAGGAAGGTAGCCAAGTAATTGTCAGAGGAGGGAACCTGTATGCATGTGGACTTAGTCTTACAAATGATTTGTGCTAATAATTGCATCTCTAGTTGTCCATGCTACAGAAACTGCTAACTCCAGCTTCTGCTACATTGCCTCATTAAATCAACCATTTTTTATGCAACTGCCAGTGATAAACAGGTAGCCACCTGGGCTACTTGGCATGATAATAGTGGCATCACTGTGGCCTCCTTTATACTAAGAGCGAAAAAGGAAATAGGAGGGGTCCGTAGAGCCGATCTGTGCCACAGGGTTTGTGGGTAATGAATTAATAAAGGTAAGGGGAGGAGGAGAATGAAACTCATGAGCCATGTGCACAGCAGAAAGCCCAATCACATCCCCAATGTGATTTGCAAGCCATAGGTTACTGTCCTCATTATTCCATAGTTTTGTGTGGTGGTTAAAATACTCCACTCTGATTCCTCTGTGGTATCTATTATAGTCAGTCATGCCAATCTATAGACATTAGAGAAGAAGTAGTGAAACAGCTACACACAGTAGAAGTAGGAATAAGGGATCTTCAGGAAAAGGGCTTATTTTCCGGAGAATCGCATCTAGACTGGCGCTTTTCTCCGGCAAAAACCCTGAGCCGGAAAAAAGCAGCAGCCATGTAAATGCAAATGCCGTGGGGGATATTTAAATCCCCCGTGGATTTGCAATTCCGAAGTGTCTCATTAGCATCCCTTTTCTGGAAAGGGATGCCAATGTAGACACAGCCACGGATGGATGATGCGTGGGGGAAGGATTCAAGGAGCAATGTAAATATGATGACATACATAACCTTGAGAACTACTACAAACTAGTGGCATCCCAAAGAGGGCAGTGGGGAAAGAATGAAAAATGGGGTCGTGGCACTGGCTGTTTGCCCCACCTCATTGATTGAGATGATTTAGTTGAGGTTGATCTTGCTTTGGGTAGGGGGCTGGACTCAATGACCTCCTGAGGTCTCCTCCAGCCGTAGGATTCTATGATTGACAAGCAATGTTGAGTTAAACTGGGAGGGGTCATGCTACACCCTTCCAAACTTGATAGATCTACGACTTGAGTGTATTTTTCCCCCAGAGGAATTCTGCCTTAGGGTTTCATCCTCATGCTGATAGCCAAAATTCTCCAAAGGATGGTTTCCACTGCATTGTGATGTGTTCACATTCTGCAGTGCGAGCCATGGCCAGAGGTAAAATTAAGTGGCTGTGCCCTGGTTCTCAGCTCTGGCAAGAGCTGTCTGAGCTGCGGTAAAAGCCAGCAAGGAGCTATTTCAAGAGCTGGCAAGGACCTGGGTTTCAATAGGGCAGTACCTGTAAGAAATGTTAAGTTATTTTCACCTCTAGCCAAAGTTTAAATGCATAATAGGAACATGTGTTTTAAACAAGTAAATAAAGCAAAGGAAAGCTTTGAGTTTAGATATGGTTTGTACCATTACATTCCTGGCATGGTGAATAGAGCTTTTTGATACTGTGGGAAAGGCATGTACCTTTGTGCATTTTATTGCCAATGTGTGATAGTGTCCTGGGACTCCAACTTAAAAGAAAAGGTGAGAAATTACTGTTCAATGTGCTATATGTATGGATAATATCAAGTTTTCAAATTTCTTTATGCTGGTAAAAATATTAAATCAGTGGTCACCAACCAGTAGATCGGGATCTATCGGTAGATCTTGAATTCTCTGACAGGTGATCCTGTCTGGTTTGGCTGGGAGGTATCAAGTGCTGGCACTTCAGCTGCCCCTTCTCCCCATTGCCCTGCTGTTCCCGCCCAGAGCCTCAGAGCTGCCTCCTGGGAGCCTCCTCCTTTTTGTGCAGAGTTGGGGAGAAAGAGGCAGGGGGTGCTGATGTCACTTTGTCCCCCTCCCCTGTACTCCATCTTCACAGAGTGAGGAGGGCGGGGCCTCGGTGAAGGGGTGAAACGGGTATTTGGGTTTGAGGTAGATCCTGGATTCATTTAAATTCAAAACGTCATCTTGTGTTTAAAAAGGTGGGAGACCACTGTGTTAGGTTTCAGTAAAGAAAATGTGGTCAGTCTGTGTACCTTGGAGGCTCTTTTACAAAAAAGATCATGTTGTACATTTAATTCTCTAGGAAAATGTACCTCTGTTACAGTGGACCACTTTGAAAAGATACATGACACTATGTTTCTCTATGTAATATGTAGCTCTAAATATAGAGGGAGCAACATGCCTTAGTTTTAATTTGCATTATATTTGAATTAAGGCACGATGATTACAGAATATCATAATATGCTAGATAAAGGAGTAAAATGGATACTTTCACCAACTTGGTATTACTCCAAAAAATTGCCCTTATTGAAATGATCACATTAGAAACATCCCTTTATTTTTATAAAAATAAGAGCAGTATAAGATATACACATTTTCAACATTTTTATGGGATTTTATATAATTTGTGGCTGTGCATATTTCCCCAAATGGGAATTTGTAATGAATCTAGCAGCATTAAATGTATTTTTCTTTGGTCTTCATTTCCTCTAGACCCATGCTACTCTGCAGGAAAATGTAGAGAGAGGTGCTATAATTAAAAACTGTGCAAAATCAAGTTTGTACCATGAAATGCAGCTCTTTCAACTCTGAATGAGGCACGCTGCATGATAATCAGATGATATTACAAACTCATTCACCTATAACAATCAATCTCTGGAAAATAATAATGTGCATTTCATACAACAAGTAAAGAGTTCTTTGTATTCATTCTGATAGGGGTGTGGAAATAATATACCAGATACATACAGCCCTGTGCTGTTTTCTATGCCCACCCTCATCAGTAGGTACAAAAGTTATGATCAGCAATAGCTTTTGTTTGTCAGGAGTCAGAATAGAGTTAGAGTTGTTTTTTAATACGGAATTGTTCAGTAGGATATCTGGCTTGAATGATGGTGACTTAGCAGAGAGGGCTGCTTTTTAAGCAAACTAGAGGTTGATGTCTCAGGTTTCAGTTAGGTTACACTGTCTGTCTTGTCATCGTGGATCCTATTGTTGATTTGCTGTGAGTGTGAGGACTTCATGGCTATTTTTGAGTAATATTGCCAGTATTTTGCAATTCCAGATCAAGAATTTTTCGTTTGTCTGTTGAACAGCTGCATAATTTGGACCAAGAACAATTTAGTGCACTTGACACAGCTACTGAAGAACATACTCCCCTGTTTCTGCAGAGACTGTTGTACTTTTCAGTCCGTACTGAAACAAATCATCCATTTTCAATCCGCAGAGTTGCTTGTATCTTCTCCTTGATACTGGCTGGATTACCAGATAGCTAACTGGCTATAGTATTATTCCACTTTTCTGACTACACCTGCCAACTGTATCTAATGAGTCATAATCTTTAATACATTTATTTCAGATGTCTTTCTTGTGCAGGCTAATGTAATTTTATCTAAACCAGTGCTAGACAATTGTTCAGAGAAAGCTATCTGACTATCCTACAAAATATTGCACTGAAATATCTAACAGAACTCTTCTATCATGTCCTAGGTAGATTTCCTTCCTATTACATCCTGGCCTGTGTATCTACAGTAGGGCCCCCCAGTATTTCCACATATTAAGCAAGTATTCATAGTTTGATATTTTTTAAAGTTGGGGGAAAAATAAGAGTTTAAAAACCAGAAGACTGATGAGTGCTCTTCTCTGTATTTGACAGAATAAAGAAGCAACGTTTTGCTTTTTATTCTAAATTATACCTTCTAGTCACCATTTTGTCTTTCAGAACAATAGGTTCTGATGGCTAAAGACTGTCATGAAACTGAATTCAAAATTGCACCCAATTGTATATCAAGTATTTGAGAATAAAATGCATTATAATGCAAAAAGATCAATATTTAGTATTCTTAGCCAGTAGTTTCACTGAGGAGAGCATGAAATGTGTTTTCTAATTAGGTGAGACTAGAGAGTTGTCATAAATTTTAAATAAATCTCAAAAAAAATACATTAATAGTTATTTAGTAATATTATTATTTAGGGATAAATCCTGCCCACTGGTTTTCAAGGGACAAACAGGACGTTGAAAGTCTTAACTCCAGGCAAACAGCTGGGAACAATCTTTCCACAGAGATGGAGAACACTCATAAAGTTATAAGAGAGCACCCATTGACTTTAGTGGAGCTACAGTTACAACTAGGTCCCCAAAAGGGTGTTTCAGGGTGATCAGCAGGATTAGCTGGCAGCAGCTGAGGGTATGTTGTGTTGAGGCCAAGAGGAAAAGAAAAGTTGAGGCCAACAGGAACTCTCTGACCTGTTGTGAGGACTCCTGCAAGGGGTGACAGATGTCTGTAGCAGAAGACATATCCCCGGCACTAGCCAGGGTAGAATTTGGCTCTGATCTTGATGGAAATGCAAATTGAAAGCAAACTAGGGAATACTTTTTCTGACAAGAATATATAAATCTGTATACTCCTTACCAAGCTGACATGGATGGGGATTTAAAAATCTATGTAAGTAATAATGGTTTTGATATACAATTGAACAGAAAAGCCATTGTATCATCGTTTCAGAAGAATCCCTATAAACGCTACCTTTTTGTTACAATGTAGCATCATTTATCAAACTATCTGAAATGGTGGGGAGAGAGCAGTAAGGCACGATAATGTTGTAAATGTCCAGTAATTCAGAATGCAGCTGTGACAGAAATGGCAATTTTCTGCAAGATCTTTGGAAGACATCATAGTATAAGTTTGTTTTATTGTGGGCTGGGATTGTACATAATGGGAAACTGGAGAGTTCAAAAGTATACATTGAAAATTTGTAATGTATATTCTAAACTTTGGGAGCAATACGTGTTGAGTGCATTTCCTGGGGAATCCCTAGGGAGAGGTTTGTACATATTCCTAAAGTGAGTTGGGCAAACATTTAGCCTTTTGAAGCTATGCTCTGAGCAGAGAGTCATTGTTTGCTGATCACCTGTTATAGAGGCCAAAATCAAAGGTCTGGGTTGTATAAACAAATAGTTATTTATCATTCTAAAATGGATATGAACTTGTAACCAGGGGAAAACCCAGTTCTGGGTTTTGAAGGACTAAAACGTGCCAGCACCCTAGAATGGAATTAGAGGTGACCTCTGGGTAAGCTTTTTAGTATGTGTGTAGGTTCTCTTTTTGGTTTAATATTTTTTTCTGTAATACCTTTATCTTAAAAATAAATGTGCTAACTTAGAAGGAGTTGTGTGATAATTTATGACTGATTATAGCCCTTGGAGAGAAAGCAAGAGCAGGCGCTGGCCTGTTAGACTGTCTGGCTTGCTGGGGATTTCTCAATGTAAGTCAGAGAGCTTGACAGCTTTAATATTCCTATTCAGGAGAAGGAGAGATGTGAATCTCTATGCAGGAGAGGTGACACCTGAGGAATATTTAAGTGGATGCACTTGGGGGACCACAAGGTAGAAATACAGGTGCAGGTTCCCTGAAACTCTTAACAGCAGCAAAGTCAGCAATGAGGTAGTAAAAATGTGTCTGATCTTAATAAACAGAGGAGACCACATAAGCAAATGAACTTGCATAGCGTTTTTTATTTAATTGCATTGGAAAATAACATGTATACGCTATCTTTTATGATAGTAGCAGAATTTACTGTTAATAGAAAGATGAAGACAGGTCTTTCTATTTTAATACTGATTTCTGGAAGGCATGCTGAAACAAGACATACACTTGACGATTCCTTTGGAATGGCTGATGCAAAGAAACTTTAGGATTTATTACAATAATAATGCAACTAGATATACCATATCCCCTAGTGGGCCCAGTGTTGTTGGGTGTGTGACCTGGGAAGGACACCAGAGGGCTGCAAGCTCAGGAAGGAAAAAGAAATGAACATAGCTGAGTCACCTGGGGCTCATTAGCCTGCAAACAACCCAGTCTGGAGTGGATATAAGATTCAGTAAAGGACTTGTTGGAAGTGACTGGATTCCTTTACGCCAGCAGATATGACTGTAGCCAAGAAGTCAAAGTAGGAAAAAAGTTGGTTGATTTTTGAAGCCAGGACTCAGCTGAAAACAATTGAGAGGGTTGTGTGTTTTCTTTAGCCCCTGTGGATAAGTTTAGAACTTCCATTTCCTTTCTGTGAAGAAATAAGAAAAAATATTGTGAAGAGAAGGGGCATTATATCCAGCTTTTGAGAAGGGACTTCGGATTTTCTTTTTATCCTGTTTGTGAAGAAAAGAGTGATACTGAGCTGTTGGCAGTGTCTTCAGGTAGACACCTAGTTTGTTCTGACGCTTTGTTAGCCTGATGCCTTTCTTTTGAAGAGATGAAGGCATCAAAGACTGAGTTTAATTTGGCTGGACTCCTGAAGGAAGATAAAGAGATTTAGAACTTTGTTTAGTGGACTCCTTAACAAGAAAGGAAACCAGGTAAAGAAGGAAATAATTTTGAAGTGAGATATTAAAGAGATTGTGGTAATACTTTTTTTCCCCACAAACTGCCTTTTGTCTTGGGTTCTAGGGTGGAATTTACAGCCAAAGGATGGATAGGAACAGCCTCTTTTCCTCAGCACTTTTACTGCTTAAGAAACAACTTGATTCACATTGAAGAAACTCATTGTGGCTCTGATTTGGTGTTCTGGGATAGGAGTTGAATTTTCCCATTTTAGTTGTGTGCCCCCCCCCCCCCTTCCCTTGTAAACAGACACTAATTTGGGATAGATTTTTCTGCTGTCACATGAAGGATTGAAGACTGTGCTCTAAAGCTGGAATCAAACTTTCAGAAAGGACCTGCACCTCATTCAGTAAATGAGTAATTATTCAGTATATACAGACTAACTTGGCTACCCCCTGAAGCTTCTAATTATTCAGTGTTTCTCTTTGTCCTGCGCAATCAATGTATGGTCCCAGGTCTTAGTTACTGTACACTATCCATACTCGGCACTAACTAAATCCCCCAGGGGCCCAAGATGGTTGCACGTGGGACCTGGGAAAGTCTAATTAGAAACATCCTAGTCCGGATATAAAACTCAACAAGGAAGTGTAGATGCTAGAAGGGATTAGAGGCTGTAAAAAATATACCTTTATACCGGTAATAAGACTGATTTTCATCCTGGATTGGTCTTGTGATGCTCTCATCATGGGGTCCATCCATCATACATTAATGAATTTATCTTCCCAACACCTAGTTGCTGAAAGCCCAAGCTATCATAGGGGTATAATTTGAATATATGTAGAATAGAATGTGCCTCTCTCTAATTAAAAATGCTTGAATACTTAAAATTAGTGGTAACAGACATGAATCATAGTGATGATTGAACTTAGTTCTGTTCTCAACAAGAAGAGATCTCAACCATGCTTATAAGTGTGTTCATCATTTCACAATGGTTTAACAGACATGCTAGTGTAACCCATGCTGCCTTGATATGGCCCATTTCTGTCTGCCTGTAGCAACACCAGACTAGTAAAGAGATTGATGAGCCTACTCCAGCATTGGTTAAAGGCACGGATTTTAGCTCAAATGTTACCAAAGTGTGGCTTGCATATCCATGGGGCTACATGAGACATTTCTGGGGTTTATGGAAGAAATTATATAATGGTGGATTTTTATTAATTATTTTATTTATTGCATTTTCACAATAGACTATTCTAGTGAACTTTAAAACTCTGTGGGAATTTGTTATATAAAATATGGCAGTTAATTTACTTCAACATGTACCACTACCAATGAGAACAAAGATACACAGAGAAATGGATGTTCAGAACCCCGCCTCTAATTGTTGCACAACACAGGTTCAGTTGCCCAGCAACTGTCCAGTCTAACAGATCTAAGGGGAACTTAAGGGTTTGTTGGTATTGGTGTTGTGTTTTGTTTTTTTGTGGTTGTATATATCCTATTATAACTATATCTGAATGTAACAGTGAAAGATAGACAGATGGCTAAAGACCATAATGTTAAGAACACCCAAAGGATCAGTGATGAGAAGGGCAGAGTTAGATTGGGAAGGGGTATGCAGTAAGAATGGGTCATGTATTAAGCTTTAGAGGCTATAGATTTGATCCCATCTGCCCATGATAGGGATCTGTTGGTGTTATGCAAGGCTTCAGAGTGATAGTTCTAGCTAATCATACAGTTAGGGTGATATCTGTGTTTTCATGTGTGTTTGGAGTGCATGTAGGAAGCACAATCCTTTGGGCACTATTGTATATACTGTATACTATTGTATGGAAAATGGGATGGATTTTTATTCATATACTGGTTGAAATATGGTTCCAAAAAAACAAAACATGGCCCTTTTCAGCCTTATTCATAGCTGTCTCATTGCAGAGCATAAATAATAATCCTAAATTTTCTTATTTGCATGTTTGTCTGGAAAGAAGTCATGTGAAGTTGATAGAATAATTCTAATTAAAAGAGAAGAGGGGTGGGTCTTGGATTTTTTTTAACCTTAGGTCTAACTTAATTTAAGAGCTGGAATGCATTTAAACTTAGAAATAAGCAGTGGATTGAACCACAATAAGATATATTCCCAGAAGACTCATTTGGAGATCTGTTATGACATACAATTTGGAATGGTCTAAGCAGGTATATAATAATAAAATAACTAAACTTATTTTGCAAACATGGGATTTTTTTGCTCGCTTCTCTATATGTTGTTCCACAATGAGTTCCCTTTATACATTTCAATCTTATGGACAAATTAATAAAATTCATTAAATGCAGTAAAGTTGAGTGCAAAACATTTCTAATGCACAGCTACAAAATGGAGAATAACTGATTAGAGGTAGTTCTGCTGAAAAGACTCTGGCGGGGGCAAGGGTTATAATAGATTACATAATGACTGAGAGAAAAAGGCTAATATTCTGAGAGTGTTGTATGGAAGACACAGGAGACCACTTTCTCTACTCAGTACTAGTGGGGCCTCAGCTGGAATACTGTGTTAATCCTCAACACTACACTTCAAGAAAGATGTGGACAAATTGGGTCCAGAGGAAAGCAACAAATATAAAAGCTTTAGAAAACCTGACCTGTGAGCAGAGTCTGTTTAAAAAACCAAACAAACCGGTTTTGTTTAGTCCTCAGAAAGGGAGACTAAGGGAGTACTTAAGAACACTCTTCAGATATATTAAGCATAGCTGTAAGGAGGATGGTGAGTAATTGTACTCCATACCCACTTAAGGTAGGACAAAAAGACAGTAGGTTTACTCTGCAGCACTAGAGTTGAGGTTAGATATGAGGAAAAATTGTGCAACTGCAATGGTAGTTAAGTGCTTGAATGGGCTTCCAGCGAAGGTTGTGGAATCCTCATCATTTGAAGTTTTCAAGAACAGGTTAGACAAACACCTAACCTTTGTCCTGTCACATCACAGACGTCTGGACTTGGTGACTTCTTAAATCCCATTCCAGGCCTCCATTTCTAAAACTGTCCTCATTACTGTAGTGTAGTGATTCTTCTTTATAAATGATTCTTCAACCACATGACTTTACAGGGAAGTCGCATGTCCATATTATTTAAAATGAAATCCCTACCAAAACTACCCAGTGCACTATAATTCCCCCTCCTCCCGGTCAGAGGATAGAAGAGGGGTAGATGTATGTCACACTGCTTGATGCACTATAGAAAGGCACCCTGATATTGTGGCAGGGATGGGCAATACCTGGCCCACAGGTCAGATGTGGTTCCCCGGGGTTAGATGCTGATGGGCTATCAGATGGTTTTTTTTAATCTGAGTATTTACAGACATGGCCACTCGCAGCTCCCAGTAACTGATGTTTGCCAATCATGGCCAATGGGAACTGCAAGCAGCTGCACTTGCTGAAATTCAGGTGACTGAAGCATCTGGCGGACCACTAGTGCCTAGCTCTGATGAACCGCATCCACCCTGTGGGCCAGTTATTGCCCACTTCTGCACTACAGTGATGAGGGCAGCATTCAAATCTGTGTAAAAAAGACCGTGTTCTATGTGGTTTCCTTGGAAATAGACTTGGTTTTTAACTGTAATTTTCAAGGAGCTACATCTTAGTGATTTGTGCTACCGTTATAGTGTGTGCTCAACCATTTTCAAGTGAAGGTTCTTATGGAATTTCTTATGGAAGTCTTGCCTGAAACATGCAGAACTGAGATTATGAGCCTTTTGAGTAAATTGGCTTGGTGAACCTTTTCAGATAGGCAATTGTTGTTTGTAATAAAAAGCTAATTATTTTGAAGGCTCATGTAAGTAATCAGTTTGTAACCTTCCATACCAATATTACAGAGACTTTAAAACTCCACTATGGGGATAAGTTAGTGTATACATAGATCAATGTGTTAAAACAAAGGTAGCATTTCTACAAAGGTATAAGCCTATATTCCAACATATTAAACTTCAAAATGTGGGTTATTTTTCCTATCTATGGGTCTGCATTTTCACTTTACAATTGGGTATTTTTTATTTGTGTAATTATTAACAGTGCAGGGAAATTGATGTAATAAAAATAAGGCATGCAAGATGAAACAGATGGAAGCATTAGTTCCCATTTAAATATTATGCTTTACAATAAAAGCTACTGTAGTTCTTGAGAAGTTCCCCTCTTGTGTTCTGCGGTGTTTACTCATACAGTGATGCAGAGAGTCTGGTGTGAAAAAACATCTAAATGCAGCGTTTGTAATACTCATTAAATTCCTTTTGTTATGTGTATGACTTTTTAAAATAATTGTCCGCTTTGCTCCTGGGAGGTATGCCTGCCTCCCCTCCCGCCCTCCAAAAAAAAAGCGGTTGACAGAAAGCTGTCTCCTTAAAACAGATTTCAAAATGAAAACATAAATAGAAAACAATAATATAGAGAACTGTAAAATGTCGAGACAACTTTAGGCAGTACTCAACTTTAGGCAGTACATGAAACAGAGAGTATTGTCAGTACTTAGGGGTCAGGGAATCTTTTAGATTTTCCATTTTGTATTAAGAATATTTCAAATACATTATTATGAAAGGTACAATTACTATATTAAATCAGCAGTTAACATGATAACTTAAATAACATAATCTAAGCAAACATCTATTCACAGTAATCTGTTGCTGTAGATCATACCATTCTGCAGAAAAACCTGCAGTTTTGACTTTTCAGAGTTTTAGCCTTCATACGCAGTATAGGAGGATAAAGTACGTTCTCTATACAGTGAACTGGCAGTGAATCTATACAGATGTGAGGGCATCTATGGATCACTGTGAATTTTGATAGAAATACCAGTCCATGAAAGATTACATCCCCCATCTCTTCCGCAGCCTTCATGGCAGCAGAGTTTCCCGGGAAACTGTCAGTGCGACAGGTTAGCAGTGATTGTTGCACTCTTTCTGTGTGGATGAAAATGTGCATCAGAAGCAATAAAACATGGAAGGACAAAGCAAAAAGATTAGGATTCTATAACGCGCTTAGTAGGTTTATAGCTCTTCTGTACTCATCTTCAGTGCAAGAAAAGTCCTATTCTTTTAAATTCATGTACCTGCATTTTTGAAAATGTATCCTCAAATATTAGACACACAGTATTTGAGAGTGAAGAGCACTCTGTTTTCAAGAATGCTTTTAAATATTATTGGCAATATTATCATCTCCTTCCATGTGAAACGCGGAGGCTTTAACCTGGTCTCTGCTGGCAGTGGTATGTAATGTATGTGTATAACTACTTGGTGGCAATGCAAGGTTGGCTGTGTGTGCACTCACTTTGGTCTGTAACTATGCATGGCAGTGAAAGATTCCAACAAGGAGGAGGCAGGCGGGAAAAGGCCTGCCTGCCTGCCTGCCTCCAGGCCCTTTTCCTGCTGCAGGGAGCTTTTGCAGTGGGGGAAGGCACCATCAATAGGGAAGCAGTGGGACATTATATGGCTAAAAATTGCAACATAAACAAGTGAGATACTGCTTGGGCATGCAGAGAGGCACACAGGATATATTCCTTAGGGTTCAGGCATGTAGGACACTATGTTTTTCTTGCCTAAGCAGTCTCTCATGTTGGGATATGTAAAATTAATAGTGGTCTGGGATAGTGGTAAAGGGTCCAGCCACAGCATGTTTAAAGCACGTTTTTCCCTTTGTCCTTGAAGCCTAGGAAGGTAGTTACACTGAACACTATCTCTTGTTTTGACATCTCACTTGCTCTATAAAAATACTTTCAGGGTCAAAGCTCTTTCCCCCTCCCTGTAAGCTGCTGGTTAAGGCAATATGTAATGCCCCCCCCCCCGCTCCTCTTGCTACCAGAATCCAGGATCAGCTGGGATTCCCCAGCTAACCACGGGTTCCATGCGGCATTTCCCCAGAACCTTGGGTCAGCTGGGGACTCTCTGGCTGATCCCAGGTTCCATGGAAATGCCGTCCTAGAGCCTGGAATCTAGGCCCAGCTGTGAGGCACTGCCACTTTGAAATGCCGAGGCACTGTTTCAGAGGGAAAGCCACACAGCTGATCCCTGATCAACTGTGCAGCGCTGTCCCTTTTAAATGCTGAGGTGGTGTTTCAAAGGGGCAGTGCTTCACAGCTGAGCCGGGGATCAGCTGTGTGGGGCTGCCCCTTTGAACACTATCTCAGCGTTCAGTGTTAACAAATGCAATGGAATCTACATTGGAAGAACATAATGATGGGGTCTGAATTAGCAGTTACCACTTGAGAGATCTTGGTGTCATTATGGATAATTCTCTGAAAACATCCATCTAATGTGGAGAGGTAGTCAAAATGGCTAATACAATGTTGGCAGTCATTATGAAGGGACAGATAATAAGATGATATACTGCCTCTATATAAAGATATGGTATGCCCACATCTTGAATTCTATGTGCAGCTCTGGTCTCCCCATCTCAAATATATATTGGAATTAGAAAAGATTCAGAAAGAGGCAACAAAATGATTGGAAAGGCTATGAAATAGCTCTCTATGAGCAGAGATTAGTAAAATAGGACTCGGCAGCTTGGAAAAGAGACACCAAAAAAAGGGATGTGATTAAGATCTATAAAATAATTATTAGGTGTGCAGAAAGTATATAAGACAGCGTTATTTACCCGTTCTCATAACATAAGAGGGGGTCACCAAATGAAATTAATAGACAGAAAATTTAAAACAAACAAAAGGAATTATTTCTTCACTTAACACGTAGTCGACCTGTGGAACTCTTTGCCGGATGATGTTGTGAAGGCCAAGACTATAACAGAATTTAAAAGAGAACTAGATAAATTCATGGAGGACAGATCCAAAGCCTCTGGCTATTAGCCAGAATGAGTAGGAATTATGTCCCTAGCCTCTATTTTCCTGAATCTAGGAATGGGCAATGGGGATGGATCACTTGATGATTATCAGTTCAATTTGTTCCCTCTGGGGCACCTGGGAACTGTGGCCACTGTCACGAGACAGGATACTGGGCTTTATGGACCTTTGGTCTGACCCAGTATGGCCAATCTCATGTTCTCTCATGTCCCTCCTTAGTTGTCTTTTTTTCTAAGCTGAAAAGTCATAATCTTTACAATCTCTATTCCATTCCCTGAGATATTTTTATTGTTCTGCCTGTAGCTGTTATATAGTTTCTTTAAATAGGGCAACAAGAACTGTATATAATATTCAAAGTGTGGTTATACCATGATTTTATATAATGGCATTATGATACTTTGTCTTATTAGCTATCCTATTGTGTTCACTGCAGCTGTCCACTGAGCACATATTTTCAAAGAAGTATTCAAAATGACATCAAGTTCTTTTTTGAGACACAAATGAGAATAGAGACCCAATCATTTCGGATTGTGCTTTTCCAATATGTATTATTTTGCATTTCTCAGTACTGAGTTGTAGCTGCCATTTTGTTGCCTGGTCACCCAATTTTGAGAAAGATCTCTTTGTAAGTCTACAGTCAGCTTTTGACTTAACTATTTTGAGTAATTTTGTATTACTTTACTTTTCTATGTTTTGACACCTCGATGTTTACTCTTTTTTACAGCACTGGTCCCTGAATGGATCACTGAAGGACCCTGGCATTTACCTCCCCAAAAGTCAAAACTAACAGTTTATTCTTACCCTTTTTCATATCTTGTAACCAATTACTGGTTCATGAGAGGACCATCTTTCTTTCTTGAGACAACTTACTTTACTTAAGAGCCTTTGGTAAGGCACCTTGGCAATAGCTTTCTTAGGGTACGTTTACACTTCAACACTATTTCGAAAGAACTAGTGCTATTCTAAGATAACTTAGTCCGCATCTACCCAGCAGGCAGTTATTTTGAAATAGTGTCAAAATACTGTCAAGCTGGAGGGCTTCTTACTCCGACTCCTGTAACCCTCATTGTATGAAGAATAATGGAAGTTGGAGGAAGCGTGTTCTATTTTGAACTAAGTGCTGTGTGGATGCTCCCTATTTCAAAATAAGATATGCAGTTGACGTAGCTCAATTTCCATAGCTTATTTTGGGTTAAGCTCTGCAGTGTAGACATGCCTAAATGTCCTAGTATGTTATGTCCACAGCCAGATGAACCTGATCTCCTCCTTTGAGAAGATAACTAATTTTTTTTAGAGAACAGAAATACTGTAGATCTAAGCTACCTGATTCCATTAAGGCATTTGATACAATTCTTATTTGGGTAGATGGGGATTAATATGAGAACAGAAAGGCATATAAGGAATTGGTTAAAGAGGAAACTACAGAGAGTCATACTGAAAGGTGAACTGTTAGGCTGGAGGGAGGTTACTAGTAAAGTTCCTCAGAGAAAGGTCCTAGGACCAATCTGATTTACTATTTTTATTACTGACCTTTGAAGAAAAAGTGAGTGTGTGTTGTTGCAGATGTTACAGAGGTGGGCGTTATTAACAATACAGAACAGGCCAGGAATATCATACAAGAAGACCTGGATGACCTTGTAAACTGAAGTGATGGAAATGTGATGAAATTTAATAGTGATAAGTGCAAGATCATGTGTTTAGGGACTAACCAGAAGAATTTTTCTATAAGCAGGGGACTTATTAGTTGGAAGCAGTGGTGGAGGAGAAAGACCTGAGTGCATTGGTTGATCACAGGAGGACTATGATTCCCCAATGTGATGTGACTCTGAAAAAAGGCTGATGCAGTCCTAGGATACATCACACAAGATATTTTCAGCAGAGGCAGGAAAGTGTTAGTACCCTAGTTAGTGTTCGTGTTATGCAAGGTACTGATGAGACCTCATCTGAAACACTGCGCAATTCTGCTCTCCCTTGTTTAAGAAAGATGGATTCAAACTGGAACTTGTTCAGAAAAGAGTTAGAAGTATGATCAGAGGAATGTAAAACTTATGAGAGAAGACTCAAAGAGCTTGGCTTTTTTAGTCTTGCCAAAAGAAGGCAGAGGGGAGATATGATTGCTTGCTATAAATACAGCAGAGGGAGAGGACTTATTTAAGTTAATCACCAATGTGGACACAACAACAAATGGATGCAAACTGGCCATCAATAAGTTTAGTCTTGAAATTGGATGAAAGCTTCTAATCATCAGAGGAGTGAAGTTTTGGAACAAGCCTTCCAAGTGGAGGAGTGGGGACAAAACCTAACTTTTTCAAGACTGAATGAGATACGTTTATGAAGGGATAGTTATGGGATTGCCTGTAATAGCATGTGGTGCATCAGTGACTGCCAGTAGCAAATATCCCCAATGGAGAGCAATAGAACACTAGATTGGGAGGATTCTGAGTTACTACAGAGATTTTTTTCCTAGGCATCTGCCTGGTGTGTCTTGTAGGAACCCACTGATTGTCAGCAGGAAGCAATTTTTCCCTGGGTTTAATTAGACCATGATTGATTTTGTCTTTCTTTGCAGCATGGGGCATGGGTCACTGCAGATTTACAGTAGTTGAAATGGTGAATTTTCTGTAACTTGAAGTTTTTAAATCATGATTTGAGGACTTCAGGAACTCAGCCAGAAGTTACGGGTCTATTACAGGAGTAAGTTGGTGATGTTCTATGGCCTGCAATATGCAGGATATCAGATGAGGCACTCACAATAATCCCTTCTGCCCATAAGATCTTTGAGTCTGAGTCGCTGGCTTATCCTTGTCCACATACTTGTTGACCCCTTCTAAGGATTCTAATATATTTATGCAGCATGAACTAAACTAAACTAAAACCACATTGACAATTCACAAACGTATTGTATTCATCTGTGTCTGATAATTCTGTTCTTTACTATAGTTTTAACTAACTTGCCTGATAGTGAAGTCAGACTTACTGGGCTATAATTGCCTAGACTTCCTGTAGAGCCTTTTTTAAAAGTCTGTATTCCATTAACTAAATTCCACTCACCTAGCACAGGCTGATTCAAGCAATAGGTTATGTACCACAATTGGTAGGCTTGCAATTTCATATCTGAGTTTCCTTCAGAACTCTTGGATGAATGTCATGTGGTCCTGGTGACTTATTACTATTTAATCAATTTGTTACAAAACCTCCTCAACTGACACCTCTGTCTGGCTCACTTCCTCAGATTTGTCACCTGACAATCAGGGCTCAGATGTGCAGGGCTCCCTCAAGTCCTCTGCAGTGAAGATCCAAGCAAATAATTCGTTTAGTTTCTCCTCAGTGGCCTTTTCTTTCTTGTCATTAAGGAGCTGTTATCTGATGAAAGAGGGTCTTCCTCCTATGTGATACAATTCCCAAATTTTGTGATTGAAGATGTTCTTCAATAAAATCACAGTCAAGTAGCGTATACCCAGGTTAATCAGTTATTATTGAAAGCTTGTATAAGCCTACTTACCATTCCAGCTACAGCTGTAGCACTTTTTTCATGTTCCTCAATCTTATCATTACCTCTAGAATGAATAAGGCCTTTAGTTTGATAAAGTTTCTTCCCCTTGATAGTTTATTACTTCAATAACCAAATTATTTTAAATAGAATTTGGATGAGTTGATAAAATCTGATTCCAATTTTCAACATTTTTATTTAATGAAAAAAGTAGCATTGAATCAGCCAATCTACATGGTCTTCAGTGATTACAGTGGAAAAAAAGCTTTTGACCCTGTCACGCAGATATAGTCTGTGATGCCTGACAAAGATTTCTGAGCTTACTATAGTAACTGAATTACTCCAATAACTGCATTTAAAAACATAGCTATTCAAACTGGCAAATGCATACCATATTCATTTCTCATCAGGTCTGAATACTCCACCATATTTTCCTAAACTTTGTGGGGTTTTTTCTGTAAAAAATATAAGCACATAAACCAAACAAGATATTACACAGAGAAGATGGAAATAGCAGTTAAATCATTAAACTCAATGTTCATTATTTATAAAACTTGGAAGAACAAAACAAAAACCAAGAAACAAACAACCCTGAACTTGTAGAGGTCAGGCAGGGTATCAATTATTAAAATGATTGAATAGATAAATGAGAACATAATTAAGATGCAAAAGCATGCAACAGCTTCTGTGACCAGATATCCTCAAGGCTTTCCAAGAAGTTCTGTTAGTGTCTTTTCCTTCTCTTCTTATTAATGCAGTATTAGGGAGCTCACTCAGCCAGTCTGAAGGAGGAATTGAAGATTTTCATTTTCCCAATTTAACTCTTTTTGCCACTAAACATAGTTACTGAAATCCACTTCTCAATAGTAATCCCAAATCATCCAGCATCTCTAAAATATACAACCTTGGAGAAGGAAAGATCATGACAAAGTTTTTGAGATGGCACAGCATATGGTGGTCTAGAATACAGGACATTTTTTTTACGAGAAAGGTAGAGGAGGTGTGAAAGGGCTGGCATGGGGCTGTGTGCACTTTCACCATTTTTATAATTTGTGTTGCCAACCTACCCTTAAGCAATAACTATACTGCACCTCTAAGTGGCAGGCATAGCCAAATAAAGGGCACTTTATGGCTACAGAGGTGGTGATGGGAGAGAAAAAAAAACTGCTTCAAAAGGGAGCAAGTGGCCTCCCCTGGAGCCACTGACTCATCCCCTACCAATAAGATGGGCAGACAGGTTTAAAATCGGTAGCTTTGTTTGTAAAGCCCCCTTTTACGAAGAGCAGGCTGAAGCAGCAGCCATACTTCCTCCCCTTTTCTGTTGAAATGCCAGAGATAGTCAAGACCTGCTAGTAGGCTTGCCAGATGCTTTCACCCAAAATCCTGAACAATGGCAGGAAAAAACTTGGTTGAGAAGGAGAAAAAAAAAAAAAGTGAGACCAAATTTGTTAACTCCCCCCCCCCCCCAAAAAAAAGACTCCCTTTAAGACTCCTCTCCAGCCTTCTGTCCAAAAAAACCCAGAAAATACCAGACATGTAAAATGATTTCTGTTTTTTTTTTTTTTTTTTTTTTTTTAACCAGAAAGGGGCCAGAAATAATGGACTGTCTGGGCAAAAGCCAGACACCTGGCAACCCTACCTACTAGGGTATTATGCTAACCACCCCTTTTTTAGGGGAGGTACTAAGGAATTTTTCCATTACCTCTAGATTAGTCTGCACTTTTTCTTTCTCCCTCCCCCCCCTTTTGCTTTCCTAACAGTGGATTTATGAATAACTTCGTTTACGTGTGGCAGGAAAAGAGAGAGGGTCACTTTGTACATGTGAAGGGCTGTGTCCTGTTCAGATATAAAGTGACTGGATAAATGGTTTAGAAAAGGACCCTCAATGGACCTCCCTAAGAACTAGAAACTGTGGCAAAACTCACTGCCCTCTGTTGAAGAGAAAAGGTTCATTTCTTTACTCTTGTTTTCTATATGTGTATAACACCCTGTGTGAGAGAATGGGAGATACCACGATACATATATTTATACATTTTAAAATTAAGTACACTACACTCATGCTTCTTCCTCTAAGAGATGTATCCCGGCAGGTGCAGAGTGAGTACAGAGATGAGAATGGTATAAGAATAGAATAGTGAGAAAAAGAGAGGGTGGCTAAAAAGAAAAAATGAGACATGGAAGGTGACAGGACAAATGAGGGAAAAGGAGAGAGCTTGAGACGGAACATAAAATCTATATAAGGAAAAATGTGTTTCAGAATCAAAGAGCTGAGACTTATTATATGGTACTGCAAGCCTGTACGTGTGTGTTTTTAACAGTGCTTAAGTGGAAGAAGGTATTTTGAACATTCCCTGTTGTTTTCAGCTTTTCCCTCATATGTTTTGTTTGTTTTATTTTTCTCCTGTTTTCTGCTGCTTCATCTTCATACTCACTGCATCTTGGAAAAGAGAAGACAAAGGGAGATATGATAGACGTCTATAAAATCATGATTGGTGTGGAAAAAGTGAATAAGGAAAAGTTATGTACTTATTACCACAATATAAGAACTAGGGGTCATAAGAACATAAAAACGGCCGTACTGAGTCAGACCAAAGGTCCATCTAGCCCAGTAGCCTATCGACAGTGGCCAGCACCAGGTGCCCCAGAGAGGGTGGACCGAAGACAATGATCAAGCGATTTGTCTCCTGCCATCCCTCTCCAGCCTCTGACAAACAGAGGCCAAGGACACCATTTTATCCCCTGGCTAATAGCCTTTTATGGACCTAATCTCCATGAAATTATCTAGCTTCTCTTTAAACTCTATTATAGTCCTAGCCTTCACAGCCTCCTCTGGCAAGGAGTTCCATAGGTTGACTACATGCTGTGTGAAGAAGAACTTTCTTTTATTAGTTTTAAACCTGCTACCCATTAATTTCATTTGGTGTCCTCTAGTTCTTCTATTTAGGGAATTAATAAATAACTTTTCTTTATCGGCCCTCTCCACACCACTCATGATTTTATAGACCTCTATCATTTCCCCCCTCAGTCTCCTCTTTTCTAAACTGAAAAGTCCCAGTCGCTTTAACCTCTCCTCATATGGGACCCGTTCCAAACCCCTAATCATTTTAGTTGCTCTTTTCTGAACCCTTTCCAAGGCCAAAATATCTTTTTTGAGGTGAGGAGACCACATCTGTACACAGTATTCAAGATGTGTGCATACCATAGTTTTATACAGGGGCAGTAAGATATTCTGGGTCTTATTTTCTATCCCTTTCCTTATAATTCCTAGCATCCTATTTGCCTTTTTGACCGCCGCTGCACACTGTGTGGAAGTTTTCAGAGAACTATCCACGAGAACTCCAAGATCTCTTTCCTGATTTGTCGTAGCCAAATTAGCCCCCATCATACTGTAGATATAGTTGGGGTTATTTTTCCCGATGTGCATTACTTTACACTTATCCACATTAAATTTCATTTGCCATTTTGTTGCCCAATCACTCAGTTTGGTGAGATCTTCTTGGAGTCCCTCACAGTCTGCTTCTGTCTTGACTATTCTAAACAGTTTGGTATCATCTGCAAACTTTACTACCTCACTGCTTACCCCTTTCTCCAGATCATTTATGAATAAGTTGAAAAGGATTGGTCCCAGGACTGACCCTTGGGGGACACCACTAGTTACCCCTCTCCAATCTGAAAATTTACCATTTATTCCTACCCTTTGTTTCCTGTCTTTTAACCAGTTCTCAATCCAAGAAAGGACCTTCCCTCTTATCCCATGGCCATGTAATTTACACAAGAGCCTTTGGTGAGGGACCTTGTGAAAGGCTTTCTGAAAATCCAAGTATACTATATCTACTGGATCCATCTTGTAAGCATGTTTGTTAACCCCTTCAAAGAATTAACAGATTAGTAAGACTGGATTTCCCTGTACAGAAACCATGTTGACTTTTGTCCAACAAATTATGTTCTTCTACATGCTTCACAATTTTATTCTTTACTATTGTTTCGACTAATTTGCCCGGTACTGAAGTTAGACTTACCGGTCTGTAGTTGCCAGGATCGCCTCTAGAGCCCTTTTTAAATATTGGTGTCATGTTGGCTACCTTCCAGTCATTAGGTATGGAAGCCAATTTAAAGGATAGGTTACAAACCACATATGATAGCTCAGCAATTTCACATTTGAGTTCTTTTAGAACCCTTGGATGAATGTCATCCAGTCCCGGAGATTTGTTAACATTAAGTTTTTCTATTTGTTCCAAAACCTCCTCTAATGATACTTCAATCCGGGACAGTTCCTCAGATTCATCACCCACAAAGGACGGTGCCGATTCAAGAATCTCCCCAACGTCCTCAGCCGTGAAGACTGAAGCAAAGAAATCATTTAGTTTCTCCGCAATGGCTTTATCGTCCTTGATTGCTCCTTTTATAGCTCGATCATCTAGGGAACCCACAGGTTTTTTAGCAGGCTTCCTGCTTCTAATGTACTTAAAAAACCCAAAATGAAATTCATAGGAAGCAGGTTTAAAATAAACAGGATATTTTTCTTCACTCAGTGCACAGTCAACCTCTGGAACTCCTTGCCAGTGGATGTTGTGAAGACTAGGACTTTAACAGGATTAAAAAAGAGCTAGAAAGATTCATGGAGGTTAGATCCATTGATGGCTATTAGTCTGGATGAGTAGGAATGGTGTCCCTAGCCTCTGTTTGTCTGGAAATGGATGACAGGAGCAGAATCGCATGATGATTATCTGTTGTGTTCCCTCCCTCTGGGGAATCTGGTATTAGCCAGACAAGATACTGAACTAGATGGACCTTTGGTTTGACCCAGCATGGCCATTCTTATGTTAATCTCTCGCCTTTGGAAAAGAATGAAACATTGCTCTGCAGTATCAGCGTGTTGCACTGCCAGGCCTTTGACCAGGCTAGCATTATAAATGGGTATTTTGTACACAAATCGTGTGGTCAAAAAGTACTTGGATGTGTATACCATGGTTAATATGAATTACATGGCACCTTTTATATGAGACAGATTTTAAATAAAAAAACATAGTTTCTGTTTTCTGGGGGCATTCTCCCTTCCCCTTGCCTGTCCACTTCAAATTTTCCTATAACTGCACAGGTTGGTGATTAATAATCATGTAGAGTTTTGAAGAACACAGTCTCATAAACTAATCTGAAGACATTCTAGTCAAGGGAAAGTTATCTTAGATTCTATTATGACTATACTTCAACGAAAGTACCAGTTCTAAATTTATATTATGTTAAGTTGTGTATATGCTATTTCTATATTTCACCACTATTTCCCTATCTTCAACAGTACTTAATTAGATATTAGGAATATAGCCCTTGATTAATCCAAATAATTTTCAACCGTGATTCTGATGCATTCACTTTAGCATCTGAGTGATAGTACTGACATTTGCATAGCTTTGAAAATAAATTTTTATTTATTTTCCATTTATTTCACTGCAGTTCCTATCATCCTTTGCTTAATCATCTTTCTTTACTTTAGACTTTTTTTATTCTCATAAACTAATCTGAAATCAACAAAGTATAAGCCATGGTTTAAAAAGCTTAAGATTTTGTTATGTGAATACATGCATCCTAATAATAATAAAATATACTGAACAGAAATAACAATGATCACATGGCTTAAGATTTCTTCATTTAATAAAATCCGCTATATCTGACTTTAATACTAACCTGTCATTCCCACTATTAATCATATAAATTAGGAACACAAAATCTAAGCCCCAGAACAGCAACAACAAAATACTGTATGAAATTAACAAGGCTGTGTTATTTTTTGCTAGATTCATTTGCATGTATGTTATTTCTTCATTATTTTCTTTTCTCAATTTTGAGGGTTTTAGACCATGAATACACCTACACTATGCTAAAAGACCTGTGGCATAAGCCACAGGGGGCCATGGTGAGCAAACTTGGGTTTATGGGGTGTGGCCTGAGGGACTATAAAATTACGGTATAGACATCTGAGCTTAGGCTAGAATCTGGTTTCGGGGACCCTCTCTCTTGTGGCATCTGAAAGCCTGGGCTTCAGCCCAATACCAAACATCCAGACTGCAATTTTATAGCCCTGCCAACTGAGCCATGTGAACACAAGTCATGGCATGGCATGGCCAGGCATGGGTCATATACTGCAGTGTAGATGTATCCTGTAAGATTTTAAGGGTATGGATTGTCTCTTTTCTGTGTGTATAAAGAATTTAGCACAATGAAGTGCCAATCTCAGTTGGGTCTGTTAGGCTCTGCTATCACAGAAGAGATTACTAATATTAAGGACAGGTACTTCTAGCTGCACTATCCATGATCAGCCCTGGGAAGGAATAGCAGAGTCTTCCCTGATTAACCCAGAGGAGAGTATGTTTTTGCATCCCTTTACAGCAGGGGTTCCCAAACTGGGGGGTGTGAAAAGAAACTCCGGGGGAGGGGGGGGCGCAAGGTGACCCAGCCCTTATGCCCCCCAAGTGTTGGTGCAATTTTTGTTTTTCAGCCCTGGTCAGTTCCTTTTTTTTTTTTTTTTTTTTTTTTTGTTCAACAAGTTTTGCTGTTATTTTTTGGCGGCGGGGGGAGGGAGGGTTGAGGGTTTCTCAATCAAAAAGGGCGTGTGATGCTGAAAAGTTTGAGAATCACTACTTTACAGGATGAATCTTAATTCCATCCTCATGCAAGCACGACTAGCCATCACTTTGGATAGGTTGACACTGCATTCAGAAACACTGACTGCAGCATGAATAGATATATGTGAGCTAGGTAGACCCTTGCTAAATCAAAGCTAGCTCAGGAAACAATAGCAGTGCAACCACTAACAGTGAAGCAGCTTTGTGCTAGCCCTGAACTTTGAGTATGTTCTGATAATGCATGGTAACACTGCTTCACTTCTATTGTATGCTGAGCTAGCTAGATGTACATGTTGCTACCATACCTTCTTACTGCAGCATAGACATAAGGCGTGATTGTAGCATATACTGGCATTTCTGAGCTACCTATAATCTAGTTGTCGTGGCTAACTAGAATAGCGTAGACAGCTTAGTAGATAGCACAGGCTAGCAAAAAGTGTGTGTACCCAGAATTTCTGCCATCTTAGTGTACGTCTTAGCCCCTTACTAAAACTCAGTGGGAGTTTTTGGTTGGCCAGCTCCCAGTACCAAAAGGGGAAGGGTCCATGAGAAATCAGGGCCCTGAGACTGACAGACCCCAGGGAAAATATGAAGAGACCAACACTCCAGCTCAGCCTAATTGACAGGTTGGACAGATCAATGAGAGAATTAGAAGGCCAGGTGCCATCCTGTGTGAGCTGGGCTTTTCTGGGTCTCTGTGAGAAAAGGAGAGAGCTGAGACGAGCAGCAGGAAGAGCAAGCTGTGTGGAGAGACAGACCTGCAATGTCAGAGCCGGACACACACAGCCCGAGGAGTGCAAGCTGTGTTGAGGGGCAGACCTGCAGTGACAAAGCCACACACACAGCCCAAGGAGCGCAGACCCTGTGCTGAGCAGCAGACCTGCAGTGACCAGAAAGCCAAAGGGGTCAGAGAAGCAACACAAGGAGCTGGAGTCTGGCAAAGCAGCACAGTCTGCAGCTGCGTGTGGTGAGCAGCTGTGACCAGCAAAGGGGGAAAAAGAGGCTCGGGGCAGGGACATGCCACCAGCCAAGTAGGGTTGCCAGATGGTTGAAACAAAAATACCGAATTACACCCCCCCCTCCAAAAAAAAAAAAAAACCACCGGGAAAAAAAGAGAGACCAAGTTGTTGGGAAAAAAAAGGACTGCAAGGACTTAAGCCAAATAAATAAATTAATTAATTAAAACAGCATTAAAACAGCATGTCCCCTTTAAGAGTGAGTGCAGGGATAGCAACAAGGGAGCGGTTGAGCACTAAGACCCAGGGGAAGCATTGCTTCCCCTAGGTCTTTTGACTGGCAGCCATTTTGTGCCTTGGGGAGCCAGGTAAGCATGGGGGATGGGGTCAGGGGAGGGCTTGCAGCGGAGGGAGGGAGGCCAGGCTCTGAGTGTTTGTAGGGTTGCCAGGTGCCCAGCATTTTCTCCTCCTGGCCGGGAAAAACAATCAGAAAATACCGGACATTTTAGGTGTCCGGTATTCTCTGAATTTTGTTACCGGAAAGAAGGTGAAAATACCAGACTATCCGGGTGAATACCTGACACCTGGCAACCCTACACCCAAGAGGCCCTGTGGACCAGATTTGGAGAGGGATTGTAACTCCAACTGGGAGAGGGATCCTGCCACTTTAGAGCCTAAGGCCGTGTAGTCACTGCCAGAGCAAGCGTGTCCAACCTGCGCCCCCCCCCTGCAGAACAGCCAGGACCTGAGAAAGAGCCCTGGAACCTATAAGGAACAGACTGTGAACTGTTCTTACACTCTGAAGACTGCTGTTTGTGATGTCCCCATGATACAGAACAGGACTATGTGTTCTCATTTAATCTTTCTCCTTTTTCCTTATTCTTTTCTTTTTAATCAGTTGTTGTTTAATAAATTGTATTTGCTTTGAACTGTATGAAATGGTCACTGGGTCAAAAAAGCATACAGTGTGAAGAGAGCACCCTGGAGTGGGTACACCCTAGCCCCTGCCCCAAGAGACTACAAGGTCGGGGATTAAGACCCTGAAAACCTGGGCCCAACCTTGTTTCATTAGCATTGCTTACCTGTGCCACCACATCTTCACTGCTATTATTACCAGTGCTAGGTAGATTAAAACTAGCATAGGTAAGCCTACCCATGCAACACTCTTCCCTTGCTGGTGGGTGAGAGGATGAGTGGGGAAGTTGTGGCCCCACAGAGCCTGCATATCCTCTGTGCATGAGTGGTGAGCCTCTCCATTCTCCAGCTGACTGAATTATGCTCCTTTTCTCCCCAACATAGCCTCCTAAGAGCAAGATTGTCACTTGACCTTAAGTATTGATCTGTCATGATGGATATCTAACCTATCTCCTGTTGTACAGCTACCTAGTAGATGATTCACTGTGCATAACAAGTTGTTCAGGTGTAAGTAATCTGTTCATGTTAGTACTTGAATGTAAGTCTTTTACTACAAAAGCAGAATCATTGTCACTTCACAGATATTGAAAAAAATCTTATCTAATCTGTGCTCAGCCCCTTAGCCAACATAGGATTGTTCCCTATAGAATATTTGCTAGTGCTTTGCCCTTGAGCTAATGTTAATTAACTGACAGTGGCAGTAATTCCTGCCTACTCTTACAAGGCCTCTGTCCCCTAGAGGGTGACACAGAATTTAAAACTTTGTTTAAAGTATTTTTAACTACACATGATTTTAATGCAGTGGGCTTTTTTTTTCTTTCTTTCTTTCTATTTTTTTCCTGTTATTGCAATGGCTTAGGTTTTTACTGCTGCCTTTTTTGCCTCAGGAATCTTTTGGAAAGAGATGTTACACATCTATGGGAGATTTTTCCTAGTTAAAATTTGAAAAGCAAAATAAATTATGTATAAACTGGCTACACAAATAAAACAAAGTAAGTGCACATATCATCAAAATGGTCTAATATGTATAGAAGTTTTTATAGAGTACATTTTAGAAACTCCATTTGCTAGCTGCACAAGTAGTGTCTTCTCCACATTCGATGTAACTTAAGCCATAGGCTGCCAATTTCTGTAAGCTCTTAGCTCTTCTTAAAAAAAAAAAGTGGTGATGGAGGTGGCCAAATGCAAATTTCTCCAGATTTAAAATGTCCACAAAATTACTTTATTTAAAAAAATATTCTTTTTACAATGCAAACATGAAGGAAGCAGAGAAGGGCAGATGGCCAGTTAGAGTTGGCTTTGTCTTTACTAAATTTCCATCCGTCCAAAAGTTTTTAATTTATTTTATGTTAAGGTTAAAACCTGAATTTCCTCATCTTTTAAAAGTTACTTTAAATATGTTTTTATCTTATAAGAGGGTTTTTAAAATTATTTATTTTACTTTAAACACTGGCTATGATATCCAGTTTGAACCTTAACTCCAAACTTTCAGGCTACGTCTACACTGCCCAGTCTTGCGCAAGAACATATGCAAATGAGGCATGGCGATGAATGTTGCCACGCCTCATTTGCATACTTAATGTGCTGCAATTTTTGCGCAAGAAGGAGCAGTTTACACTTCTCCTTCTTGTGCAAAAACCCCCAACTGAGCAAGAGCCGTTCTGCCTGAATATTTAAACGGTGGAACGGCTCTTGTGCAAGAGGGGGTTTTGCACAAAAATGGTGGCTCACTAAGTATGCAAATGAGGTGCGGCAATATTCATCACCGTGCCTCATTTATATATGTTCTTGTGCAACCCTGGACAAAATATATGCAAATGAGGGACACATTTGCATGAGTCACACTCACATTTGCATATTTTCTGTTGATCCATTTTTGCGCTGGGGTTTTTGCACAAAAACAAGCAGTGTGGACATTTTCTTTTTGCGCAATACCCCCTTTTTCCTCAAGATACTTATGCACCAAAAAAGGAGGTTTGCCAATCTTGCAGAAAGAGGGTTTTTGCGCAAAAAGATAACGTCCACACTGCTTGTTTTTGCGCAAAAACCCAGCGCAAAAACGGATTGGCAGAAAATATGCAAATGAGATCACAACTCATGCAAATGAATCCCTCTAGCATATTTTTTGTCGTGAAACTCATAGTGTAGATGTAGCCTCAGTGTTTTTGGTTTGGGAGTTTCTTCATTTATTTAAAACTAGCCAATTAGCCCGTCATAAAACGGGATTTTCAGGTCTCTCCTCCACGTCAGTCTTCTCTCCTGAGCCTCCAGTCTCTCTCTCTCCTCCTCCTCCTCTTCCTCCTACTGCCTCACCTTCTCTCTCTCTCAGCTCTCCTCTGCTTCCTGCCTCTCTCTCTCTCTCTCTCTCTCTTCATTCCTCCTCCTCCTCCTCCTCCTACTGCCTCCTTCTCTCTCTCTCAGCTCTCCTCTGCTTCCTGCCTCTCTCCCTGTCTCTCTCTTTCTCTTCTCCTCCCCCTCCTGCCTCTCACTCGGGGGACCCTGGAGCCCAAATGGTTATTTGGGCCCCGCACTCCCCATGCAGCATGGGCCACCCAGAGGGAACAGCCAGCATTTCGGCGTTACAGACTCTCAGACACTCGTCCACTATATATATGATGGTTAAGAAATGCTTAAACTAGAAAGAGTTTCACTAGGTGTTGGATTGTTGGTTACCTGTTGTTCTCTTAATCAGTTTTGATACTGAATCTTTGGAACACTGCAAGCTCACGATCATCTTCATTTTGTGTTGACTCACTCACTACCTCACACTCTATTGAAGGCAATTCTCTGAAGGAAATTGGAGATTCAAGGTCTGATACTTAGATAAAAAATTCAAGAGGCTCCAATGATGAGAATGAATTAGAGCTAAAAAAATCTATGCAAGTTATCTGGAAAACAGGAAGTTGACAGTCTCAAAAAAGTAAAATGTATTTGGGAGGAAGCTGAAGAATTGCAATTATGGATTTCATATATTAGGGTTACAAGAGTGCTGGAGGAAATAGAAGGAATCGGAAGTATTTTGTAGCACTAGAGACAAGATTAAAATGATCAGAAATTAGAGAATGAAACTAAGATATAAAATATCTCTGGAGCTCTATGATAGTACCTAAGCCCTGTGAATGCTATACATTTTTTAAATAATTATTAATAACAATCCTGTATGCATTTAAGGGGTGAAGAGAAAGAAGGAATAATAAAGTATTAAAACTACAGTTAAAAAAAACTCCACCCCAGTTCAGATTCATTCTTAGTTCAATCTGAGGATACTTGAATGAAGACCAGAATGAATGCCTCAATATCCTTGTGGCAAAGAAAAGAACCCCTGGAATTAAGCATGCAGCTAGACAAAGAAAACTTGTAAAAACTTAAGTATGTTCTTCAGGTCCATGATAGTTAAGCATATTTTGTAAGATGTAGCTATGAAACAAATGTCTATGCAATTGTACCCTGACTAATGGGAGGAAAAAATGAAAGGAATCTGACCTTTTCAATATTTAATTCACTCTGTCTTAAATAAGGTTTTCATTGTGTATGAGAGTATTTAGGAGTAGTATTGTAACTCACACACCTAATGGGTGTGGTTTATTGTCTCATGCAGTGGCACTTAGACCACTTACAGTGAGCAAAAAGAACAAAGGAGCTATGCAGCCTAAGCTAAGAGCCAGTAGGCTTTATAGCTCAAGTGGTAGAGGCTTCTATACTAAGCTCCAAAGGTCTCAGTGGTGGCTACAGTATGAATTACTATGGTAGGGAATTATGATATAAATTACATCTTTTATGTTCTACCTGGTATTGATCCAAGGAATATTATTATATATAATTTCATCTATGAGATATACCAAAGATTTCTTGATGTTAAATATTAACAAAAGTAAAGAAGACAGTATATTAAAAGTTGTATTATGAGGTAGGGAATTAAATTTAAAGCAAATCCCATCAATTGGTTAACAAAAGCAGTTCTTTGTAAAATAAATAAATAATAATGTCACCTTCTTGCTCCAGATCTGATGTAGTCAGTAATATCTGATGACTTTATTGAGCACTTTTTTACCATGGTGTACTCCCCTTAGTAATTTAGAACCATTAAAGCTATGGGAGAATGTAGTGGATTCAGTTCTAGCTCACACATCAACATAACAGTTACATTCTGATGGGTGAGCTGAAGAGGTCCCAGCTTGAATTTCAAAGTAGGTTTGCATGGCTAGATCTTTTTTTTTCCTGCAGACCTGATCCCATAAATCTGGAAGAGCATGATATCAGTTCTATGAAATCACACTTCAGAGTAGAAATGTGTGCTATAAGATCTCCACAGAGAAAAACTGTAGACAAAATGGGCATCACAAGAATGTAAATTAATGTGGTTTTAATTATTTTAGTCAGTGGGACGTGAATATAAAAATAATTTGATTATATAACTGTATTTCATAGAACACAGGATGAATAATTTCAAATTACTAGTATGAGCAAGAACTATACACATTAGTAGGTATTAATTGTCTAGTTTAGCATAATTAGGCTTCATGGTACAAAAAAAATAATTGGTAGATTTACAGCAGATAAATCTAGTTGGTGAGGATTATAATTTAAGGCTTCTGCTCTTCATTTAAATTAAACATACGGCTTGCCATAATGGTCTATCAGAACAGTCCTTTCCTTTCAAATATTTAAGTAGGAAAATAAGATGTTAAATGTTAGATTGTAGGAGTTAAATTGATTGAGTTCCTGAGCATAAAGTAGATCAGAAATAGATCAGGATCCACTGTCATAGCTGAAGTCTTGGCAAAACAATTTCAACTGATAATGTATATTAATGAAGAATGGGAAGGAAAAGTAATAATTATTTAGTGACAGTACATGTTGAGATTAAAAAGTTAAAGCTTTGTAACCATTACAAATAAATTGTCAATATTGTATGTCAAAATGTATGGCATTAAATCAAATATTAGTAAGTGGTCAAGAAGCATTTTTTCTTATTTTGCCAATGCACATTTTTGTTATCAATGGAAATATTTTGGTGGGTTTTTTATGTATCAGTGAAATTAACATTTATCCAGGTTTACCAGTAATAATTTAATCATCCCAAGACTACAGATCTGCCATCAGTTTCTAGTCTGATTATCAAATTGATGTCAGACTAAAGAGTAATAGATGCATGGAGAGAGGACCATCTGTAGAGGAAAGATTTTATTTTCTTACCTGGTGATCAAGTTTAGTTTCATACAGAGTGGTTTTCCATAAGGGGAAAATAGGATGAATCAAATTCAGAAATTCAAGATAGTCTGTATTTCTCTCTAGTTCAGATGGGTTCTTCTTTAGGATAAAATTGTATTTAGTCTGCAAAGGTCATTCATATGGCATGCCAATAGAAGGCTCTTTCAGTATCCATTAGCAAAAAGGGAAGGTGGCTCAGGAATGGGGCAAAGAGGTAACTTGTTTGGGTTTCTTGAAGGTAAGAGTTTCCACAGGCTTGTGTGTTTTTATGGCGCACAGATATAATTTCACTGTAATATAAATGTCATATATATGAGTAAATAATATATAAAAAATAAATTAATTCTGAATTTGGAGATGACAATATAAGATATATGTAAAGAATTAGGTGAAAGGAATGAAGAAGCTTAGAGAGAGAACTATTGAAATTTAAACATAAAACATGCAACTTGAATGAAGAAATTATTTTGATTGGAAAACTCTAATAAGGGAACAGCGATGAAGATATTTTGGTCACATGTTTCCTTGAATATGGACCATTAGCAGGTTACTTGTAGATGCTTGGTGTGATGAAAGGAAATAAGCAACCCTCTGTGAACCATTTGGTTTCACGTCTCATTGCTTTTAATCTGCATTGTGTATTTACATGCATGGTAATGGGTGCATAACAAATCAATTAACTACATTAATATATTATTCAGATACTACAGTTGAAAGATGCCTGTAAATTTTCTATAAATACATGTACACTTCGAACTACAGCTGGAGTTTGACCTATAAAATGATAGTATGACATGGCACCTCTCAGTTGCTATCTTTGCCGCATCAGGTATAATGTGCTGTCTTAGTATCTGAATCCCAGTCTGCATTATCACCTCACTTGCTACAAAGCAGAGGTCCAGCATAGCCAAAAGACAGTGGAAAAATTATTGCCTGATCCAGCATATGCAGCATGGATATCAATAACACCAGGCACCTTTGGAAGTGAGAAATGTGTTTAATGTTAGGTCATCACCAAATGCACCTTATTGCATTCTATGTTTTTCTTTGGAATTCCTATCTTCAATATCATGTGACTTCTAGTCTACTACTTATCTCATGACTATTAGAAAACTAACTTGCATAATATTATCTATGGCACTTTTTTGTTTGATGCTTCTATATATTTTGTGTAGCGCTGCAGAGAATGAGTAGCAGCTATGTTAGCAGTATTTTTTATAAATATCATATGTCCCTTAGGTTATCTGTTTCATATTGACCTGCCTGACTGCAAGGAGCTCAATCAAAGAATATGGTTAGGAGGAAACCTACATGAAATGAAACAATGTCAAAGATAGACACCTAGGGTCAACAGCTTCAAAGGAGTAAAGTTAACAATGGCTGGGCCAACTGTTGGGGAGAAGATGCCTACCTGGAGTCAGCCAAATTATGCAGTTGTGTTCCTGAGGCTGAAAACCTGGAATCAAAGGGGATTCTAGACCTTTAAGATGCTATCCTCAAAAAAGGAAGGCGGGGAGTGGGTTGTCATCCTGCTGACGGAAAGAAACATAGAGACAGAGAACATGCTGTGAGCAATACAGTCGGCTTCTCCCAGTCAGACCTCAAAGATTACCTGGATTGAGGAGAATTTACAAAATGCAAGGAAATATTAAGGTATAGGCAAATAGAACTCAGCTGTATCTGTCAAACTGGGGTTGAAGGGAAGCTAAAATTCAGAGATCCAGTCTCAGAGATTGGACCACAAGTTGCCACCAAGGACAGGTGCAGCGAAGCAGGAATGACTCCTGTGGGGCACACTCGAGGGACAAAAGGGGTCTCAGGTGCAGTTTGCCCTGTAACCATGACAAGAATAAATTGTTCATTTGTCTTGCTTCCTGCCTTTTTCATTGTAGAGTATATTTTTTTCATGTTCATTTTTGTCTCTGTAAAAATGCTTTCATCAAAGTATTCTGTTTTAAAAAAACAAACTAATGATTCTCACACTGACTTTGAGTTCCTATTTTAAGTCTCTCTCTCTCTCTCTCTCTCTCTCTCTCTCTCTTTAAGACTGCATCATTGCAACTTACTTTACCTGAAGCATTTATTTGTGCCCATATCATCTACTTGGCTGTAAGATCCTGTCAAGTATTTATTATATGAAAAAAAGTTGTTGCTATCTGCGCTAATATATGTAGGCGGTTTAATTCTTATATATGCTGAACATTTTTCTGTGTGGGGTTGTAACTCCACACAATAGGAAAAGTGAAAGTTGCTTTTATATTAATATTACTCACTTTTTTAATTAGTCCTAGAGGCTGAAGTGAAATATTCAGATGCCTTGAAACATAAATCTTTATATGCTGTTGAGCAAACTCTATTAGTTGAAAATAGTTTATTGGAGTATGTTTAGCTATTTACATTTAAAGCACATTCAAAAATGCACAGGAGGGGGAAGTTGTGTGCATTGAGTGACACTTACGCTTCCAGTAAAATCTATTTGATATATGTTTTTCTTCTTTCACAAAACTAAACTAAAATGAAAGATTCTCTTTAACAATGCCTTTTTCCATGGTATACAGATTTCTAGGATTTTTGCTTATTAGGACTGTGAGGGAGAGAGGAAATTGGGTGGGGAGTCCGAGTCTTAATTTAAAAAAAAACCTCAGTTACAAGTAAGTAACCTCAATTTCTTCATGTAGCAGGGGATGGTTTGTCAATCAGTAATCCAATGCTGGAGGAAATAGTGTCCTAATTAAATAGTGCTAGAATTACAACCAACCTTACCACATTGAGCATTAGTGCTAGCCACTGGATCTGAAAGTATGCACAGAATTCCAGGTGGCAGTCCTACATATTTTCTGAACTGGAACATATCTGAATTAAGCTAGGGACATAGTCATTGCCCTAGAAGAATCTGATGTAATACCCCGAGAGAAAGCTGCTGGTTTATAACTTTCTAGAATGCACTATATAACACATTGGGAAATAGTTTGAGATCATACTAGTGATCTTTATTATTTTCTGCATAAAAGATAATCAAAAGAGCAGATTTATACAAAATCCTTTAGATATATTAAGATAATAGACTACAACTCTTTTAACATCTACATTATTTAAAGTGGAGTCTCTCCTGTCAATGTGTGGTATAGGGTAGAAAACTGATATATTTATGGCTTGATTCACATGGACTTCTGATCCTATTTTAGGTAGAAACCCAAGGTCAGATCTATCTGGTCTCTACGAAGAGGAGTGAAGGGTGGGCACACTAAGAGGGAATATAATTCACTAACTCTCCTGTCTGACATTATAACAGTTAGAAAGGCAACTAGCTCTCTACTAAAGGCTTAATGGCAGCTTAGAATTGTGCTAAAACTAAACTGAGATCCCATGCTTTATTCAAGGCCTTATTCCGATGAGTACAGATTTGAAAGCCCCTTCATGATGTTTTTAACTGCATAATGTGTAAAAACTGATACATTATCTATCAGACCATGATAAGCTAATATAGATGCTAAGTGAACCTTGAGCAAAGAATATGATCCTCAGTCTTTAAGGTAGAGTGTTACAGAATACATTTATTGGAAGTCTGTTCTAGCTGATCTGTTTTCTTGTGCAATTCAGTTCACAAACCTTGGCCACTTAGAAAGGTAATGTTTTCTAGTGTTAGACTGCACTTGCTGAACATCCAAAGAATACGTTTTTTCATGGTTCACTAATATTCTGTTGGGCACTCCACTAACTACAGAGACACACAATCTGGATGAAACATCTTGCTATACTACTACAACAATAGGTCCAGTAATATTGGGAACGCCCTGCTAATTTTTTCATCAATTGAAGTAGATCCATGTTCCCTCAGCCAAGGTGAAGCTATTATAATAATTCTTGATCTGTGCTGTCTTATTTTCCTTTCTATTTTGTGTATCAGTGGGAACTAAGAAAAGTGCATACCTGTGCATCAGAAACTAACAAAAAATATAGATGGTATCATGAGCTTTCATGGGTGATACCACCTACATTTGTCTCTAAGGTGCTTCAGGACTATTCCTTGTTTTCTAAGTTGATTCAGTTACAGATTAACATGGCTACCCCTCTGAGACTGTTGTGCAGCAGAAACACAGGCAATATGGAATTCATTTCTTTTCCTGCCCTTGAACATGATAGGCAACACTTTTTGCAAGCAGTCACAACACATAGTAAATCTATCTCTGTAAGATGCCAGATGTTGAAGATCTTAAGTATCACTTCTCTATTGACCACTTGTGCAATTGTCATATCTCTGCTCATTTGATCCACAAAGTCATTGTGGCCCTGCACCTGTCTAGAAAGGATGGGCTAAATGTTGTGCATGATGCACCAATTCCATAAGGTGAATGCTTCACTATATAAATGGGACAAGCAAGCCCCTCCTGACCTGTTGACATGTCAGTTGCATTGTCCCTTGCCACCTGGACTGCCTTTCTTTTGATATGAAGGAGAAAAGATCTGAAAGCCATTATAAACCTCCCTCAGCTTTCAAAACTTTATAGGAAATACTCTTTTCTGAGAGTTGAATGTCTTCAGACTTTCAGAGAGTTTAAATGACCTCATTGAGAGAGCTGGAGAATTACATAATTTCCTTTTTAGAATATTAGCTCTCTGAGTTGTCCATGACAAGGATTTCAGTACATTCTCCAGTATAGTTTTCTTTGTCACTATACTGGGTCTGTAAAGCAACTAGTGCTATAGAATCTTCATTCTGAAGTAATTGTATAGTATTATAAACGCTGCTGATGCTATTCGGTCCATAACCTCTAGAAAAAAATCGCTTCCTACTCTGTATACTGCTGAAGCCCTATCCCAGTAGGTGTCTGAAGTCTAGGAAATTTTTCTGCAGGGCAGAGCTTTGCTGGAAAATACAAGTTGCCTTTTGTGTATGGCCAAAAAAGGCTTCCATGTCTCCTGACTCTGGGAGGGCATAGGCAGCTGCAGATCTGACTGATGCTTCTGAGAAAAAATACTGTGAGGAAAACAATAGAGGGTAAAATTACTTATGGTAGTTGAATTTCTTCTCCAACCAAATGGAATTAAGCAAGAGATTTTGCATTAGACAGCAAGCCTTGAGCTTTTCTATAGCTTGTCAGTTTTACAGATAAACATCATTTTTTTTCAAAGGAAAGGTTCTCTACTTTAAATTTTTTTTAGGAAGGTGGATAACCTCAGTCTCAGGCATGTCTTCTTAAATTATTAGCATATGGCCCAAAAAATATGAAGCATCAAAAGAAGCTCTAAGAGCTTTTCTGCAGTCATTTAAAATGATGTTAGCCTTTCTATTCAGCTAGTACAGTACTTGGCAATCTGTTCCTATAGATGAAATAGAGAATGAGGCATTATCATGTGTTAGATAGCTACCTGAATGCCAAGAGGGGGACAGAGAAAATACTTTTCTTCCTACTGCATCTGCTTTTTTACCCTCGTCATGTGGGGTGAATTATGCCTGTTCATATCTATGTCATTTTGATAGTAGTTTCGATAATTAAAAAATTAGGGCTGAGATACCAATAAAAACAAACAAAAATACCTGCATAAGTTAAGAGGCATATATCAGCCATTTGGGAAATGGACTAATAAGAAGCTGGGAAATAGTAAAGAGATTTGGCAGGCTGCAACAATCTATCCTATATGGGCAAGGAAAATGTATTCCATTAAGGAGCCCCCAAAATGCCAAAAAACCCCAAGATAAGTAGATCTTCTCATTGCCACAGAAGTCAGTGCCATCCACCTCTTCATGAAATTGCAGAGCATATTACTGAGATGAGTCTGTCTCTGGTCACTGGTAACCCATCATTGGGGCTAATTATTATAATTATATGCCTGTAAAATAAGGATCTTCTGCAAAAAGGGGTTTTTGTGAAAAAGTCCACATCCACAAAAACCTCCTGTGTAAAACAGATTGGAAGAGATTATGCAAATAAACATGAGAAAATGCAAATGAGTGCTTCATTTGCATTGCCTCTTCCGCAAAAAGTTTGTATTGTCGACATAGCCATTCTGTACAAATAGTTGCAACCTTCCTGCTAGATCTCTGTTGTTCTCTTGCCTATTTCCCCAAAACTCTGGGTTCCTGTTGGGCCATTTTTGTGTGCCAAAATTCACTGACCTTGCTTATCTAATGTCTTACACGATACAGGTCTGTAGGTTTCTTTGTATTTTTGCTGAGTAAAATAAAATGCAAAAGCTAGCTCTGTGGATTACAGTGTGCTTGAAGTGAGCATACAACAAAAAGAGCATCCAGAAAAAATCACCATGAGAATTTTGATAGCACAGCAATTATAATCCTAACTCTGAGGAATTAACTGTCACTAAGTAACAAGCACCAACTTTAATACCTAATAATTATCTATTGGCACTTAAAAGTAATAAGGCTCTGGATACAAGACAAATGCAGTTCCAGGGGGGATACTGCAGTTGGCAGGGACTGAGGTGAGAAGTCCCATTTTGTACTCATCAACACTGAGGGGAGAAGAAGGCATGTTAATAGGCATCCTTGGAAGAAGATTTCAAGGTCTGCGACCAGCCAGTCCAACCCCACAGTGGTAATTTGCAGAGAACATGGGAAAAGCAGAGAATTTGTATTTTTTGACTGGTGGGGCTATAAATCCTACAAAGGTCTCTACAGGTCTGAAATATTATACATCTATTTCCAAAATGCACAATATTCCCCTCATACATGTTTTCCTCAGCTTTTTCATAAAGGTATGGCACATGTAATGGTTGATGTTTTCACCAGGTTAAATGCTCCAAAACTGGCAACACAGCTCACTAGACTAGTCAGAATATCAACAACATGGGAAATTCCCTCATGATTTAAGCTTTGTTGGTGGTGAATTAAAGAACCAGAAAATCCAGACTTAAGATCTGGGTCATAGAAGTAAATTTCCGAAGAATGAAAGCAATCACTCAGCTAAAATGATTGCAAATGTTAGGGTAGAATTTAAGCCAAAAGTGATATGGTAAACATAGCAGAACTCTTTCCCTTATTCACCGAAGAATTCTGACTCTTGATATATATTAAGGACTGCGTAGAATGCAAGTACACCGCTATTTGAAGGATTTAGTTATAATCCCAGGGAAGAATAGACAAAATATTTGGGAACTAATTTACTTGTCTTGTTAACATTGTGCAAATCCTTCTTATATCCTCCTTATTCTTATCCACACTGACTAAGCAATCTTGACAGGATTTTTAGTTATCCAGATGGGGGTGAGTGTTAACATCCTTGGGGACTGATCCAGCAAACATTTATTACTATGCATATGCTGCAATAAACTGTCTCATTGAAATGAAAAGCGCTACTCAGGGTAGTCAAGATTACAATGATTGCTGGATTGTGCAGTGAAATGATAGAACTACAGTTACAGGGTGACCTCCCTTTATTCAGGAAAAAAAGTAGCGAAAGTGATGAAAAGCAAAGAAGGCATTGTGTGTGACAGAGGATTAAAGTGATTATGTCGACTTAGTTTAGCGGGAAGATGAATTAAAAGCAACAGGACAAACCTATATACTTTTCCTAAATACTGGGTACATTTACACACTGCAACCTGCCCTTCTCTCTTCCCTCCTCCTCCCTTCTTGCCTCCCCCCCAAACCCACTGAGGCAGCAAGATTCAGATCCTAGTCCAACTGACTCAAGCTAGTGAAGCCCACACTGCAGTGCCAAAAATAGCAGTTTAAATGGAGGGGTTTGGGCTTGGGCTCTGATACCCGTCAAGGGAGAAAATCTTGGAGCCTGGGCTCTACTTTACTATGTTTAGCACCAGCGTGTAAGCACAAATCTGTTAATCCAGGCTCTGAGACTTGCTGCTCTTGGGGGTTTTTTGTTTGTGTGTTTTGCTTCATAAACACACCCAAAGACTATGTTTGGGTAAAGGTAAGTTTGAGGGTATCTCTATTAGTAAGTTATGGTTTAAGATAAATTAGAAATGTAATTATCCCCAAACCAAGTATTAAAAACTGTAATCTGACATCATGTTCAAGTGGATAAGGAACCAGGAAATCGACTGTTGTGATTTTAAAATATTTTATAAACTGTAAGGCCCCAGTTCAGCAAAGGACTAATAACAGAAATGCATTTCATATATGACCTCCTTTTCTGCAGAAAACACGAAAAATACAACCAAAATGATTAAAAGCAAAGAAGTCTTCCAAATGAGAGAGGAATAAAATTGCTTACAACCCATTGATTTCAATGGAATTTATACTTGCTTACATTTTTTTCTGAATCAAAGCCTTAATCTGCCACGCATTACCAGTGCAGTCATACATTTAAAAAAAATATTATTTTGAAAGTATTTCAGTCCATCCTTAACATTTTCTCTCCTTTTTTGCTTGTTAGAATCATAGTCAGAAAAGACTTTTCCCTTCTTAAACAATTCTGTGTTAAGTTACTCACTGAAAAACCTTCTGTGTCATATCACCTGGCCAAATAAAGGTAACAGTGCTTTATGGTTGGGGACAGGGGTTGAAAAAGATGAAAATTGCTGCAAATATGGACAGTGAGTCACCAACTCGTCATCTGGGAATATAGGATTTGAAAAGGGCACAACTCAGGAGGAATAACGGTAGTTCGAATTAGGAGCTTTAATTCGAACTACTTAGTCCGTGCCGCGTCTAGCCACGGGCAGGTAGTTCGAACTACGGGGCATTTAAAAATGGCGGCTCCCGGGAATATGCAAATGAAGCCTGGGATATTTAAATCCCGGGCTTCATTTGCAAGTTCGAATGCCTACATTAGCCACTCTAGTTCGAACTAGGGTACAGTGTAGACATACCCTTAGGTATTTTGTTGCAAATACTCCTGGCTTTGCTTTAAAAAAAATATTTTTATTCATATTAATGGAATCTACTCTGCGTAAAACAAACCAGGTGTCTTCTGTTGAATTCATTTATGAGGGAACTATTATGTGTAAAATTTTGTCTCCATGGATGTAGTAATAGTTGAAAGAGCCACTTGAGCTGTGACTGAATGATATCGGGGGTAGTACTCCTTGCACCATCTATGGGTTTATCTACATGACAAAATGTTAGAGCAGAGTTCCCAAAATGTGGGGCATTCTCCCTTAGGGAGAATGGAACAACATTTAGGAGAGGGTGGGGAGGAAGTACCACCTAGCTCCGCTCTGTTCGCAGCTCTGCTCCAGCCACAACCCCACCTGGGGACATGGCTCCCTACACCCCCCCCCACCTCACTTTGGCCCCCAAATACAGCTCAGCTGCAGCTCTGCACTTGGCCCCTGCCTAAGCCTCAGCCCCTGACTCCATTCCTGGCTCTAGACCAGCCCTCAGTTTCAGCCACAGCCCCCTTATCTCAGTACACATCCCTCACTACCAGAACTGCAGCTTCTCTCCTAGACCCAGGGACGGTAAGAGGGAGTATGACCCTGAAAAGTTTGGGGACCATGATGTAAGACTGTAGCCATGAAAAACTGTGTAACCTGACATAATGTATACCCCCAAGTATTGTTCACTTAGACAAATTGTTATCAGCATCATAGGAGTTAATTGTGATTTACATTCATGTAGTGCAAGTAGGTGGCACAATGATAAATACTATGGCTGTGTCTAGACTGGCCAGTTTTTCCGGAAAATCAGCCGCTTTTCTGGAAAAACTTGCCAGCTGTCTACACGGGCCGCTTGAATTTCCGCAAAAGCACTGACTTCCTACTGTAAGAAATCAGTGCTTCTTGCGGAAATACTATGCTGCTCTCGTTCAGGCAAAAGTCTTGAGCAAAAGGGCCAGTGTAGACAGCTCGGATTTGTTTTCTGCAAAAAAGCCACGATTGCGAAAATGGCCCCGATTGCGAAAAGTGCTTTTGCGGAAAAGCGTCCGTGCCAATCTAGACGCTCTTCTGAAAATGCTTTTAACGGAAAACTTTTCTGTTAAAAGCATTTCTGGAAAATCATGCCAGTCTAGATGTAGCCCATTTGTCCTATTCTACAATAATCACATTGCCATGATCAGCATTGCATCAGCTAATCCAAATATTCCCAAACATGTTCAAACATGTCAAGATTAGTATACTCTGTGTTTTCTGAATATGCACAGTACTTGAAGTATATGTTTATCTGATTTTGTGTGTGTGTGTCTGTATGTGTGTATATATATATA